>NC_053431.1:109848116-111048116 GCF_007990345.1 Gossypium hirsutum
ACGGCTGTGCCTAGCTTTGTTCACTTCTCCCTCGCCCGTGTGTTATGGTAGCACACCCTTGTATTGTTGTACACGGCTGAACGACACGGGCGTGTCTCACGCCCGTGTCGAAGAAACAGAATCGAGCCTTGTCCCTGGCACGCCTGTGGTTTTCCATTCCCACGCCTGTGGTCTCCTATCAAGTTCACCCACGGCCATGTCTCACGGTCATGGGGATTTATCGCACCCCGTGTTTTGGGGAAATCATGTCTTGCTTCCCCACGACCGTATCACACGGCCGTATCTCTTCCCCTATTTGGCCACGGCTTTAGGCACACCCGTGTGCCTAGCCGTGTATGCTGAAAAACTTTACAATTCAAAGATTAAGTTAATGATTCAAAGTGTTAGAAATCAAAAATAAAGAAATCAAAATATGTTGGTGCTCGGGTTGCTTCCCGAGAAGCGCTTATTTATAGTCTATGCTCGACTTACCTCTCCGTTGAATGATCTTGGTGGTTTGAGGAGTTCATACTCCTCATTCCTGCTATTAGCCTTGACAAAATAAGGTTTGAGATGGGTATTGTTTACCTTAAAAGTGTCGAACTTCGTGTGACTTACCTCAATCGTGCCGAATGGGAAAATACTGAGTACCGTAAGAGGGATTTTTTCATTTGGTGTGGTAGTGACAATGTGGGGATCTGCGGCATCTAGTAAGACTTTATCGCCAACCTTAAGTTGATTAGGAGAGGTATCGGGCTTGTTTCGGCATAGTTTGTGTTTATCATGTGTTCTCAGTTTGTGTGCTCGCCATTCATCTAGCTCCTCTATTTGAAGCCTTCGTTTCTCATGGATGTTTTTGTTCGCTACTTGATAATAGTGCACTGTCTCCGTTATCTTGGTTCGAGGAGGTTCCTGCAAGGACGATTGAATATTAATTTTATCACCAACAAGTTTCATAGCGTTATCTTGAGTCTTAGAATTTTTGACTGAATCGCGTGCTTGGAGTGTTACTGCGTCGTCTCCTGTGCGAAGTGCTAGCTCTCCTATGCCTACATTAATAATGGTTCTGGCAGTTGCTAAAAAGGGTCATCCTAAAATTAAAGGTACCTCGTTATCTTCATCTATATCTAAGACGACAAAGTCTACTAGGTAAATAAATTTATCAATTTTAACGAGAACATCTTCAATAATACCTTTAGGAAATCTAACTGTTTTGTCAGTCAATTGTATGCTCATCCTAGTCTGTTTGGGTTTACCAAGACCTAGTCGTTTAAACATTTTATACGGCATAACATTTATACTTGCCCCTAGATCAACTAAAATACTATTCACAGATAAACTACCAATTAAGCAAGGAATTGTAAAACTCCTTGGATCTTTCAATTTGTTAGGTAGCTTATTCTTTAGAATAGCTAAGCAGACTGCATTGAGTTCCACATGCGATGTAGTGTCTAATTTTCTTTTATTACTTAGAAGTCCCTTTAAGAATTTTGCTGAGTTGGGCATCTGGGACAGAGCTTCAATAAAGGGTAAGTTAATATGTAATTTCTTTAAGAGTTTGACAAACTTACCGAATTGTTCTTCTATTCTGTCTTTCATCATTGCTTTAGGATATGGCACGCGAGGTTCATAATTCGTACTTACTTGTTTAGGATCATCATCGTTTACCTCTTCTCGACCTTTGTTCATCGCGTTGTCTTGCTATAATTCTGGCTCCGGTGCAATGAATCTTTCCTTATTTTGAGTACTAATTGCATTGAGGTGTTCCCTCGGATTAGGTTCAGTATTACTTGGTAAGCTACCTTCTGGTCGTTCGGAGACTAGTTTGGATAGTTGGCCTATCTGAATTTCGAGTCCTTGGATCGGTGCTTGTTGATTCTTAAGTGCTGTCTCGGTATTTTGGAAACGGGTTTCTGACACCGAGATGAATTTAGAAAGCATCTCTTCAAGGTTTGGTTTCTTCTCTTGTTGATAAGGTGGCTGTTGAAAACTCTGAGGATTTTGTGGCTTTTGATTCCATTAACCACCCCAGGAGAAATTTGGGTGGTTCTTCCAACCTCCGCCACTTGAGTCACACCTCATTACTGGATGTACCTGTATAGAACCAAGTAAACCGTCAATCTTTTTATTGAGAAGTTCTACCTGATTAGAGAGCATGGTGACTGGATCGATGTTATAAACGCCAACTATTTTCGTTGGCTTTGTCCTCATAACTTGCCACTGATAGTTATTCAGTGACATCTCCTCTATAAATTCATAGGCATCTTCCTGTGTTTTATTGTTGATGGTTCCACCAACAACTGCGTCAACCATTTGTCGAGTCGAGGGATTCACACCATTGTAGAATGTTTGTACTTGAAGCCAAAGCGGTAACCCATGGTGAGAGCACCTTCTTAGTAAGTTCTTGTATCTCTCTCATGCATTGTAAAATGTTTCTAAATCCATCTGCACAAAAGAAGAGATATCATTACGTAATTTAGCCGTTTTAGCGGGCAGAAAATATTTTAGTAAAAATTTCTCAGTCATTTGTTCCCAAGTAGTGATAGACCCTCGTGGTAACGAGTTCAACCACTGTTTAGCTTTGTTTCTCAATGAAAAGGGAAATAACCGAAGATGTATGGCATCATCAGAAACGCCATTGATTTTAAATGTATCACAAAATTCCAGAAAGTTCGCTAAATGAGCGTTGGGATCTTCATCCTGCAAACCATCAAACTGAACAAACTGCTGTATCATTTGAATAGTGTTAGGTTTTAATTCAAAAGTATTTGCAGCTACAGCAGGTCTAACTATGCTAGATTCAGTTCCTGTTAAAGAAGGTTTAGCATAATCATACATAGTACGTGGAACAGGATTTTGATTAGCCGCAATTGCGGGAGGTTGCTGATTGCCTTGGTTTTTAGTCATCTCGTCGGTTGGGGGTCGAGTATCGTCTTCTCGCTCGTTCTCCGTGTGTAAGCTGCGCCTTATTTCTCTTTGATTTTTGCGAATTGTACAATCGATTTCTTCATCAAAAAGTAATGGTCCCGACGGGTTTCTTCTAGTCATAAACTATAAAAACCTACCAAGAGAGAGAAAAAGTAAATTAATAAATAATAAAATAAAATAAATTTGCAAGAAAAATAAATGGCTAAAGTAATAAAAATTTAGTGTTCCTAATATTTCAGTTCCCCAGCAACGGCACCAAAAACTTGATCGCGTGATTCATAACAAGTAATAAATATTTATAATAAAGATCAAACCTAGACTAACTATTATCACGACGAAAAGGCAAGCACACCTATCGAACAATAGTATAGTAATGGCAAGACCGGGATATCGTACCCAAGGGAACTAAAAGTACTAGTAATAACTATCTTTTTATTATCTAGCCTAAGAAGAAAAGAGTTTGTTGATTAAACTAATTATCTAAACTAATTAACTAATTTAATTAAAGCAAAGAGAAAATTTGGAAAAAGCCTTGAAGAAAAGCAATTGATTAAGACGACACCCAATGAGGAATCCACCTAGATTTCACTTGTTATCTGACTCTGAACCAGACGATTTATTCACTTGACTTGATCCGTGAGATTCCCTAACCTATGTTATTATCCCTTTCCAGACTAATAACGTCTAACCCTCAGTTGAATTAATCGAAATTTCTTTCTTAATTAAAACCCCTAGGGAAGCAGTAAATCACTCTATGGACTCTCATATTAGGTTTCACCCTAATCCGACAAAATCTCGTAACCCTATTTCTAGGCGTTTGATCAGCTCCGCTTAATTATGCCAAATCTACTCTTAGGCAGGGTTTATTCCTCCTCTACATAAGCACATCAAATCATGAATCAATACCCAGAATATTAACTCAAGCATTAAGAACACATAATTAAGAACAAATCAAGTATTTATCATACAGTTCAGATCATAATAACAAGATCCATCATAGGTTTTATCCCCCTTAGGTATCTAAGGGGTTTAGTTCAGAATAAAATAAAAGTACATCTCAAAAGTATAAAAATAACAAAACATGAAGAAAACTCTAAAACCTCTGAAGGAATTCTGAGAGAGATCTTCAGTCTTAGAGTAGCTCTGGCTTTTGGGATGGATCGTCTGGCTTCCTTCAAGTAATTCTTGGCGTGTGGTTCTGTATTCCAAAAAAGTTCTCGAAGAGGCCCCCTAATTAGGTCACACTTAGGGTGTTTATATAGGCTTTGGATTAGCTTTCTTCCTCCCTAAGTACCCTTTTCCGTGTAAAATACAACTCTTTGAAAAAGGGACACGCCCGTGTGCCACGCCTGTGTGACGTGTTTTCCATACCGTGTTCGATCTGTTAAATTGCACACGGTAGTGTGGGTCAATTGCCAGTCTGTGTGAATCGTGAGAGCCTTGGTCGACACCCTCGAAGGACACGGGCGTGTGAGTAGCCCGTGTGGCAAGGCTTAGGCCGTGTGATCTTCTCGATTTGCTCCATTTTTTCCCTTTTTAGCTCATTTTTGGCTCCTTTTGACTCTTGGTGCTCTCTTGAGTACAAAACATGAAATAACAGGATTAAGAGCACCAAAATCCACAAATCTAGTAGTAAACATCCATAAATATGCTAAGTATTTGGGGTAAAACTGTGTATAATTTGGTGTTTATCAGCCTTCTCCACCAACTCCGAGAAAACTTGCTCTCTTTGTGGAGCTATCAGTACCCTGAGGCTATCTCTAAGTCCATCTTCAAACCTTACGCAACGTTCATACTCTGTTGCCACCATTACTCTCGCATACCTACTAAGGCGTAAAAACTCCACCTCATACTCCGCCACCAATTTGTTTCCTTGGGTCAGGTTCAGGAACTCCTTCCTTCTAGCATCAACATAGCTTGCACCCACATACTTCCCTTGGAAAGCAGCTTTGAAGAACTCCCAAGTGACCCATTCCGGTTGGGTGCCCTCCTTCACTGTCAACCACCACTGGTAGGCTTCTTCCCTTAATAGTGACACAACTCCTTTCAGCTTTTGTTCCAGTGAGTAGTCCAAATCCTCCATTATCCTTTCAGTGGCCTCCAGTGACCTTTTCCAAAATCCTCAGCATTGCTTGGGACAATGCATCTTCTCTCGCAGCCCGATCATATTGTCCATTCCCAGCCACAGGTGAGGCCGGAGCTTCTTCTACTCCAACATCGGGCATATGGCCTGATGCCGATGATTTAGCACTAACACTTTCGCGACCTCGGCCTCGACCACGGCCTCTCGAATCTCTTCTACCACTCATCGTCGTTTCACGTATTTTTTGGATTAAAAATTTTATGAAGTTTTAGTTAGTTTCAATAATTAATTTGATGTTTTATGAAAGTATTTAAAGTGAATATTATTTTCAAAAATTCTCTACTGCATAACAATTTAAACAAAATTAAGAATAAAAGTACTTACTTGGTTCGAAGTCAGAGACTCGGTGTGCCACTCAGCAAGACTTCCCCTTTTCCAAAAACATTGTAATTCAAAATTTTTTTTAAAACACAAAAAGAACCAAGTAATAAGGCCTGATTCACAGCCCAAGTTTTGCAACCTGGGCTCTAATACCACTAAATGTAACACCCCAAACCTGGCCCAGAAGTTATGGCCGAATTCGGCGTGTCACATTGAAGTGTTTTAGCGAAAACCGTGTTTTCATTGAAAACCCTTCTTAAAATAGAAGAAAATCCTAATTAACAAAAAAAAACTCCTTTCAATCACTTGTTGAAAATATAGGATTTGATAACAACATGTCACTTTTTAAAATTTAGTTGCGGAAACGTAGAAAATACATACTATAGTTTAAGAAACCATGTTCAACTACTTATAATTACATCACATAAAAATAATAATCCAAATAATAATAAAATGGAAGCCCTATTACAATCTGATTTGAAAAGTACTTAATAACATAGAAACTTATATGCTTTAGAAAGAAAACAAGTCCAAATTATCTTGCTAGCGGGCCACCTAGAGTTTCTCTGAACATCGAACCTTCTACTGTGCATCACCTGAAAATAAAATAAAAGAAGGGGTGAATTTTCGCAAACTCAGTGTGTACAACCCCCGATGAAAAACAAGCATTCAAAGAAAAATCATCAAACATGTAATACAATCCCATCCAAATTATCCATCTGCTACACACCAGCTCCGTCCTCCGTCACACCATGTGAGGATATAATATCGACCCACCCAGCCCACACACCAATGGTAGCCCGGTTGTGAAATTACCTTCATTTACATATTGGGCTTAAAAAGCCGTCGGTGGATCCATGACTGTCAAGCAACCATGCGATCCTCATATACTTCCTCCGTTCCATAATCCCCAACCCTTATGCAACCTAAGCAGAATATCATATGTATGCAACAAACATGTTTGTCACATTCATAAAACTTACATTTAACATCTAAGGGTAATTTGGTCATTTTTGCCCTTATGGGCATTTCAGTAATTTTCTCTAGATATGGATTTCACTTGCCTTGGCCTGTAAACAAATCCCGAGAGCTAAGATGAACGAATACTATACACCAGGTAGGATTCCATAGGAGAGGAGGTGAGTTATTAAGACCGCTTAAGTACCAAGCTCTCCCTAGATCCAATCCTAGACATGCATATACCCGTTGCCACACCTTAACCCTTTGACCTGTCCACGGTCGCAAAATATTAATTAATTCTTATGTAGTTATCATATACTAGGCCCAAAACCCCTTACAAAGCCCAAACAATTTCACATACCTGTATCTGGCCCACTAAGCCCAATCATATTCATATGGCCCATTAGGCCCAAATCACCTGTATATGGCCTATTAGGCCCAAATCACATTTATATGGCCCGTTAGGCCCAGTCACATTGATATTCATGCTCACATACAAGTTCCTATCACATAGCATCAACATTTAGTTGTTGCCTATTATAGGCCCAACAGCCCATCAGGCCCATTTAGCCCATTTCGGCCCATATGGCCAAATCACAACCCAAGTCCACGGAATCGCCCGTGGGCCTCAGGCAACCTATCGGTCTCCCTTTTACGAGTTTTCGCGCACTCGTAAGACTACCATAGCCAAACTTTCTACTTTTCGGCATTTCAACTTTTGCCGATACATAATGTGTGTGCAGTGTATGTACGCACCTGGTAAGCAAGCATGATGCGATCTCCTTAGCCCAAACCTACAATCGATATCACTCAAAGATTAATCTTACATACTTATCGAATACTTTACCAAAAGCCAGAATCTCACATTAACCTTTCCTTGCGCGATAAGTATAACAACCCCTTCACTAACCATGATCAACTCCTAGATCTGCACTAATCGTAACTATTAAAACCAGAATAATAGGTGACTCGTATCCACATAAGTCCCCTTACCTTACTATGGCTATTCGGCCAACCTTAGCCAATGGATGAGGAATACTTACCAAAACCGCAAACACCTAAAGAGCAATTCGGCAGAGAGCTAAAATCCGAGATCCGATACTAATTCCCTACCAAAGTTGATTGAAAGAGTGAGGGATAATAATCGATACCTAGCAAAGAAAACCTATTGGAAGAGCAACACTTACACTAGATTCGGTCAAAGAGTATTCAGCCTTTGGGAGATTCGACTTTTCGGCTTTTCAAACTTAGTATGGTGAATAAGTTTTATTTGGTACAGATTAAAGAAGAAGAATAGAAGAAGAAATTGGCTAAGTGAAACAAAGAAAATTGTGTAGAGAAGAATAGAAATCAACAGGAAGAAAAGAAAAAAAAAACAAAAGGGTTTTCGGCTTTTTGGATCTTGAAAAGAAAAGGGTTTTTGGATCAATAGAAACCCCTTTCTGGCAACAAGGTGAAGAAGAATTTCGGCAGTATGCTGGCAACCCTGTATTCAGCCCCTATTTATATCCTTTATAGCTAAATTTTCCATGCCCAATTTTGAATTCGGCTCCATCACTTCTTACTTCTCATCTCTTCGTTTTTCTCCCTGATAACCCCTTGATCTTTTCCTTAATTTTCTCTTCTAAACACTCCCCTTGGAGTCCATCTTCATGCCACTTCCATCCTTTTAGAAAGCCAAAATTAAACTTCTAAAAATACTAAGCTAGGATTCGAACCTTGGATTTCCTTGCTAGCTACTAACGCCACCTCTCTACTCCCTAAGTAGCGTCACTTAGCCACTCATTCACAAGGCTTTTTTATGCTATTTTCCCCTATTTTTATTTAAAAGCCCAACTATTTGCCAACCCTGATTCTTTTAATAATTAAACTATAATTTCATTTATTCCTAGGTTTGTACTCAAACCTTAATTAAGACCTACTATAATTATCACATGGTTAGGAACATGAAACACAATTTTTATCAAAACTGAAAACAAAGAAAGTTTGGGATTTTAGGATTTTTGGGTTTCGGGATTTTTGGGGCGTTACACTAGCAGTACGCCAAAACTAATCGAAAGAAAGAAAAATGGAGGAGAGGTGTAAAAGAAATAAAATTTTGGCAACAAGGGGTTTGGGAAAAGAAGAAAACGGCTGAGAGAGAAAAAAGAAAAAGGAAAACAGGTTAGGCAAACACCTGATAAACCCTACCTCCCCCTTTAGTGTTTTAGTCCAAGTCAAACATCCGCACGACTTATCAGCAAAAAAATACCACACTCACGACTCGAACTCGGGATCTCAGGCATAATCCCTTGTTACTTAACCACTAGACCAGCAAGCCCATTCTATTAAATTCCTACCAATAAATTCTTATAAGCCCATCAACCAAAAGTCAGGCTTAATTCAAATAAAAACCAAAACTTAGCCCAAGTTAAGGCTCGAACTTGGGACCTCCCAAACACACCCTAGAGCACGTAACCTCTTAAACCACGTATATTTTATGCCAAAATGATTCAAAACAAAAGTCCCGATATTTCCAATCTCAACAATCCTAAAAGCCGAAATTACAGAAATTTGGGGCATTACAACTCTAACCCTTTAAAAAAAATTCATCCTTGAATTTTTACCTGATCAGAAAAGTTGAGGATACTGCTGACACATTGAATCCTCTAGCTCCCAAGTAGCCTCCTTAGTGCTATGATTCAGCCACAGCACCTTCACTAAGGTAATAGACTTCCTACGCAGTACTTTGACGTCGCGATCCAAAATTTAAACTTGCTCCTCTTCGCACGTCAGATCTGGTCTAACCTCGATTTCCTCTACAGGCACAATGTGCGTGGGATCAAAACGGTAACGTCTCAACATCGAGGCATAAAAAACATCATGAATACGATCTAACTCTGAAGGTAACTCCAACTGTTACGCGACTGGCCCAAATCACTTTAGAATTCGGTACGGCCCAATAAACCGAGGACTCAACTTACCCTTGCGTCCGAACCTCAGAACCTTCTTCCATGGTGAAACTTTAAGAAAGACCAAGTCCCTCATAGAATACTCAATGTCCTTCCTCTTGAAATCAGCATAAGACTTCTGTCTATCAGAAACTGTTTTCAGACTTTCTCAAATCAACCGGACCTTATCCTCGATCTCTAAAATCAACTCCGGACCCAGAACACGTCGCTCACCCAACTCAGTCCAGCACAAAAGGGTACGACACTTACGACCATAAAGTGCCTCAAAAGGTGCCATTTGAATACTAGACTGATAGCTGCTATTGTAAGCAAACTCTTACAAGGCAAGTTCCCCTCCCAACTACCTCGAAAATCCATAACACAACCTCTCAACATATCCTTCAGTATCTGAATTACCCTCTCCAACTGACCATCTGTCTGAGGATGAAATACAGTACTAAAGTCAAGTCGTGAACCCAAAGCCTCATAAAGCTTCTACCAAAATCGATAAGTAAACTGAGGATCCTTATCGGAGATAATCGACACTGGAACCCCATGCAGTCTTACTATCTCTGAGATGTAAAGTTTAGCCAACTTCTGTAAAGAGATGTCTGTCCTAACAGGAATGAAGTATGCAAACTTGGTCAATCGATCCACGCCAACCCAAATAGAATCCTTCTTAGTGGGTGTTAGGGCAACCCACTAACGAAATCTATTGTCACTCGCTCTCATTTCCACGTTGGTATCTTAACCTGTTGACAAGTCAAAAAATGAGAAACGAAATCGGTCACCTCACGCTTCAACCCTGGCCAGTAGTACAACTCCCGAAGTTCTTTATACATCTTATTTCCACCAGGATATATAGCGTACAGACTACTATGCGCTTCCCTCAAAATCGACAACCTCAAATCCCCATTATTAGGTACACAGGTTCTACCTTGGAAGCACAATACCCCATCATTATTCAGCCCAAAATCTGTAGTAGTCCCAGTATCAACCTGACGAAATAGCATCTCGAGAGTCTTATCCTCTAACCGCTTAGCTCTAATTTGCTCAATCCATGTCGGCTTCATTTGTAGCTCTGCCAAAAGACTCCCATCGTCATAAAGACTCAGTCGAGCGAACAACTCTCTCAAATTAGCCACACCCTACGCTTAATGCATCGGCCACTATTGATCGCGTTATTTCGTGATAGGTTTTAAAAATTTATAATTACTCGTTCTTGAACTAACTATTATCGCGATGTAGGAAAGTGTACCTATGGAACAGTAGTATAGTTTTAGCAAGACCGGATTGTCGAACCCTAAGGAACTAAAAATACTAGTAATGACTGTCTTTTTATTATCTAGCCTAAGAATAATGGGGTTTTGTTTTTAACTAACTAATTATCTAAACTAAGAACTCACAAAGAAAAGAATTGGGGAATTGCTTTTGGGAAAAATCGATTGACTTAAGACAATACCTAAGGAAAAATCCACCTAGACTTTACTTGTTATTCTGGCTCCGTATCGGACGATTTATTCATTCAGCTTGTTCCGTAGAGATCCCTAAGTTACGTTATTATCCCTATTCAAGACTAATAACATCTAATTCCTAGATCGAATAACTGAGACTTTTCTCTAATTAACACTCTAGGGTTGCATTAACTCGATCTATGGATCCCCTTATTAGGTTTCACCCTAATTCGGAAAAATCTTGTCACCCTATGTCTAGGCGCGCAATCAAATCCACTTAATTATGAAAAATGTACTCTTAAACTGGGTCTATTCCTCCTCTGAATAAGACCATGTCTTGAATCAGTATCCTGGGATATCAAAACAAGAATTAAGAACACATAATTAAGAACAAGTTAAATATTTATCATACGATTTAGAAAATAATAACAAGATTCGTCTTAGGTTTCATTCCCGTTAGGTATTTAAGGGCTTTAGTTCATAACTAAATAAGAAAACATTTCAGAAGAATAAAGAATACAAAACATGAAGAAAACCCAAAACTCCTGAAGGGAAATTGAGGAGAGATCTTCAATCTTGATGATGAATCTGGCTTCTGAGATGGATCAATCGGATTCTTTGGAGTAATTCCTTACTCCCCCTTATCCGTCTCCCTTTTCCTCCTCCTCTAGGGTGTATTTATAGGCTTTGGAATACCTAAAAGCCCTCAAAATTGGCCTTTTTTGAATTGGACTCAACTTGGGCTTGGTAGGGACACGCTTGTGGCACACGCCCGTGTTCGATTACTTCAGGCCGTGTTCGAGCCTGCCAAATTGACATGGCCATGTGGTTTTCCCGTGTGAGGAGGTCCAGGCCATGTTGATTTCGTACTTTGGCCCATTTTCTCTTTTTTTGGCCCGTTTCTTGTTCCTTTCGCTTTCCTATGCTCTCCTAAGTATAAAACATGAAATTAAAGCATTAGGAGCATCGAATTCGCCAATTCTAATGAGAAATCATCCATAAAATGCATTAAACATGGGGTAAAAATATGTATAATTTACGGTTTATCAAATACCCCCACACTTAAGCATTTGTTTGTCCTCAAGCAAAATTCTCAACTCATAATCAAAATAAATTCTTCTCAACTTATAATTTCTATTGATAATATCTCACATTAATCCATAAGTAATCATACATTGAGAATTCAACTAAAAGAACATAAAAGTTCCAAACATTCCAAGTTGAGCATTTTATTCATGCAAACATAGGTGTCTCCCCTCATTTAAGTAATTACCTTTGATTCAGGATATTACAGAGTTTTACATCCTCACTAAAGATTCACTCAAATCACGCGAAGTATTTAAGGACAATAAATGAAGCACTCAATAGTCAATAATGAAAAGTCATTACCATAGGCTTGCATGAAAATCAAATCTCCACCACTATAATTTAAGATGATACATCAATCAAAAGGTCTTTAGAGGGTTGTAATAAGGCTTGGTTAGGTGGTGTGGTCACAAGCTGAAAGAAAGGGTTAGAATCGAGATTGAATTGAAAAATTACCTAATTAGAAAATGAGTTAATCTTCACTTGCGTACAACAGAGCTTCTTCTCAGAATATGAAATTAAGGATATGTATACATAGTTTTTTTTTCAAAGAACAAGTTAAATAATCAAACAAGTCATAGCTAAGTAATTTCTTCAACTCAAATCTCGACAAAAATAGGAATCAAATTAATTTAGGGGATTTCAACAATAATGGGTTAAGGGTTAATATAGAGGTTAATACAAAGAATGGCTTGTTAGGCTCAAGGGGGTTTACTAGGGGTTAATTGTGGAGGTAGGCTTTTCATGGCATGAGTGGGTTAATCCTAAGTGCCTTGATCATTTTGACATATCAAATCAAATGGTGTGGTCTCGACAAGCATAATCAAGCAAGTTCTAGAATAACAGTTCAATACTGACGCACTCAAAGCAATAATAAAAGTTAGCATGAAAGAATTAATAGATGCTCAAAAGGCTCAAAAATCACACAAAAATTATGGCTTTTTGATGTTTAGACTCGTGACTTCCAATTCAAAGTAATACCTAGACTTCGGGAAACAACCTATAATTTTAAATTCTTAAAAATCAACTTATCATGCTTGATTCTCTAATGTCTTAAAGTTTAAACAATCAATGCAAAATCCCTATGTTTTAGTTCAAGATATATCAATCAAAATCATAAATTACTTAAAATTTATCCTAAATATGATATGAAAACTTTTCAAGAGAACAAGGCAATCATTTAGGGATTTTTCTGATAATGAAATAAATATTCCCCCCACACTTAAAACGTACATTGCCCTCAGTGTACAAAGATAGATATTAGAGTATATAAAATTAAGATAGGGAGAGAAGTGAAACTTCCCGTATTAAGAATGTATGATATTCTTGGATTGACGAGATCGAGTATTGGAGATAACTCTGGATGGCAAGCTTGACTCTAAAGGTAAGCCGTTTTTAAAAGGAAAACAAATGAATCTTAAAAACTTAATGAAAGAAAAATAATATAAGATAATTATTCTAATTTTCAAGTGGCACGGCCGGTGCACACGCCTGTGTGGTTCGCGAATTTCAAATTTGGGCGTGTCTGACATTTAGTACACGCCCGTGTTCCTCAGGCGTGTGGGTTCACACAGTCGTGTCGCACGGCCGTGTCTAGCTTCATTCTCTTCTCCCATGCCCGTGTCAATTTAACAGGTTCGACCACGAGTGTTAGACATGGGCGTGTCACACGCCCGTGCTGTTTTAACAGGTTTGTCCATGGTTCTTCCACACGGATGTGTCGCACGCCCGTGTTGCTTTGGCAGGCTCAACCACGGCCATGTCGCACGATCGTGGCGTTTGGCCGTGTCTCTGTGGAAACACCTGTATTCAAGATTTCCATTAGTAAGTTAGGAGTTAAATACCAAAATTTAAAGAAATTAATATTGTTAGTGCTCGGGTTGCCTCCCGAGAAGCACTTATTGTAACACCCCGAACCCGAGACCGTCGCCGGAGTCGAACCCGAGGTGTTAACAGACTTCAAACCACTTATTAAAATTTTTCCAGACAAGCTGCCAATCTGCGTACTAGTCACTTTAAAAATCATATCTTGAGCTCTGGAACTCGAACTCCAGTTCCGTGAATTTTCCCTGAAACTAGACTCACATTCCCTTCTACATATTTTTTTCTAGAATTTTTGGTCGGGCCAATTAGTACAGTTTATTAGTCAAAGTCTCCCATGTTACTGGGGTCGACTACACTGAACTTTGCGCATTACGACCTAGATATCTCCCTGTACAGAGCTTCAATACTGATGCCGTTTGTTTCTATAGAAACTAGACTCAGAGAGGAATCCATACATATAAGGCATGACTTCTAATTATCTCTGGAAAATTTATGGTGAATTTTCAAAGTCGAAACAGGAGATCCAGAAACCGTTCTGGCCCTGTTTCACGAGAACTTTAATATCTCTTAATATACTGTTCATATGATTGTTTCGTTACTTTCATATGAAAATAGATTCATCAAGGTTCGATTACATAATTTATTCACTATTTAATTCCATTCCTACAAATTTTTGTGATTTTTCAAATCCACACCACTGCTGCTGTCAGCATCTGTTTTCAAGGTAAACTTTACCTATTTCGTGGTTACCATGGACCAACTAGGGTTTTGTCATACATAGGTCCACATATGATCATATTTAGCCATTCCAATGGCTGATCATTTGCCCAACACTTCCATTCCAAACCATAGTCCTCATGAAACCATATATACATACATAAACACAAATGGTCTAATGCCATACTCCACTTCTGCAAGCCATTTTCGCATGGCTGTACACACATACATCACAAAAAGTGCTTAAAACAACAAGGGGTAGTCCTATACATACCATATCCAGAGTTCAACTAAAAGAGTACCAAAAGAGCTTTGATAGTGTGGATGACTTCGACTTCGATGATCCCGAATCCGATAGCTAACGAACAAAATCTATAAAACAGAGAGCCAAAGCAACGGGGTAAGCATTTTAAAGCTTAGTAAGTTTCAAGTAATGAAATCGGCTTTGACTAAAGTATTACATTCACATAGCTAAATGAATCACTTTATTAATTCATATTCTCATAATCATACTTACTTCACACTTCATCAACATATACACACACAAGGTATCAACCTATCTAAAAGCCGAAAGTTCGTTAGTCGATTGAACGAATACTATTTAAAACGAATCGACACATGCAAACATACCTTATCGTTTGGGTTTGTCGAGCGTATTAATTGAATTTATTACAGCACAAAACGCTCACATTCAAACCCAAGTTTCTTCGGAATTTAGCCGGACATAACCACAGCTCAATTGCCTTCGGGTCTTAACCCGGGTAAAGCAACTCGTACGAATGCCTTCGGGTCTTAGCCCGGATATATCAACTTGCACAATTGCCTTCGGGTCTTAGCCTGGATATATCAACTCGCACAAATGCCTTCGGGTCTTAGCCCGGATATATCAACTAGCACAAATGCCTTCGGGTCTTAGCCCGGATATATCAACTCGCACAAATGCCTTCGGGTTTTAGCCCGGATATATCAACTCGCACAAATGCCTTCGGGTTTTAGCCCGGATATATCAACTCGCACAAATGCCTTCGGGTTTTAGCCCGGATATATCAACTCGCACAAATGCCTTCGGGTTTTAGCCCGGATATATCAACTCGCACAAATGCCTTCGGGTTTTAGCCCGGATATATCAATTGCTCATGCACACATATATCAATAATCTTAACACATCCATATCTTATTTTCGTTACTAAGGCTCAAACACAAATCATTTATTAAACCTTTCAAATTTCGGCTCAATAGCCACACACACAAAGAGCATGATTTCGATTGGCTTTATAACTTAATCTCTATGCACATTCGACTATCCGTCATAGTATGACTAATCATTTCAATATAATTCAAGTAGGGTCATTACTCGAAGACTTACCTCGGATGTGGTCGAGCGAGTTCGACAGCTATTCAATCACTTTTTCCTTTCCCTTATCCAACTGTGGTCCTCTAAGCTCTTGAGCTAATTCAAACAAATTTAACTCATTAAAGTCTCATTTTGCTAGCTTATGGCCGAATATGACAAGGAGTTTGATGGGTCATATGGCCACCTTTTAGCTCAAATACACAATGGTCATACGCATTTTTAATCACATCAAATGATTCAATACAATTCACTCGAACATCAAAAGAGAACCTCAAGGTACTTAGTCCATATACACATTAGACATTAGAGTCACATATGTACGAAATCACGAATCGAATTCGACATATTAGCTAATTTTCCCTTTAGCCGAATCTTCTAAGTCAAGATAAAGCCATCAACATGCTTACCTTTGGCCGAACATACACATCAACTTAGGTGCTCATTTATGTGGCCGAACACACACATGTCTATGTTAAGGCCGATTGCGACACTCAATACATTCTACAAGTATGGACACTTGCATTGACTAAACACCATTTTTATTATTTTTACTCCAAAGCCGAATGCCTCTCAAGCCCTAAGCTCATGATCCTTTCATCATTAAGCAAGTGTTATAACACAACTAACATCCATTTTCAATTTGAACACCAACATAAAAATATTAAACATGAAAATCCATAGCCGAAACCTATACATGACATTACTCATTCCACCCATCGAAACAATATTTGTTCAAGACATCAAGCATTTTTATTTGGGTATTACATATATGAGCATTTAGAATTTATATTTTTAGCAAGATCAATTTCTTTCCTCAACACATTCTTCATCAAAACTTAAAGGAAATAATCAAATTCCTTCTTTAATAGCCATAGCCGAATGCTCCATCCATCCATCAAAGTTAAAAATTTAGCATGGTCTAAGTAAGAACCATGATAATTAACCTAAAACAAGCTAAAATTTCACAACTTTAACACAATATACTAACCTTATTAAGCATTCAAATGGCCGAAAGTTCTTTGCCCCTATTCCTTCCTTCAATTCGGCCAAGAAGACAAGGATGAAGCCTTTTTTTTTTCATTTGCTTTCTTTTTATTCTTTTCTTTTATTCATTAAATCCCACAACCCAATATCAATTTCACAAATATATTGCCCATCATCAACCCACCTTGGCCGGCCACTATAAGGAAATTGGGCAATTTGACATGCAAGTCCACCTTTGTGTTGACATGCACTAATAAGCCCTTTAAAATTAGCCTATCATATTTCACCATGTCTCATGTTGATCCCTATTTAATAATTCCTCATGCAATTGGCAAAATTAGGGAATGAAACTTCCACATATGCATGTACACACATAATAAACGTAGAATATAACAATTAATTATTTTCATAACTCGGTTTTGTGGTCCCGAAACCACTTCCCGACTAGGGTCAATTTTGGGCTGTCACAACTCTCCCCCACTCAAGAAATTTTCGTCCCCGAAAATCTTACCGGTAAATAGGTTTGGGTATCGTTCTTTCATCGAGCTCTCGGTTTCCCAAGTAGCTTCCTCGATCCCGTGTTTGAGCCATAACACTTTTACTAGCGGAACTCTTTTGTTTCGCAACTCCTTCACTTCACGAGCTAGGATACGCATCGATTCTTCTTCATAGCTCATATCGACTTGAATTTCAACTTCTGATGGGCTAATTATGTGCGATGGATCAGATCGATAGCGTCGAAGCATCGAAACATGAAAGACGTCGTGAATCTTTTCAAGCTCAGGGGGCAAAATCAATCTATACGCAACCGGACCAACTCGTTCGGAGATTTCGTACGGCCCAATGAATCTCGGGCTCAACTTGCCCTTACGGCCAAATCTGAGTATCTTTTTCCAAGGTGAAACCTTAAGGAACACTTTGTCTCCCACCTGATACTCGATGTCTTTTCGTTTCAAATCCGCATACGACTTCTGGCGATCTGTGGCTGCCTTCAGACTTTCACGGATTCTTTTACTTTCCGTTCTGCATCTTTTATCAAATCAACTCCGAAAATTTTACTTTCACCGAGCTCGGTCCAAAACAATGGTGTATGGAATTTACGCCCATACAAAGCCTCGTAAGGTGCCATCTTAATACTTGATTGAAAACTACTGTTGTAAGCGAATTCAATCAAAGGCAAATACCGCTCCCATGAACCACTAAACTCGAGGATGCAACATCTTAACATATACTCAAGTATCTGAATTATCCGCTCGGATTGACCATCGGTTTGTGGATGAAAAGTGGTGCTAAAATGCAGCTTGGTACCCAAAGCTTCTTGCAGTTTCTTCCAAAATCGGGAGGTGAATCTCGGATCTCTATCCGACACGATAGAAACAGGTACCTCGTGTAATCTCACAATCTGAGAAACGTACAATTCAGCTAGTTTATCCAATGAAAAATCCGTACGTACGGGGATAAAGTGAGCCGACTTAGTCAGTTTATCGACAACAACCCAAATCGCATCCTTCTTACTTGCTGACAATGGCAGTCCGGACACAAAAGTCCACTGTGACTCGATCCCATTTCCACTCGGGTATCATGATCGGCTGAAGTAATCCTGAAGGCACTTGATGTTCCGCTTTCACTTGTTGACATATTAAACATCTCGAAACAAAGTCGGAGATGTCTCGTTTCATACCATGCCACCAAAATCGACGTTTTAAATCGTTGTACATTTTCGTACTCCCCAGGTGAATTGACATTCGGCTACAATGGGCTTCGTTCAGAATCATCGAAATGAGTTCCGAATTCCTTGGAACACACAAACGACTTCTGAACCTCAAACAATCATCATCATCAATTTGAAACTCCGATTCCTTGTTCGGAACACACTCAGCCCGTTTTGCAACCAATTCATCATCGACTTTCTGAGCTTCACGAATTTGATGAGTCAATAATGGTTTGGCTTTTAATTCAGCTACTAACACATTGTCGGGTAGAACAGACAAATGCACATTCATCGCTCGTAAAGAAAACAATGACTTCAGGCTTAAGGCGTCCGCAACCACATTAGCCTTTCCCGGGTGGTAATCAATGACAAGCTCGTAATCTTTCAACAACTCAAGCCAACGTCTTTGTCGCAGATTCAAGTCTCGCTGAGTCATCAAATATTTGAGACTTTTGTGATCCGAAAATACATGGCACTTCTCACCAAACAAATAATGTCGCCATATTTTCAAAGCAAATACGATGGCAGCTAGTTCGAGATCATGGGTCAGATAATTTCTCTCGTGTGGCTTCAATTGCCTCGACGCATAGGCCACAACTCGACCTTCTTGCATCAATACGCAACCCAACCCAAGTAGGGATGCGTCACTATAAATGACAAACTCTTTGCCTGATTCGGGTTGCACTAAAATTGGAGCTTCAGTCAAATGAGTTTTTAGTTGATCGAAACTTTTCTGACATTTCTCCGTCCATTCGAACTTAACATCCTTTTGAAGTAGCTTCGTCATTGGTGTGGCTATCATCGAGAAACCTTTGACAAATCGTCGGTAATAACCGGCGAGCCCCAAAAAGCTCCGAACCTCAGTAATATTTCTCGGAGGTTTCCAGTTAAGTATGGCTGAAATTTTATTCGGGTCAACTCGAATACCCGATGCGGATACCACATGGCCCAAGAAGCTAACCTCTCTTAACCAGAACTCACACTTACTGAACTTAGCATATAACTGCTTATCCCGCAAAACTTGCAACACTAGTCTCAGGTGCTCAGCATGTTCGGTCTCATCTCTTGAATAGACCAAGATGTCATCAATGAACACAACTACGAACCGATCCAAATATGGTCTGAAGATCCGATTCATCAAATCCATAAATACTGCAGGGGCATTAGTGAGCCCAAACGGCATCACTAAGAATTCGTAGTGACCGTACCTCGTTCTGAAAGCAGTTTTGGGTACGTCCGAATCTCGAATCCGCAACTGATAATAACCCGATCTCAAATCTATTTTTGAGAACACTGAGGCCCCCTTTAGTTGATCAAACAAATCATCAATACGCGGTAACGGATATTTATTCTTTATCGTCACTTTATTCAGTTGACGATAGTCAATGCACAACCTCATGGTTCCGTCCTTCTTTTTCACGAACAATACTGGTGCACCCCAAGGTGAGAAACTTGGTCGAGCAAAACCTCTATCCGTCAATTCTTGCAACTGAGCTTTCAACTCTTTTAACTCGGTTGGTGCCATACGATACGGAGCTATCGAAATCGGCGTAGTCCCAGGTACAAGCTCAATACCAAACTCTACCTCCCGAACAGGTGGTAAACCCGGTAATCCTTCAGGAAAAACATCTGGGTATTCACAAACCACCGGCACAGATTCGGGTTTCTTGTCTAATTCTTTGTCATCCAGTACATACGCAAGGTATGCTTCGCACCCTTTTCTTACATATTTCTGGGCCAACATTGCTGATATTACAGCTGGCATCCCCTCCAAGTCCGTAGACTCAACTCGGATTACTTCGTTATTTGCGCACCTCAAATCAATAGTCTTGCTTTTGCAATTCACAACCGCATCATGCGCGGTCAACCAATCCAAACCAAGAATAACATCAAATTCATCAAACGGCAAAAGCATCAAGTCCGCCGGAAAACAGGAACCTCGAATTTCTAGGGGACATTTCTTACACACTTTGTCGACAAGCACGTAACGACCGAAGGGATTTGACACCCGAATTACAAACTCAGTAGACTCAATAGGTAAAGTCTTACTGGATGCTAAGGTTTCACATATGTAAGAATGAGTAGAACCGGGGTCAATCAAAGCAATTACATTAGTATCAAAGAGAGTAAAAGTACCGGTAATAACATCAGGCGAAGAAGCATCCTCGCGGGCACGTATAGCATAAGCTCTAGCAGGCGCACGAGCCTCGGATCTGGTCGTAGCATCTCTAGATCCTCTCTGACCACCACTAGCATTGCCCTCATTTCTAGATGGTCTACCTCGAGCAGTGGTAGCACCCGGTTTCCCACTCTGATTTACATTCTGTTCAGACAGCCTCGGGCAATCTTTAATGAAGTGGTCAACTGATCCACACTTGTAACAGGAGCGGTCATGGAATCTACAACTCCCCGAATGCCATTTACCGCAATATCGACATTTCGTTCTATCTCAACGTTCATTCTCAACACTGGCGACCAAAGTGCCTCGTGTACCCACAGGGGGTCGATCACGATCTCGTCTAAAAAGGCCCGAAGTGCCTCTAAACTGGCCCGCATCATCTCGAAATTTCTTCGATGCCTGTTGAAGAGACTTTCCCGAAGATCTTTTACGAAACTCTCCAGTTCCCACATCAACTTTTTGTTTTTCTTTTCTAAGCTCTTCGGCTTTACAAGCTCGCTCGACCAGTACTACGAACTCTCGTATTTCAAGAACGCCAACGAACATTTTTATATCTTCATTCAGCCCATCCTCGAAGCGTTTACACATGATAGCCTCGGACGAAACACATTCCCGAGCGTATCTACTAAGTCTAACAAATCTTCGCTCGTAATCAGTAACTGACATAGAACCTTGCTTAAGCTCAAGAAATTCCTTCCGTTTTTTATCGACAAATCTCTGACTGATATACTTTTTCCGAAACTCAGTTTGGAAAAACTCCCAAGTTACTTGCTCTCGGGGCACAACAGAAGTCAGAGTACTCCACCAATAGTAGGCAGAATCGCGTAGCAAGGAGATAGTACACTTTAGGCATTCATCGGGTGTACAAGATAGCTCATCGAGTACCCGGATAGTGTTGTCCAACCAAAATTCAGCTTGCTCGGCATCGTCGCTATCCGTAGCCTTAAATTCAGTAGCCCCATGTTTTCGGATTCTGTCAACTGGGGGCTTATTTGACCTTATTTGGTCAGTTACCGGAGGTATTGTAGGTGCGGGGGTGGTATTAGTTGGGAATGGAGGTTGTGGGACAGCCGTATTAGTTCGAATGTATTGGTTGAACCAATCATTCATCACGCTATAGAAAGCTTGTCTAGCTTCATCATTCGGGTTACTAGCATTAGGTTGAGAGTCCACCGGCGCTGTCCCTTGTGCGGGAGCAGGGGCTACACTCTCAAGATCATCAGCTACCTCTCGGTTGGGATCGAGATCCATTACTATAAATAAACACAATTACAATTGTTAGAAATCACCACACTATCAAGTAATCACATAAAATGGCATGTATAGCTAGACCCAACGCATTACGGTAGTCCTAGAATCGACTAAACCTGGCTCTGATACCAATCAAATGTAACACCCCGAACCCGAGACCGTCGCCGGAGTCGAACCCGAGGTGTTAACAGACTTCAAACCACTTATTAAAATTTTTCCAGACAAGCTGCCAATCTGCGTACTAGTCACTTTAAAAATCATATCTTGAGCTCTGGAACTCGAAATCCAATTCCGTGAATTTTCCCTGAAACTAGACTCATATGCCCTTCTACAAATTTTTTTCTAGAATTTTTTGCCAGGCCAATTAGTACAGTTTATTAGTCAAAGTCTCCCATGTTACTGGGGTCGACTACACTGACCTTTGCGCATTACGACCTGGATATCGCCCTGTACAGAGCTTCAATACTGATGCCGTTTGTTTCTATAGAAACTAGACTCAGAGAGGAATCCATACATATAAGGCATGACTTCTAATTATCTCTGGAAAATTTATGGTGAATTTTCAAAGTCGAAACAGGAGATCCAGAAACCGTTCTGGCCCTGTTTCACGAGAACTTTAATATCTCTTAATATAATGTTCATATGATTGTTTCGTTACTTTCATGTGAAAATAGATTCATCAAGGTTCGATTACATAATTTATTCACTATTTAATTCCATTCCTACAAACTTTTGTGATTTTTCAAATCCACACTACTGCTGCTGTCAGCATCTGTTTTCAAGGTAAACTTTACCTATTTCGTGGTTACCATGGACCAACTAGGGTTTTGTCATACATAGGTCCACATATGATCATATTTAGCCATTCCAATGGCTGATCATTTGCCCAACACTTCCATTCCAAACCATAGTCCTCATGAAACCATATATACATACATAAACACAAATGGTCTAATGCCATACTCCACTTCTGCAAGCCATTTTCGCATGGCTGTACACACATACATCACAAAAAGTGCTTAAAACAACAAGGGGTAGTCCTATACATGCCATATCCAGAGTTCAACTAAAAGAGTACCAAAAGAGCTTTGATAGTGTGGATGACTTCGACTTCGATGATCCCGAATCCGATAGCTAACGAACAAAATCTATAAAACAGAGAGCCAAAGCAACGGGGTAAGCATTTTAAAGCTTAGTAAGTTTCAAGTAATGAAATCGGCTTTGACTAAAGTATTACATTCACATAGCTAAATGAATCACTTTATTAATTCATATTCTCATAATCATACTTACTTCACACTTCATCAACATATACACACACAAGGTATCAACCTATCTAAAAGCCGAAAGTTCGTTAGTCGATTGAACGAATACTATTTAAAACGAATCGACACATGCAAACATACCTTATCGTTTGGGTTTGTCGAGCGTATTAATTGAATTTATTACAGCACAAAACGCTCACATTCAAACCCAAGTTTCTTCGGAATTTAGCCGGACATAACCACAGCTCAATTGCCTTCGGGTCTTAACCCGGGTATAGCAACTCGTACGAATGCCTTCGGGTCTTAGCCCGGATATATCAACTTGCACAATTGCCTTCGGGTCTTAGCCTGGATATATCAACTCGCACAAATGCCTTCGGGTCTTAGCCCGGATATATCAACTAGCACAAATGCCTTCGGGTCTTAGCCCGGATATATCAACTCGCACAAATGCCTTCGGGTTTTAGCCCGGATATATCAACTCGCACAAATGCCTTCGGGTTTTAGCCCGGATATATCAACTCGCACAAATGCCTTCGGGTTTTAGCCCGGATATATCAACTCGCACAAATGCCTTCGGGTTTTAGCCCGGATATATCAATTGCTCATGCACACATATATCAATAATCTTAACACATCCATATCTTATTTTCGTTACTAAGGCTCAAACACAAATCATTTATTAAACCTTTCAAATTTCGGCTCAATAGCCACACACACAAAGAGCATGATTTCGATTGGCTTTATAACTTAATCTCTATGCACATTCGACTATCCGTCATAGTATGACTAATCATTTCAATATAATTCAAGTAGGGTCATTACTCGAAGACTTACCTCGGATGTGGTCGAGCGAGTTCGACAGCTATTCAATCACTTTTTCCTTTCCCTTATCCAACTGTGGTCCTCTAAGCTCTTGAGCTAATTCAAACAAATTTAACTCATTAAAGTCTCATTTTGCTAGCTTATGGCCGAATATGACAAGGAGTTTGATGGGTCATATGGCCACCTTTTAGCTCAAATACACAATGGTCATACGCATTTTTAATCACATCAAATGATTCAATACAATTCACTCGAACATCAAAAGAGAACCTCAAGGTACTTAGTCCATATACACATTAGACATTAGAGTCACATATGTACGAAATCACGAATCGAATTCGACATATTAGCTAATTTTCCCTTTAGCCGAATCTTCTAAGTCAAGATAAAGCCATCAACATGCTTACCTTTGGCCGAACATACACATCAACTTAGGTGCTCATTTATGTGGCCGAACACACACTTGTCTATGTTAAGGCCGATTGCGACACTCAATACATTCTACAAGTATGGACACTTGCATTGACTAAACACCATTTTTATTATTTTTACTCCAAAGCCGAATGCCTCTCAAGCCCTAAGCTCATGATCCTTTCATCATTAAGCAAGTGTTATAACACAACTAACATCCATTTTCAATTTGAACACCAACATAAAAATATTAAACATGAAAATCCATAGCCGAAACCTATACATGACATTACTCATTCCACCCATCGAAACAATATTTGTTCAAGACATCAAGCATTTTTATTTGGGTATTACATATATGAGCATTTAGAATTTATATTTTTAGCAAGATCAATTTCTTTCCTCAACACATTCTTCATCAAAACTTAAAGGAAATAATCAAATTCCTTCTTTAATAGCCATAGCCGAATGCTCCATCCATCCATCAAAGTTAAAAATTTAGCATGGTCTAAGTAAGAACCATGATAATTAACCTAAAACAAGCTAAAATTTCACAACTTTAACACAATATACTAACCTTATTAAGCATTCAAATGGCCGAAAGTTCTTTGCCCCTATTCCTTCCTTCAATTCGGCCAAGAAGACAAGGATGAAGCCTTTTTTTTTTCATTTGCTTTCTTTTTATTCTTTTCTTTTATTCATTAAATCCCACAACCCAATATCAATTTCACAAATATATTGCCCATCATCAACCCACCTTGGCCGGCCACTATAAGGAAATTGGGCAATTTGACATGCAAGTCCACCTTTGTGTTGACATGCACTAATAAGCCCTTTAAAATTAGCCTATCATATTTCACCATGTCTCATGTTGATCCCTATTTAATAATTCCTCATGCAATTGGCAAAATTAGGGAATGAAACTTCCACATATGCATGTACACACATAATAAACGTAGAATATAACAATTAATTATTTTCATAACTCGGTTTTGTGGTCCCGAAACCACTTCCCGACTAGGGTCAATTTTGGGCTGTCACACTTATTTATAGTCTAAGCTCGACTTACCTCTTCAGTGAATGGTCATGGTGGTTTGAGGAGTTTATACTCCTCATTCCTGCTATCAATCTTATCAAAATAAGGTTTTAAGCAGGTGTTGTTTACCTTAAAAGTGCCGAACTTGGGATGACTCACCTCCACCATACCGAATGGAAAAGTACTGAGTACTATTAAAAGGATTTCTTCATTCGGTGTGGTAGTGATAATGTGGGGATCTGCAGTATCTAATAAGACCTTATCACCAATCTTAAGTTGATTTGGAGAGGTATCGGGCTCATTTTGGCGTAGTTTCGGTTTGTCGAGTGTTCTTGGTTTGTGCTTCTGCCATTCATCGAGTTCCTCATTTTGTAGTCTTCGATCTACATGAACAGGCCCTCTACTATTACTTGAGAACGACTCATGTGCTTCTTTCAGACTCATTTTCTACAAAGTAGGTTGCACCATATTGTTAGGTTTAGTAGAATGGTTTAAATGATCAC
The DNA here is from genome assembly GCF_007990345.1 of Gossypium hirsutum. Taxonomy (NCBI): domain Eukaryota; kingdom Viridiplantae; phylum Streptophyta; class Magnoliopsida; order Malvales; family Malvaceae; genus Gossypium; species Gossypium hirsutum. The sequence continues at coordinate 109,873,978 of NC_053431.1, forward strand.
CTTCAATTCCTGATGTGTTGACAGAATTTCAAGCTTGAAGGGTGATTGTTTCGTCTCCCACCCAGAGTGTAAGTTCACTTGTGCCAACATCAATGATGGTTTTAGCAGTTGCTAAAAAGGGCCTTCCTAGAATTAAGGGAGTGTTGCTATCCTCTTCTATGTCTAGAACAACAAAGTCAACGAGAAATATAAATTTATCGATTTTAACTAGCACATCTTCAATAATACCCCTAGGAAATCTTATAGTTTTATTTTCTATTTGAATGCTCATCCTAGTCTGTTTGGGTTTCTCGAGACCTAGTTCCTTAAACATTTTGTAAGGCATGACGTTGATACTAGCCCCTAGATCAGCCAATGCATAATTAACGTTTAAACTACCAATTAAGCAAGGAATAGTAAAACTCCCTAGATCTTTTAGTTTGTTGGGTAGTTTATTTTGGAGAATGGCTGAGCAAACTGCGTTCAGCTCCACATGTGACACCTTGTCCAACTTTCGCTTATTTTCTAAAAGCTCTTTTAAAAATTTCATTGCGTTTGGCATCTGCGATAGAGCTTCAATAAACAGTAAGTTAATATGCAATTTTTTTAAGAGTTTAAGGAATTTACCAAATTGTTCATCTGAGCGGTCTTTACTTGTCACATTGGGGTATGGCACATGATGTTTATATTTGAAAGCCACTGGTTTGTTTTTATTATAATCTACCTCATGTTGACCTTTGCTTACCACAGTTTCTTGCCTCGGTTCTGGTCCAGGCTCAACGGCTCCTTCGTTATCTTGAATATTAATTGTGTTGAGCTGTTCCCTTGGGTTGGGTTCAATATTACTTGGCAAGCTACCTTGTGGTCGTTCGGAGATTAGTTTGGACAGCTGGCCTATCTGAGTTTCGATCCCTTGGATCGACGCTTGTTTATTTTTAAGTGTTGTCTCAGTGTTCAGGAAACGAGTTTCCGACACTGAAATAAACTTTGAGAGCATCTCTTCAAGGTTTGGATTCTTTTCCTATTGGTAGGGTGGTTGTTGGTAGCTCGGAGGATGTTGTGGTCTTTGATTTCCTTGACCGCCCCACGAGAAATTTGGGTGGTTCCTCCAACCTACATTATAAGTGTTACTATATGGATTGTTTTGAGGTCAAGGATTATTACCTATGTAATTTAATTGCTCGTTATCCATGTTGTGGCCATAAGGTTGGTATTCCGAATGGTTTGTTCCACCGCTACTTGCTTCGCACTGCATTACTGGGTGAACCTATGAAGAATTAAGAAAACCATCAATCTTTTTATTTAAGAGTTCTACCTGATTAGCGAGCATGGTGACCAAATCGACATTATAAACACCGGCTATTTTCGTTGGCTTTGTCCTCATGACTTGCCACTGATAATTATTCAGTGACATCTCCTCTATAAACTCATAGGCATCTTCCGGTGTTTTATTGTTGATGGTTCTACCCGCCGCTGCCTCAACCATTTGCCGAGTCGAAGGGTTCAGACCATTGTGAAATGTTTGTACTTGGAGCCAAAGCGGTAACCCATGGTGAGGGCACCTTCTCAAAAGGTCCTTACATCTCTCCCATGCATCGTAGAGTGTTTCTAAATCCATCTGTACAAAAGAAGAGATATCTTTATGTAATTTAGCCATTTTAGCCGGCGGAAAATATTTTAGTAAAACTTTTTTGGTCATTTGTTCCCAAGTAGTAATTGATCCTCATGGTAACAAGTTCAACCACTGTTTAGCTTTGCTCCTCAATGAAAAGGGAAACAATCGAAGATGAATGGCATCATCAGAAACGCCATTGATTTTAAATGTATCGTAGAATTCCAGAAAGTTTGCTAAGTGAGTGTTGGGATCTTCATCCTTCAAACTATCAAACTGAACAAATTGCTGTATCATCTAAATAGTGTTAGGTTTAAATTCAAAAGTATTTGTAGCTACAGCAGGTCTAACTATACTAGATTCAGTTCCTGTTAAAGAAGGTTTAGCATAATCATACATAGTGCGTGGAGCAGGATTTTGATTAGCCGCAGTTGCAGGAGGTAGCTGATTGCCTTGGTTTTCAGCTATCTCTTCAGTTGGGGGTTGAGTATCGTCTTCTTGCTTGTTCTCCGTGTATCTTAAGCTGTGCCTTATTTCTCTTTGGTTTCTACGGGCTGTACGATTGATTTCTTCATCAAAAAGTAATGGTCCCGAAGGGTTTCTTCTAGTCATAAACTATAAAAACCTGCCAAGAGAAAGAAAGAGTACGTTAATAAATAATAATAATAAAATTAAATTAAATTGCAAGAATAAATAAATGGCTAAAGTAATAAAAATTGAGCATTCCTAATACCTTAGTTCCCCAGCAACGACGCCAAAAACTTGATCGCCTTATTTCATGATAGGTTTTAAATATTTATAATTACTCGTTCTTGAACTAACTATTATCGCGATGTAGGCAAGTGTACCTATCGAACAGTAGTATACTTTTAGCAAGACCAGATTGTCGAGCCCAAAGGAACTAAAAGTACTAGTAATAACTGTCTTTTTATTATCTAGCCTAAGAATAAAGAGGTTTTTGTTTTAACTAACTAATTATCTAAACTAAGAACTCACAGAGAATAGAATTGGAGAATTGCTTTTGGGGAAAATCGATTGACTTAAGACAATACCTAAGGAAAAATCCACATAGACTTTACTTTTTATTCTGGCTCCGAATCCGACGATTTATTCATTCAACTTGTTCCGTACAGATCCCTAAGTTATGTTATTATCCCTATTCAAGACTAATAACGTCTAATCCCTAGATTGAATAGTTGAGACTTTTCTCTAATTAACACTATAGGGTTGCATTAACTCAATCTATGGATCCCCTTATTAGGTTTCACCCTAATCCGGAAAAATCTTGTCACCCTATGTCTAGGCGCGCAATCAACTCCACTTAATTATGACAAATGTACTCTTAAACAGGGTCTATTCCTCCTCTGAATAAGAGCATGTCTTGAATCAGTATCCTGGGATATCAAAACAAGAATTAAGAACAAGTTAAATATTTATTATACGATTCAGAAAATAAAAACAAGATGCGTCTTAGATTTCATTCCCTTTAGGTATTTAGGGGCTTTAGTTAATAACTAAATAAGAAAACATCTCAGAATGATAAAGAATACAAAACATAAAGAAAACCCAAAACTCCTGAAGGGAAATTGAGGAGAGATCTTCAATCTTGATGATGAATCCGGCTTCCGAGATGGATCAATCGACTTCCTTGGAGTAATTCCTTACTCCCCCTTCTCCATCTCCCATTTCCTCCTCCTTTAGGGTGTATTTATAAGCTTTGGAATGCCTAAAAGCCCTCAAAATTGGCCTTTTCCGAATTGGACTCAACTTGGGCTCGGTAGGGACACGCCCGTGGCACACGCCCGTTTTCAATTACTTCAGGCCGTGTTTGAGCCTGCCAAATTGACACGACCGTATGGTCTGCCCGTGTGAGGAGGTCCAGGCCGTGTTGATTTCGTACTTTGGCCTATTTTCTCCATTTTTGGCCCGTTTCTCATTCCTTTCGCTCTCTTATGCTCTCCTAAGTATAAAATATGAAATTAAAGAATTAGGAGCATCAAATTCACCAATTCTAATGAGAAATCATCCATAAAATGCATTAAACATGGGGTAAAAATATGTATAATTTACAGTTTAAAAATATGTATAATTTACGTTTTATCAACCACGTTGGCCTTTCTAGGGTGATACTCTATACTGCAGTCGTAATACTTAAGCAGTTCAACCCATCGTCGCTGCCTAAGATTCAACTCCTTCTGAGTAAGGAGATACTTAAGGCTCTTGTGATCAGTGTAGATGGTACACTTCTCACCGTATAGATAATGCCTTCAGATCTTTAATGCAAAGACAACTGCAGCCAACTCCAAATCATGCATTGTATAATTAGGTTGTGAGTCTTGAGCTGACGAGATGCATAAGAAACTACGTTACCGTCTTGCATCAGAACGTATCCCAAACCCACATGTGACGCGTCGTTGTACACTACGAAGTCCTTACCAGGCTCAGGCTGTACCAGAACTGGAGCCTGGGTTAACACGGTTTTGAGCTTCTCAAAGCTCTCTTGCTGTACATCAGTCCAAACAAAGGCAACTCCCTTACACATTAACTTAGTCAATGGTGCTGCGATCAAAGAGAACCTTTCTACGAAGCATCGATAATATCCTACCAGCCCCAGAAAACTACGAATCCCAAACACATTCTTCGGCTGTTTCCAATCCAACACAGGCTCAATCTTATGAGGATCAACACAAACCGCCACAGCAAACACCACATGTCTCAAAAAAGTTACTTCTTGAAGCCAAAACTCACACTTAGAGAACTTCGCATAGAGTTGTTTCTTATGAAGGATTTGCAAAACAACCTTGAGATGCTCTTCATGCTCGTCTTCAGACTTAGAGTATATCAAGATGTCATCGATGAACACCACCACGAACCGGTCTAAGTATGGCTGAAACACACGGTTCATCAAGTCTATAAACTTCGCTAGTGCATTTGTCAACCCAAAAGGCATAACTAATAACTCGTAATACCCATAATGAGGCCTAAATGCCATCTTATACACATCGGCCTCCTTGACCCTTAACTGATGATAACCTGATTGTAGATCGATCTTTGAGAACACTGATGCCCCTCTAAACTGGTCAAACAAGTCGTCAATTCTCGGAAGTGGGTATTTATTCTTGATCGTCAACCTATTCAACTGACGGTAGTCGATACATATCCTCATCGTACCGTCCTTCTCCTTTACGAATAAAACTCGTGCTCCCCATGGAGACACACTAGGACAAATAAACCTACGATCCAACAGTTCCTGAATTTGAGCCTTAAGTTCTGTCAGCTCCTTTGGCACCATTTGATATGGGGCGATAGACACCCGAGCTGTACCAGGAATCAACTTGATTCCAAATTCTACCTCGTGGCTCGGAGGAAATCCTGGTAACTCCTCTAGAAAAACATCTGGAAAGTCCCTTACAGTACAGATGTCCCTAACTGAAGAGTCCACAGAATCAAAAACACTGATGTAGGCTAAAAACACCTCACATCCTTTCCTCACCAGCTTCTCTACCACTAACGCAGATATCATATTAGACAAATAATTCCATCATTCCCCAATCAAAACTATCTCGCTATCCTCATTGGTCCTCAAAACAACCCTCTTTTCAGCACAATCCAGACTTACATGATGCTTCATCAACCAGTCCATGCCCAGAATTAGGTCAAACTCCCCAAACAGAAGTTCCACCAGATCAGCCAAAAATATCGTCCCTTGGACTTCCAACGGAACATCTCTAAATAATTTATTAACCCTAATAGACTGCCCCAACGGACTCACCACCGAAATCTCATTAGAAGTGCTCTCATGCGGAATTCCCAAAGTCTCAGACATAGAACATGCGACATAGGAATGTGCAGAGCCTATGTCTATCAATGCAACATAAGGTACATCAAGAATTAAAAACATACCTGTGATGACGTCCGGAGTATCTCCACCCTTACGACGACGTATCTCATAGACAAGTACAGGCTGCCTCACCTCAGTCGGCCCAGCAGCTCTGCCTGGTGCTCTCTGGCCTCGACCCATACCGTTACCACCCCTAGCCTGTCCTCGACCCCTAGGTGGCTGTTATACCCCTCTTGGTGGCTGTGCAGTCTCAGCAACCGGAGCTTGCATCTGATTACCCCTCAGTGGACAATCCTTAACTCGATGCTCAGTCGACCCACACCTTAAACAAGCCTTAGTAGCTTTCCAACACTGCCCAGATGGCGTCTATTACAAAGCAAACAGATCGCCACCCCAGTAAGTGCAGTAGTAGGCCCAACTCTTGTGGGCCTATCAGATCTAGCTTTTTTCCTAGGCCTCACCCCAGCATTCGAAGGCTCTGCATCCCTCTTAGCCTTCCCTCGATCACGATTCTAGTGCTCAGCGCGATTAACCTCTTCGACTATCTTAGCCTTCTCGACCAAGGCAGAGAAATCCCGCTCCCTCTGTAGAGCTATCAGAACCCACAGATTATCATGGAGACTATCCTCAAATCGGACACAGCGCTCATACTCGGTCGCCACCATGCCTCTCGTATAACGGCTCAATCTAATGAACTCAGCCTCGTACTCAGCCACTGAACGGTCACCCTGATTGAGATTTAGGAACTCACGTTGCCTAGCATCAGTGTAGCTAGCTCCTATGTACTTACTCTGATAAGTGGTCTTAAAAAGATCCCAAGTCAGTCGGTGGGCTGAGTGCCCTCTTTAACGGTCAGCCACCACTGATCGCCTCATCTCACAGCAATGACACAGCCCTCTTGAGCTTCTGCTCATTAGAAAAGTCCAAATCGTCTATGATACGCTTTGTGGCCTCCATCTAGTACTGGGCCACACTCGAAAAAACTCCAGTGATGCCCTTAAATATCTTAGCCCTATTCGACCGGAGTCATTCCCTAACTGACCCACAGCCTCCAAAGCTAGTATTAGTCCCAACAGCCCTCTCCAAAATTTGCAGCATGGCCTGGGACAGTGCGTCATCCCCGACTGCATGGTCTTGAAACTCAGCAACAGTCTCAATAACAGGTGGCACCGGCGTCTCGCTAGTGTCTGGATTAGGGATCGTATCAAATGCGAAGGACTCAGCTTCAATCTCTCTACGGCCTCTACTTCGGCCTCTAGTACCCCGTCCACGAGTACCACGTACGCTCATCGTAACTATCGACTTAATCTGTATTTGGTATTTTTATGCACATCAGTTTACAGTTCAATAATTATTAGCAAATATTTTATGCAATATAGTTATAGAGTTTCAGAGTCAGTTATCGCGAGAAGCAGTCTCACTACAGTTTCAGTCCATACTACCTATAGTGTTTCAGTAAAGTACCACCTACAGTAGTCCTATAACACACACAGTATTTCAGGCAGATTCAAACAACATTTCAGGATGAACATGCTGTCAGACAGTACATATCAGAATTTCAAAGAACTTACAGGATCAGTGCTGAAGGCTCGGTGTACTACATACTTGTTATCAAAATTATTTCAAATCATTTTAACACCATTTTTTTTGTTTTTTTAAACCCAAATCTACAGCCGAGTTTTGCAACCTGACTCTAATACCACTAAATGTAACATCCCAAACCCGGCCTAGACATTATGGCCGAATCTAGCGAAGTCACATGAGAATGTATTTAAAATCATGTTTACCCAAAAACCATTCCAGTTACCACCTTTTACTTAACTCAAAAACATATATTGATTAATTATTTTGACAACATTTCTTGGTTCGCGAAAGCTTAAGAACAAATAAAGTTGCAGTTCCAAAATCCATAAACAGTATTTCAAAATTCTGAACTTAAACTAAATAGTCTGAAACCAGAAATTACATAATTACTCCCAACTATAGCAATTAAAATAATAAAAACATTAAAAACCTTTAAAACCAAAGTGTAGGTAACAGTGTTCACCGTCGAGTCCTTCTGCTGCATCGATCCAACTACTACTGGGGATTACCTGACAGACAAACAAAATAAGGGGTGAGTTTTCGCAAACTCAGTGTGTACATCCCCTCAGTAAATCATGCATGTAAACGGATAGCAGTCCAACAGTCATAATCGAGCCTGAGCTCTTAACAGGAACAGTGTAAGCCTTAGCCCACTCAAAACAGTATTAGATACATTCGGGCCTTAGCCCATACAGACATACATGCATATCAATCAGAGCAGTAATGCCCACTAACCCTACACATTATCTCCGTCCAACCCAACACACCATGTACGGATAAAATCGACCCACCCAGCCCTACACACTAAGTATGGGGATAAAATCAACCCATCCAACCCTACATGCCAAAAGGTACCATATACAGCACGTATCAGATATATGCAGTATAGCTGCCAGATGACAGGCTAATAGCCTTTCAGTGTTCTTTCTCTTCAACAACATACCCAACCCAATGCAATGCAACATAAATAATAAGGCATGCTCATGTGCAGATATCAAATCATAACATCATCATCAAATCAGAACAGATACACATGTTTTAATTATCATGCTTTTACATACATATTAGTATCAGATCAGAGTATAGGGGACTTGGACGACTTGGACGACCTGTGCAACCTTGCAGAACATTTCAAACAAATCAGGCTCACACACTCGTGTGCCCTGCCCGTATGGGCCCATACACCCGTGTGGCTCACACAGCCCAAATTGGCCTTGCCCGTATGGATCACATGGCCTGGCCCAAGATCCCACACGTCCGTGTGGCCCACACAGCCCAATTGGTCAAGCTCGTGCCTATCACACGACATCGTCAGCCTCACACGGTCGTGGGTCGTGCTCGTGTGGCGCGCGCACGACCTACTTCGTCGACCACATGGCAAAAATAGGGATCAAATTAGAGGATTTCAACAATAATAGGTTATGGGTTAATATTGAGGGTAAATCAATTAATGGCTTGTTAGGCTCAAAAGGGGTTCACTAAGGGTTAATTATGGAGGTAGGCTTTTGCGGGGTGAGTGGGTTAAACCTAAGTGCCTTTATTATCTTGACATATCAAATCAAATGGTGTGGTCTTGACATGCATAATCCAGCAAGTTCTAGAATAACAAATCAAAACTGAAGCACTCATAATGAAAGTGAACATGGAAGGAATAAAATATGCTCTAAAGGCTCAAGGTCTCACAAAAATTATGGCTTTTTGATGTTCAAACTTGTGAATTTCAACTCAAGATAATACCTAAACTTAGGGAAACAACCTAAAAGTTTTTAATTCTTCAAAAATCAACTTATCATGCTTGATTCCATAATATCTTAAAGTTTAAACAATCAATGCATAAATATCTATGTTTTAATTCAAGACATATCAATAAAAATTATAAATTAATCAAAATTCATTCTAATAGTGATATGAGTGATTCACGTGAGAATAAGACAAAATTTAGGGATTTCTAATGATGATATAAAAGACCCCCCACACTTAAGATGTACATTGCCCTCAATGTACAAAGATAGATATATTGAAAAAGATAGATTTATAATCATAAGATAGGGAGAGAAGTGAAACTTCCTAAATGATGAATGAACTCCTTGAATTGGAGTTATAAAGAATAATCGGCCAAAGCAACGATGAGGGTAGAGGAGGATACTCTGGTGGTAGTAGAGGTTCATTAGTCCATAAGTCCTCTACCATTGGAGTTTTTAGTTCCTATTTGATGATGAGCTTTGGAGCTCTTTATGACTGTGATAAAAATCGGGAACTCTTTAGGAAATATAATGGAGCATAATTACTAGTAATGAAATAACCGAAAATAAAAATTTTAAAAACTCAAGATAAAATAGTATTTAAAAGGAAATAAAAAGTAATTTGAAAATATAAAGATAAAAATAAAATAAATAATAGGTGTTTATAGAGAAATTGGGGCACACGGCCGTGCCTTCATTTCAGCCCATGCATTTCGTGGTTTTTAAAATTGGGCGCATTGGTGTACACGGCCATGTTGCACAGCCGTGTCAATCTTTGTTCGCTTCTCCCACATCCGTGTATGCAGGCACACGCTCGTGTTATTTTGACAGGATCGACCACGGTCGGTGGGCACGGTCGTGTCGCTTGCCCGTGTTAATTTGGCAAGATTGTCCACGGCCATGTTGCATGGCCATGGCAGCTTTATCGAATCCCGTGTTGGGGAAATGTTTTTGCTGTGTTTTCACACGATCGTATCGCATGGCTGTGTTGAATCCCGTGGTCTATGCACAGCCTACGGCACGCTCGTGTGCCTGGCCGTGTGGTTCTAAAAATCCTGTATTTAGTGACTCAATTAGTGAATTAAATGTTAAAGACTAAAATTTAAAGAAGTTAACACCGTTAGTGCTCGGGGTGCCTTTCGAGAAGCGTTTGTTTATAGTTTAAGCTCGACTCTACCTTGTGGGTATCTTTAGGTAACTTCGTGGAGCCGTAGCTCCTCTTTATCGTCTTTGAAATTCTTACCGTTATACATTTTGAGACGATGTCCATTTACGTTAAAAGTGCCTTGTGATGGATGACTTACCTCTACTGTGCCATATGGAAACACAGTTTGAACTACGAAAGGACCTGACCATCGTGATTTAAGCTTTCCAGGAAATAATTTGAGCCTCGAGTTATATAATAGGACAAGATCTCCAACTTCAAATTGCCTTCGTTGCTTCAAACAGGCATCGTGGCGGCGCTTCGTCGCTTCCTTGTATAGGCATGAATTTTCATATACATTGGCTCGCCACTCATCTAACTCGTTCAAGTGCATCAACCTATTTTCACCTGCAAGTTTGGGGTCAAGGTTTAGAAATTTTATAGCCTAGAATGCCTTGTGTTCCAACTCAAATGGTAGGTGACAACTTTTCCCATAAACAAGTCTGTAAAGTGATAGTCCTATGGGAGTTCTAAAAGTAGTTGTATAAGCCCATAAAGCATCATCTACTTTCATCGCCCAATCCTTCCTGTTTAATTCTACTGTCTTTTCTAGGATACGTTTAAGCTCTCGGTTCGCTACTTTGACTTGGCCACTAGTTTGAGGGTGATAAGGGGTAGCTGTTCTTTGATGAACTCCATATTTCTTGAGGGTCTTGTCAAATTGAGAGTTACAAAAATGAGTACCCCAATCACTAATAATTGCTCTGGGTGTACCAAATCGAGAGAAAAGTTTCTTAAGGAATCGTACTACTACTCTAGCATCATTAGTAGGTAAAGCTTGGGCTTCAACCCATTTGGACATATAATCAACAGCTACTAAGATGTATTTATTCCCGAATGAACTAGGGAATGGGCCCATGAAGTCGATACCCTAAATGTCAAATATCTCACATGAGAGCATAGATGTCTGAGGCATTTCATCACGTTTAGATATATTACTTGTCCTTTGACATTTGTCACAAGAAGTAACATACCTGTTGGCGTCTTTGAATAGAATGGGCCAATAAAAACCTGATTCGAGGACTTTATGTGCGGTCTTATTTCCACCATAATGTCCTCCAGTCTGTCCTGAGTGACAATGTTCCAAGATTTTCAATGCTTCTGTCCTTGTAACGCAACTCCTAATGATTTGATCTGCACATTTACGAAAAAGAAAAGGGTCTTCCCAGAAGTAGTTTTTCACATCAGTGAAGAATCGCTTCTTTTGCTGATGTTTCAACCCTTTTGGGATAATGTTAGCGGCTAAAATATTTGCAATACTTGCAAACCAAGATACCTCAAAATCAGATATAGCAAAAATTATTCTTCAGGGAATGAACCAGTTATTTCAATGTCAACTAGTTCTTTGGTACTTGCGTTTTCAAGCCTGGAGAGATGGTCAGCCGCAAGATTTTCAGCTCCTTTCTTATCCTTAATCTCCAAGTCAAATTCCTGCAATAATAAGATCCATTGAATGAGTCGAGGTTTTGCATCTGTTTTAGTCAAAAGGTGGCGAAGAGCGGAATGGTCAGTATAAACGAAAACTTTAGACAATATTAAATATGGCCTAAATTTATCGAATGCAAAAACCAAAGCTAGGAACTCTTTCTCCATGGTGGTGTAGTTTTCTTGCGCGACTGTCAAAGTCCTATTTGCATAATAGATAGGTTGAAAATGTTTATCTCTTCACTATCCCAAAACTGTACCTACTGCAAAATCACTCGCATCGCACATTAGTTCAAAAGGTGAATTCCAATCAGGTACAATTATAATTGGAGCTTTAGTCAGTTTATCCTTTAAAGTATTAAATGCTTGTAAACACTCCTGATTGAAATTAAAAGGCACACATTTTTCTAGTAATCTAGTCAAAGGCATAGCTATTTTAGAAAAGTCTTTAATAAATCTTCTATAAAACTCAGCATGTCCTAGGAAGCTTCTAATAGCCTTAACCGAATTAGGGGGAGGTAGTTTTTCAATGGTTTCAATTTTAGATTTATCAACCTCAATCCCTCTACTAGAAATTTTATGTCCTAACACAATACCTTCTTTAATCATAAAGTGAAAATTTTCCCAGTTAAGCACAAGGTTTGTTTCCTCACATCTTATTAACACCCGTTTTAAATTTTTTAGGAAAAGATCGAAAGAGTTACCGAAAACCAAAAAATCATCCATAAATACCTCCATGACATCTTCTACGAGTTCGTCAAAAATGGCCATCATGAGGCGCTGAAAAGTAGCAGGAGCATTACATAATCCAAAAGGCATTCTACGATAAGCAAACGTACCGTATGGACATGTAAATGTCGTATTTTCTTGATCTTCAGGAGCTATTGGGATTTAGAAATAGCCAAAGAGTCAGTCTAAAAAGTAGTAGTACATGTGTCCTGACAATCTTTCCAACATTTGGTCAATGAATGGAAGGGGAAAGTGGTCCTTTCTCGTGGCATCATTTAGCTTCCTATAATCAATGGACACTCTCCAACCTGTAACTGTCCTTGTTGGTATTAATTCATTCTTTTCATTCACTACAACTGTAACACCCCAAACTCAGCCTAGACGCTATGACCGGATCTGATGCGCCACATCGAAGCGTTCAAAACATGGCGTATTACTTAGTTTGGAAAAACTTAGTTGGTGTTGTAAAAGACACTTTTAAAAGTAGGTTAAAGTGAATGGAAGCTGTGCACCAGGTAGGAAACCAGGAAAGAGAGGAGGTGAGTCCGTCGGACTGCTTAAGTACCAAGCTCCCTTCGGATCCAATCCTAGACATGCACACCGCCATTGCCACACTCTAACATCTCGTATAATTTTGAGAAAACCATTTGGTTATGACCATCTTAAGAAAAGGTTGAAAACGTTTGCTTAGCGGAAGGCTTACTTGTATTCGTGTTATTTTGAAATCACTTAGTGTTTTTGAAAACGCGTCCTAGAGCTAATCTATTTTGTTAGTTATCATAGATCAGTTTTATCATAATAGAATTAAATAATAAAGAAACAACCCAAACCATAAAAATAATTAACGGCCTTATTACAAAAAAAAACCCATGACCATAAACGAAAAATATGGAAAATCTAGTTCACCAGAAGAAAATGAATTTGCAGAAAACGTGTGGCCACTCCGAATCCCGCCCAGCTCCAAGTCCGCCACTAGGGCTCACCTGCAAGGATGGAAGAAAAAGGGGTGAGTTTGGGAAAACTCAGTGTATACAGAAACCCATCCAAAGCCCAAATCAGCTCGAGCCCATTGGGCCTAAGCCCTATTCAGATAACAGTACACAGTCGACCGAAGCCCTTTTCAGAATACAGTAGCAAGGCCTTAGCCCCTTTTTACATAACAGTGTGGCCCATAGGCCCAGTTCAGTAACATAGGTAACAATAGTAGTAATCCATGCAAACCCATCTGGGGAGACTACTCAACCCACCAACCGCTACACTGCACCCGTACCAGCCCTACACTCCATGTAGGGAATATCTCAACCCACCCAGCCCTACACTCCACAGTTGCAGCAACGCTGCTCAAATATCAGTAAGTTGAGGTAAAGCCTCTAGTACGTGGATGAACCACCTTCAATACTTCCTCCATCAATACCCCAATCCCATGCAACAGATATTAATAAAAGTATATCATGTAAAATACAGTATTAATCAATCATGCAGTTTAGCCAATTTAAACCCTAGGGGTATATTGGTAATTTTGCTCTTTAGGGGTAATTTTCGTAACTTAGCAACTACACAAGCTACTTCAGTAATTTTCAATAGTTTTATGCAGTTTGGTTCCACCATCTAACTAACAGGCTAATTTGCCCATCTCTTACCCATATTGGTCCGTAAGCCCATTGGGCCCAGTTTTGGCCCATCGAGACCCTTTTTTCGAAGTACGTTAAAATGTCACACAAACTTACTTACCACCTTGCGGTGCTAGATCAAACAATTACTCTATGTCTCGAGAGCATTCGCATACTCACAAGCCCATGAAATGCCGAAATTTCAGTATTTCGGCTTTTGCCGAATTGAACTAAGAAAGGGTGTTCGGTACACACCTGTTTCGCGACGACTGCTACTGAGATCCCTTTCGATGTCCTACAATAGATTAGCATAGTTCTTATTTACAACCATAATCACTAAACCCCAAAACTTACTCATCCATGCTCAAACCATGTCCCTAAAAGCCTTTGAAACCTTACCTTTTTGCGAAAATCGATAGCTAGCTCCGAATCCGATTGCTCCAACAACCCACACCTTCAATCCAACACTTAAGAAGACACTAATCATTGACAGAAAACGTCAGTTAAAAACCCTCAGAGCCACATGCCCAAATCGACAGCCTCCCTAGATTTTAGGGACTTCGGCTTTTCCTAACTTTGTAAAATAGGACCAGATCTGAGATGATGAACACTTACCCTTACTCCTTTTTGATCTCCACGCAATCTGGTGCAGATTTATCTTTCAAACGACAGTAGAACTCGACTCCCGGAGTTTTGAAGTTTCGGCTATAAGCCCCCAAATCTATGGTTTTTCGGCTTTTGGGTGATAAAGGAGATGACAATATGAAACTATAACCTGGATGTAGAATTGCCGACAAGTCTCTAGAGTTTAGAAAGAATAATCGTTGATTAATGGAAACACAATGTTAAAGGGTTTGGCTTTGAAGAAATCGGTAGCAGTAATGTGTGTTCAAATTTCGGCTTTTATGGATTCGGCAAAAGTATTGATGAACAGCAGAATTGATGAATGGTTTTGAAGAAGAAAAATAGAAAAAGAAGAATAGGGGAAGTGGTAGTTTCGGCTAGAGAGGAAAAAGAGAGAAAAGAAAAACCTTGTGATGTCAGAGCAGAAGAGAACGACACCACCCAATACCCTAGGTGCCGAAATACTAACCTCAAACCCCCTACCGATTTTTCCCTCTTCAATTCCCAAAATTTGGCCAACTCCTAGCCTCTCTCCCAATCCCTTAAATCTCTCCCCTTATCCCTCCTTAATCCAAGCGTTTGAACTGATTCAAACTCTCCTCTAGCAGAATCCACCTGGACTCCAACACTTACCCCTCCAGCACTTAAAAATAAATGCATCTATTTGTCAACACAGGGAATCGATCCCATGCCTTCCCTAATGCTCCACACGCCACCTTTTTAGGAGCCTAGTGGCGTCACCCTTGCCACTTTACTAAGGCTCTTTTTGTGATGCAATTTACCCATAACTCTATACAAGGACCACCTAGCCAGAACCCCTAACTCCTAAGTCCAAAATTCAAAAATTCAACCGGGTTTTGGCCAACACATGGGCCTTCTACAAGCCCATTTACCTACTCAAAATATTAATTTCACATCCAAATACAAAATTTTTAAAATCTTTACAAAATATTGAAAACCGCGAATAAATCCGAAAATCAGGATGTTACAACAACAGTCATGCCTCTTTTCTTAGGAACAACCTACACTGGACTCACCCAAGAACTGTCAAAAATAGGATAAATAATTCCAGCATCTAGGAGTTTAATTACCTCAGCTTTAACAACTTCCTTCATGTTGGGGTTCAGTCGTCTTTGGGTTTGAACGTATGGTTTATATTCATCTTCCATTAAAATTTTGTAGGTGCAAAAAGAAGGGTTGATCCCTTTAATGTCAGAAATTTTCCAAGCTATGGCCCTTTTATGCTCTCTTAATACTTGGAGTAATCCCTCTTTCTCCTTGGGTTGCAAGTTGGATGCAATAATTACCGGTAATGTGGAATTATTTCCAATGAATGCATATTCCAAGTGAGTCAGCAATTGTTTAAGT
The DNA here is from genome assembly GCF_007990345.1 of Gossypium hirsutum. Taxonomy (NCBI): domain Eukaryota; kingdom Viridiplantae; phylum Streptophyta; class Magnoliopsida; order Malvales; family Malvaceae; genus Gossypium; species Gossypium hirsutum. Next base: position 109,889,696 of record NC_053431.1, read on the forward strand.
TCCAATTTGAGAGGCTCGTCAATAGAGGGTTTTTACTTAAGTTCATCTTTTACCTTAATTCCCTCATATTCTGCTAGTTTTGGGGAGGTTTCATTGGAGTTTAGTTCGGTTCCTATTTCAGAATCATCATCCATCCCCTCTCCTTGGGCGAGACATAGTCCCATCGTGCCCTTGTGTATAATTTCCTGAAAATAATCTTGAGTAGCATGATCAATAGAGTCGATAAAATAACGTGAGTCATCCTTTTGTCTAAAAAATCTCATGGCATCATAAATTTTAAAAATAATCTCTTCATCACCTACTCTAAGTAACAATTTACCATCACCCACATCAATTACAGCCCTAGCAGTGGCTAAAAATGGCCGACCTAAGATTAAAGGCACCTCAACATCTTCATCCATGTCAAGCACAACGAAATCAACAGGGAATATAAATTTATCTACTTTTACAAGTACGTCCTCTATAATTCCCATAGGATATTTAACAGATCTATCAGCTAATTGAATACTCATCTTAGTGGGTTTAGGTTCCCCTAGACCAAGTTGTTTAAACATTTTATATGGCATCAAATTAATGTTGGTGCCTAAATCAGCTAGTGCTTTATCAATATTAAAACTACCAATTAAGAAGGGAATAGTAAAAATTCCTGGATCTTTCAGTTTGGTTGGCAGTTTATTTTGCAGTATGGCTAAGCACTCCTCATTAAGTTCCACTGTAGATAAGTCTTCAAACTTCTTTTTGTTTTTTAGAAGCTTCTTTAAAAATTTTGCATATGTAGGCATCTGCGATATAGCTTCAACAAAAGGTAAGTTAATATGAAGTTGTTTAAAAAGTTCAAGAAATTTACCGAATTGTGCATCCATGCAGTCTTTCTTTAACTTTGCTGGGTATGGGATTGGTGGTTTATATTCTTTTGGCATTAGATTGTCATTGTTTTCGGGTTCAACCTCCTTTCTATCAGCTTCTTGTGGTGGTTTCTTTTCAGATTCAACTAACACTTTCCCACTCCTTAGTGTAACTGCTTTCACGTGCTCTTTTGGGTTGGGTTCAGTGTTACTCGGTGATAAATCATAATTTATACATATTTTTACCACATGCTTAATGCATTTTATGAATGATTTTTCCTTAGAATTGGTGAATTAGATGCTCCTAATGCCTTAATTTCAAGTTTTATACTTAGGTAAGCATAGGAGAGGGAAAGTAACGAGAAATGAGCCAAAAATGGAGAAACTAGGCCAAAGTACGAAATCAACACGGCCTGGACTTCCTCACACGGGCATACCACACGGCTGTGTCAATCTGTCAAAATCGAAGCACGACTTACATGGGTGTGTCCCTGCTGAGCCCAAGTTGAGTCCAATTTGGAAAAGGCTAATTTTGAAGGTTCCTAGGCATTCCAAAGCATATAAATACACCCTAGAGGAAGAGGAAATGAGGCACAGAGAGAAAGAGGTAGGGAACGCTCAAAGGGAGATGATTGATCCATCTCAGAAGCCGGATTCACTATCAAGACTGAAGATCTCCCCTCAATTTCCCTTCAGGAGTTTTGGGTTTTCTTTATGTTTTGTATTTGTTATTCTTCTAAGATGTTTTCCTTTTTAGTTATGAACTAAATCCCCTAAATACTAAGGGGAATGAAACGTAAGATGAATCTTGTTATTATTTTCTGAATTGTATGATAAATATTTAACTTGTTCTTAATTATGTGTTCTTAATTCTTGTTTTGATATCCCAGGATACTGATTCAAGATAAGCTCTTATTGAGAGGAGGAATACACCCTGTCTAAGAGTACATTTGTCATAATTAAGCGGAGTTGATTCCGCGCCTAGACATAAGGAGACAAGATTTTGCCGGATTAGGGTGAAACCTAATAAGGGGATCCATAGATCGAGTTAATGCAACCCTAGGGTGCTAATTAGAGAAAAGTCTCAATTATTCAATCTAGAGATTAGACGTTATTAGTCCTGACTAGGGATAATAACATAACTTAGGGATCTCTACGGGACAAGTTAAATGAATAAATCGTCCGATTCGGAGCTAGAATAACAAGTAAAGTCTAGGTGGATTTTTTCCTTAGGTATTGTCATAATTCAATCGTTTTCCAAAAGTAATCCCCTAATTCTACTTTCTGTGAATTCTTAGTTTAGATAATTAGTTAGTTAAAATAAAACCCCCTACTTTTAGGCTAGATACTAAAAAGACAGTCATTGCTAGTACTTTTAGTTCCTTTGGGTTCGACAATCCGGTCTTGCTAAAACTATACTACTGTTCGATAGGTACACTTGCCTACATAGTGATAATAGTTAGTTTCAAGAATGATTAATTATAAGTATTTAAAACCTGTCACATGAAAATTGTGATCAAGTTTTTGGCGCCGTTGCCGGGGAACTAAGATATTAGGAACGCTCAATTTTTATTACTTTAGCCATTTATTTTTCTTACAATTTAATTTAATTTAATTTAATTATTAATTTACTTTTTCTTTCTCCTGGCAGGTTTTTATAGTTTATGACTAGAAGAAACCCATCAGGACCACTACTCTTTGACGAAGAAATTGATCACACAGTTCGCAGAAACCAAAGAGAAATAAGGCGAAGCTTAAGATACACAGAGAAAGAGCAAGAGGACGATACTCAATCCCCAACTGAAGAGATGGCTGAAAACCAAGGCAATCAGCTAGCTCCTGCAATTACGGTTAATCAAAATCCTGCTCCACGCACTATGTATGATTATGCTAAAACTTTTTAACAGGAACTGAATCGAGCATAGTTAAACCTGCTATAGCTGCGAATACTTTTGAACTAAAACCTAACACTATTCAAATGATACAGCAATTTGTTCAGTTTGATGGTTTGCAGGATGAGGATCCCAACGCTCACTTAGCAAACTTTTTGGAACTATACGATACATTTAAAATTAATGGTGTTTCTGATGATGCCATTCGACTTCAGTTATTCCCTTTTTCATTGAGGAACAAAGCTAAACAGTGGTTGAACTCGTTACCACGAGGGTCAATTACTACTTGGGAATGAAATTTTTTTACTAAAATATTTTCTATCGGCTAAAACGGCTAAATTACGTAATGATATCTCTTCGTTTGTGTAGATGGACTTAGAAACTCTTTACGATGCATGGGAGAGATACAAGGACTTACTGAAAATGTGCCGTCACCATGGGTTACCGCTTTGGCTTTAGGTTCAAACATTTCATAATGACCTGAATCCTTCGACTCGACAAATGGTTGACGCAGCTGCTAGCGAAACCATCAATAATAAAACACCTGTAGATGCTTACGAGTTTATAGAGGAGATGTCACTGAATAACTATCAAAGGCAAGTCATGAGGACAAAGCCAACAAAAACAGTCGGTGTTTATAACGTCGATTCGGTCACCATGCTCTCTAATCAGGTAGAACTCTTGAATAAGAAAATTGATGGTTTTCTTAGTTCTTCACAGGTTCACCCAATAATGCAGTGCGAAGCAAGTGGAGGTGGATCAAGCAATTCAGAATACCAACCTTATGGCTACAACATGGATAACGAGCAGTTAAATTACATAGGTAATAATTCTCGATCTCAAAACAATCCATATAGTAACACTTACAATGTAAGTTGGAGGAACCACCCAAATTTCTCATGGGGAGGCCAAGGAAATCAGAGACCACCTCCAAGCTACCAACAATCACCCTACCAACAGGAAAATAAGCCAAACCTTGAAGAGATGCTTTCAAAGTTTATATCGGTGTCAAAAACTCATTTCCAAAATGTCGAGACAGCACTTAAGAATCAACAAGCATCGATCCAAGGGCTCGAAACGCAGATAGGCCAGCTGTCCAAACTATTGTCCGAACAACCACAAGGTAGCTTGCCAAGTAATACTGAACCCAACCCAAGGGAATAGCTTAATGGGATTAATGTTCAAGATGAAGAAGAATTCGTTGAGCCTTAGCCAGAACCGAAGCAAGAAACTGTGGTGAGCAGAGACCAAGATGAGGTAGGTCATAATAAAAACAAATCAATGAATGTTGAATATAAACCTAGTGTGCCATACCCCAACGTGACAAGGAAAGACCACTCAGATGAACAATTCAGTAAATTCCTTAAACTCTTAAAAAAGTTACACATTAACTTACCATTTATTGAAGCTCTATCGCAGATGCCAAACGTAATGAAATTTTTAAAGGAGCTTTTAGCAAATAAGTAGAAGTTGGACGAGGCATCGCATGTAGAGCTAAACACAGTTTGCTCAGCTATTCTACAGAATAAACTACCCAACAAACTAAAAGATGCAGGGAGTTTTACAATTCCTTGCTTAATTGGTAGTTTAGATGTTAATAACACATTAGCTGATTTAGGGGCTAGTATTAACGTCATGCCCTACAAAATTTTCAAACAATTAGGTCTTGGGAAACCCCAACAGACTAGGATGAGCATTCAATTAGTAGATAAAACTATAAGATTTCCTAGGGGTATTATTGAAGATGTGCTAGTTAAAATCGATAAATTTATATTTCCCGTTGACTTCATTGTTTTAGACATAGAGGAGGATAACAACACTCCTTAGATTTTAGGAAGGCCCTTTTTGACAAATGCTAAAATGATTATTTATGGTGGCATAGGTGAGCTCACACTCCATGTGGGAGACGAAACAATCACCTTTCAAGCTTGCAATTCTGGCGCCACATCAGAAATTGAAGGTGATCGTCTAAACCATTCTACTAAAACTGACAATATGGTACAACCTACTTTGCAGGAAATGAGTCTGAAGGAAGCACATGAGTCATTCTCAAGTAGTAGCAGAGGACCTATTCATGAAGATCGAAGGCTACAAGTTGAGGAGCTAGATGAATGGCGGACGTATAAACTGAAAACACACGATAAACCAAAACTACGCCAAAATGAGCTCAATACCTTTCCAAATCAACTTAAGGTTGGAGATAGAGTTTTATTAGATGCCGCGGATCCTCACATTGTCACTACCAAACCAAATGAAGACATCCCTCTTATGATGCTTAGTATTTTCCCATTCGATACAATCGAGGTAAGTCATCCCAAGTTCGACACTTTTAAGGTAAACAATACCCGTCTAAAATCTTATTTTGATAAGATGGATAGCAGGAATGAGGAGTATAAACTCCTCGAACCCCTATGTCCATTCAATGGAGAGGTAAGTCGAGCTTAGACTCTAAATAAACGCTTCTCGGGAGGCAACTCGAGCACGAACAAAATTAATTTCTTTAAATTTTAGTATTTAACACCTAACTTACTAACAGAGATCTTGAATACAGGTTTTTCCACACAGACACAGCCAAGCACACGGGTGTACTTAGGGCCGTGTGAAAACAGGGGAAAGATTTCCCTAACACGGGCTACGATAAATCACCACGGCCGTGTAACATGGCCGTGGGCGAACCTGCCAAAACAACACGGGCGTGCGACACGCCCGTGTCTAGAACCCGTGGTCGAACCTGTTAAATGAACACAGGCGTGGGCCTACATACACGGGCGTCGGAGAGTGAACAAAGCTAGGCACAGTCGTGCGAACCGGCCGTGCCACTTGAAAAATTAGATTATCTATCTTATTTTATTTTTCTTTTATTAATTTTTAAAGATTCTTTTGTTTTTAAACACGGCTTATCTTTATGATTACTATCAAATTATTCCCCCAATTCTCCTTTTGTCCTTTAGAATCATGTTTGTCTTCTAGCTTTATTTCCAACAACTCGCTCTCGCTAATCCAGGAATTTCATCCATTTTTAACTCAAGAAGTTTCACTTTTCTCCCTATCTTATGAACTTACACTTACATTTGTCAAAATATCTATCTGTGTACATTGAGGACAATGTACATCTTAAGTGTGGGGGGATATTCATTTCATTATCAGAAAAATCCCTGAATGACTGCCTTGTTCTCTTGAAAAGCACTCATATCATATTTAGGATAAATTTTGATTAATTTATGATTTTGATTGATATATCTTGAATTAAAACACAGGCATTTATGCATTGATTGTTTAAACTTGAAGACGTTAGAAAATTAAGCATGATAAGTTGATTTTTAAGAATTTAAAAATTTAGATTGTTTCCCCAAATTTTAGGTATTACTTTGAGTTGGAATTCACAAGTTTTAAACATCAAAAAGCCATAATTCTTGTGAGATTTTTGAGCCTTTTGAGCATCTTTTAATTCTTTCATACTCACTTTTATTATTGCTTTGAGTGCGTCAGTATTGAACTGTTATTCTAGAAGAACTTGCTTGATTATGCATGTCAGGACCACACTATTTGATTTGATATGTCAAAATGAGAAAGGCACTTAGGATTAACCCACTCATGTCATGAAAAGCCTACCTCCACGATTAACCCTTAGTAGACCCTGTTGAGCTAACAAGCCATTTCTTGTATCACCCTTAATATTAACCCTTGACCTATTATTGTTGAAATCCCCTAAATTAATTTTATCCCTATTTTTGTCGAGATTTGAATTGAAATAGTTGCTTAACTATGTTTTATTTTATTTTGTAATTTAATTTGTTCTTAAAAAAATGTATACATATTAGTAGTAGTAATCCTCTGAGCTAAATAAGTTAAATTCCATATTCTGAGAAAAGCTCTGTTGTATGCAAGTGATGATTTAATCTTTTCTAATTTAGTGATTTTTCAATTCAATCTCGATTCTAACCATTTCTTTCAGCTTGTGACCATACCCCCTAACCAAAGCCACGTTACAACCCTCTAATGACCTTTTGATTGATGGATCATCTTAATTTATAGTGGTGGAGATGTGATTTTCATGCAAGCCTATGGTAATAACTTTTCATATTGACTGATGAGTGCTACTTACATTTTCCTTAAACACTTTGAGTGATTTGAGTGAATCTTTAGTGAGGATGTTAAACTCTATGAGATTTCAAATCGAGGTAACCACTCAGATAAAGGGAGATGCCTAAAGTTTTGCATTATTAAATACTCAACTTGGAATGTTTGAAACTTTGATGTTCTTTCAGTTGAATTTTCAATGTATGATTACCTATGGATTATTTTGAGATATTATCGATAGAAATTATAGGATGAGAAGAATTTATTTTGAATATGAGTTGAGAATTTTGCTTGAGGACAAGCAAATGCTTAAGTGTGGGGGTATTTGATAAATCGTAATTTATACATATTTTTACCCCATGCTTAACGCATTTTATGGATGATTTTTCCTTAGAATTGGTGAATTCGATGATCTTAATGCCTTAATTTCATGTTTTATACTTACGTGAGCATAGGAGAGCGAAAGGAACGAGAAACGAGCCAAAAATGGAGAAAATGGGCCAAAGTACGAAATCAACACGGCCTAGACTTCCTCACACGGGCATACCATACGGCCGTGTCAATCTGGCAGAATCGAAGCACGACTCACACGAGCATGTCCTTGTCGAGCCTAAGTTGAGTCCAATTCGAAAAAGGCTAATTTTGAAGGTTCCTAGGCATTCGAAAGCCTATAAATAGACCCTAAAGGAAGAGGAAATGAGGCACGGAGAGAAGGAGGCAAGGAACTGCTCAAGGGGAGCCGATTGATCCATCTCAGAAGCTGGATTCACTATTAAGACTGAAGATCTCCCCTCAATTTCCCTTCAGGTGTTTTGGGTTTTCTTTATGTTTTGTATTCGTTATTCTGCTGAGATGTTTTCCTTTTTAGTTATGAACTAAATCCCCTAAATACCTAAGGGGAATGAAACCTAAGACGAATCTTGTTATTATTTTCTGAATTGTATGATAAATATTTAACTTGTTCTTAATTATGTGTTCTTAATTCTTGTTTTGATATCCCAGGATACTAATTCAAGATAAGCTCTTATTCAGAGGAGGAATAGACCCTGTCTAAGAGTACATTTGTCATAATTAAGCGGAGTTGATTGCGCGCCTAGACATAGGGTGACAAGATTTTGCCGGATTAGGGTGAAACCTAATAAAGGGATCCATAGATCAAGTTAATGTAACCCTAGGGTGTTAATTAGAGAAAAGTCTCAATTATTCAATCTAGAGATTAGACATTATTAGTCCTGAATAGGGATAATAACATAACTTAGGGATCTCTATGGGACAAGTTAAATGAATAAATCGTCCGATTCGGAGCCAGAATAACAAGTAAAGTCTAGGAGGATTTTTTCCTTAGGTATTGTCTTAATTCAATCATTTTCCAAAAGTAATCCCCCAATTCTACTTTCTGTGAATTCTTAGTTTAGAAAATTAGTTAGTTAAAACAAAACCCCCTACTTTTAGGCTAGATAATAAAAAGACAGTTATTACTAGTACTTTTAATTCCTTTGGGTTCGACAATCCAGTCTTGCTAAAACTATACTACTATTCGATAGGTACACTTCCCTACATCGTGATAATAGTTAGTTTCAAGAACGATTAATTATAAGTATTTAAAACCTATCACACGAAAATCGCGATCACTCGGCAGGCTACCTTGTGGTCGTTCAGATATCAATTTAGCAAGCTGACCTATCTGAGTTTGGAGCCTTTGGATCGATGCTTGTTGATTTTTAAGTGCTGTCTCGGTATTCTAAAAACAAGTTTTTGATACAGATGAATTTTGTTAGCATCTCCTCAAGGTTCGTCTTTTTCTCTTGTTGGTAGGGTGGTTGTTGGAAGCTTGGAAGGGGTGGTGGTCTCTAATTTCCTTGGCCTCCCCATGAAAAATTTGGGTGGTTCCTCCAACTTGCATTGTAAGTATTACTCTAAAGATTGTTTTGAGATCGAGGATTGTTACTCATGTAATTTAATTGCTCGTTCTCCATGTTGTGGCCATAAAATGGGTATTCTGAATTGTTCGATCCACCTCCATTTGCTTCACATTGCATTACTGGGTGTACCTGTGAGGAACCAAGTAAACCAACAATTTTCTTATTCAAGAGTTCTACCTGATTAGAGAGCATGGTGACCGAATCGACGTTATAAACACCTGTTGTTTTTTTGGCTTTGTCCTCATGACTTGCCACTGATAATTATTCAGTGACATCTCTTCTTCAAAGGCATCTTTAGGTGTCTTATTATTGATGGTTCTGCCGATGACTGCGTCAATCATCTGCAGCGTCGAAGGGTTCAGTCCATTATGAAACGTTTGGAACTGTAGCCAGAATGGTAACCCATGGTGAGGGCATCTTCACAAAAGGTCCTTGTATCTCTCCCATGCATCATAGAGTGTTTCTAAATCCATCTGCACAAAATAGGAGATATCATTACGTAATTTGGCTGTTTTTGCTGACGGAAAATATTTTAATAAAAATTTTCAGTCATCTGTTCCTAAGTAGTGATTGATCATCGTGGCAACGAGTTCAACCACTGTTTAGTCTTATTCCTCAATAAAAAGCGAAACAACCGAAGGCGAATAGCGTCATCAGAAACGCCATTAGTTTTAAAAGTGTCGTAAAACTCTAAGAAATTTCCCAAGTGAGCGTTGGGATCCTCGTCCTGCAAACCATCAAACTGAACAAACTATAGATCATTTGAATGGTGTTAGTTTCAGTTCAAAATTATTTGCAGCAACAGCAGACCTAACTATGCTCGATTAAGTTCCTGTTAAATTAGGTTTACAATAATCATACATAGTGCGTGGAGCAGGGTTCTAATTTACTGGATCAGCAACAATTGTAGGAGGTAGTGGATTTTCTTGGTTTTCAGCCATCTCCTTGGTTGTGGTTGAAGTATCGTCCTCTTGCTCTTCTATGTATCATAAGTTTCGCCTTATTTCTCTTTGGTTTCTGCGAACTGTGCGGTCAATCTCACCTTCAAAAAGTAGTGGTCTTGACCGGTTTCTTCTGTTCATAAACTAGAAAAACCTATCAGAAGAAAATAAATGAAAAATTAGAAAAAAAATAAAAATTTAAGTTGCAATAAAAGTTCAATGGCTATAGTAATAAAAATCGAGTGTTCCTAATATTCTAGTTCCCCGACAACGACTCCAAAAACTTGATGCGTGATATTCATAACAGGTTTTAAAAATTTATAAATGAATCGTTCTTGAGACTAACTTATTATCACAATTAAGGCAAGTGTACCTATCAAACAGTATTATAGTTCAGCAAGATCAGATTGTCGAACCCAAAGAAACTATGAGTACTAGTATTTACTTCCTTTTTATTATCTAGCCTAAAAATTAAGAGGTTTGGTTATCTAAACTAATTACTAACTAAGAATGCACAGAAAGAAAATTTGGGAAAATACTTTTGGGAAAATTCTATTGATTAAGACAATACCTAAGGAAAAATCTACCTAGACTTCACTTGTTATTTAACTCTATATCAGATGATTTATTCATTTGACTTGATCCATAGAAATCCCTAAGTTATATTATTATCTCTCTCGAGACTAATAACATCTAACCCAAGGTTGAATAATTGAAATCTCTTTCTAATTAACACCCTAGAATTGCATTAACTCGATCTATGGATTCCCTTATTAGGTTTCACCCTAATCTGGTAAAATCTTATCACCCTATCTCTAGGCGTGCAATCAACTCCGCTTAATTATGACAAATTTACTCTTAGGCAGGGTCTATTCCTCCTCTGAATAAGAGCTTAACTTGAATCAATATCCTGGAATATCAAAACAAGAATTAAGAACACATAATTAAGAACAAGTCAAATATTTATCATACAATTCAGATAATAATAACAAGATCTGTCTTAGGTTTCATTCCCCTTAGGTATTTAGGGGGTTTAGTTCATACTTATGAAAGAAAACATCTCAAAAGCATAAAGATAACAAAACATAAGAAAACCCAAAACTCCTAAAGGAACTTGAAGGGAGATCTTCAGTCTTAATGATGAATCCAGCTTTTGAGATGGATCAATCGGCTTTTCTTAAGTAATTCCTCGCTTCCTACTCTGCATCCCTTTTATTAAGTTCCTCCTCAGGTGTTTAAATAGGCTTTTGGATGCCTAACAGCCCTAAAAATTGGCCTATTCTGAGTAGGACTATAGTTGGGCTCGGCAGGGACACACTCGTGTGACATGTCCGTATGCGATTGCTCCAGCCCGTGGTCAAGGCTGTTGAATAGGCACGGGCGTGTAGTCTCCCCGTGTAAGTCGTGCTTTAATCCTGCCAAATGGACACGGCTGTGTGACACGCCCATGTGACACGCTCGTGTGAGGAAGTCCAGGTCGTGTTGATTTCCTACGTGGGTCTATTTTCTCCGTTTTCGGCCCATTTCTCGCTATTTTTACTCCTCTGCTCTCCTAAGTATAAAACATGAAATTAAAGGATTAGGAGCATCGAATTCACCAAATCTAAGGAGAAACCATTCATAAATGGGCTAAGTATGGGATAAAAATATGTATAAATTACGATTTATCACCTATCGATCCCAAGTATAGTCCTACTCGAAAAAGGCCACTTTTGAGGGCTCTTAGGCATTCTAAAGCCTATTTAAACACCTGATGAGGCACTTAGAAGAGACACAAAGAGTAGAAGGCAAGGAATTACTCAAGGGAAGCCGATTAGTCCATCTCAGAAGCCGGATTCATCGTCAAGATTGAAGATCTCCCTTCAATTTCCATTCAGGTGTTTTTGGTTTTCTTTATGTTTTGTATTCATTATTCTTCTGAGATGTTTTCTTCTATAATTATGAATTAAACTCCCTAAATTCCTAAGGGGAATGAAACATAAGACGGATCTTGTTATTATTATCTGAATTGTATGATAAATATTTGACTTGTTCTTAATTATGTGTTCTTAATTCTTGTTTTAATACTCCAGGATATTGATTCAAGTTAATGCTATTATTCAGAAGAGGAATAGACCCTGTCTAAGAGTAAATTTGTTGTAATTAAGCAGAGTTGATTGCATGCCTATAGATAGAGTGATAAGATTTTACCGGATTAGGGTGAAACCTAATAAGGGGATCCATAGATCGAGTTAATGCAACACTAGGGCATTAATTAGAAAGAGATTTCAATTAATCAACCTAGGGTTAGACGTCATTAGTCTCGAAAGAGATAATAATATAACTTAGGGATTTCTACGGATCAAGTCAAATGAATAAATCAACTAATTCAGAGTCAAATAACAAGTGAATTTTAGGTGGATTTTTCCTTGGGTATTGTCTTAATCAATCGAGTTTTCCCAAAAGCTTTTTCCCAATTTTCTCTCTGTGCACCCTTAGTTTAGTTAATTAGTCTAGATAAACAAATCCCTTAATTTTTAGGTTAGATAATAAAAAGAGAGTAATTACTAGTACTCTTGGTTCCTTTGGGTTCGACAATCCTGTCTTGCTAAAGCTATACTATTGTTCGATAGGTAGACTTGCCTTCATCGTGATAATAGTTAGTTTCAAGAATGATTAATTATAAATTTTTAAAACCTGTCACGAATATCACGTATCAAGTTTTTGGCGCCGTTGCTAGAGAACTAGGAAATTAGGAACACTCGATTTTTATTACTTTAACCATTCTACTTTATTTGCAATTTAAATTTTTTTTCTTTTCTAATTTTTCTTTTATTCATTCCTGGCAGGTTTTTATAGTGTATGACTAGAAGAAACCCGTTGCGACCATTACTGTTTGATAGTGATATCGATCGCACAGTTCGCAGAAACCGAAGAGAAATAAAGCAAAGCTTACGATACAGAAAGGAAGAGTAAGAGGACGATACTTCAACCACAACCGAGGAAATGGCTAAAAACCAAGAAAATTCGCTACCTCCTGCAATTGCTGCTAATCAGAATCCTACTCCACATACTATGTATGATTATGCTAAACCTTCTTTAACAGGAATTGAATTGAGCATATCTAGGCCTGCTCTTGCTGCAAATAATTTTGAACTGAAACCTAACACCATTCAAATAATTCAATAGTTTTTTTCAGTTTGATGGTTTGCAGGACAAGGATCCCAACGCTCACTTGGCAAATTTCTTATAGTTTTGCGACACTTTTAAAATCAATGGCGTTTCTGAGATGCCATTCGCCTTCGATTGTTTCCCTTTTCATTGAGAGATAAGGCTAAACAATGGTTGAACTCGTTACCACGAGGGTCAATCACTACTTGGGAACAAATAACCGAAAAGGTTTCATTCAAATATTTTCCGCTGGCCAAAATAGCCAAATTACGTAATGATATCTCCTCTTTTGTGTAGATGGATTTAAAAACACTCTACGATGCATGGGAGAGATACAAGGATCTGTTGAGAAGGTGCCCTCACCATTGGTTACCATTCTGGCTACAGGTTCAAATGTTTCACAATGGCCTGAATCATTTGACTCGACAGATAATCGACGCAGCCACTAGCAGAACTATCAATAATAAGACACCTGAGGATGCTTATGAATTTATAGAAGAGATGTCACTGAATAATTATCAGCGGCAAGTCATGAGGACAAAGCCAACAAAAATAGTCGACATTTTTAACTTCGATTCAATCCCTATGCTCTCTAATCAGGTAGAACTTTTGAATAGAAAAATTAATGGTTTTCTTGGTTCTTCACAGTTCAACCAGTAATGCAGTGCAAAGCAAGTGGAGGTGGATCAAGCAATTCAGCATACCCACCTTATGGCCATAACATAGAGAACAAGCAGTTAAATTACATGGGTAATAATCTTCGATCTCAAAATAATCCTTATAGTAACACTTACAATGCAGGTTGGAGGAATCACCCAAATTTTTCATGGAGAGGCCAAAGAAATCAGAGACCACCACCACCTCTAGGCTTCCAACAACCACCTTACCAACAAGAGAAAAAGCCAAACCTCGAGGAGATGCTAACAAAATTCATCTCGGTGTCAAAAACTCATTTTTAGAATATCGAGACAGCACTTAAGAATCAACAAGCATCGATCCAAGGGCTCGAAACTCAGATAAGTCAGCTCACTAAATTGACATCTGAACGACCCCATGGTAGCCTACCGAGTAACACTGAATCTAACCCAAGGGAGCAACTCAATGCGATTACCATTCAAGATAAGGAAGGGTTAGTTGCACCTGAACCAAAACAGAGGCAAGAAACTATGGTAAGTAAAGGTAAAGGTGAGGTGGACCACAATGACAAGAAACTGGTAAGTAAAGAGTAAAAACCTCGTGTGCCATATCCTAATACAACAAGGAAAGACCGAACAGATAAACAGTTCGGTAAATTCCTTAAATTATTAAAGTTACATATTAACTTACCATTTATTGATGTTCTTTCGCAGATACCAAACGCAGTCAAATTCTTAAAGGAGCTTTTAACAAATAAGCGGAAGTTGGATGAGGCGTCACATGTGGAGCTAAATGTGGTTTGCTCAGCCATATTGTAGAATAAGCTGGCCAACAAATTAAAAGATCCTGGGAGTTTTACGATTCCCTATTTAATTGGTAGCCTAGATGTTAATAATGCTTTGGCTGATTTAGGGGCTAGTATCAATGTCATGGCTTACAAAATGTTTAAGCAACTAGGTCTTAGGAAACCCAAACAAACTAGGATGAGTATTCAATTAGCCGATAAAATAATCAGATTTCCTAAAAGGATTATTGAAGATGTACTCGTTAAAATTGACAAATTTATATTCCCAGTTGATTTTGTTATTCTAGACATAGAAGAGGATAGTAACGTTCCTTTAATTTTAGGGAGGCCCTTTTTAGCAACCGCTAAAACAATAATTGATGTTGGTACAGGTGAACTCACACTTCGTTTGGGAGACGAAACAATCACCCTTCAAACTCGTAATACGAGTAACACATCAAAACTTAAAGGTGGTTGTATAAATTATTCTACTAAAATAGACCATGTGGTGCAACCTACTTTGCAGGAAATAAGTTTGAAGAACCTACATGAGCCATGTTCAAGCAACAACAAAGGACCTCTTTATGAAGAACGAAGGCTACAAATTGAGGAACTAGATGGATGGTCGACACATAAATCGAGGACACACAATAAACCAAAACCACGCCATGACAATCTCAACGTCGCACCAAATCAACTAAAGGTTGAAGACAAAGTACTACTAGATGCAACAGACCCTCGCATTGCCACTTTTGAACCTAACAGAGCAATCCCTCTTACGGTACTCAGTTTTTTCCCATATGATACAGTCGAGGTAATTCATCCCAAATTCAACAATTTTAAGGTAAGCAGTACTCGTCTTAAACCTTATGTTGATAAAATTGATAGCAGGGATGAGAAGTGTAAACTCCTCACACCACCATGACTATATACCAGAAAGGTAAGTCGAGCTTAGACTATAAATAAGCGCTTCTCGGGAGGCAACCCGAGCACTAACAGTATTGACCTCTTTAAAATTTTAGTTTTTAACATCTAATCACTAACTGAGTCATTGAAACACAGGTTTTCTAATCTACACGGCCGGGCACACGGGGGTGCCTTAGGCCTTGCTCACACCAAGGGAGGAGACACAGCTGTGTGACACGGCTATGCGAAAACAGGGAAAATTTTTTCCTTAACACGAGATGCAATAAGTGGCCACGGCCGTGTGACATGACCGTGGGCGAGTCTGTCAAACCAACACGGGCGTGCGCCACACCTGTGTCTAGAAACCAGGGTTGAAACTGAAAATTTAGCACGGGTGTGCAACACGCCCTGGCCCACCACCCGTGCTTAAGACTAATAAAACAACACGAGCGTGCGGATTAGAACACGGGTGTGAGAGAAGCGAACAAAGTAGGACATGGTCGTGTGACACAACCGTGTACACCAACAAGCCCAAAGAGCACAGACGTGTGCGAGTCTCAAACGCGTCCAAATTTAAACAATTGCGAAACACACGGGCAAAAATTTGGACACACGGGCATGCCCCACGGCCGTGTGCCCCAAAATCTATATAAACCCTTCACTATTCATCATCCCCTTCCTTAAAATCCCTAACCCTAGCCGCTGCAACTTCACACGCCCTCATCCCTACACCCGTGGCCGGCCAACAGCTCTCCTCAGATGACTCAAGCTCCTCCCTCCACCAACATATTGCGTTTGTTTACTCTTTTCTCTCTATTTTCTTCATCTCTTTTACTAATTTTATGATTCTTATGGTGTTATTTGGCTAACTTTTTTTATGAATATTCATAGTTCTCACTATAGAAATATGCTTTTAGTCTTTGCCATTATTAGTCAATGCTTTTTGTTGCATTCATTCTTTCTTGTGTTCCCATAGAGTCTATTTCATTCATTTCATATTAAAAATAATCATGATTTCTTACGTCATTTGCTATATAAACTTCTATCATCTAGATTAAACTATTGAGTATTGTTCAGCTGGCTGGATTGGTTAACTTAACTACATTCATGATCACTTCTTGAATTTGTTAGTTTATGTTATATTCTTCGTTTGTCTTGCAGACACATCATGTCAAATCGTGGTAAGAAAATCGTTGTCCCTGCGTCCAAGAAAAGGAAAGGAGCAGCGTCGTCCTCGGATCCTACCGCGGATATCAGACACCCTTTTCTTCAGTTCCCCTTAGAACCCCAGGAGGAGCTATTTCAAATATTACGGGCCCGACCCCTAGGTGTGGGTTGCTGTATTGACTGGGCTACACTTGAACAAATTCAGATGGCTAACGCGATCCGAGCCCTCCTGACGACTAAACCATGGGGGCTCTTCTTTGAGATCATCGAGCCGACATACCTCGATTTCACAATGAAACTCTGCTCGACCTTCCATCTTCAAGTCCTCATGACAAACTTCAACGATCCTGGAACGGTCCAGTTCCGCCTTGGTGGTCTAGTGTGCCAGTTGAGGGTACCGGAGCTCGGAATTGTAGTTGGGCTATACAGGAGGAGTTCATGGATGACAATGAACTCGACACTCTCCATCGCCACATCCACTACTCTCCCTCAAAATGCTGGAAGGACCTCGTCGCTGCCTCGGCCACCTATGATCCTAGCTGATCTAAGGCATCGACTGTCGCCCCATCCCTGCAATATCTACACGCCATACTCTAACGGGACGGAACACTCACGATGCCTATTTCTTATGGAGCATGGCGAACGGGCACGTCTTCGACCTTGCCTACTTCATTGCCCTCTCCATCAGCCATCAAATGGAGTGATCGTGATTTTCGTGATGGCAGGTTTTAAATATTTATAAAGAATTGTTCTTGAAATTAACTATTATCACGATGTAGGCAAGTGTACCTATCAAACAGTAGTATAGTTTTAGCAAGACCGTATTGTCGAACCCAAAGGAACTAAAAGTACTAGTAATGACTGTCTTTTTATTATCTAGCCTAAGAATAAGGGAGTTTTGTTTTAACTAACTAATTATCTAAACTAAGAATTCACAGAAAGTAGAATTGGGGAATTACTTTTGGAAAAGTGATTGAATTAAGACAATACCTAAGGAAGAATCCACCTAGACTTCACTTGTTATTCTGACTCCGAATCGGACGATTTATTCATTTAACTTGTTTCGTAGAGATCCCTAAGTTATGTTATTATCCCTATTCAAGACTAATAACAGGGTCTATTCCTCCTCTGAATAAGAGCATATCTTGAATCAGTATCCTTGGATATCAAAACAAGAATTAAGAATACATAACTACGAACAAGTTAAATATTTATCATACAATTTAGAAAATAATAACAAGATTCATCTTAGGTTTCATTCCCCTTAGGTATTTAGGGGATTTAGTTCATAACTAAAAAGGAAAACATCTCAGAAGAATAATGAATACAAAACATGAAGAAAACCCAAAACTCTAGAAGGGAAATTGAGGAGAGATCTTCAGTCTTGATGGTGAATCTGGCTCCTAAGATAGATCAATCGGCTTCTCTTGAACAGTTCCCTGCCTCCTTCTCTCTGTGTGTCCCTTTTCCTCTTCCTTTAGGGTGTATTTATAGGCTTTAGAATGCCTAAATGCCCTCAAAATTAGCCTTTTCTGAATTGGACTCAACTTGGGCTCGATAGGGACACGCCCATGTGTGATTACTTCAGGCCGTGCTCAAACCTGTTAGAATGGCACGGGCACATGTTCTACTCGTGTGAGTCGTGCTTCGATTCTTCCAAATTGACACGGCCGTATGGTCTGCCCGTGTGAGGAAGTCCAGGCTGTGTTGATTTCGTACGGTGGCCCATTTTCTCCGTTTTGGCCCTTTTCACGTTCATTTCGCTCTCCTATGCTCACCTAAGTATAAATCATGAAATTAAAGCATTAGGAGCATCGAATTCACCAATTCTAAGGAAAAATCATCCATAAAATATGTTAAGCATGGGGTAAAAATATTTATAAATTACGGTTTATCACGAAGCAACACAAGAGAGGAGTTATCTCTACCGGGTCCTATGTGACTCGATTGGCTCGGCACTTTGGGCTCCTCAACACAGCGGCACAATCATCCTCCCACACTCTCATTAGGCAGATGTCCCCACAAGGCATCTCGAGCATGCTACATATGAGGATGATTAAGAAACGACATGGCACCTACCCTCCTCAATACCGCCTCGTGCAGTCCACCGAGGAGAAAGACCCAGAGGACATTACTGATGATGTCCCTCCACGTCATGAGGACCCACCGTCTCAGCCACCACTCATCCATCATCCAATTCATGTGGTAGCTTTATACTCTGACATCTCTGAGCGCCTTACTCGATTTGAGTAGCAGTGTTTTCAATGTTTTGATCACATTGATGCTACTCTTCATCAGATTTGTCAGCACCTTCACATCTCATTGCCACCACTACCTCGCGAACCATCCGGCGATGATGTTTAAAAACTTTTTATTTATTATTTTTATTCTCACTTTTATCTTTATTTACCTTATTTAAGTACTTTTTATTTCATTTTCCTTTAATATTATTTTAATTTTAGTTTTTATAATTTTTAATGAATAATTTTTTCGGCTATTTCATTACGAGTAATTATGCTTCCTTATATTTCCTAAAGAGTTCCTGATTTTATCACAGTCATAAAGAGCTCCAAATTTCATCATCAGATAGGAACTAAAAACTCCATTGGCAAAGGTTCTCCACGACTGCCATGTCCTGCTCGACTACGACCATAGCTACTACCAGATATAATATTCTTTTGGCGCAGGACTTATAGACTAATGAACCTCTACCACCACCGGAGTATCCTCCTCCACTCTTATCATTGCCTTGGCCGATTATTCTCCATAACTCCAATTCAAGGAGTTCATTCATCATTCAGGAAGTTTCACTTCTCTCCCTATCTTATGATTACATATCTTTATTTTTCAATAAATCTATCTTTGTACATTGAGGGCAATGTACATTTTAAGTATGGGGGTCTTTTATATCATCATTAGAAATCCCAAAATTTTGTCTTATTCTCACGTGAATCACTCATATCACTATTAGAATGAATTTTAATTAATTTATGATTTTTATTGATATGTCTTGAAGTAAAACATAGCATTCATGCATTGATTGTTTAAACTTTAAGACATTAGGGAATCAAGCATGATAAATTGATTTTTGAAGAATTAAAAACTTTTAGGTTACTTCCCTAAGTTTAGTATTATCTTGAATTGAAATTCACTAGTTTAAACATCAAAAAGCCATAATTTTTTTGTGAGATCTTGAGCCATTAGAACATATGTTATTTCTTTTATGCTCACTTTTATTACAAGTGCGTCAATATTGATTTGTTATTCTAGAACTTGCTTGATTATGCATGTCAAGACCACACCATTTGATTTGATATGTCGAGATGATAAAGGCACTTAGGTTTAACCCACTCACTCCATAAAAGCCTACCTTCATAATTAACCCTTAGTGAACCCTTTTGAGCCTAACAAGCCATTAATTGATTTACCCTCAATAGTAACCCATAACCCATTATTGTTGAAATCCCCTAATTTGATCCCTATTTTTGTCGAGATTTGATTTGAATTAATTGCTTAGATATGTTTTATTCTTCCTTGCAATAATTAAGTTCTATGTTATTTGACTTGTTCAAAAAAAAACAATACTTATATACATATTAGTTGTAATTCGTCCTTTTTGAGCTTGAGTGTTAATTCTATACTCTAAGAAGAAGCTCACTTATATTCAACTGATAATTAGTTATTTTCCTAGTTAGGTGATTTCTTCAATTCAATCTCGAATCTAACATTTTCTTTCAGCTTGTGACCATACCCCCAAAACCAAAGCCACGTTACAACCCTCTAAAAACCTTTTTGATTGATGTATCATCTCAATATATAGTGGTGGAGACTTATTTTTCATGCAAGCCTATGGTAATAACTTTCATATTGACTAATAAGTGCTTTATTTGATGTCCTTAAACACCTCGAGTGATTTGAGTGAATCTTTAGTGAGGATGTTAAACTTTGTGATATTTTGATCAAAGGTGATTACTTAGATGAAGGGGGACACCTATGTTTTCATGATAAAATGCTCAACTTGGAATGTTTGAAACTTTGATGTACTTTTTAGTTGAATTCTCAATGTATGAATACTGATGGATTATTTTGAGATATTATTGATAGGGATTATAAATTGAGAAGAATTTATTTTGATTGTGAGTTAAGGATTTTGCTTGAGGACAAGAAAACGCTTAAGTGTGGGGGTATTTGATAAACCGTAATTTATACATATTTTATCCCATGCCTAGCACATTTATGGATGGTTTCTCCTTATATTTGGTGAATTAGATGCTCTTAATCCTTTAATTTCATGTTTTATACTTAGGTGAGCATATGAGAGTAAAAAGAGCGAGAAACAGGCTGAAAAAGGAGAAAATGGACCCACGTGGGAAATCAACACAGCCTGGACTTCCTCACACGGGCGTGGCATACGGCCATGTCCATGTGGAAGGATCGAAGCACGACTTACACGGATAGATTATACGCCCGTGCCTATTCAACAGTCGCACACAGGCATGTCATATGGGTGTGTCCCTACCGAGCCCAAGTATAGTCTTACTCGGAAAAGGCCACTTTTGAGGGCTCTTAGGCATTCTAAAGCCTATTTAAACACCTGAGGAGGCACTTAGAAGAGACACAGAGAGTAGGAAATAAGGAATTACTCAAGGGAAGCTGATTGGTCCATCTCAGAAGCTGGATTCATCGTCAAGACTGAAGATCTCCCTTCAATTCCCATTCAGGGGTTTTGGGTTTTCTTTATGTTTTGTATTCATTATTCTTCTGAGATGTTTTATTTTATAATTTGAACTAAACCCCCTAAATACCTAAGGGGAATGAAACCTAAAACGGAATCTTGTTATTATTATCTAAATTGTATGATAAATATTCGACTTGTTCTTAATTATGTGTTCTTAATTCTTGTTTTAATATTCCAGGATATTGATTCAAGTTAATGCTCTTATTCAGAGGAGGAATAGACCTTGTCTAAGAGTAAATTTTTTGTAATTAAGCGGAGTCAATTACACGCCTAGAGATAGGGTGATAAGATTTTACCAGATTAGGGTGAAACCTAATAAGAGGAACCATAGATCGAGTTAATGCAACACTAGGGCGTTAATTAGAAAGAGATTTCAATTAATCAACCTAGGGTTAGACGTTATTAGTCTCGAGAGAGATAATAATATAACTTAGGGATTTCTATGGATCAAGTCAAATGAGTAAATCGTCTAATTCAGAGTCAAATAACAAGTGAAGTCTAGGTGGATTTTTCCTTGGGTATTGTCTTAATCAATCGAGTTTTCCCAAAAGCTTTTTCCCAATTTTCTCTTTGTGCACCCTTAGTTTAGTTAATTAGTCTAGATAAACAAATCTCTTAATTTTTAGGTTAGATAATAAAAAGAGAGCAATTACTAGTACTCTTGGTTCCTTTGGGTTCGACAATTCGGTCTTGCTAAAGCTATATTACTGTTCGATAGGTACTGTAACAGCCCATTTTTAGGGTTAATCAGAACAGTGGTTTTGGGACCACAATCCGAAGTCAAAATATTTATTTTATTATTTTAATAAGGTTTAGAGTATGATAGAATTATTGTGTGAAAATTTCGTAAAGAAATTTTACTATTTAAGTGCTTAATTCGGTAAACAGGACTAAATCGCGTAAAGTGCAAAAGTACAATTCTATAAGTTAAAGGTGTTTATTAGCTATGGCTTTTTACATGGATATCCTTATAATGTTATTTAACCAAGAATACGGTAAGTGGACATTTATGGACAACCATTGATTAATTGATAAGTTAAATGGTCATGAGTAAAATGGTAAATTATATTTAAATGTTAATAAATTAAATTAAAACAAAAGTTGGTGGATTGTCCTTCTTTTCTATCCGAAAATTGTAGAAGAACAAGAAGGCATTGAGTTCTTCATTCGGCCATGGCTAATCCAAGCATTTAGATCAAGATAAATAAATACCAGAACTAGATTGGAAAAACGAAAAGTGGATGATGATCGCGTGATTTCGCGATAGGTTTTAAATATTTATAATTACTCGTTCTTGAACTAACTATTATCGCTATGTAGGCAAGTGTACCTATCGAACAGTAGTATAGTTTTAGCAAAACCGGATTGTCGAACCCAAAGGAACTAAAAGTACTAGTAATGACTGTCTTTTTATTATCTAGCCTAAGAATAAAGAGGTTTTTGTTTTAACTAACTGATTATCTAAACTAAGAACTCACAGAGAATAGAATTGGGGAATTGCTTTTGGGGAAAATCGATCGACTTAAGACAATACCTAAGGAAAAATCCACCTAGACTTTACTTGTTATTCTGGCTCCGAATCGAATGATTTATTCATTTAACTTTTGTGTAGAGATCCCTAAGTTATGTTATTATCCCTATTCAAGACTAATAACGTATAATCCCTAGATTGAACAATAGAGACCTTTCTCTAATTAACACTCTAGGGTTGCATTAACTTGATCTATGGATCCCCTTATTAGGTTTCACCTTAATCTGGCAAAATCTTGTCACCCTATGTCTAGGCGCGCAATTAACTCCGCTTAATTATGACTAATGTACTCTTAGACAGGGTCTATTCCTCCTCTGAATAAGAGCTTATCTTGAATCAGTATCCTGGGATATCAAAACAAGAATTAAAAACACATAATTAAGAACAAGTTAAATATTTATCATGCAATTCAGAAAATAATAACAAGATTCATCTTAGGTTTCATTCCCCTTAGGTATTTAGGGGTTTTAGTTCATAACTAAATAGGAAAACATCTTAGAATGATAAAGAATACAAAACATAAAGAAAACCCAAAAATCCTGAAGGGAAATTGAGGAGAGATCTTTAGTCTTGATGATATATCCGGCTTCTGAGATGGATCAATCGGCTTCCTTGGAGTAATTCCTTACTCCCTCCTCTCTCTCTCCTTTTTCTTCCTCCTCTAGGGTGTATTTATAGGCTTTGGGATGCCTAACAGCCCTCAAAATTAGCCTTTTCTGAATTGGACTCAACTTGGGCTCGGCACGGACATGTCCGTGTGACATGCCTGTGTTCGATTACTTCAGGCCATGTTCGAGCCTGCCAAATTGACACGGCCGTATGGTCTACCCATGTGAGGAGGTTCAGGCCGTGTTGATTTCGTATTTTGGCACATTTTCTTCGTTTTTGGCCTGTTTCTCGTTCCTTTCACTCTCCTAAGTATAAAACATGAAATTAAAGCATTATGAGCATCGAATTCACCAATTCTAATGGGAAATCATCCATAAAATGCATAAAACATGGGGTAAAAATATGTATAATTTGCGGTTTATCAAATACCCCCACACTTAAGCATTTGCTTGTCCTCAAGCAAAATTTTCAACTCATAATCAAAATAAATTCTTCTCAACTTATAATTTCTATCGATAACATCTCAAAATAATCCATAAGTAATCATACATTGAGAATTCAACTAAAAGAGCATAAAAGTTTCAAACATTCCAAGTTGAGCATTTTCTCCTGAAAACATAGGTGTCTCTCCTCATTTAAGTAATTACCTTTGATTCAAAATATCACAGAGTTTCAAATCATCACTAAAGATTCACTCAAATCACTCGAGGTGTTTTAAGGACAATAAATGAAGCACTCAATAGTCAATAATAAAGAGTCATTACTATAAGCTTGCATGAAAATCAAATCTCCACCACTGATAAGTTGAGATGAAACATCAATCAAAAGGTCTTTAGAGGGTTGTAATGAGGCTTGGTTAGGGGGTGTGGTCACAAGCTGAAAGAAATGGTTAGAATCGAGATTGTATTGAAAAATTGTCTAGCTAGAAAAAGAGTTAATCTTCACTTAATCTTTACTTGCGTACAACAGAGCTTCTTCTCAGAATATGGAATTACTAATATGTATACATATTTTTTTAATAACAAGTTAAATAACATAGACTAACTATTAAGAACAAAACAAAGCTAAGCAATCCATTCAACTCAAATCTCGACAAAAATAGGGATTAATTTAGGGGATTTCAACAATAAGGGGTTAAGGGTTAACATTAAGGGTAATACAAGGAATGGCTTTGTTAGGCTCAATGGGGTTTACTAGGGGTTAATCGTGGAGGTAGGCTTTTTATGGCATGAGTGGGTTAATCCTAAGTGCCTTAATCATTTTGACATATCAAATCAAATGGTGTAGTCTCGACATGCATAATCAAGTAAGTTCTAGAATAACAGTTCAATACTGACTCACTCAAAGGAATAATAAAAGTGAGCATGAAAGAATTAATAGATGCTCAAAAAGCTCAAAAATCTCACAAAAATTATGGCTTTTTGATGTTTAAAAACTTGTGAATTCCAACTCAAAGTAATACCTAAACTTTAGGGAAACAACCTAAGATTTTAAATTCTTAAAAATCAACTCATCATGCTCGATTCTCTAATGTCTTAAATTTTTAACAATCAATGCATAATTGCTTATGTTTTAATTCAAGATATATCAATCAAAATCATAAATCAATTAAAATTTATCCTAAATATAATATGACAGCTTTTCAAGAGAACAAGGCAATAATTCAGGGATTTTTCTGATAATGAAATAAATATCCCCCCACACTTAAGACATACATTGCCCTCAATGTACAAAGAAAGATATTAGAGCATAAGAATAAGAGAGGGAGAGAAGTGAAACTTCCTGTGTGATTAATTCCTCGAACTGGAGTTTTGGAGAGTAATCGGTTCGAGAGTGGAGGTGGATACTCCGGCGGTTGTAGAGGTTCATTAGTCCATAAGTCCTGCACCAAAAGAATATTATATCTAGTGGTAGCTATGGTCGTGGTCGAGCAAGACATGGCAGTTGTGGAGAACCCTTCCCGGTGGAGTTTTAGTTCCTATGTGATGATGAGCTTAAGAGCTCTATATAACTGTGATAAAATCAGGAACTTTTTAGGAGATATAAGGAAAATTAATTACTCATAAAAAAATAACCAAAATTGATAATTAAAAATAAAATTCTAAAATCTACTAAAATTAAAAATAAAAAGTAGTTTTAATAAAAACATAAAATAATAATAAATAAATGTTTTTAAACATCTTCATCGCTAGATGGTTCGCGAGGTCAGACTGACGATGAGATGTGGAGGTGCTGACAAATCTGCTGTAGAGTAGCATCAATGTTGTCAAATCGTTGAAAACACTTCTACTCAAATCGAGTGAGGTGCTCAGAGATGTCAGCATATGAAGTCGCCGCATGAACTGGACGAGAGGGTGGTGGTGGCTGAGTCGGTGGGTCCTCGTGCTGTAGAGGGACATCATCAGGAATGTCCTCGTAGGCCTCCTCTACGGTAGATTTGGTGAGACGATACTGGGGAGGGTAGGTTCCTCAGTGCCTCTCGATCATCCTCATTCTAATCATGCTCGAGATGCCTTGTGGAAACATCTGGCCGATGAGGGTGAGGGATGATTCTTGGGCTACGGTGTTGAGGAGCCCGAAGTGTCGAGCCAACCAAGTAACATAGGGGCCGATGGAGATAACCCCATTCCTATGCCACTCCGTCTGGTGCTGAATCGTGAGAGCAATGAAATAGGCAAGGTCGATTACGTGCCTGTGTGACATGCACCATAAGAAGTAGGCTGTCATGAGTGTTGACGAATCCAGTGCTCTCTCGCCTCCCTGTAATTGTATGAGCCAAAATGGTGTGTAGGTACCTCGGGGATGGTGGAAGAACTGATGCCTTGGAGTGGCTAAGATTGTAGGAGGCTGCGCCAAGGGCTAAAGTGTGCCAGCACTTCGAGGGAGAGAAATATATGTGCGAGTGAGAGTATCTAAGTCATTTTCCTTCTTGAACTCCTCCGTATATAAACCCAGTGCCGTACTGAATTCTGGTACGCTGAGCTGGGGGACTAACCCGCATAGGAAAAACTGGACCATGTCGAGATCATCATAGTTTGTCATTACAGTCTGAAGATGGAACGTTGAGTAGAGTTCCATCGTGAGCTCGAGGTATGTGGGTTCGATGATCCCAAAGAACAGCTCCCAAGGGTCGGTGGTTAGGAGGGCCCAAATCGTATCAGCCAACTAAACTTGTTCTACGACAGCCCAGTTGATACAGTGGCTCGCAATTAAAGATCGGGCCCGAAGTATTTGGAAAAGTTCTTCTTTGGGCCCTCGGGGGAACTGAAGGAATGGGTGACAAATTTTTGTGGTTGGACCCGCGGAAGATGACACTCCTTTCCTCTTCTTTGAAGCAGGTACGGTGGTTTTCTTTCCTCGTGAAAATGACACGGTACCTGCAATCAAAACCATTAATTCATCTTGAGGAATTATCAAAGTAAAATGAAAATAATTTGGAAGTAACAACCATAATTTCAGTAACTACTAAGACTAACAAGTTAATCAAGGCAATCAATTGTATGGCATAAAAATTAGCAACGAATTTCATGGAATGCGACATGTGTGACGGATGAAAAGTGTCAACACTAAAGGCATGAGTATGTATATTGTTCTAATCATGAATATTTACTCCTACTAATTAAATAAAGTAGAGAAATCACATAAAGAGTAAGAATTTGAACATGAAAACAAACTAACTTGTGCTATGAGTAAAATGTAAGTGATAGAGAGATGAAAATAATCATGAAAATTGCATAGTACTGTGATAACTAACATGAAAAATGAGTGCAATTAAAGGGGGAAAACTAAACAAATGCTAGAAGGAGAGAAATCGGGCGTCAAAAATGAAGTGGGAAGCGACGCACGGGCATGGTAGGGAGGTCGTGTAAACCTGCAGTGGCTAGGGTTAGGGTTTTTGAATGGGGAAAAAGTGAATAGTATAGGGTATTTATAAATTTTGGGCCACACGGCCATGGCACACGCCCGTGTTCCCTAATTTTTGCCTGTGTGTTTCGCGGTTTTCCTATTTGGGCGCGTCTAAAATTTGTCCCATGCCCGTGTACCTCGAGCATGTGGGTTCACACGGCTGTGTCAGACGACTGTGTCTAGCTTCGTTCGCTTCTCCCACGCCCGTGTTAATTTGACAGGTTCGACCACAGGTGTTAGACACGGGCGTGTTCGACCACAGGTGTTAGACACGGGTGTGTCGCACGCCCGTGCTAATTTCTCAGTTTCAACCACGGGTCTTCCACACAGGCATGTCGCACGCCCGTGTTGTTTTGGCAGGCTCGACCACAGCCATGTCACATGGCCGTGGCCTTTTATCGTAGCCCGTGTTTGAGAAAATCCTTGCCCTGTTTTCACACGACCATAAGCACGCCCATGTGCTTGGTCATGTCTCTGTGGAAAACTTGTATTCAAGAGCTCCGTTAGTAAGTTAGATGTTGAAGACTAAATTTTTAAAGAAGTTAATACAGTTAGTGCTCAGGTTGCCTCCCGAGAAGCGCTTATTTATAGTCTAAGCTCGACTTACCTCTCCGTTGAATGATCATGGTGGTTCGAGGAGTTTATACTCTTCATTCCTGCTATCAATCTTAAAATAAGGTTTTAAACGAGAGTTGTTTACCTTAAAAGTGCCGAACTTCGGATGACTCACCTCCACCGTACTGAATGGAAAAATGCTGAGTACCGTAAGAGGGATTTCTTCATTCGGTGTGGTAGTGACAATGTGGGGATCTGTGGCATCTAATAAGACTTTATCTCCAACCTTAAGTTGATTTGGAGAGGTATCGAGCTCATTCTGGTGTAGTTTCGATTTATCGTGTGTTCTCAGTTTATGTGTTCTTCATTCATCTAGCTCCACTATTTGCAGGCTTCGTTCTTCATGAATAGATCCTCTACTATTGTTTGAGAGTGGCTCATGTACTTCCTTCAGACTTATCTCCTGCAAAGTGGGTTGTATCATATGGTCAGTTTTAATAGAATGGTTTAGACGATCACCTTCAATTTCCGATGTGTTGTTAGAATTGTGAGCTTGAAGGGTGATTGTTTCGTCTCCTACGCGAAGCATGAGCTCACCGGTGCCAACATCAATAATTGTTTTAGCAGTTGCTAAAAAGGGCCTTCCTAGAATTAAAGGTGTGTTGCTATCCTCCTCTATGTCTAAAATAATGAAGTCAACGGGGAATATAAATTTATCGATTTTTACTAGCACATCTTCAAAAATACCCCTAGGAAATCTTAAAGTTTTATCTGCTAATTGAATGCTTATCCTAGTCTATTTGGGTTTCCCGAGACCTAATTGTTTAAACATTTTGTAGGGTATGACGTTGATACTAGCCCCTAAATCAGCTAATGCATTATTAACATCTAAAATACCGATTAAGCAAGGAATCGTAAAACTCTCTGGATCTTTTAATTTGTTCGGTAGCTTATTTTGCAGAATAGCTGAGCACACTGCGTTTAGTTCCACATGCGACGCCTCGTCCAACTTTCGCTTATTTGCTAAAAGCTGTTTTAGAAATTTCACTACGTTTAGCATCTGCAATAGGGCTTCAATAAATGGTAAGTTAATATGTAGTTTTTTTAAGAGTTTAAGGAATTTACCAAATTGTTCATCTGAGCGGTCTTTCCTAGTCGCGTTGGGGTATGGCACACGAGGCTTATATTCGACGTTCATCGATTTGGTTGTATTTTGATCTACCTCACCTTGACCTCTGCTTACCACAGTTTCTTGCCTCAGTTCTGGTTTAGGCTCCACAAATCCTTCTTCATCTTGAACATTAATTGCGTTGAGCTGTTCCCTTGGGTTGGGTTCAGTATTACTTGGCAAACTACCTTGTGGTCGTTCGAAAATTAGTTTGGAAAGCTGGCCTATCTGAGTTTCGAGCCCTTGGATCGACGCTTGTTGATTTTTAAGTGCTATCTCGGTATTCTGAAAATGGGTTTCTAACACCGATATAAACTTTGAGAGCATCTCTTCAAGGTTTGGCTTCTTTTCCTATTGGTAGGGTGGTTGCTGAAAACCCAGAGGATGTTGTGGTCTTTGATTTCCTTGACCACCCCACGAGAAATTGGGATGGTTCCTCCAACCTTCATTGTAAGTGTTACTATATGGATTGTTTTGAGGTCGAGTATTATTACCCATGTAATTTAAATGCTCGTTATCCATGTTGTGGCCATAAGGTTGGTATTCTGAATGGCTTGTTCCACCTCCATTTGCTTCACACTACATCACTGGGTGAACCTGTGAAGAACTAAGAAAACCATCAATATTTTTTATTTAAAAGTTCTACCTGATTAGAGAGCATGGTGACGGAATCGACGTTATAAATGCCGGCTGTTTTTGTTGGCTTTGTCCTCATGACTTGCCACTGATAATTATTCAGTGACATCTCCTCTATAAACTCATAAGCATCTTCAGGTGTTTTATTATTGATGGTTCCACCAGCAACTGCATCAACCATTTGCCGAGTCGAAGGATTCAAACCATATGGAATGTTTGAACATGGAGCCAAAGCAGTAACCCATGGTGAGGGCACCTTCTCAAAAGATCCTTGTATCTCTCCCATGCATTGTAGAGTGTTTCTAAATCCATCTGCATAAAAGAAGAGATATCATTACGTAATTTAGCCGTTTTAGCCGGTAGAAAATATTTTGGTAAAAATTTGTCGATCATTTCTTCCCAAGTAGTAATTGACCCTCATGGTAATGAGTTCAACCACTGTTTAGCTTTGTTTCTCAATGAAAAAGGGAATAGCCGAAGACGAATGGCATCATCAGAAACACCATTTATTTTAACTGTATCGCATAGTTCCAAGAAGTTGGCTAAATGATTGCCTTTTTTATTATCTAGCCTAAGAATAAGGAGGTTTTGTTTTAACTAACTAATTATCTAAACTAAGAATTCACAGAAAATAGAATTGGGGAATTACTTTTGGAAAAATGATTGAATTAAGACAATACCTAAGGAAGAATCCACCTAGACTTCACTTGTTATTCTGACTCCGAATCGGACGATTTATTCGTTTAACTTGTTCCGTAGAGATCCCTAAGTTATGTTATTATCCCTATTCAAGACTAATAACATCTAATCCCTAGATTGAATAATTGAGACTTTTCTCTAATTAACACCCTAGGGTTGCATTAACTCGATCTATAGATCCCCTTATTAAGTTTCACCCTAATCCGGCAAAATCTTGTCACCCTATGTCTAGGTGCGCAATCAACTCCGCTTAATTATGACAAATGTCCTCTTAGATAAGGTCTATTCCTCCTCTGAATAAGAGCTTATCTTGAATCAGTATCCTGGGATATCAAAACAAGAATTAAGAACACATAATTAAGAACAAGTTAAATATTTATCATACAATTCAGAAAAAAATAACAAGATTCATCTTAGGTTTCATTCCCCTTAGGTATTTAGGGGATTTAGTTCATAACTAAAAAGGAAAACATCTTAGAAGAATAATGAATACAAAACATAAAGAAAACCCAAAACTCCTGAAGGGAAATTGAGGAGAGATCTTCAGTCTCAATGGTGAATCCGGCTTCTGAAATGGATCAATCGGCTTCCCTTGAGCAGTTCCCTGCCTCCTTTTCTCTGCATCCTTTTTCTTCCTCATCTAGGGTGTATTTATAGTCTTTGGAATGCCTAAGAACCCTTGAAATTAGCCTTTTCCGAATTGGAATCAACTTGAGCTCGGTAGAGACACGCCCGTGTGCGATTACTTCAGGCCGTGCTCGATCCTGTTAGAATGGCGCGAGCGTGTGTTCTATCCGTGTAAGTCGTGCTACGATTCTACCAAATTGACACGGTCGTGTGGTCTGCCCGTGTGAGGAGGTCCAAACCGTGTTGATTTCGTACGTTGCCCCATTTTCTCCATTTTTGGCCCGTTTCTTCGTTCCTTTTGCTCTCCTATGCTCACCTAAGTATAAAACATGAAATTAAAGTATTAGGAGCATCAAATTCACCAATTCTAAAGAAAAATTATCCATAAAATGTGTTAAGCATGGGGTTAAAATATGTATAAATTACGGTTTACACAAATACTCAATTTTCTAACTGATATTCAATGCTTTTACAAATCAAGCCCGCATATGTTTTCTGCCAATCTGAAACTGCTTTTAGACTGTCATGAATGACTTTCATTTCTCCTCAGTTTTTCTAATCACATCGACCCAGTATTTCTTTTTTATCAAAATTCGATTCAATACAACGAGGTTCAGTAATTTCAACCATACCATACTTATACAATGCTATCTTAATACTCATCTCATAACTATTATTATACGCAAACTTATCTCACAGTAAATGTCTTTCTCAGTTCCTTTCAAATTTTAAAACACAATAACAAAACATTACCTTGTGTGCAACGCCCGGATTTTTGGGCTTGGAAGTATTAGGCCTTGAGTCTGGGTTCGAGTAGAAGACGGCCCGAATAATTTGGATGTTATCATTATTATTATTTTTATTTTTATTTTATATGTTTAGTGTAGTAATTAAATAAATTACGAAGGGTTTATGGTGTGGGAAAAAGGTCCAGGGCTCGGCCCATAGCTTTAGCAAAATTCTTAAATTTTGCCTCTTAAGGAAATCTGGGTAGTAGGCCTTATTAATAATTTGGGTCTGAGTATGTTGGTGGGCCTTTAAAAGGCCCAAGAGTAAATTTAATTTGAGGCAATTCCTGAATTTTAATTTTGGAGAGAGAGGGTTCTGGCGATATGGGCTTTTAAAATTGAGGTGGTAAAATAGGACACAAAAAGATCTGTGGTAAAGTGGCATGTGGCGCCACCTAGGTGTTTGGGAAGTGACGTGTGGATGTTTAGGGGGATCCAGAGTTCAAGTCTCAAGGTAAGCGTATTGTTACTTTTTTTTTGTGCATGTGCCGGACATGTGATAGAGCTTTAGTGGAAATTCGGCTAGGGCTTTAGGAAGGTTGGGCCGTGGGTCTGAATGGCCATTAGGGCAAGCTTTTTTTCTTTTTGTTTTTCCAAATTAGGGTTAGCCATCTAAAGCCTTCACTTTCATTCTATTCTCTTCTCAGCGTCGCAAAAAGCCGAAAAACGCAAAGTTAGATCTCCTGAGTGCCGAATTCTTCCTTCTCTTCTCCTCTCTTCTTCTATTTTCTTTTTCTCCTTCTTTTCTTCTCTGGCCAAAACATTCCTACCATTCTACTCATCTCCTCTTTCATTCCCATTCTTTTCTAAACCTCTATAGCCGATTGCCATAAAAGCCGAAATCCCGAAAGTTGTTTCTTGTGCCGATTTCTTCTAGTCAAAATCCTCCTATTTTCTTCATCTCTTTTGGCTGATTTTCATATCCTCTAAACCTCAACCCCTGTCGGCAATACCACTACAAAAACCACCATACCAAATCATACTCCTCTTCACAATTCCAAAAGCCGAAAACACCATAGTTTTTAGGGACATATAGCCAAATCTTTAGATCTCTAAGATTCAATTTCTGCTAGTGTTTAAGGGCTGGATCTGCATCACATCTGAGTAGAAACTGAAGTGGAATCATTTTGGTTGAAAGAACCTGAGGTAGGTACTCAGATCTATTCTTTATTTCGGGTTTTAGAAAAGCCAAAATCCCTAAAGGCATAGGGAGGCTGTCGATTGGAGCTTAAGGCTCTAAAGGTTGTAACAATTGATTTGTTTTGGTGTTAGTGTGATCTAGAGGCTGCTGATCGAAGGCTTGGACAAGTGGAACGACTAGATCTAGATCTAGTCTCTAGTTTTGGCAAAGGTAGGATCTCAAGGGCCATAGGTATTGATGGCCGATTATGGTAAGTAAGTTTATGATGGTTGCCATTATATTTTGGATCTGATATGTCTAGTGATGATTGTAGGATATCGTGGGAGATTTAGGTAGCAGTTGTTGTAAATCAGGTGTGTAAACGACACCCACTCATAGACTAGATCGGCAAAAGCCGAAAAGCTGAAATGCCGAAAAGCTGGCATTTTGTGAACTTGCAAGCGTGCGAGCGCTCGTGAGATGGTTTGGTTGTTAATTTTGGTAATCACAAGCGATATGATTGCAGAGTGTGTAATTCCGTGCACTTCAGTGTATTTAGGCTTAATGGGTCGAAATTGGGTTAATGGCCCAACAGGCCCAATTCGGTAAAAATGTTCAGTAAGTGTTTATGTTAATGTGTTAATGGCTGTAATATGCGTGTAAACCCTAAAATAGTTAAATTCACTAAAATACTCCTAAGTATGAAAATTACCATTATACCCCTAGGTGCAAAATTACCATTATACCCCTAGGGTTAATTTTGACTGAAATGCATGATATTCTAATTCTGTTTGTTGTATGCCATGACATGTATATCTGTTGCATGGGATATGGGTTATATTGATGGAGGAAGCGTTCTGGTGGCTCTGCCACAAATATCTAATCTGGTGGCTCTGCCACAAATATCTGTTTCTGGTGGTTCTGCCACAATATCTATATCTGGTGACTCTGTCACAATATCTGTTCTGGCAGCCAAGCTGCAAATTTTGTGATGTGTAACAGATGGGTGGGTCGAGTAGTCTCCCCAAATGGTGTAAGGTTAGCACGGGGGTGTATATAGATGGATATGGGTTGGGTTTTCTGCATACAAGATATATCTGTTCTGTTTCTGTTATGGGCCTATGGGCTTCATTCTGAATTCTATATAGGGCTAAGGCCCAACTTAATCTGTTTTTGTGGTTTGAACTGACCTGGACTATGGTTGGGTTATTTTACACACTGAGTTTTCCAAACTCACCCCTTAATTTTATCCGTGCAGGTAACCTCCAACCATAGTGGACTTGGAGCTGAGAGGGATTCGGAGTGGCCACATGTTTTGCAAGCTCAATTTTCTTCTTATGACTGGATTAGTTTCATTTACTTTAATTGCTTTGGGTTTTAAGTTGTAATAAGGCCGCTTTAATTATTTTTAATTGCTTTAGTATGATTATTAGCTTAGGCATGATATGGATTTAAATGTGTGAAATTGAATAGCTCTAGGGCACGTTTTTAAAAGAGATTACCTGATTTCAAAATATTGTGAAACAAGATAAAGCTTCCGAAATGAAAATGTTTTCAAAAAATTAATAAGTGTTTTCAAAGGCTTAAAATGAAATGGTTTTTCCTGAACAATCATTCAGTTAAAGTGTAGCAATGGTTATGTGCATGTGTAGGAGTGGATCCGTGGAGAGCTTGGTACTTAAGCAGTCTAATAGACTCACCTCCTCTTTTTCCGGCATCCTACCTGGTGCACAGCTTCCATTCACTTTAATCTATAACGAAAATACCCCTTTAAATCACTAAGAAAGATTTTAGATAAGACATGACCTATACAGTAACGTTTCAATGTGACACACTGGATTCGGCCGTAACGTCTGGGCGTGGTTTGGAGTGTTACATTATGAATCTTAATCTCTCTCTTAGATTAGCCATCTGTTGAAGAATTTAATGCAATACTAAATTGAAACAGTTTATCTAAAGCTTACTGTAGTTTTCTATCAAATCAAAATATAGAATTCAGGTCTCTACTCGAAATAATGGAGTCTGGCATGCTGTGTGATCTGAGAATCTCTGATATGTATAATTCAGCTAATCTATCATAAGAGAAATTTGTACGTATAGAGATAAAATATGCAGACTTCTTCTAATAGTCAACAATAGTTCAGATAACATCTATCTTTTACAAACTTCATCGAAATTCTATTTCATTACCACTCAGATAGCAACACATGCTGTAACAGTCTTGAAAATACTTAATGATTAGCATTATCTTGTTGATAGATCAGACATTTGGTTATAAAGTCAGAAATATCACATTTCAAACTCATTTACAAGTATAACTGTCTCTATTATTGTACATCTTAGTACTCCCCAAATGAAACAAATAATTACCACTGTGAGCCATATGTAACAATCGTTGCATAATTTTTGGATTTCTCAGTACACAAACCCTATTTTGATACATCAAATAATCATCAATTATAAACTAAAATTTTGAATCATGAATCAATTTATGTTAAACCCCTTTTTAACTTGCAATTTACTGATGCATTTCTGAACTTCACAAATTCGTTGCATGCTTTTAACACAGCTAATATCTGTCTATCATTCGATTAGATCAATCGCATATTCATCGCTCATAAAACACGTAAAGGTTTCTTGCTCAGAATATCCGTGACTGTAATCATTCTTCCCTGGATGAAAATCAGTTTCTAACTCAAATCCTTTTGACGGTTCAAGCCACCTTTGTTGTCCCAAATTCATATCTCTCTGTAACATTAAATATTTTAAACAGTCTTTCGGTCAACAAATAGGTTACATTACTCACCAAACAATCAATGCCACTGACTATTTAACGTGAATACCTTATCAATCATCTCCAATTCATAAGTCGTAAAACTCTTTTCATACTGCTTTAACTGTGTGTAAGTATAATCTATCATTATACATTCTTGTATTATAACACACTTCAAATCATTTCATGACACAAGAATGAAAATCATAAACTCTTTGCCCAGCGCAAGCTGAACCAGAACTGATGCTTCAGTTGACAATGTCTTCAACTGATTACCACTTTATTAATAATTATCATATCATGACGCATGACTGAAAATCATAAACTCTTTGCCAAGCGCAGGCTGAACCAGAACTGATGCTTCAGTTGACAATGTCTTCAACTGATTACCACTTTATTAATAATTATCATATCATGCAGACTTCACAAGCACGATGATTTTCTCAATCAAAACAACTTTAGTTTACAAAAACATTTCTCAATAAAACTATTCCGATAAATATAATTCAATATCACGTCTTCTGGAATATGAATTCTTCATTCAGACTATTTATCAATTAACCCATGAACATACAAAAATTTATTTACGGATCTGAGGATAACCTCAAACACATATAACTCCTTTAACCTTTCAAGCAAATAGCTCAAATCAGACTAAACCACTGCATTGGTCTCGACTGTCAAACAATAACTTTTCAATTATTAAACAACGGAGCCTTGAACTATACTAAAGCCACAACCATCAGATAGATTAAAATCATAGTGCCATAATAAGGCCGGCATCTCAACTGCACAAATAGGTAATGTCCCAGCTATTAATAATGCATTTGAACACAATAAATTCAAATATGATTTCAATAGTAACCAGTGCAAAATCACAACCTCTATGAATTTGATAACTATACCACTATACTCCCATGATCAAACTAGAAATTTTTGTCATATTAGATATAGCCATCTTCATCAAAAGAACATCTCTTGAGACAATCACATAGAATCATAATAAAACTGAGGTAGAAAAATCTTAAATTGTTGAGCTCTATAGAATTTCTGAAAATTACAACCCATATAGAATGATAAAGGTCTCGATGATATCTCGGAAAATTTCCAGAAGGAAAAACGTCACTCATAAGCACTGAAATCCACAGCAACAGAAGCAATATAATCTTCATGTATATTCAACAGACTAATAACCAGTAGAAACAGAATACTAGCATCATATGGATTTTACCGTCGACTTTCCTATCAACACAAAGGAATAGAATACCAGAGAAAGATAAAGCAATGTCGATCATAGCTCAAGCAGACCAACAATATTTTCATCTAACAGTATGTTTAGCTAACGTTCTTATACGATAAGAATTCCTTATGAAATTAAACAGTCACATATACTTCTGAGAATAAATACGCACATAGAATGCCCAAAAGAAGCCATAGTAACTGCCCGACTATAACCACTACACTCAGCTATCATTTCAATTTAAACATTATTCCACTGTTTATTTCTGACATCAATAATCTCACATTATCTTATCACTAGCAGAAATTAATTCAAAAGAACTTCGAGTTAATACATTCTTTAGACATCATACCTGAATATTTTCGTCTCATCGAATTCAACTTATTCTTTTACAGTGACTTTGCATATTACGAATAGCTTTCAACATGATCCAATATCTTTTCTGTTACTGTATTCACTTGCAGACTCATTCCCTTATCTAATTACAGTACTAATTTTTCAATCACGAAACTCTATAATTCAACACTTGTAAGCTTATTTAATCTATGTAATACGGATTTCATTACAATACTTTACCGATGAGGGGGTAAGGGTTCTAAAGCCTAAAATTTTAACTCTCATGTAAACATGTACATCACACATACTATTATGAATGACCAGTTCATTACTAATTCCTCATTTCAAAACATTTAACAATCATTTACTTATGATCACTTTTGTACTTAACACATAGCTAATACGCTAAATCAAATCATTAATTCACAATCAAAATGTTCACATAGCAATCATAGACCAAACATCACAACTCATATACTCATATAATTATAACATTTATCAAGAGCAGAATATCATGCACTCTGATTCATACCTTTATAAGTTTCAACTCATCACCAACACATTTTCAATCAAACGTTTGAGTGTAACATTCTATACTATCGGAATTAGCTCAGTTGGAAAGTATATCTATCTAATTAAAATAATTCTCATCAGAATCAGAAGATATCACACTATCACAGGTTAAATATGGCACGTATAGCTAGACTCTCACCCGCTACGTTAGTCCTAGAATCGACTAAACTGTAGCTCTGCTACCAATTAAATGCAACATCCCTAACTCGTATCTATCATCAGAATAGGGTTACGAAGCATTACGAGATAACACACCTCATTCACATAAATTTATACATTCATACTCAAAATCCATTCAAATCATTCACAATGTCCCTTATAAGGCTCTACAAGACCTTAAAACATGCTTAGAAGTGGTTCGAGACTAAACCGATAACATTTGCAAACTTTGAGAAATTTAGAAAATTTCCAAACATATCACACGCCCGTGTGAACAGATCGTGTGCCTCACACAGTCACCAGACATGCCCATGTCATAGGTCGTGTGAAAATAAGGCATACCTACTGACTTTCACCATACGATCGGAGAGACGTCCGTGTGCCTTGGCCGTGGGAAATCTAGAGGGGTTACTGACTTAAGTCACATGGCCGGTCACACAGCAGACCACACGCCCATATGCCAGCCCATGTGTCTAGGCCGTGCCAAACCTGTAGGGTATACTGACTTAATTCGAAGGCTTACCCCAAGGGACACACGGCCATGCAGCATGACCATGCGTCGCACACGGCTAAGACACACGCCCATGTCTTTACCCCTGTTGACAAAAATAAGCCATTTGTAAAGCCAATTTGCCACCCTTTTTCTCATGCACATAAAGCAACCAAAATATACCATTTCAATGCATATATAGGTAGCCAAAACATGCCAATTCATACACATATTATGCCATCTATCCTCAACCTCACATAACTTCTAAATGTATTTTCATCACCTTACCATCAACTAAATCATGCCTCTCAAACATATCAATTCATCATCTATAAATCATACCTTACATGCCATTTCTTAAACCACATTATTACCACATTTGCATTCCAAGCCAAAACACAAATACATAACATAAGCCAAATACACATTTTATACCAACCATGCCAAATCGTAAGCCACATTATAACCATCAACCAAAATCATTAATAAGCCATTTCAGATGACCATAGCCTATACATGCCATAAAACCAAGCCACAAGGTGTAAAATACTGAAAATCAATAGCCGGATAGTGTGATGCAATCTCCGTTGACTTCTAATCGGAGCGAACGTCCGAGACAATATAAAATATAAAAAAACACAAAGTAAGCTTCACAACTTAGTCAGTTCATATGTGAACTTAAATTGATCACAACATTCATATAGCAATTCAAAATAGATAAATCATTAACATTTAAAACATCAATTCATGAGCTAACATCAAATTATTCATGTCCTCATTCTCAAATTCTCAACTTTATATAACTCAATACTTGAGCAGTTTTCCATACATACTTGTACTAATACCTTTCTTTTTATCACCTATACTCTTACAAAACCTCTCTGGTTTATAAGTTCTTATAATACAAATTCATAAATTTTTCGTTGCCATAGTCCAACTATGGTCTTACACATACATTGCCAAGGCCCTGTCGTGGTCTTTCTTTCACGTGTCATAACCCGGTTATGGTATTATTAGTCTATTTCCATATGTATATTTAGTTTAAACAACTATTATTCATATCTCACATAACATTCAATATATACTTCATTATAGTCAAATAAACACATTTTGACATGAAACATACTTATACTCAATTCTTTCTTATTTAATATATATAATACAATATGAACTCACCAATTTACTTTCACTCGATTCTCACATAAGTTCTGTACGTACCTGTATTACTTATTCAACTGTAATTTAATTCTCGTCTTAACTATGCCCGTTGAATCATTCGATATTTCGCACACTAAGTGTCATTCTCAATATCTCGTACACTAAATGTCATTCTCAATATTTCGCACACTACGTGCCATATTTGATGTCTCACACACTAAGTGTTGTACATAGTCAAAGCTATCTCAAATTGCACACTAAGTGCCAAATTTAGCCAAAGCTATATCGAACCGCACACTAAGTGCCATATTTAACCGATATGTCATCAAATATAAAAATAGTCACATATATACAATTTATACGTTATCAAAGCATTAAAAGCATAAATATAACAATACTTATTGCATACGAACTTACCTCGATCGTCAAAACGATGGAACAGATCGACCAGTCCGATACTTTGTTTTCTCCCATTCTAGATCCAAATCTCATTTTTCTCAATCTATATAATAACAAAATTTACTTATTTAATCATTAATTCATTCAATTTAACACAATTTACATATTTTGGAAAATTTACACTTTTTCCCCTATTATTCCACATTTTTACAATTTAGTCCTTACCACATAAAATCACAATTTCATGAAATTAAGCACAAACCAAAGCTAGCCGAATTTTAAATATATTACTCTCAACCCATATTTTCAATTTATTTCACATTTCAACCCCTCAATTTACACTTTTCACAATTTAATCCTTATTTGACATTTTTACCAAAAATCACTTAACAAAACATATTAATCTATCAACAATTATTCATTTTCCATCATCAACTCTCAAAAAATCAAGCTATCATCAATAGAAACTCACAATTTCATCAATAAATTCAGAAATTAAGGTATGGGCTAGCTAGAACACGAAGCAACAATCACAAAAACATAAAAATTATCAAAAATCGAGCTCGACACATACCTCAATTAAAGACAACAAGGGTCGAACCCTAAAATACTTAAATAGATGTTTCTTTTATCTACATTCAATGGACGGTGATGGAAATTAACATGATTTTGGCTTTTATTTTAGTTAATTAAGTCATTTTAACCATTCTACCATTTTAACCTTTAATAACATTTAAAATTTCCATTATACCAAGCCATAGAATTCCACTATCAACATTTATGGGATAATTACCACTTAAGGAGTCCCACTATTTAATATCACAGCCATTTAATACCTTTAACTTATAGAATTCAAATTTTATGCTTCACGCGATTTAGTCCTTTTTACCGAATTAACCACTCAAACGGTAAAATTTATTTACGAAAATTTCACACAAATCTAATATGATGCTGTAAATATTAAAATAATAATAAAATAAATTTTTCAATGTCGGATTGTGGTCCCGAAACCACTGTTCCAATTAACCCTAAAAATGGGCTGTTACAAATTTTACCCTTGACAAATAAAAATATTTGGTGCCAAAGTATTCAATTACCAAATCTAACCAAAATGAAATCATGTGTGGCTATTTGGATGTCTTCCTTTAGTTGTTGAGTATTCAAGTTTAATACACCTCAATTTAAGGTTCTCAATATTCCTAACCTGGCTGAGTCTAAAGCCTTAATAAACAAGTCAGAAAATTGATTCTAAGTTGCTATAAACCTTAATTTCTTTGAATCATTTTCAAAAAATTCTCAAATGAAATGATGCCTAATGTCTATGTGTTTAGTCCTTAAGTGCATCATTGGATTCTTAGAGATGTTTTTGCATTTGTGTTATCAGAATATGCAGTGGCCATTGGCAAAGCCATTTTAAAATCCTCTATCATCTGATTCATCCATAGTAATTGAGCACAATAGCTTCCAGCAGCTATGTACTCTACTTCTTTCGTTGAAAGTGAAATTGAAGCTTGCTTCTTACTATACCATGAGACTAGGTCTGATGCCAAGTAAAAGTATCCTACTAATGTGCTCTTTCAATCATCAATTTTCCCAACTCAATCAGTACCATTGTAACCTACAAGGTTCATTGCACTATCTTTAGAAAATCAAACTCCTAAATATGATATTTCATGCATATACCTAATAATCCTTTCGACAACTTTGACATGTTATTCTTTAGGATTTCCTTGGTACCTATCACATACCCCAACACTGGAACGCTAATCTGGTCAATTAGCAGTGAGGTATAATATGCTTCCAATCATGCTTCTATACATGGTATTGGAAGTGGGCACCTTCGTTGCATCTACACATATCTTCTCACTTGTTGACATGGGAGTTTTGGCAGGCTTGGAATTCTTTAAGCCAAACTTTTTCATAAGGTTCTAAGCATACTTCTCTTATGAGTAGAATATACCATCCTTCAGTTGATTAATATGGAACTGATCGCGTTATTTCGTGATAGGTTTTAAATATTTATAATTACTCGTTCTTAAACTAACTATTATCTCGATGTAGGCAAGTGTACCTATCGAACAGTAGTATAGTTTTAGCAAAACCGGATTGTCGAACCCAAAGGAACTAAAAGTACTAGTAATTACTGTCTTTTTATTATCTAGCCTAAGAATAATATGGTTTTGTTTTTAACTAACTAATTATCTAAACTAAGAACTCATAGAGAATAGAATTGGGGAATTGCTTTTGGGAAAATTGATTGAATGAAGACAATACCTAAGGAAAAATCCACCTAGACTTTTCTTGTTATTCTGGCTCCGAATCAGACGATTTATTCATTCAACTTGTTCCATAGAGATCCCTAAGTTATGTTATTATCCCTATTCAAGACTAATAACATCTAATCTATAGATTGAATAACCGAGACTTTTCTCTAATTAACACTCTAGGGTTGCATTAACTTGATCTATGGATTCCCTTATTAGGGTTCACCCCAATACGGCAAAATCTTGTCACCCTATGTCTAGGCGCGCAATCAACTCCGCTTAATTATGATAAATTTACTCTTAGACAGGGTCTATTCCTCCTCTGAATAAGAGCTTATCTTGAATCAGTATCCTGGGATATCAAAATAAGAATTAAGAACACATAATTAAGAACAAGTTAAATATTTATCATACAATTCAGAAAATAATAACAAGATTCATCTTAGGTTTCATTCCTCTTAGGTATTTAGGGGATTTAGTTCATAACTAAGTAAGAAAACATCTCAGAAAAATAAAGAATACAAAACATCAAGAAAACCCAAAACTTCTGAAGGGGAATTGAGGAGAGATCTTCAGTCTTGATGATGAATCCGGCTTCTGAGATGAATCAATCGGCTTCCTTGGAGTAATTCCTTACTCCCTCTTCTGTGTGCCCCCTTTCTTCCTCCTCTAGGGTGTATTTATAGGCTTTGGAATGCTTAAAAGCCCTCAAAATTAGCTTTTTCCGAATTGGACTCAACTTGGGCTCGGCAGGGACACGCCCGTGGGACACGCCCATGTTCGATTACTTCAGTCCATGTTCGAGCTTGCCAAATTGACACGGCCGTGTGGTCTGCCCGTGTGAGGAGGTCCAGGCTGTGTTGATTTCGTAGTTTGGCCCATTTTCTCCGTTTTTGGCCCGTTTCTCGTTCCTTTCCCTCTCCTATGCTCTCCTAAGTATAAAACATGAAATTAAAGCATTAGGAGCATCGAATTCACCAATTCTAATGAGAAATCATCCATAAAATGCATTAAACATGGGGTAAAAATATGTATAATTTACGGTTTATCAAATACCCCCACACTTAAGCATTTGCTTGTCCTCAAGCAAAATCCTCAACTCATAATCAAAATAAATTCTCCTCAACTTATAATTTTTATCGATAATATCTCAAAATAATCCATAGGCAATCATATATTGAGAATTCAACTAAAAGAACATAAAAGTTTCAAACATTCCAAGTTGAGTATTTTAATCATGCAAACATAGGTGTCTCCCCTTATTTATGTAATTACCTTTGATTCAGAATATTACAGAATTTCACATCCTCACTAAAGATTCACTCAAATCACTCGAGTTGTTTAAGGAAAATAAATGAAGCACTCAATAGGCAATAATGAAAAGTCATTACCATAGGCTTGCATGAAAATCAAATCTCCACCACTATAATTTAAGATGATACATCAATAAAAAGGTCTTTAGAGGGTTGTAATGAGGCTTTGTTAGGGGGTGTGGTCACAAGCTAAAAGAAAGGGTTAGAATCGAGATTGAATTGAAAATTTTCCTAACTATAAAAAGAGTTAGTCTTCATTTGCGCACAACAGAGCTTCTCTTAGAATATGAAATTACAGATATGTATACATAGTTTTTTTTTAAGAACAAGTTAAAATAATATAGACTAACTATTAAGAACAAAACATAGCTAAGCAATCCATTCAACTCAAATCTCGACAAAAATAGTGATTAATTTAGGGGATTTCAACAATAATGGGTTAAAGGTTAATATTGAGGTTAATACAAGGAATGGCTTGTTAGCCTCAAATGGGTTTACTAGGGATTAATCGTGGAGGTAGGCTTTCCATGGCATGAGTGGGTTAATCGTAAGTGCCTTAATCATTTTGATATACCAAATCAGATGGTGTGGTCTCGACATGCATAGTCAAGCAAGTTCTAGAATAACAGTTCAATACTGACACGCTCAAAGCAATAATAAAAGTGAGCATGGAAGGATTAATAGATGCTCAAGAGGCTCAAAAATCTCACAAAAATTATGGCTTTTTTATGTTTAGACTCGTGAATTCCAATTCAAAGTAATACCTAGACTTGGGGAAATAACCTATAATTTTAAATTCTTAAAAATCAAGTCATCATGCTTGATTCTCTAATGTCTTAAAGTTTAAACAATCAATGCATAAATGCCTATGTTTTAATTCAAGATATATCAATCAAAATCATAAATCAATTAAAATTTATCCTAAATATAATATGAAAGCTTTTCAAGAGAACAAGGTAATTATTTAAGGATTTTTCTGATAATGAAATAAACCCCCCCACACTTAAGATGTACATTGCCCTCAATGTACAAAGATAGATATTAGAGTATAAAAATAAGATAGGGAGAGAAGTGAAACTTCCTGTATGATGAAATCCTCGAACTGGAGTTCTGGAGAGGAATCGGTTCGAGAGTGGAGGAGGATACTCCGGCGGTCGAAGAGGTTCATTAGGCCATTAGTCCCGGTGGAGTTTTAGTTCCTATGTGACAATGAGCTTAAGAGCTCTATATAACTGTAATAAAATCAGGAACTTTTTAGGGGATATTAGGAAGAATA
Source organism: Gossypium hirsutum (assembly GCF_007990345.1). Taxonomy (NCBI): domain Eukaryota; kingdom Viridiplantae; phylum Streptophyta; class Magnoliopsida; order Malvales; family Malvaceae; genus Gossypium; species Gossypium hirsutum. The sequence goes on from NC_053431.1 coordinate 109,934,377, forward strand.
ATTACTCAAAAAGAAATAACCGAGTTTAATAATTAAAAATAAAATTTCTAAAATCTAATAAAAATAAAAAATAGTTTCAATAAAAATTAAAAACATAAAATAAGAAATAAATATTTCTAAACATCTTCATCGCTGGATGATTCGCGAGGTGGGACTAGCGATGAGATGTGGAAGTACTGACAAATCTGCTGAAGAGTAGCATTAATGTTGTTAAATCATTGAAAACACTGCTGCTTGAATCGGGTGAGGCACTCAGAGATGTCAGCATATGAAGCCACCGCATGAACTGGACGAGAGGGTGGTGGTGCCTGAGCCGGTAGGTCTTCGTGCTGCGAAAGGACATCCTCAAGAATGTCCTCGTAGGCCTCCTTCTCGGTAGATTGGGCGAGACGATATTGGGGAGGGTAGGTTCCTCGGCGCCTCTCGATCATCCTCATGCTAAGCATGCTCGAGATGCCTTGTGGAGACATCTGGCCAATGAGGGTGAGGGATGATTCTTGGGCCGCGGTGTTGAGGAAACCGAAGTTTCGCGCCAGTCGAGTCACATAAGGGCCAATGGAGATGACCCCCTTCCTATGCCATTCTGTCTGGTGCTGAATCACGAGGGCGATGAAGTAGGCAAGGTCGATGACGTGCCTTGTGACATACACCATAAGAAATAGACGTTGTGAGTGTTGACGACGTTAGTGCTCTCTAGCCTCCCTGTAATCATTTGAGCTAAAATAGCGTGTAAGTACCTTAGGGATGGTGGGAGAACTACTGCCTTGGAGCGGATAGGATTGTAGGAGGCCGTGCTAAGGGGCAAAGTGTGCCAACACTTCGAAGGAAAGAAATGTATGTGGCGACTGAGAGCATGTAGTTTATTCTCCTCCTTGAACTCCTCCGTATATAAGCCTAATGCAGCACCAAAATCTGGGACGCTTAGCTGGTAGATTAACCCTCCTAAGCAAAACTGGACCGTGCTGGGATCATCGTACCTTGTCATTACGGTCTGAAGATGAAACGTTGAGCAGAGTTCCATTGTGAGCTCAAGGTATGTCAGCTCGATAATCTCGAAGAACAGCTCACAAGGGTCGGTGGTTAAGAGAGCCCGAATCGCGTCAACCATCTGAACTTGTTCTATGGTAGCCCAGTCGATGCAGCGGCCCATAATTAATGGTCAGGGCCAAAGTATTTGGAAAAGCTCTTCTTGGGGCCCTCGGGGAACTGCAGGAAAGGGTGACGAATTTCCGCGGTTGGACCTACGGAAGAGGACGCTTCTTTCCTCTTCTTCGAGGCTGGTACGGTGGTTTTCTTTCCTCTTGAAGATGACATGGTACCTGAGATCAGAATCATCAAGTCATCTTGATGAGTGGTCAAAGTAGAAGGAATATAATTTTCAATTAAAAAGTCAAATTTTGGCCACAACCAAACATAACTAATATAATAATTTCGTGACTTTATCATTGTATGTAGTAATGGCATGTGTAAGACAAAAGAATGAAGCTTTCCCAACAACATGAAATGTATGATAAATAATTGAAAAATGCAAATTACATGAGAGGCATTAGCGTGGAAATGTCATGAGGATGGGCATGGTAAAGTCATGGGATGAAGTTTCCCTAATCACTTGATTTTAACATGCATTGTATAATAACTAACCTAAGAATGCAAACTAAAGGATAAAATAATAAGCAAAATGAAAAATAGTTCAAAAGCAATAAAGATTATGCTAATAATAAGCATTAGTAATGAGTAAAATAGAAGTGAAAGGAGTAAACAAACGCTAAGGGTGAGAGATTGAGCATCAAAAATGAAGTTGGAGGTGGCGCACGAGCGTGGCAGGGAGGCCGTGTGGAGTAGCAGCAGCTAGGGTTAGGATTTTTGAATGGAAAAGAAAGTAAATAGTGTAGGGTATTTATAGATTTTGGGGCACACGGCCATGGCACAAGCCCGTGTCCCCAATTTCAGCCTGTGTGATTCGCGAATTTCAAATTTGGGCGCGTCTAACATTTAGTACACGCCTGTGTTCCTTGGGCATGTGAGTTCACACAGCCGTGTCGCACGATCGTGTCTGACTTCATTCACTTCTCCCATGCCTGTGTATTCAAGCTCCACGCCCGTGTTAATTGGGCAGGTTCGACCACGGGTGTTAGACACGGGCGTGTCGCATGCCCGTGCTGTTTTTGCAGGCTCAACCATGGCCAAATCACACAGCCGTGGCATTTTATCATAGCCCGTGTTGGGGTAATCCTTGCCCTATTTCCACATGGCCTTTAGCATGCCTGTGTGCTAGGCCGTGTCTTTGTGGAAACACCTGTATTCAAGATTTCTATTAGTAAGTTAGGAGTTAAATACCAAAATGTAAAGAAATTAATATTGTTAGTGGTCAGGTTGCCTTCCGAGAAGTGCTTAATTATAGTCTAAGCTCAAATTGCCTCTTCAGTGAATGGTCATGATGGTTTGAGGAGTTTATACTCCTCATTCCTACTATCAATCTCATCAAAAAAAGTTTTAATCGGGTGTTGTTTACCTTAAAAGTGCCGAACTTGGGATGACTCACCTCCACCATACCGAATGAAAAAATACTGAGTACCATAAGAGGGATTTCCTCATTCAGTGTGGTAGTAACAATGTGGGGATCTGCGGCATTTAATAAGACCTTATCACCAACCTTAAGTTGATTTGGAGAGGTATCGGGCTTGTTTTGGCGTAGTTTCGGCTTGTCAGGTGTTCTTAGTTTGTGTGTTCGCCATTCATTGAGTTCCTCGATTTGTAGTCTTCGATCTTCATGAACAGGTCCTCTACTATTGCTTGAGAATGACTCGTGTGCTTCCTTCAGACTCATTTTCTGCAATGTAGGTTGTACCATATTGTTAGTTTTAGTAGGATGGTTTAAATAATTACCTTCAATCCTTGATGTATTGTCAGAATTGCGAGCTTGAAGGGTGATTGTTTCGTCTCCCACCCGGAGTGTGAGTTCACCTGTGCCAACATCAATGATGGTTTTAGCAGTTGCTAAAAAGGGCCTTCCTAGGATTAAGGGAGTGCTGCTATCCTCTTCTATGTCTAGAACAATAAAGTCAAGGGGAAATATAAATTTGCCGATTTTAACTAGCACATCTTCAATAATACCTCTAAGGAATCTTATAGTTTTATCTGCTAATTGAATGCTCATCCTAGTCTATTTGGGTTTCCCGAGACCTAGTTGCTTAAACATTTTGTAAGGCATGATGTTGATACTAGCCCCTAGATCAGCCAATGCATAATTAACGTCTAAACTACCAATTAAGCAAGGAATCATAAAACTCCCTGAATCTTTTAGTTTGTTGGGTAGTTTATTTTGGAGAATAGCCGAGCAAACTGCGTTCAGCTCTACATGCGACGCCTCGTCCAACTTTCACTTATTTGCTAAAAGCTCCTTTAAAAATTTCATTGCATTTGGCATCTACAATAGAGCTTCAATAAACGGTAAGTTAATATGTAATTTTTTTAAGAGTTTAAGGAATTTACCAAATTTTTCATCTAAGGGGTCTTTCCTTGTCGCGTTGGGGTATGGCACATGAGGTTTATATTCGACAATTACTGGTTTGTTTGTATTTTGATCTACCTCACCTTGACTTTTGCTTACCACTGTTTCTTGCCTCGGTTTTGGTTCAGGCTCAATGACTCCTTCGTCATCTTGAATATTAATTGCGTTGAGCTGTTCCCTTAGGTTAGGTTCAGTGTTACTTGGCAAGCTACCTTATGGTCGTTTGAAGATCAGTTTGGAAAGCTGGCCTATCTGAGTTTCGAGCCCTTGGATCAACGTTTGTTTATTTTTAAGTGTTGTATCAGTGTTCTGAAAACGAGTTTCCGACACCAAAATAAACTTTGAGAGTATCTCTTCAAGGTTTGGCTTCTTTTCTGTTGGTAGGGTGGTTGTTGGTAGCCCGAAGGATGTTGTGGTCTTTGATTTCCTTGACCGCCCCACGAAAAATTGGGGCGATTCCTCCAACCTGCATTATAAATGTTACTACATGAATTGTTTTGAGGTCGAGGATTATTACCCATGTAATTTAATTGCTCGTTATCCATGTTGTGGCCATAAGGTTGGTATTCCAAATGGTTTGTTCCACCGCTACTTGATTCTCATTTTATTACTGGGTGAACCTATGAAGAATTAAGAAAACCATCAATCTTTTTATTTAAGAGTTCTACCTGATTAGGGAGCATGGTGACCGAATTGACGTTATAAACGCCGGCTGTTTTCGTTGGCTTTGTCCTCATAACTTGCCACTGATAGTTATTCAGTGACATCTCCTCTATAAACTCATAGGCATCTTCCGGTGTTTTATTGTTGATGGTTCCGCCCGCCGCTGCGTAAACCATTTGCCGAGTCTAAGGATTCAGACCATTGTGAAATGTTTGTACTTGGAGCCAAAGCGGTAACCCATGGTGAGGCATCTTCTCAAAAGGTCCTTGTATCTCTCACATGCATCGTAGAGTGTTTCTAAATCCATTTGCACAAAAGAAGAGATATCATTACGTAATTTAGCCATTTTAGCCGGCGAAAAATATTTTAGTAAAATTTTTTCGGTCATTTGTTCCCAAGTAGTAATTGACCCTCGTGGCAACGAGTTCTACCACTGTTTAGCTTTGTTCCTCAATGAAAAGGGAAACAACCGAAGACGAATGGCATCATCAGAAACACCATTAATTTTAAATGTATCGCATCGTTCTAAGAAGTTGGCTAAATAAGCGTTGGGATCCTCATCCTGCAAACCATCAAACTGAACAAATTGTTGTATCATTTGAATAGTGTTAGGTTTTAATTCAAAAGTATTTGCAGCTACAGCAGGTCTAACTATGCTCGATTCAGTTCCTGTTAAAGAAGGTTTAGCATAATCATACATAGTGCATAGAGCAGGATTTTGATTAACTGCAATTGCAAGAGGTAGCTGATTGCCTTGGTTTTCAGCCATCTCTTCGGTTGGAGGTTGAGTGTCGTCTTCTTGCTCGCTCTCAATGTATCTTAAGCTGCGCTTATTGCTCTTTGGTTTCTACGAACTATACGATCGATTTCTTCGTCAAAAAGTAATGGTTCTGACGGGTTTCTTCTAGTCATAAACTATAAAAACCTGCCATGAGAAAGAAATAGTAGGTTAATAAATAATAATAATAATAAAATTAAATTAAATTGCAAGAAAAATAAATGGCTAAAGTAATAAAAATTGAGCGTTCTTAATATCTTAGTTCCCCAGCAACGGCGCCAAGAACTTGATCGCGTTATTTCGTGATAGGTTTTAAATATTTATAATTACTCGTTCTTAAATTAACTATTATCGCGATGTAGGCAAGTGTACCTATCGAACAGTCGTATAGTTTTAGCAAGACCGGATTGTCAAACCCAAAGGAACTAAAAGTACTAGTAATTACTGTCTTTTTATTATCTAGCCTAAGAATAATGGGGTTTTGTTTTTAACTAACTAATTATCTAAACTAAGAACTCACAGAGAATAGAATTGGGGAATTGTTTTTGGGAAAATCGATTGAATGAAGACAATACCTAAGGAAAAATCCACCTAGACTTTACTTGTTATTCTGGCTCCGAATCGGACGATTTATTCATTCAACTTGTTCCGTAGAGATCCCTAAGTTATGTTATTATCCCTATTCAAGACTAATAACGTCTAATTCCTAGATTGAATAACCGAGACTTTTTTTCTAATTAACATTCTAGGGTTGCATTAACTCGATCGATGGATCCCCTTATTAGGTTTCACCCTAATCCGGCAAAATCTTGTCACCCTATGTCTAGTCGCGCAATCAACTTCGCTTAATTATGATAAATGTACTCTTAGACAGGGTCTATTCCTCTTCTGAATAAGAGCTTATCTTGAATCAGTATCCTGGGATATCAAAATAAGAATTAAGAATACATAATTAAGAACAAGTTAAATATTTATCATACAATTCAAAAAATAATAACAAGATTCATCTTAAGTTTCATTCCCCTTAGGTATTTAGGGGATTTAGTTCATAACTAAATAAGAAAACATCGCAGAAAAATAAAGAATACAAAACATCAAGAAAACCCAAAACTCCTGAAGGGGAATTGAGGAGAGATCTTCAGTCTTGATGATGAATCCGGCTTCTGAGATGAATCAATCGGCTTCCTTGGAGTAATTCCTTACTCCCTCTTCTGTGTGCCCCTTTTCTTCCTCCTCTAGGGTGTATTTATAGGCTTTAGAATGCTTAAAAGCCCTCAAAATTAGCCTTTTCCGAATTGGACTCAACGTGGGCTCGGCAGGGACACGCCCATGTTCGATTACTTCAGGCCATGTTCGAGCTTGCCAAATTGACACGGCCGTGTGGTCTGCCCGTGTGAGGAGGTCCAGGCTGTGTTGATTTCGTACTTTGGCCCATTTTCTCTATTTTTGGCCCGTTTCTCGTTCCTTTCGCTCTCCTATGCTCTCCTAAGTATAAAACATTAAATTAAAGCATTAGGAGCATCGGATTCACCAATTCTAATGAGAAATCATCCATAAAATGCATTAAACATGGGGTAAAAATATGTATAATTTACGGTTTATCAAATACCCCCACACTTAAGCATTTGCTTGTCCTCAAGCAAAACCCTCAACTCATAATCAAAATAAATTCTCCTCAACTTATAATTCTTATCGATAATATCTCAAAATAATCCATAGGTAATTATACAATGAGAATTCAACTAAAAGAACATAAAAGTTTCAAACATTCCAAGTTGAGTATTTTAATCATGCAAACATAGGTGTCTCCCCTTATTTATGTAATTACCTTTGATTCAGAATATTACAGAATTTCACATCCTCACTAAAGATTCACTCAAATCACTCGAGTTGTTTAAGGAAAATAAATGAAGCACTCAATAGTCAATAATGAAAAGTCATTACCATAGACTTGCATGAAAATCAAATCTCCACCACTATAATTTAAGATGATACATCAATCAAAAGGTCTTTAGAGGGTTGTAATGAGGCTTTGTTAGGGGGTGTGGTCACAAGCTGAAAGAAAGGGTTAGAATTGAGATTGAATTGAAAAATTGCCTAACTATAAAAAGAGTTAGTCTTCATTTGCGTACAACAGAGATTCTCTTAGAATATGAAATTACAGATATGTATACATAGTTTTTTTTTTAAGAACAAGTTAAAATAATATAGACTAACTATTAAGAACAAAACATAGCTAAGCAATCCATTCAACTCAAATCTCGACAAAAATAGTGATTAATTTAGGGGATTTCAACAATAATGGGTTAAAGGTTAATATTGAGGTTAATACAAGGAATGGCTTGTTAGGCTTAGATGGGTTTACTAGGGATTAATCGTGGAGGTAGGCTTTTCATGGCATGAGTGGGTTAATCGTAGGTGCCTTAATCATTTTGATATACCAAATCAGATGGTGTGGTCTCGACATGCATAATCAAGCAAGTTCTAGAATAACAGTTCAATACTGACACGCTCAAAGCAATAATAAAAGTGAGCATGAAAGGATTAATAGATGCTCAAGAGGCTCAAAAATCTCACAAAAATTATGGCTTTTTTATGTTTAGACTCGTGAATTCCAATTCAAAGTAATACCTAGACTTGGGGAAATAACCTATAATTTTAAATTCTTAAAAATCAAGTCATCATGTTTGATTCTCTAATGTCTTAAAGTTTAAACAATCAATGCATAAATGCCTATGTTTTAATTCAAGATATATCAATCAAAATCATAAATCAATTAAAATTTATCCTAAATTTGATATGAAAGCTTTTCAAGAGAACAAGGTAATTATTTAGGGATTTTTCTGATGTACATTGCCCTCAATGTACAAAGATAGATATTAGAGTATAAAAATAAGATAGGGAGAGAAGTGAAACTTCCTGTATGATAAAATCCTCGAATTGGAGTTCTGGAGAGGAATCGGTTCGAGAGTGGAGGAGGATACTCCGGCGGTCGAAGAGGTTCATTAGGCCATTAGTCCCGGTGGAGTTTTAGTTCCTATGTGACAATGAGCTTAAGAGCTCTATATAACTGTAATAAAATCAGGAACTTTTTAGGGGATATTAGGAAGAATAATTGCTCAAAAAGAAATAACCGAGTTTAATAATTAAAAATAAAATTTCTAAAATCTAATAAAAATAAAAAATAGTTTCAATAAAAATTAAAAACATAAAATAAGAAATAAATATTTCTAAACATCTTCATCGCTGGATGATTCACGAGGTGGGACTAGCAATGAGATGTGGAAGTACTGACAAATAAGGGTGGGGATGATTCTTGGGCCGCGGTGTTGAGGAAACCGAAGTGTCGCGCCAGTCGAGTCACATAAGGGCCAATGGAGATGACCCCTTCCTATGCCGTTCTGTCTGGTGCTGAATCACGAGGGCGATGAAGTAGACAAGGTCGATGACGTGCCTTGTGACATGCACCATAAGAAATAGACGTCGTGAGTGTTGACGACGTTAGTGCTCTCTAGCCTCCCTGTGATCATTTGAGCTAAAATAGCGTGTAAGTACCTCAGGGATGGTGGGAGAACTAATGCCTTGGAGCGGATAGGATTGTAGGAGGCCGTGCTGGGGGCCAAAGTGCGCCAACACTTCGAGGGAGGGAAATGTATGTGGCGACTGAGAGCATGTAGTTTATTCTCCTCCTTGAACTCCTCCGTATGTAAGCCTAATGCAGCACCAAAATCTGAGACGCTTAGCTGGCAGATTAACCCATCTAAGCAAAACTGGACCGTGCTGGGATCATCGTACCTTGTCATTACGGTCTAAAGATGAAACGTTGAGCAAAGTTCCATTGTGAGCTCAAGGTATGTCAGCTCGATAATCTCGAAGAACAGCTCACAAGGGTCGATGGTTAGGAGAGCCTGAATCGCGTCAACCATGTTAACTTGTTCTATGGCAGCCCAGTCGATGCAGCGGCCCACAATTAATGGTCGGGGCCAAAGTATTTGGAAAAGCTCTTCTTGGGGCCCTCGGGGGAACTGCAGGAAAGGGTGACGAATTTTCGCGGTTGGACCTACGGAAGAGGACGCTTCTTTCCTCTTCTTCGAGGCTGGTACGGTGGTTTTCTTTCCTCTTGAAGATGACATGGTACCTGAGATCAGAATCATCAAGTCATCTTGATGAGTGGTCAAAGTAGAAGGAATACAATTTTCAATTAAAAAGTCAAATTTCGGCCACAACCAAACATAACTAATATAATAATTTCGTGACTTTATCATTGTATGTAGTAATGGCATGTGTAAGACAAAAGAATGAAGCTTTCCCAACAACATGAAATGTATGATAAATAATTGAAAAATGTAAATTACATGAGAGGCATTGGCATAGAAATGTCATGAGGATGGGCATGGTAAAGTCATGGGATGAAGTTTCCCTAATCACTTGATTTTAACATGCATTGTATAATAACTAACCTAAGAATGCAAACTAAAGGATAAAATAATGAGCAAAATGAAAAATAGTTCAAAAGCAATAAAGATTATGCTAATAATAAGCATTAGTAATGAGTAAAATAGAAGTGAAAGGAGTAAACAAACGCTAAGGGAGAGAGATTGAGCATCAAAAATGAAGTTTGAGGTGGCGCATGGGCGTGGCAGGGAGGCCGTGTGGAGTAGCAGCAGGTAGGGTTAGGTTTTTGAATGGAAAAGAAAGTGAATAGTGGAGGGTATTTATAGATTTTGGGGCACACGGCCATGGCACACGCCCATGTTCCCCAATTTCAGCCCGTGTGATTCGCGAATTTCAAATTTGGGCGCGTCTAACATTTAGTACACGTCTGTGTTCCTCGGGCGTGTGAGTTCACACGGCCGTGTCGCACGGTCGTGTCTGACTTCATTCACTTCTCCCACGCCTGTGTGTTCTAGCTCCACGCCCGTGTTAATTGGGCAGGTTTGACCACGGGTGTTAGACACGGGCGTGTTGTATGCCCGTGCTGTTTTTGTAGGCTCAACCATGGCTAAATCACACAGCCGTGGCATTTTATCATAGCCCGTGTTGGGCACACAGCCAAAAACTTGATCGCGTTATTTCGTGATAGGTTTTAAATATTTATAATTGCTCGTTCTTAAATTAACTATTATCGCGATGTAGGCAAGTGTACCTATTGAACAGTGGTATAGTTTTAGCAAGACCGGATTGTCAAACCCAAAGGAACTAAAAGTACTAGTAATTACTTTCTTTTTATTATCTAGCCTAAGAATAATGGGGTTTTGTTTTTAACTAACTAATTACCTAAACTAAGAACTCACAGAGAATAGAATTGTGGAATTGCTTTTGGGAAAATCGATTGAATGAAGACAATACCTAAGGAAAAATCCACCTAGACTTTACTTGTTATTCTGGCTCCGAATCGGACGATTTATTCATTCAACTTGTTCCGTAAATATCCCTAAGTTATGTTATTATCCCTATTCAAGACTAGTAACGTCTAATCTCTAGATTGAATAACCGAGACTTTTTTCTAATTAACATTCTAGGGTTGCATTAACTCGATCTATGGATCCCCTTATTAGGTTTCACCCTAATCCGGCAAAATCTTGTCACCCTATATCTAGGCGCGCAATGAACTTCGCTTAATTATGATAAATGTACTCTTAGACAGGGTCTATTCCTCCTCTGAATAAGATCTTATCTTGAATCAGTATCCTGGGATATCAAAACAAGAATTAAGAACACATGATTAAGAACAAGTTAAATATTTATCATACAATTCAGAAAATAATAACAAGATTTGTCTTAGGTTTCATTCCCCTTAGGTATTTAGGGGATTTAGTTCATAACTAAATAAGAAAACATCTCAGAAAAATAAAGAATACAAAACATCAAGAAAACCCAAAACTCCTGAAGGGGAATTGAGGAGAGATCTTCAGTCTTGATGATGAATCCGTCTTCTGGGATGAATCAATCGGCTTCTTTGGAGTAATTCCTTACTCCCTCTTCTGTGTGCCCCCTTTCTTCCTCCTCTAGGGTGTATTTATAGGCTTTGGAATGCCTAAAAGCCCTCAAAATTAGCCTTTTCTGAATTAAACTCAACTTGGGCTCAGCAGGGACACGCCCGTGGCACACGCCCATGTTCGATTACTTCAGGCCATGTTCAAGCCTACCAAATTGACACGGCAGTGTGGTCTGCTCGTGTGAGGAGGTCCAGGCCGTGTTGATTTCGTACTTTGGCCCATTTTCTCTGTTTTTGGCCCGTTTCTCATTTCTTTCGCTGTCCTATGCTCTCCTAAGTATAAAACATGAAATTAAAGCATTAGGAGCATCAAATTCACCAATTCTAATGAGAAATCATCCATAAAATGCATTAAACATAGGGTAAAAATATGAATAATTTCCGGTTTATCAGGAACCCAAGAAAGTATGTCAATTCACCCACCATGCCCATCTCAATTTCACTTCAAGGAATGGAGCAAATCCATAAGGACGAATAACTCATTATTTTGTTCAGCCATAAGAAGGCATGATATCAATAAAGAATTCTTTTAAAACCCTTTTTACAAGAGTTTTGCATCATCAATTAATTAGTAAGAAATAGATAAGTCATGCATATAGTTTATTGTAAATCAAATGTATGGATAAAACTAAAATCTAAAAGATGAAACCTGATATAATGCTAGTGCTAGAAAAATTTTCATAAATCATTGCAGACATGCATGAAATTTACTTCAAAATCATACATCTCATGTTTACAAAAAAAATTCACTTATAATTGCTCATTGATTGCTAAATGGAATAAAATAAAATGCATAAAATACACTCAACAAGTATACAATAGTCAATGTAGTCAACTAAAATCATTCAAGAGTTGAAAATTTGGTTGTACCTAAACATGAAATTCTACAATAAAATTGGCCCAAAAATCAATTAAGACATTCCTCAAAATTTTTCATTAAAAGGACTTAAAACAGACGTGTTTGATGTGAAATAATATTTGATTGTTTGGTATGAAAGAATCTTGATTAAGTTTATCATTGTTGATTAAGAGAATTTTAAATAGTATCAAAGTCCAAAAACATATGTTACCTAGAATGATGACTATCAAATAAACTCATAAAACAACTAGTTTAATTATGAGTAAGAATCGATGCAAGATCATATATTGTGATGAAGCTTAGTCCTTGATTAATAAAAGTGATCGATAATATTATGGATCATGATTTATAAATCTATCAATTTATAAAATTAAAATTAATCTATCATGGTTCAAACATAATCACCAAGTAATTATCAAATAGCATATATTGAGGAAAAATATTTTTTATGAACAAAAATGTAGGTGCATATAGGCATGTGATGTGATAAGAAAATCTACTTCAAATTTTTATCCTCTACGAAAGTTTCAATAGCAACTGCAAGCAATCTATAAATTTTGACATAAAATTACTTTTGGTCAATATCTATATAGATATCAAATCTTTCACTATCCTTAAAATATAGAAATAAAATAAATTAAACAAAACCATCATAATTAATCAAGAATCTAAAAATAATAATAATTCAATATGAAACATTAAATAAAACTCCATGCAATTTTTTTTTCATTTTGTGTATAAAGCTTCAAATGAAACATCATGGATGGTAAGTCAAATCTTTAATACATAAGAATTTTATTTCTAAGAAAGATTGTGTTGATAATGTACTATAAACTAATAAAATTATAGAATGAACAAGAGAGAAGAATAGAAAAATGAAAGGATGATTCAACTTTCACCTGGATACAAAAAAAGTTTATACTTGCCCTCTATTTGTAGGGTCTCAATCACCATAGGTTATGAGAAGAGAATGAATTTAGGTTTTACGAGAGAATGAATTTAGGAATTACAAAAGAATGAATTTGGGAGTTTTGGGAGTTATATAGTCATCCATTTATCAATAGATTTACAATAATTTAATATGTTGGGGATCAACCCAATTAAAAAATGAAGAAGTAAAAATAGCGAAAGAAATTGAAAAATTGAACACACAAATTTAACGTGGAAAAACCTCTCCAAAGAGGAAAAAAAATCACGGGCAAAGATAATTTTACTATAATGGCAAAAGAACGAAAAGTACAAAGATGGACATAAAAACTAAACTCTGAAACCCGAAAAAATAAAGAACCCTCAAAACGTAAATACAAAATTCTCTAAAAGTGTTATGAATTCTAATCTCTAATGGATGTATTTTTTAAGGTCGTAAAAGAGCCTATTTATAGGCTAAATTCATAGGTCAAATCATAGTAAAATAATATAGACTAATCAGAGTTTGATTGAAATAAATAAATAGATTTTAACTAGAAGATTATTTCTCAAATTTGATAGAAATAGGATTCATATTCAACAAATCTCCACCTTGACTCATATTTCCACAACGCCATCTTTGTCGAAGCCCGCTACGAGCCTATCTTGAACTATGCAGGGAATTAATTGAGTCGAATCTGTGTTTAGAAACTAGAAGACTTCTAGCCTTCGACTTGTATACTACCAAATCAAAACTAACCCAGGTTTGATTTTCACGAACACGGTGCCCTAACTTTTCAAAACCTGCATCCAAAAGAGAACTTCTATCCAATGAAATGATCATACCTTTTTTCCTCCTATGACCAAGTTGCCTCCACTCCAAACGAGTTGACTTCGACTCCATAACGGGTGAGGAACATCCAATTTCACCAGTCACTGTAGAACCTTCCAGAATATAAAGACTGTCAGTTCTTTTACCTTTTAACAAAACAAGAGCCTCATAAGACATCTTAATGCCGCTCGACTCAATGTTGATTCTATTACCTTTCGAGACTAAATTCCTCAATGAGATGAGATTCTTTCATATGTAACACCCCAAACCCAGCCTAGACGTTATGGCTGAATCTGGCGTATCACATCGAAGTTTTAGGTAAAAATTCGTTACTGAATTTAAAACCTTTTATTATTATTTAACAAAAGTTCTCGTCAAAACGCTTACCTTATTAACCATTAGTGTTATGTTAAATTGATTTAAAAACATAGAAGCTTTTTAAGTCGATGAAGTTTAAAATGCGTGTTTTAAAAAACAGTAATTATTTTAAAAACTCGTCTTTACCTAGACTAGCAGTCCAAGAATATATATATAAATCAAAGCCTAATTAAAATTTAAAACCACAAATGGCCTTATTACATAACCAAAAACCTAATATGAAATTTAAATAAATAAAGTTAAAAGTAGAACATCAGCAATCGTGTGGCGACCTCCGAGTCCCTCGTAGCTCCAAATCGTCTAAGGCTGAGGATTACCTGTACAGTTAAAAGAAAGGGTGAGTTCACGAAAACTCAATGTATTACGGTCATACTCAGTCATAAGCACATCAGTCATACGGAACATAAGGGCATAATCATGATTTTACCAAACAGGGGTATTACGTTTATTTTACCCTACAGGAGCATTACGGTCATTTTACCCTACAGGGGCATTACGATCATTTTACCCTACAAGGGTATTACGGTCATTTTACCCTATAGGGGTATTACGGTCATTTTACCCTATAGGGGCATTACAGTCATTTTACCCTACAAGGGCATTAGGTCATTTTATCCTACATGGGTATTACGGTCATTTTACCCTACAGGGGCATTACGGTTATTTTACCCTACAGGGGTATTACGGTCATTTTACCTTTTTAGGGTTTCAACTCAGATAACGACCTCTCCGAAGGTCTACAGTTGCTTCGAGCGACACAGATATCCTAAATGATCATAACGGTGTAAATGAGCCCATTACTCGGCCCAATGAGCCCACATGCTCGTGTGGCCCATTTAGCCCAAATTCAGTTACGCTGTGTGACCTACATAGCCCAGTCCAATATTTATCACCTACCATGGATTTAATCTGTGTGGGGCCCACGAGCCTATTGGGCCCATAACGGCGCAAGTCCACGAAAACACTCGTGGTGGCCCTTACAGTCCATTGCCCATGATTTGTGGGCTCGATTTTCCCCATGAGCTATCGCACACTCATGAGGCCTCAAATGCCAAAGTTTCAGCTCTTCGGCTTTTCGTCTTTTCGACTTTTGTTGTTTTACAGTAAAAAAGGGGGTGTGATTACACACTTCTTTGGATTTTGTTAGTAATAGATTGGTGTACGATTGCACACCTTTTTATGCAACCACTTCAAACTCCTTAAGCGCCCAACCTACAACCGTCCCAACATACAGTCAGTCTATTATTTATTAGTGTTTAAAACATTTAACCCAAATAGACAATACTACAAACCTCGATTGTACGAACTACGACTTGTTCCTTTAGATTGTAATTTAAATCTATCACACATTTCTTTGCTGAGCAATTGCAATAACAAAAGATCTTAATAGGTGGAATCGATTATAGTTGAGGCTTAAACTCATGAATAATAACCTTACAGAAAAATAGGGCCATCCGACCTACGCCCATAAGGTAGGGTACTGAAATTACCTTAATCGATTAGTAGGTGAAAGGGTTTTGGTAGAATTTCTGCACTTTCACTCCTCGAAAACACTGATTCATCAGAACACTTGTAGACCAAAACGATTTACCAATACTAGAGAAGAATAATATTCAGCCAACCACTACCCAAACTACTTGAGAAAGATCAAAGAAGAATAACTTTCGGTTTAGAAGTAGAACAGAAGAAAAAGGGAAAAAATAAATGAAAGGGGAAGAAGAAGGAAAGTTGGCTATGAAAGAAAATTGAATGAATAATGGGGAAGAGGAGGAAGATGTGTTCGGCAATGTTAAGAGAGTAGCCAAAGAAGAAGAACAGTGTTCGATAGAACATGAGAAATGACTAAAAGAAGAACAATGTCACGAGAGGCACAAACCCGAAATAACCAAATGCCGATATTGACTAAAGGAATTCAGCTACCACTTGCAAAAAGGGGAAAAAAACCATCTTCCAAAACACTCACGGATAACGAAAATGGTCAGTTTTTTACCCAATTCTGAATTAGAGATACCAAATGGCACCATCATCCCCACACGCATCAAACTCCTAATTTCTCTCTACAAATCTCTCCCCAATCTTCTCCACAATTTCCTCCTTGATATCCTCCACCTATCACTTCACCACTCATCCATCAGAATTTTACTGCAACACAACCACTGGCCGAACCAAGCTGTAAAATAAATACCTCATTTGCACTATGCCAACGCTCGAACCTCAGACTTCAAGGTTCCTTTACACGCCACCTTGCCACTAGACCACAAGGCTTTTTGTGACTTAAAACAATCGCAATTATTTATAAAGCCTATATACTAGAGTCCAAATTCATTCAAGAGCTAATTTAAAAAAATTCTGCAAAGGCCAAGACTTGAACCCAAGCTTCTCAAATACACCCAAATCACTTAGCGAATAAAGTAAACATGCAATTTGCGTCACTTTCTTGCTTAATTAAAATATTTATGAGCAGTCTCCTAACCGCTCCCACACTCAAAGCTTAATACTTCTAGGCCCAATTTCTGGGAGTTACATAACCATTCCATCATGCATCCTAATTTTAACAGTACTAATACCATTACCTTACTGGATGAGTTATTTCTCATGTGCACAACTCCACCTTCAACTGAACTGTATGTAAAGAACCATTCTATATTGGGACACATGTAGAAAGAATATCCAAAATCTAGGATCCACTTGGACGTAAGCTCGGAGCTTTTGCTCGTTGACACTAGTAAGAAATCATCACCTCTTTCGTCAACCAAATTAGCACTAGCTACATCTTCCTCGTTACTTTCAACAACCTTTTTATTTTACAGTTTATAACAATCTACTTTGACGTGACCTAACTTCTTACAACAGAGACACCTTCTGTCTTGCTTTTTTCATGCTACCAAAACGGAATCTTGCCTATTTTCCTTGATATCCGAACCAAACTCATTGTCGAGTTTGTCTCTTCCATAAATCAAGGTCTCCCTGAAAGACTTGTATGAAAAGGGTAAAGAACACAATAATAAAATAACCTAATCTTCATTGTCAATCTGAACCTCAATGTTATTTAAATCATTTAAAAGGGTAATGAATTGACTGATGTGATCTTTAAGAAGCTCACCTTCGTTCATGCGAAACTTAAATAGACATTGTTTCAAAAATAAATAGTTAGCCAGAGACTTAGTCGCATAAAGAGTTTCTAACATTTTCCACAAGGCGGATGAGGTCTTTTCTGTCACTACCTCCTGCAATACCCTATTTTTGAGGCACAACTAGATTGTTGACAAGGTCATTTCAGCAAGCTCTTCCATTTTGACTAATTTAGATTCTCGAGCTTTTTCTCAGTAATGACCTTTTTTAGACCAGTTTGAACTAAAATTGTCATCATCCAAACTTGCCACAGATTGAAATTTGTGACACCCTCAAATTTCTCAATGTTAACCCTTGTTGTTGCCATTTCTGAATGGGCTGATCTATGAAAATTGAACTAGCTCTGATGGCACTTGTTGGGGATCAACCCGATAAAGCAACGAACAAGTAAAAATAGCGAAAGAAATGGAAAAATTGAACACACAAATTTAACATGGAAAAACCTCTTCAAAGAGGATAAAAAACCAATGGCAAAGATAATTTTACTATAATGGACAAAGAACGAAGAGTACAAAGATGAAGATAAAAACTAAATCCCGAAACCCGAAAAGACAAAGAACCCTCAAAATGTAAACACAAAATTCTCTAAAAGTATTATGAGTTCTCTAATGGGTATATTTTCTAATATTGTAAAGGAGCCTATACAAGAAATCAAAGCTAGTTCTTTGTATGATATCATCATCTTTCCTTCCACTCACTCGTGTTTCCATCAACACCCAAATATCAGGCTTATATGTCTGCAAAAGAGTCTTCAAATCAACACCAAACGTGGAGCTAGCAGTTCAATGGCAATTCCAATAAAAATTTTTAAAATCCATAAACGAGAACAAAGAAAGATATTCATGCTTATTGATTGCCTGACAAGGATCCAAAGTATATTGCTCAACGTCCTCCTCCTAATATATCTGATCCTCAATATCGATCACCTGTTAATAGTCATTGAGAATTTCACAAGTTAATAGTCATTCTCAATATCGATCACTTGGAAATCCCAAATAAGTTTCCAAAGGGCTTGGATTCTGTTTATTAGATCTTTATAACATGTCGTTCTTCCGAACAATTTGACAACCACAATTTGCTCTATACTTTTGTCTAAGATTTCATGCACATGTTCAGAAAAGATCTTTGGATATGGTCCATCTGTGGAAACCTTAACATCTCCTTCCAAAAGTTCAAAGTCATCATAATCCAGGAGACGTGTTGCATCTTCCATTTTATGTGCAACATTAGCCATAAATTTCTCTTTGAAAAACTCTTTCTTAGAACCCATATCTTCCATAATCAAATCCCCTAGGATAAGGACCTCAGAATCCTTATTTTGAACTTTCTTGGTTGCTCGTTCGATCCTTGACAGGATCTACAAGCTAGGACATCCAAGGATCGGGGAAGGAGTGGTAGTTGCAACCATAAGAGAATGTAAAATTTGTTACGAATGCTACAACTTAGCAATGATAGTTTGTGTGATAATTTCAAGACTTTGCAACAAATGGCTATTGATTTTTTATAGGTCTCTATTCACAAAAGACTTGTCAACTAGAAATGGCTCCATTCAACAAGGTTTGTTCTATAAAATGTTTGATGTTGAATTTGAATCCTTAAAGAATATAATCACAAATGAGGAGATCTATAAGGTTGTATTAGAGATGTCACCCTTGAAAGTGTTGGGACTGCCAATACGTCCCGTGGCGCAGTGGAAAAAAATTCCAACGGTCCTCAGCCATGGATCCATGTACGAGGAACGAAACATGTTGAAATAAGGTTGAAAATATACCTTCTTAACTGAAAAAACTATGAAAGGATGTTGTTGATTCGATGTTAATTCCAAGACACAACGAAAATTTCTCGACCTCTACGTAGTCCACCTGGTATTGAAACGAACGGCAAAAACTTTCTTGGAACTTTTTCAGAGAAAATCTCCCAAAATGATTGTTGGATCGTTTTCTCTTATTCTTTTTTTAAAACACTCTTAACCCTAATTCGAGATTATTGGTATCCATATATTAAAACAGAATCATCCTATAGAAAACATATGGAAAGCATTAAAAATGCTATTCTTTTCAAAAAGAATTATAACTACCATGTTTCAATGTTTGACCGAAATCTTAATTATATTAATTTTGATAAACTATATCATGTTAAAACTTTATATGAATCAAATTCATATATTAATTTTAACTATGTTCTCTATTTGGGTACAATAAGCTTGTACATTTAATTCATTTAATATTTAACTATCAAATTAAATTAATTCAATAATTAATTTAATTCATGTGACAAATAAACACAATTCCAATTGTGTTTGGATTTTGTTTGTCTTAACCATAGGGTGTGACCCTGTAGGTTCTTGTAACATTAGTAGTAATACTAGACCATTTCTAATAATACAAGCAATGAGTGGCATCTAGCAATACATCATTGCTACCTAAGGTACAAGAAGTCGTAATTCAAAATAACCTTTCTATAATAAACCTTTTATATATTACATTCTTTTGTCCTTTATATCTAAATTAGACACAAGTCATGGAATAGTCACACTTGCATAATCCAATCTCATGTTTCTTGATATATCGAGTAGACTACAATAAACAAATAAGTATGATATCTCATATCAACTTATTCGAGCACCGCCATGCGTTTCTAGTCTCACTTAATCAAGTGGCCTAAGTTATGGCTCCCATTATGTAGGAGGGACAAATCCTATATTGATCAACCATATCCCACTACATAGATGGTGGCATATCCAACATCAGTCTTTTCAGTACAACCTCTTACGGAAGACATTTGACTGTATCAAAATATACGACTCACGATGTTGGGATATGATGAACTCAAGTCTGAGAATCACATACATAGTTATCACTATGAGTAATGTTGTGACTATTACATAATAATCCAAGAAACATATTCATAGCAGGTCAGTCCAGTATGTTGTTCTCCAGCACATACTCATGTATTGATTTTGACATTCCTATGTCAATGACAACACTTTGTCATCAATCAACTCAACATTAGTCTCATTGCATTATTTTTGTCCAAGCCCACAATAATACTTGACTAAGGACCTTTAAATAATAATCATATTTTTCTTAGAACTTTATTACAATTCAATTTATTTATATACACAGAAAAAGAAACTAAAATAATAATAGCAATGCCTTATATTAATAAACAAGGTAAAATAAGTATATAACTATAATCATCTTATGATTAGTCTTTGGGCATACTATAATAGAAAACCATAGGACTTGATGGTATCCATGCAATATTCTACCAAAATAATTGGTCAGTAGTTGGAAAAAGTGTAGCATCTCAAATTTTTGGTCTTAAGATTGTAGAATTATGTCGAAAGTGAGTTACTGGCCTGTTGATTCAATGTGAATAAGGAGATGGTGTAATTGGCTTAGAGACCCAAGTTTAATTCCTCTTGCTTGCGCAAATTTTATTTTTTTGTAATTTTTTTCCTTGCCACTCAACCCCTCACCCTCTTTGTTCATCCTTATTTTTCTTTTCCTTCTTTCCATCACTGTTGTTGCCACCCCTACACTCCATTCTACTGTAATTTTCACGAATCCATTGTCACAGGATTGAACTGGGAAGTGTAAGATAGCTAGGGTATATTTGATTTTAAAGATTTTATTTCTTTTCGTTCTTTACTTATCTATGTTGACAAAATGTGATGATGTGAATTAAACCTTGGTGAAGGTTCAATTTTGAATCCCCAGAATTTACAGTGAAAGGAGTAGGTCATCTGCATTAGTCACTTAATCAGTAGCATTGTAAATAATTTTGAAAATCCAAACATGAATATTTGGTTTTCATTCTTCTAATCTAACCGGATTCTGAAGTATATCATAGAGATTGTGGCTAAACATTCAATCTCGGTGTTAGGTGCAAATCTGAACTAGATCTAGTTGGATATGGGGCTTAGAAGCTACAAATTGTAACATCCCATTTCCAGTGAAATCAAAATAGTGGTTTTGAGACCACATATCTGAGGTCAGAAGAAAATTTATTTTAATATTATTTTATAGTTTATAGTATGATAGAAATGTCGTATAAAAATTTCGTTAAGAAATTTTACCGTTTACATGACTAATCTGAAAAAAGGGACTAAATTGCATACAGTGCAAAAATTGAATTCTAATAACTAAAGGTATTAAATAGCTATGGAATTTTAAATTGGAGGTCCTTATGTAGTAAATAGACCATTTAGAGTAGTTAGTGGATAAGAATTATTATTCATCATTGGAAATTTAATAAATTATTAAGGTTAATTTTGGAAAAAGAAATGATAAATGATGATAAATAAATAAAATAATCTAATATAATCATCTTTTACCAAATAAAAGAAAAAAAAAGATGGAAACCCTAGCCATGGAAGCTTTTACTCATTTAGGTACGTACTTTTATCCCGTTTTTAATAATTTTTATGTTTTCGAAATCGTAATAGCTTAATATCTAACTATCTCGGGGATTAATTTGTAAAATCGTTAAAGTATTAGGATTTTTTCATGGATGAGAATGCTTAAAATTTGAAGTTTTATGATAGAAAATGAAAGGTTGGTGTTAGATAAACAACTTTTGTAAATAGAATTTTGATGAAATTATCAATTAGGGACTAAATTTAAAAGATTATAAATTTATGGTAAAATTTTAAATTTTTTGAAATACCTAGGCTACTAATAATATGTAAAAAATTGGCTAGGCTTGAATAAGAATTAAATTGTATAAATTTCATTTTTCGAGCCTAAGGACTAAATTGTAATAAATTAAAAGTATAGGGGCAAAATAATAATTTTTCCAAAATGTGTTGTTGGACTAAATTGAATATGAATTATATTCAATTGAGTTAAATTCATTCGTATAGATCTGGTTAGATCTAGTACGGAGTTAGATCGAGGCAAAGGAAAATATCGGATTAGTCGCCTTCGTAAATACGTACATTTGTCGCGGTAAGTTCATGTAATTAAATTGAACATTTATATGTGTTAAATTAATTTATTATTTTTGAATTATACAATTTCCGTGAATAAATACCAATTGCATATCCAAAAATTATCGAGTCTCGTTTAAACCTTATGAAATTCGTAGGATACAAATGACATGTCATTAGGGTTACCGATTTGGTTGGGGTCTTGCATGTGTTGCAGACACATTACAACTCTTATGAGCTTTCTGATATTTAGCTCACATGAGCTTCCCAATATTTAGCTTGCATGAGCTTCCCGATACTCAGCTCCCATTACCTTCCCGTCATTTAGCTCACATGAGCTTCCCGTATGCAGCTCGAAGGAGCTTCCCATTTACAGCTCGTATTACAGTCCAGTACACCTCATGTGTACTAATCGTGTATCCAACAATATGTTAAATGGTTCAACGGGCATAGTTCTGTTATGAAATCATATGGGTTTGATATGAATTATTACCGGTATATACATGAAATACATGATATATGATTATTTGATGAATTCTAACTTGTGTGTTGTATTTTATATGTGATTTCCATGGCTAATATGTTGGTGATCATGTGTTTAGGCTTTTGGCCAAATTGATTGAGATATGTTATGTTTACTTACCTATTTTAGGAAATATGGTAAGTTAAATTCTGTATTATATGAACTTACTAAGCTTAAATGTTTACTCTGTGTTATTTTCCATGTTTTATAGTAATTCGAAACAGTGGTTTCGGGACCACGAATCCGATTCAGAAAAATATTTTAAAATTATTTTCTTTGTTTATTATGTGTGAATTTATATGTGTGAAATTTTCATGATTTAATTTTGTCATTTGAGTGTTCGATTAAATAAAAGGGCTTAATCGAGTAAATGAAAACTTGATAGTTTAATGTGTAAGGGCCGTATTGTTGTTTTCTTTTTAAATGGAGGCATTTATGTTGCAACTATACATATTTATAAATCATGGACGATAGTGACCTTATAATATATGGTTTTAAAATTTTATTATAAAGGTTATAAAAGTAAAATGATTAATAAGTAATAATAATATAAAACATAAAATAAAGACACAAGAGTTCATCTTTCTAGTTTTGACCGAATAACATTAAAAAGAATAGAAAGAAACAAAGCTAGGGCATTCGGCCATTGTTGAGTTTGATTAAGGTATGTAATTAGCTCGGTTTTTTATAATTTTTACATTTTTCAGATCGTTGCAGTGTAATGTACAAAGCCCATGCTTGAATCTCTAATTTTGATGAATATTTTGAGTTATTCCATTGATGAATATTTAAGTTTTGTGATGTTAGTTGATGAAATATGAAAGATATGTTTTGGGTTGATATGTTTTGTATTGGAATTTTTGATGATTTTGAGTAATTAGGACTAAATTACAAAAATAATAAATTGAGGTACTAAAATATAAAATAAATGAAATATATGGACCTGTATGAGGAAGATTAATATTCGGCCTAAGCATGATATATTGAAATTTTGCATATTTTGTGTTTTGTGCAATAGGGACTAAACTGTAAAAAGTGTAAAATGTCAGGGGTAAAATATTAATTTTCCCATTTATGTATTTATGGAATAAATTGAGTAAAAATATGTTTTAATGAGTTTAATTTGAATATGTTTAGATCAAGAACCAAAGAAATCAGATTTGGATCGGGGGAAAACTAAAGTTGTCGACTAGCCATCCCATTGCGATTTTCATCGTCCGAGGTAAGTTTATAAGCAAATTAATGTTGTTTATTTTAAATAAATATGAGCTTATTTTGCTGAAATGAATTATGTGAAGTGTATATGTTGTTAGCCGAATGTGAATATGATAGGGAATTATGTTTATGAATTCGTTCCGATCGAGTTACGACATTCGAAAGCCCCGTATGAACCTTAGGAATAGCTAGGATACATATGTCATGACATAGGATTTCCTATATTTGTTCTCGTGTAAGACCACGTCTGGTACGTTGGCATCGATATATGTGGTTAAGACCATGTCTGGGACACCGACATTATATTTGATTCGTGTAAGACCCTGTCTGGGACAGTGGCATCGATATGAGATAGCATGTAAGACCACGTCTGGGACTTGGCATTGTAAATTATGTGTGATTATCCGAGTATCCTATTTAATAAAATAAGGTAAGTTGGTCATTTAATATGTGATGCAAATTATACAAGCTACTAATGTAAACATATATGCATTTGTGTTGTATATCCGGCCATATAATATAAATAAGTATATGATTGTTATACTTTGATTTATGAATACATGTATATAAGTGTATATGTACTTGGTATGATAATGATATTTTGGTTTGGAAATTGAATGATACTTTGTTAATGTATATATATGTTCATTTGGCCATGAATAATTTATATGTGAAAGTACATATATAATACATGAAATTGTAAGCTTGAGATTTGATGTGATTATGATAGTATAATTCGATTTGATTTAAATGAGTTGATTATGTCTTTGAGTTGTTTATTTGCTTATGACTTACTAAGCTATGATAGCTTACTGTGTGTGTTTATATTTGCCTCTATTTTATAGATTTTAGAGATTAGTTACGAGCTCGGGGATCGTTAGCAAAGTCTATCACACTATCAACTGTTTTTGGTATTTGCTTAAACCTATGGCATGTATAAGCTAGGTTGTTTTTGGTCAAGTTTGAAGTGTATATATTAAGCCATGCGAAAATGGCTAATATGTTATGTGAGTATATGAAACTTTAGTCAAGTTTATATGTGTTATATGTTTTAGAAATGGTTGATGATTTTGGATGTATATGTGATTGATTCGGCTATGGTTATGCATAGATAAAAGTATATGTGAATTTGGTTGTTATGTTTGATTAAGGTGTTATTATGTGAATTGGCATTAAATGATATTTGGTTAAGTTCGAACATGGTAGGAGATTATTTTGATATGTTTATTATATGATATGTAAGTTTCGTGTTTTGGATATATATATTTGTGGTTGATGAATGTGTTTGGATTATGGATTGTTTATGTACTTATGTATTCGGTTAAATGTGATAAAATATAAGAGATAGCTATGAGTTAGTTGTGATTCAGCATTTATACTCATGAAATATGATGAATGGTTTGATATTTGATTTGGTTTAGTATGGTAAAGAATGTTTATACTTTAAATGTTACGTAAGGAAGTTATTAAGGATATTCGAATATTTATATTAAAAGATGAATGGTTTTGTGTATGAATTATTAAGCATGAGAAGTAACATATGAAATGGATATGAATTATGTTTATAGCTTGATTAGTGTCTTGGTTATGTGTTTGCATTTTAAATATGGTAATTCTTGGCATGTGAATTGGCCGTGTATATGTGTAATTTGGTATAACATTTAGATATAATTTTTAGCTTGTGAATTAGATATGAAATGAATTGTTATTTGTGTCCGAAAATGGTTAATGTTGATATGGTGAAATGCGTATGAACTTGGTAAAATATTCAATAATATCTGACCATATGAAGATATATGTTTATGCTCCTTATATGTTTGACTGTAAATTAAGCCGTAGATGTGACTTGTCATAATGGTATATACGAATGTGCTTAGGTATATATATATCTGTGGTATGATTAGTAATTTACTTATGAAATAGACGTTTACAAATGGATATAATGAAACATGTTTGATTATTATTTAGAAATTTGAATGTTGTGATTATTAGTCATATGGTTTAGCTATTAGTGTAATAATGTATATGTATTATGATATGATGTTTGTTAGCTGGATCGAATAAGTGATTTAATAAATAATAAATAAATAAAAATTGTTATGTATGTGATTGTGATTTACATGATTGAATAGATGGTTATTAATCTAGTTTTATAATTATTATAAATAAGTTGGTATAATTTGTATGCATGTTTTGAATTGAATGATTGTATTGAACTGTGTTATGATCGGTAATGCCTCGTAACCCTAATCTGATGACGGATATGGGTTAGGGGTGTTACAAGCTCGTCGGAGATATTTTGCACTATCCATCGGCTCTTTTGGTGCTTTTAGTAAATCAATATCGGATATAATGGCATGTTTAGTCTATTTTGGTCAATGTTGGTATATAAATTTTTTGTTGAGACAAGTCATTTGAATGGCTTCTGTTGGTATATTTTGATGTATATATATAAGTGACTTGTCATGTTTAATGTATGAGTGATATAGTAGAATGAAAGAAAGTAAAATGTGGATTGATTATGCATACATGAATTTGGTCGTCTAGGTAACTTGAGATACTTGGTTGACATGTTCTTAAATTGTTATTTGAGGTTTCTTAAATTGTTATTTGAGGTGCCTAAGGGCATATTGGTTGTATGTTGTAATATTTCATGTTTAAAACATGATTTTTCCTTGTTTTGAATGCTTTGTTATGATTTGTTGATGTGCAAAATTGTTTTGTTTAGGTAGGTACCAAATTGGGTGAAAAATATGGCTTGGAAATAGCCTATTTTTGTCTACATGGGTAGAAACACGGGCGTGCATCTCAGCTGTGTGTGACACACGGCCAGGTGACATGGCTGTGTGTCCCTTGTATCTTTAAAATTGTGCAAGTCAGTATGCTCAACACAGCCTACCACATAGGCGTTTTACTTGGTCGTGTGACTCAAGTTAGAGAGTTACACGGGTATGGACATGGGCTAGGGGGACACGGCCCTGTGCCCCTAATTTGAATGCCCACATGGCGTGAGACACAGGCATGTCTCTTGACTGTGTGAGTCACATGGCCTGGCCACACAGGCGTATGTCCCCTGCAACTTTGAAAAAAATTCAATAATTTTCAAAAAAAAATTTTGAGTACCCGATTTAGTCCTGATTTGTTTCTAACGCATATTTTGGGCCTCAATGGTTCATATAAGGGACAATATGTATGATTTTGATTGGTTTCTGATATGAATATTATATGATGTGAAATTTTTGTTTATTTATTCTATAAACTCCGGTAATACACAGTAACCCTGTTCCGGCGACGGATTCAAGTAGGGGTGTTACATTTATTGGTATCAGAGCTATGATTTAGTCGATTCTCAGACTAATTTAGCATATACGAGTCTAGCTATACATGCCATTATATAACCTGTGATAGTGTGATATCTCCTAACCGTTTTAAAACATGTTTTCATATAGCAATGTCATCCAACCGAGTTAATTCTGAAGAAGCTGAGAGTAACATTCAAGCCTCCGTTCTAGGGGTAGCTTCGAGTGGTACAGGGCCCGTATCTGAGGGCCGGGGAGGAAAGGCTAAAAAAGCCTTCTTCCATATGATGAATGAATGGTTTACTGAGTTTGTACTAACTAACCCGGTTGCTCAACAACCTCTACCCCCTCCTATTCTTAAATCGGTTCCTGATATTCCTCAAAGTAAAGAACTTATTAGAGCTGGTAAGCCAACTATTGATAAAATCCATAAGTACAGTGCTAAAGAATTCTGAGCTACAGCTGAGGATGATCCCGAAAGAGCTAAATTCTGGTTAGAAAATACTTTCAAAGTTTTTGATGAATTATCTTATTCATCGGCTGAATGTTTTAAATGTGCAGTATCTTTATTAAAAGATTCATCTTATCAGTAGTGAAATATGTTGATTTCTGTTGTGCCGAGAGATCAAGTCACTTGAGAATTTTTCCAAACTGAGTCCCAAAATAAATATATCAGTCTGAGGTTTCTCGACCAGAAACGTAAGAAAATTCTTGGAGTTTAAACAAGGTCATATGACAGCGTCTGAATAGGAATGAGAATTTGTTCAATTGAAAAAATATGCTAGAGAATGTATTCCAACTGAGACTGCATTGTGTAAACAGTTTGAAGATGGCTTAAATGAATATATAAAATTATTAGTCGTGATTCTTGAGTTGAAAGAATTTGTTTTATTAGTTGATCGGGCATATAAAGCTGAAGAGTTGAGCACAGAGAAAAGACAAGCTGAGATTGAAGTTAAAACTTCAAGTAAGTGATTGACGGGAAAGTCATACCAGTCAGCATCAAATAAATCAAAGAAATATCATGACCATTCTACTACTTCTATAGGATACTCCGATAAAGATAGAGGTACCCGACGCTCCAGTCCTAAATCTCAGGCTACATCTGTAACGAGTGTGGATAATACTAGAAACACCAGACCCAAGTGTAAGCACTATAACAAATCACATTTTGGTGAGTGTCAAATGAAGAGTGGAGCTTGTTTCCTTTGACCACTATCTTAGAGATTGTCTGGAGAAATCTAAAAAAGATAGTATGCAAACTTCGAGGTCGAGCAACACACCTACAAGAGGTAGACCACCTAGTAATCCTGGAAATGTGAGTGGTAGCTGTGGTGTGACAAAAGACTCTACTATAAGGTCTGAGGCACAAACACTAGCTAGGGCTTATGCTATTCATGTGCGCGAAGATGCTTCTATGCCAGATGTTATTACTGGTACTTTTTCTCTTATTGATAATGATGTAACTGCTTTAATTGATCCTAGGTTGACTCATTCATATGTTTTCATGAAATTAGTGTCTAGTAAAAATTTACCTGTTGAGTCCACTAAATTTGTGGTTAAAGTATCAAACCCTCTTGGCTAGTATGTGTTGGTTGATAAAATTTGCAAGAACTGTCCGTTAATGATACAGGTTACTATATTTTGGCTAATTTGATGCTTTTATCGTTCGATGAATTTGATGTGATTTTCGGCATGGATTGGCTAACTTTTGCATGATGCTGTGGTAAACTGTAAACAAAAGCATGTTGTATTAAAATGTCAAAACGGTAAGATGTTTCATATTGAATTAGATAAATTAAATGGGTTACCTATTGTGATATCAGCTATGTCAGCACAGAAATATGTGAGAAAAGATTATGATGCTTATGGATTGGATACTAAAATGTCTGAGTCAAAGCTTAAATCAGTGCCAGTGGTTTGCGAGTATCCTGATGTGTTTTCAGAAGAGTTACCTGGATTACCGCTGGCAAGAGAAGTTGAATTTGCTATAGATCTTGTACCGAAAATAACACTGATATCGATAGCACCATATAAAATGGCTCCTACAGAGTTAAAAGAGTTGAAAGCACAATTGCAATATGAATTTCTTATAATGCCGTTTGGTTTAAGAAATGCACCTATAGTATTTATGGACTTGATGAACAAAATTTTCATATCGCATTTAGACAAATTTGTTCTGGTATTTATTGATGATATTCTAATATATTCCCAAGATGAGACTAAACATGCAAGCATCTGAGAATTGTTTTGCAAACTTTGTGAGATAAACAATTGTTTGCTAAATTTAGCAAATATGAGTTTTGGCTTCGAGAAGTTGGTTTTTTTGGAACACATAGTATCAGCTGAAGGCATCAGAGTTGATCCGAATAAAATTTTAGCGATTGTTAACTAGAAACCACTGAGAAATGTATCTAAAGTTAGAAGTTTTTTAGGATTAGCAGGATAATACTGGAGATTTGTAAAAGGATTTTCGATGATAGCTACACCGATGACACAGCTATTACAGAAAGATGTGAATTTTGAATGGTCTGGCAAAAGTCAGCAAAGTTTTGACTAGTTGAAAGCTCTATTGATCGAAGCACTAGTTCTGGTTCAGCCTAAATTGGGTAAGGAATTTTTTATTTTTAGTGATGCGTCATTGAACTATTTAGGCTGTGTTCTGACACAGGAAGGTAAAGTAGTAGCTTATGCTTCCAAACAGTTAAAGCCATATGAAAAGAACTATCTGACACGTGACTTAGAGTTGGCAGCTATTGTATTTGCATTAAAAATTTGGCAACACTATTTGTTCGGTGAAAAATGTCATATATTTACCGATCATAAGAGTTTAAAGTATCTGATGTCGCAGAAAGATTTGAATCTGAGATAGCGTAGATGGCTCGAACTGTTAAAAGATTATGAGTTGATTATTGATTACCATCTAGGAAAAGAAAATGTAGTTACGGATGCCCTGAGTAGAAAGTCTTTGTTTGCCTTACTAGCGATGAATAACCAATTTTCATTGTCTGATGATGGCTCAATTTTAGCTAAGTTAAAAGCTAAGCCAATGTTTCTACAGCAGATCTGCGAAGCTCAAAAATGTGATAATGAGTTGCGAGCTAAACGAGTACAGTATTAATCGACCTCTGATTCAGAATTTCAGATAGGACCCAATGATTGTTTATTATTTAGAGGTAGAATACCGAAGAATCCAGAACTTATATAGAAAATTTTGCACGAAGCTCATAGTGTTAGCTTGTCTGTTCATCTTGGGAGTAATAAAATGTACAATGATTTGAGACAGATGTACTTTATATGGCATTCACCTTTATTAATATAATGAAATCTAAAGAAAAATGACTGATTAAATGAATGTTTTAACCTAAACTAAGGAACAACTACGGTTTTCCAAAAATTAGACTAGTTAAGGGTTTTCTTCGAAAAATTGTTTAGAGTCTGTTAGCCATTCTGGTGGCTAATGTAACCTCTATGATTTGGCCATAATGTCTAGGCTGATCTAGGGAGGTTACAAAAAGTGTTTGTGAGTTTGTAAGAAAATTTGAAATTGTGGCAAGCTTGATAGTTGGTTAAATCGTACCCTATTGGTCTTGATTCCAAAAGTGGCAAATCTTGAATCTCTCTCCAAATTTTGACCAATCAGTCTCTGCACAATTCTTTGATGCAAAAATGGGTCCTTCCGAACCAGTCAAGTTTTTTCCCTAGAAGAAGCATAACAGATAATCTTACTATTGCACAGGAGATCATTCACTCTATGCCTAGGAAATCTGACAAGAAAACATTGATGCTTGTTAAGATTGACTTGGAAAAAGCTTACAACAAACTTGATTAGGGCTTCATTGAGGATACTTTCACTGATATTAGCATTCCAAGTACTATTTGACAGCTTATTTTGCATTTTGTTAGTTCGCTACCATGTAAGTTATCTGGAATGGAAATCTTTCTGATGTCTTTACCCCACCTTGAGGCATACGGTAAGGTAATCCTATTTTACCCTATCTATTTGTTCTTTGTATGGAGCATTTGGCTCAAACTATAAATGTTGAAACCAGAAAGAGGTGTGGAAACCTATAAAGCTCTCTAGGAATGGTCATGGTATTTCTCATCTCTTCTTTACAGACAATTTGGTGTTGTTTAGTGAAGCGTCAATTGACTAGATATTGATTATGGAAAGGGTTCTTGAGAGCTTTTGTACCAATTTTGGCAATAGTGTTAATGTACAGAAAACACAAATATTTTTCTATTAAAATGTTTTCCATGATTTGAAAGAGAATATCAGTTGTGGCTTAGGGTTCTCTCATGTTGGTAATTTGGTGAAGTATCTAGGTGTTCCGCTTTTACATCAGAGGGTAACAAAAGAAACTTTTCAGTACATTATTGATAACACAATGAAAGAATTAATAGGGTGAAAGGCTAAGATGCTTTCTTTAGCAGGTAGAATCATGTTGGTTGATCTGTCGTAATTTGGTGTAGCAAATTAAACTAGTTTTCGCACATTAGGAGCTTGAACATAAGCATTTTGGTTTCCTTTTAATTATGTTTTCACAATTTTAGTTAAATTTAATAAAGTGTGTAATTTGAGTGTTTTATTGACCTTAGGGGCTGAATAAGGCCTAAATGTGAGCTAATATACTTTGTGAATATATAGGAGACCACTAAAAGGCGTATTAATTCGATACTAGTCATTGTGTTACAACACGAAGCATTGGGTGTCACAACACAGGGAGCAGAATACAAGAATTCCAGAACTCCCTTCGATGTCACAACATAACCTAGGGATGTCACGAAATAACTTGGGGATGTCGCGATACACCCTTGAAGACACCCTGAAGATGGAGCATACTACCCTCGATATTGTGACACAGGACCTTGTGTGTCACGACATCACCTCTGTATGGGAAATAATTATAAGTCAGGGGCGTTTTACTCCGCACAATAAAATAGTAAACACGGGGACAACAACTGACCTAGGGTTATGGACGACGACTACTCTAAAATCTATAAATAGGCTAATTTAACACATGTTATGGACAACTTTGATATTGTATAGTTTTCTCTTTAGTTTTAGTCTTTAGTTTCTCCTTTTTCTTAGGTTTTAAATTTTATTTCAGTTCTTGTTATTTGCTTTTGTGGGGAGATCAAATTTGTGAAACACAACCAAACTCTATGAGAATTCAACACTTAATTCTAAATACAAATCAAGCTTCTTCTAAACTTTATTCTCTTGAATTATTCTTCATGTTTATTCTTTCTATCAAGTTTATATTATTTATTAGATCCATGAGGAACTAATCCTCCTGTGGGGGATTAGCGAGTGGAGGTATGATTAATTAACTATTTTGTAAGGGTTTCTTAATGAATCAGTTGTTCAGGAAAGGAAAAACCTAAACCCAAAGGCGAATCTAGGGGGGCTGGCAAAGGCCCCAACCCTTCTTAAAATGGAAAATTGCTATTTACGCTATTAAAAACTATAAAAATTATAAAAAATGATTTAATCATTTAAAAATTATAATGATATAGACTATTAAAAATTAAAATTTCATTCGACCCCCTAAAAAAATTTTCTGGCTTCGCCCCTGCCTAAACCTAGGCCTGATAACCCTAGGAAGTCATTAAGGTGGGAATCAACCTAAATTTTGTGTGGTCTATCTGTAAACACCTTAACCCTAAATCGGTCTGGACTGTGAGGTCAAGAGATAAATATTTATTGCCGACTCATTATTCTAGTAGAAGACCAGAAGATCTTCTAGGATATCGACTAGTTGATTAAATGAGAAAACCTAAAGTGACAGTTGATTATGACTACCGAAGCAAGCTAATCACCCATGACCAGATTTGATATATTTTACTTTTTGATTTCTCGTGTTTTATTTATTTCTTTACTTTCTTTTATTATTATTAATATAGTTTACCAAAACCGTTCTTTTTATTCTTCATAATATAATCCAATTAAAGTACTAATTAAATCTATTCATGTTTAGGCTCCCTTGGGTACAATCCTTGCAGTACTCACCTACTCCGTTGTAACTATATTACAACCTAAATCGTACACTTGCGGATGCTGTTTTTTGTATCTTTTGTATAGGATTTCTACTCTGGATGTTAGTACGTTCGGAGGCGGTTATTGGCAAAGCAATGTTAGCAACTATCCATAATTATATAATGCAATAGAATGTTATTCCGAAGGGAGTTTGCTTTGAAATTGATAAAATTATTTGTAACTCTGTGTAGGGACACATTGAGGAGAAGAAAGGGATAAATCTTTTCAAGTGGAATGATCTCTGCAAAGTTCCAAAACGTGGCAGCATTAGCTTTAACAAGCTTGATTGTCCAAATGATGCTTTCCTCGTAAAAATTGGTTTTAATCTTATCAAGAAACCTAATTAGTTATGGGTTTAGGTTTTCAGAACCAAATATAAATTGAGGGGAAATCTACCTACATCCTTATATATGGGTAATGTGTCATGGTTATGGAAAAGAATTTGTGGTATTTGGCGTAGGATTTGTGATGGTTTTATCTAGAATGTAAGGAATGGCATGAATGTAGATTTTTATAAGGGTAATTGGGTTAAGGAATGTATCCTCTTATTGATGTTTGCACCCAACCCTTATAAATTCCTATTAAACATGTTCCTGTTAAGGATATGGTAACTCGCAATGTGATCGTATTTTCAAGACTACTAGTCTCATAGGGTTTTACTCTTAAATCCGTAAACAAAAAAAAAAAGAAAAAAACTCCATCAACTAGCTAATAATAATATAGAATTATGACAAATTGAGTAACATGTACATTCATCAGCCATGTTTGTATTTGGGCAAACTTATGGTAAATATCTTTCTATGCCTTACACTTAAATTTTCATTTAGTATTGAACACTTTAAGTATAATGAGTGAATGTCGGATTTTATTGCATTTGGTTTTGAAGTAAATGATCGTTAGTGTGTGGTTTATGGGGATTTAGGTTATGGATTGTTATTTCTTATTTTTATTTAAGGTTTTTCAAGTAAAATGTTTATGCTTTAGATGAGATAAAAAGGAAAAACGCAATGGATAAAAATGGAGAAAGGCGAGAAAGGCAATGGATAAAATGTTTATGCTTAAAATTTTAATTTTGATTAAATCATACACATTTAAAGAAATAAATTCATTAATTTATTTTTATATTAAATAACTATAATTATTTATGCATGCGGTATATAAACAAAAAACGATGTTATATCCATAATTGTGTTAATAATTTACAAGAATTGAATCAAATCAAAATTTTATGTTAAAATTACACAAAATCAAAATTCAAGTATACAATTACAATTAAATTATAGTTCATATATAATTTTAATATTTATCCCTATAAAAATATAATAAAGTCTAAGGTTTTGAAAATTTTAGTGTCATGGTTAAATTGTATTATTGTGAGTTTTTTTTTTTTATTCAGTCTAAATTGTATTTTATAAATTTTATATAGAATATGAAAAGATAAAAACATTCCCTACTTTAAGAAATCATTTTTAATGTTTATTAATAGTTAATCAACTCAATATTATCTTAGCTAGGCTAAGAGGCCCGTTCTTAAGGTAGAGGTCCTTAATTTCCAAGGCGAGCTCCCGGATGATTTATAAATATAAAAAATTTAAAATTTAAATAGAAATAATCAATTATTTAAAATAGTCTAGATTTTCAAAACGATTATTATTCTATTTACCCATCATAGTGTTTTAATTATATTAAAAAATGAATTACATGTTACAGAATTTTCTTTTATTCCACGATCACTATATAATTATACTTTCTAAAATAATTTTATTAAAAAATATGAGCTTAGGAATTATTATCAAATAAGATGCTATTATATATATTATCATTCATTTATTCTATTCTACTTACAATGCCCATTTAAAATAAATCAAAGTCTAACAGCCAATTCGCCATTGCGGAATATAGCAAGAAAAAGAGAGGAGAAGAAAGTGCCAGTTATACTCGGTGGTAACTTAATGCTCACTCTTGAGGTGGTGGAATTTAATAAGAAAGTGTTGGTTCAGATTTCACCCATCCAAAAACTTCCCATATAATCTAAACAACTTCCAACTAGGGACAGGGACAGCGACAGAGACATGCATGGTTTCTCTCCTTACAAGCAATGTCAATGAAACAATTGTTTGTAAGAACCCCAAGAAAGCTCGCTCCCACCCCCACCCCACCGCACAGAAACAGGAGCTGGATATTTGATCACCGCCACCACCTCTTCTCTTCACTAACTTCCAACTTCCCAACACAAAGCGGCCACCTGCGATATGGGAAAACATCCACTTGGTTGCGTCTTAACGTTCTCTGTCCTTGCCTCCCTCGGCCTTGTCTCCTTCGCCGCATGTCTGGTTGCTGAGGCAAAGAGATCCAAGGTATGTATATAAATTAATTCATTCCTTGCTATTATTAGTTGATAAGGGTTTTTAATTGGTTTAATTCTCCAGAAGGTTGATTTGAAGTTGGATGGAAAGATGTGTTTCTTGCCTGGAAAGAGTGATGCCTTTGAACTGGGTGTGGCTGCATCAGTCTCTCTCTGCACCGCTCAAATCATAGGGAACGTACTACTCTGTGCAAGTTACTGGTGGAGTGCAAACACAAGAAAGCCTAAAAAACCAACTCTTACTGCAATTTTGCTGGCGTTTTCCTGGTAAGGTGTTGCACTGCATGTGTATTGATTATATTGATGCCACCAGTTATGTGGATTGCCTATGCCAGCCATGTTAACACAAAATTAGGCCACTACTACTACTGCTTGTACAACTGTATTTAAGTGGACCCGACCGGGGAACACCTTCTATAATTGCAATTTTTTTAGCTACAAATGTATTTTTGACCTTTTTAAAAATTAACATTTTTTCTATTTTTTAAGGTATGTACCGGAGGAAGCCTAATAATTAATCCAAAAATTTTATTAACTTTAATCCCGGATTAGAAGGCGGCTTCTTAGACAGTATCATTTTCCTAATCATAAACGAAAAACCTTCATTTTCTTTTATTGTTTTCTTCCTTCCTTTCAATATTTCTAGAATTCCTGGTCAGCAGAAAAAGGTCCAAGTAACGAATTTTCCAATGGAGCTACAAGTGGGTTAATTTGATTGGGTAGAGTAGATCAGAATCTAGAATTTTTAAGGGTTTTTAAGGGATAGATATGAAGGAGATTGGAGACAAACTAGTTGTAGAAAATGGGTGGACAGCTGGAAATATACCCCTTTCTATATCCCACTCCCCCCAGATCAGATCATCCAACGACTGGATGCGCCTAGGAAAATATATTCTCTAAAAATAAAAAAAATCAAAGATAGCAGACACATAGTCTTGGACGTTGGTGTCTAGTGCTACTAAATAAAATAAAATAATAATTAATTAAATTTGGATATGGATTTGGAGGAACATGGATTGTCTTTGCTTTTCTTTTCTTTTTAATTAAATTTTTTTTAAAAACTTGGAATAGAATCTTATATTAAAAAGAAAGAAATATTGCAGGATCAGCTTTGGAGTTGCAGCAATCCTAATAAGTGCAGCGACGAGCATGAGCAGAGCACAACCCTACGGAGAAGGGTGGTTGGACGGTGAATGTTACCTAGTTAGAGACGGAGTGTACTTGAGCTCCGGGGTCTTAAGTCTACTTGCCGTCTTCACCTTGATTGGAGCTGCCTCCATCACAATTACAAACAATCAAGTACTTGACCAAGCCCACAAAATCAATGCATGAAAATCAAAATAAACAACAGTGATAGAAAGAAAATATAGACACGTACGTATGATGGGGTGTTGAATTTTTTAAACAAACGACAGTCAGGTATGTATGTATAAGATCAAGTGTGAAATTAATGCATTCAAGTCCACCAAGATCACAAGTGACGGAGCAGAAGCCGGGAGCCCCCCCCCCAATCGGATAAAAATCAAATAAAAGAATGAACAAGAGCCAACGAGGAAGGCGCCCCAAAGCGATATCTTACCATATACAGTTACCTACTCCATTTCTTTGATCCGTTCCCTAAGGAAAGGAATAATAAAATAGGTTCAACAAGAATGAAAGTGGTGGTTCTTCTGTAAAGTTGGTTGTTGGTCGATCTGGATGGTCCATCCCCCCCACAGCGACAACGATGTCATTTTAATTCCTATCTTGCAAAAAATTTTCCTTATGCCCTTTTTCCTTGTTTCACCACTTGTATTCCCAAATTATTGTAGTTATATACATACAATTTATGTACTATATACAAAGCAAATTAAGGCCTCGTATAAATTTGGATGCAGCACTCCTTGAGCCCAAACCACATCAATGTTTGATCAATATGTCTATTTATCCAAATAGATTATCAAAGGGACTCAGTTACATTTGGTACTATTCCACCATGCTCAGAAAAATACTTCCACAGTCCATAGAGGTCTTCATCATGACTATATCAAAATTCTTCTTATTATGATGCCCTTTCCTATTGTTCATCAATGATATTCCCATTTCTCCTAACATTCAAATAAAAGTTAGCTGCTACGTTTTACATGTTAAAAGAATGTTTTCACCAAAATCATTTTTACAATCTGAACCCATTTCTCCTATATACTCCAATCTCTTATTGTAGATGAGATTTGCCTAAATCCTGCAAAAATAATAGGGATGGTGGAATTCAGTCTACAAGGATGGTGGACAGCCGATCATCATTCACATATGTGCATGCAATGATGCTTTTTCCTTAAAAATAGTACAGCAGAAAGGCGAGCTCATGACAAAATCCTAAACAACAACATTCATTTACCTCGAGATTTTTTTTTCAATTTGCCAAAGGCTGATGATGTAAACTGAGAAGATAGATGGCAATGTCTCTAGCAGCCATGGCATAAAACAGAATGCTGAAAGTATTAGAAATACATGTGCCCACGGCCCCTCCCACCATAGCCGTATCGGCTGCTCCAGTTATATGAGACCCTCAAGTTCTGACCAAGTCCTTAACATAGCCTCTAAGAGGTCCATAACTGCATGACACCTAAGTTGGAAGTCGCCAAAAGTCCTGAAAGTTAAAAATGCAACATAAAATCAATTATTAAGCAAGCCTTAACCTTTCTAAGTTTTTTGCACCTTTTTTTTTTTGTGAAAAATTAAAACAAACCTTTGGTGAAAAAGAAAAGAAAAAGAAATATAACAAACCTCACTATCTAACTGCATTCTCTCACAGAAACTATTCTTGCAGCACATGAGTGAGAATTGCAAGAAATTGTGTCAAAGAAGTCATCCTTCCGTAAGCAGGCTGCAGAAAAAACCAATAGAGTTCATACAAACCTCTTCATACAAACCTCTATGAACTAATAACTGTTCTCACACAAGCTGTGACTTCAATTCGAACTAGCAATGATGGATAGAAAAAACCTGACATGTACATATTACATAAACCAAAAATATTTTCGGATCAAATTTGGACACTAGACCACTACACCCTGTTTGTCCACCAACCTCTGATCTGACACGTGATTCTTTATGCGTCCTGCTTTATCCTTTTGGTTTGCTTTCCCAAGGTAGCCCCACTTTCATCCCTTTTGAACTTCTCATCCATGGCTTCAAAGTCAAATTCTTCAGTAAACCGTGGTGGAGGGTAGACTGCTAAACAATCTGATGTAACTAGTAACTTTTTGTAATATCTCAAGCTGCCTAATACTATTTACACAAATGAATTTTAAGCAGTGTCTAGAACTCCATATTTATCATTTACCTAAATAATAAAACAGCCGAAGGCACAGGTTAGAAAAACTTTTTGTACAAAGATTCAATATGATTACTTGTCAAAGCAGTACAAATACAGACAATAATATTTATGCATGGCTAATTACAAGCATAAACTTTCAGATTCAACAAAGGACAGATAAAACTCTTGGTAAACAGAAGAAATGATGAGACCTGTTGTTCATGAATTGGAAATGGCAACAACGAAGGTTGAGTTGCTAGAGTAGAATTCACAGATGCAAAGGCAGTTGTGTCCTTATGATCAAGATATGTATTCATTGTTGAAGACAGTACATTCTCTCTGGCCAGTGCTAGATGACCTGGAGTTACCAGACTTGGAGATGTGTTTGCAATGAACCTGAAGAACAAGCCCAACAAGGAATAGAGATGGGAAGAACAGATGAAGGGTTGCCAACAGGGTTGAGATTCACAGATGTTTGTGTCCTCAGAAGATGAAGGAAATGAAAACACTGTTAGTGATGCATATGCAGCATGTGACGTTGGTGCATTTAGCAACGAGCAGGATAGTGTATCATGGGACGTGGAACACTGCACTGGAGTAAAAGAGCCTGTGACAGTAGAATGTAAAGAACTAGATGCAATAGATCAAACTCTTAATGGGAGAAGAGTGAAGATCAGAACTGTTGTAATTGCAGAGTCATTGTGAAGCTGCTCAACTATTGGCACAAGAGGGGAGCACTTTCCATAAGATATGGAGTTACATTGAGTGGACAAGATTCAACCCAAACCCCATTGTGGTGCCTAAATGGATTTCCTCTAATAGAACTACTACTACACTTGCAAAACTCCAATTCTCATGATTAAATGGTTTACTAGAGATGCTTTCATTAAAAACCAGTGTTTCTATAACCTTCTCTGAATACGTGATAGTGCTTCTTATATCCAAAGATATTTGAAAGGCTATATACATCATACTCATAGCCCTCAAGAACTAATATTTTGATCATATACAAACCAAATCCTTTTAATGTCTCATAATAACTGTATCAAGAACAATAAATGCATTATGCAAAAAAAAAATTCTTATTTTTTTTAAAAACATGCGTTGGGCGTTGTAGACAATCAACTCCCAACAAGAGCAAACAGGAGACATTTCAGATGCATGAGACTAAATGACCTAAGATGATAAATTGCTTAACTTCGAAATTTGATAACTTATTGAATTGAATAACTTCTTGATACAGACAAAGCTCCCACTAATCATTTGCTTTACATGGTCCTCACTTTGCACATAATCAAGTTTGATTACTTAACATCTTTAGAAGTGATGCAATTTACAAGGATGGACAACCTTTTGATCAAAGAGTTTTGCACTAGCTAAAACAAATATCATTTGCAATAGTTCTATTATATATAAGATAGTGGGCAGAGAAATAAACAGTAAATTCTTAAACAAAATCAACATAAATGATCAAGCCACTCTGCCCAGATAACATGAGCAATTAAACACAAATGTTCTGCTAAAAACAGATCGCAGATTCAAAACAAAAGAACCTGGAGGACAGATCTATGAAATGTCACTTACCTCACTATTCAAAACAAAAGAACCTGGAGGACAGATCTATGAAATGTCACTTACTTCACTATCACTTCCACGAAGAGAATATAATATATGACTTTTGTTTTAAAAGTTTGGTCATTTGATAGTTTTTCAACTAAGTTGCTACCTCGTAACACCAATATGCTTTATCACTCCGGAGGCACTGGTAGACCATCCTTCTCTTCCGGTCCTCTGTTCCATTAGATCTTACTGCAATGTCAGAAGGAATATAACACCACCAAATTCATTGTCGATTCCATCTTAATGTCATGTACAATTGCAAATAGATTAGCAAACACTGCTTAAAGTCAAAGAAAATTAACGAGAATTAGGACTTTACTCACCAAAAAATTCACTCAAAATTTTCGAGAAATTTTAATCTTATTTCCTAACCTATAAGATATACGTAGTGAATAACTGTTCCTTAATCACACGTAACCACACAAATCCATCGCCATAGGTCGACAGACAGTATAAGAAATGAAGTCATGCAAATCAGCAGATGGGAAACATGCAAGTCTATGAGATACGCGTACATAAATACGTGTATAAATATTGAGAAAAAAATGGATACGGATACCGTACTTGAGGCCGATGGCGCATATAGAACACCTTCCTAGCGTATGTAGTAGAAGTCATAAGGCTAAGGAAGTTTCGTCCCCTGCATTTTTCAAAATCGACAAAGATTCACTGGCCAACCGCTACAACAAATATATAAATATATATAGTGATTTCTTTTTCAAGAGGAAATTAACGATGATGCAAGCGTAACAAACAAGAGATTCTTTTCCGAAGAGAAACTCTTTGATTGATTAGGATTTCGTTATTCCCTGATGAATCGAAAAGTTTGCTTTTGCCTAAAGCAAAAATCTCAGGCAGCAACTGATACGATATGTATTGATGAATTCTAAAAACAAATTGTTAATTGCTAGTGTAGTAGCCCAAATTTTACCGGGCGCTTAAAACCAAAACAGAAATATGAAATAAATAAATAAATGTTATTTATTTTAAAAGTCCAGATTATAAGAGCCCAAACACAGGTCCAAATAACTTTCAAACCCAAAAAAAAATTAAAACCCAGTAGCCCAAATACCTAAACCCTATGCCCGGTTACAACTTGATAGCCCATACCTGTTACACCCAGACCCAAAAAATAAATGAGGCATAAGTGGCTCAATTTGTTAAACAGAAAGCAAAGAGACCTAGGGTTTCAGAAACCCTAGGCGCCGCAAGCATCCCAAGCGTCATGACCGTTCGTCTCGTGCCGTTCCAGTGGGCTCCATCGGCGCCGTGGCTTTGGCCTCGTACCACGCCGCGATCATCGCGTGAATCGACATCACCGTGATGTTCTCGCGAATACCTGCAAGACAGGACAAAAGAAACCAGCAGACACAAAATAGAAAAGGAAACCAAATGGCAGCAAATAAATTGATTTCTTTCCTAAACATGTATAGTCTAAAGGCTATAAAGCCTTTCCTCCGATTTGTAAAAAAGGGACTTACGTTCTTGGAATATACAGAGAGAATCAATAAAAAGAGAATATAGAGATTCAACAAAAGAATTTATTCTTGCGCACATATACAAAAAGCATCACAGTCGATTGAATATACAAAGGTGAAATTTTCTTTTAAATACATGCACATATATATATTGCGATTAAAAAAGGAAAAGGGAGACGAACCTCTTTCGATCTGCGCTGAAACGGGAAATTTTCCAGTCTCCGACCACTACGCGCGGCGACGTTCGCGGTGGCGCGTGGGCGCGTATGCGCCTGAGAACAGGGGTTCGACGAGGCTCTGAGGCCGACCCCGAATCCTCCTATAGAGTATTTCTTTAAGTTTTTTTTTAAACCAGGTATCCAAATGATTTCAAAACTAAAATTTGGCTTATATAGCCCTAACGAAATGGTGTCGTTTCGCTTAAAACCAATTAGCTTTAAACGACGTCGTACCAAAGCTAGGATCCACGCGTTGACCCGAGACCCGGGAAGGATCCGCGTGTTTTTGAAAAATGGGCTAATTTCTCAATCGGTCCTTCCGCATTTTAAGCTTTATAATTTCATTTTATTATTATTTTAATTCAGCCCTAATCTCTTATATTTACTTCAATTTAGTCCTAATGGCCATTAAAACTTATTCTGAAGAACGACGTCGTTTTCTGGGATTAGGGCAAATTGCCCAGTAAGTCCTCTGAATTTAACGCGCATTTCAAATCAGGCCTAGAATTTTTATTATTTTGCAAATTAGCCTTAGATTTTCTAATTAAATTCAATTTTAATCCTTTTTATCTTTTAATTTACTTTAAATACTTTATATATTTTTTTAAATATTAGTTATATATTACTATTATTATCCATTATTTTTTATTATCATATATTTTATCTATAAATTATATTATATTATATATTTTATTTTATATATTTCTTTATATATTTTTTATAAAATTGTATTATTATTTACTAAATTTGTAAATGGAAAATAAATTTTAAAAAATATTAATAAATAATAGTATATATATTATCCTTATTTATAATAATATTCATATTCCATTTATATATTACACCTTTTCTTATTTATATATTTTATATATGTATATTATTTATTTTATAATATTCTTATGAAAATTACTCATATCCTATTTATTGTTTTATATTTTACCTATAATATGGGCTATACATCATATATATTTTTAAATTCTATTATTTGTTATATATTTTTATATACTATGTTTCTATATGTAAAATATTTGTTACTTTATTATTATTATTATACGTATACCATATTATATTTCATACTATATTTTTATTACATACTATATTTTTATTATTCAATATTCCTTATAATATCTATCTTTCTCATATATTTTTTTATTATATATTATTTATTTTGTTTTTATACTAATTATTTTACCATATTTTTATATGCAAAATACTTATTATATTTTTATTATTTTATATTATATTTCCTTATATTTTATTCATATTATATTATTATACATAACTTAT
Source organism: Gossypium hirsutum (assembly GCF_007990345.1). NCBI lineage: Eukaryota > Viridiplantae > Streptophyta > Magnoliopsida > Malvales > Malvaceae > Gossypium > Gossypium hirsutum. Next base: position 109,977,710 of record NC_053431.1, read on the forward strand.
TTTAAACATTTTTTATTTATATTTTAGGTTTTTTTTATCAATAATTACTCACTTTATTTTATATTTTAATATATATATTATATTATGTCAAGATATTAGATGTTGGTCTCATAATTTTATTAAATGTTGAGTGCTGGACTTATTATTATTTTTATTGTATTTTTATTATATATATGTGTCAAATTGTATATCATGCATCATTTTTATTATCAATATGTTTAAATATATGATGAATTACATGTTTATGTGTTTTTACCTATTCTTCTTAAATATATATCGTGTTTTATGCATATTTTATTTATTTAAAATTTGTCATGTTTCTTATATGTATATGTTAGTTATTGTGCTTTTATTTACCTATTACTATAACATGTTATCCCGTATGTTATGTTAATATGCTCCTTCATGCATCGATCTAAAAAACGAGACTTTAAAGTTTTCAAAAATAAAGGCAATACTTGGTGTTTGGAAATTTCGAGAAAAGTAGTGCCCTAACTTATTGGGTTGCAACTTTTCTTGTTGAGTTCGAATATTCAAGCACCCTTCTAAGTTTTTAAGGTTTTCTAAGTGCAAGCAACTGTCTCGGAATTTCAAGGCATTGTGTCCTAACTTATTGGATATGGCATTTCGTTGTTTCGAGATAGGGATTTCCAACAAGGCTAACTTAGTGTCAGATATCTTAAAAATATTATGTCCTAACTTATTGGATGTAATATTTTGATTTATTTGATACAAGTGAACCCTAATTTTCAAAATTGAGACATTCTAATTAAAAGAGGTTTGCATCTTAAAACTTTCAAATTTCCGACATTAAAGACACTTGATAATCAATTAGGTACCAATTTTTGGGCGTTACGAGGGTACTAACCCTTCCTCGTACGTAATCGACTCCCGAATCCGTTTTCTCGACTTTCGTAGACCAAAATTAAATGTTTTAAAACAAAACATTTTATAAGGTGATCCAATCACACCTAAAAATATTGGTGGCGACTCCCATTTTCATTTTTTCTTAAAGTTGATTCCCATTTTCCAAAACTCGATAAAAAAATGGTTTCGACAGCTAGATTATGGACAGAAATAAAATAGAAGAACAAGTGAAAAAGTTTACTTAAACAAGCACTCAATTTTGAGGAATTGACAAAGTAGTCACTAGATTTCAATTCAGTTACTCAGGTAATAATCCAATCAATTCTCCGAAAATATATTATGTTACCTTCACTGATAATCCAGTATGTTATTATTTCAATTTCCTGAGTGATCTGAGTTGAAATCGAGAAATGCATCTTAAATGCACTTATAATGGTGTTCAATTATCCGAAACAGAATTTCCAAAAAACCGGTTAATAGATGGTATTCAAATAAAGATCCTATTTTCGATTTAAACTACAACCCTCTCATAAAGATCCAATGAAAAAAAAAGAAAGGTCAAAAGAATAATTTTTGCTTTTTAACAGTTTGGGGAATGAAAACTGAACTACATTTCAGCTCTCCTCAAAAATGGCGGTCGTTCAGTTAACTTCTAAAAAATAACAAAATAGTCACCACTAATCATTTTTCATTACAGACGTAACAGAGCTACCATTTTTGTTACAATTCTATCACAGACTTAACCAAACTACCATGTTCCATTCCCCTCCCATCCCTCTCCCTCTTCCCCACCATCCCTCCCCCTACTCTGATTCTCTCTCCCTCTCACCCTCTCCCTCTCTTCCCCACCATCCCTCATTCTACTCTGATTCTTTCTTTCTCCTCCATCGTTCTTTTGCTAACCCTCCCTCTCTGTCCCTTTCCCTCTCCACAAAGAATCATTGTGCTTGATACCTAATTGAAAGATTCATTGTTATCATGGTGCATACTTTATTTTTAAAACACAGTTAATGAATACAAGAGGCAAGATGCGTTCTTTTATGAATGAAAATTTTTGAAAACAAATTCTTGCTTTTAGAATTTATTTTAATAGTTTAAGCAGTATTGGAAGTTTTCACTAGTCAAATAATCAAAAGAAAACCTGTTGTTGCTAAAGGATGCACACCATATGAGCTTGTGAGTAATACTACAGCTTTAATCATTGCAGGAAATGCATAATGAAAAATCAATAAATAATATATTAAACTTTCTATATTTTCCTTTTGGAGCTACAAAATGCAAGGATTTTTTGTCCAGGAATACTCCTTTCTCTAAAAGATTAGTCTTCATTTACAATAGTCTGAAGAACGCATATTTTACTGTCTGTGTAACATAATAAATTAAAATAAACCCTAGCACCTTATAACTCTGTAGATTAATGTTTAAATGTCAAAACAGGATGATGGTCTTTGTCTTCTCAAGTATTGACAATATTTCGCACTAAAAAGAGTGTTCTTCTCTCTGTTCCTCTAGAAGTTTGTTTCACTGTGTCCTGATCAGTCTGTTTTGAAATGTATCACTATTTATGTTAGTCAGTAGAAATACAAAAACTTAAGATATGGCTTGTCTAACATGTTGATACACAAAGAGGGTAGAAGGATAGCAGGGATAGTTAGGGTGACTACAATTATTTCCACTTAGATGCAGTCTTGTCTCACTTGTTCATAGCTTTTTTCAGTTATGTTGATGGGTCTTATCCAAATCTAGTGAATCCTGTGAAAATGATTATATGCATGTTTGTTAAATATGACTCATATTTTCAGTCAAATTTGAGAAATAATCTTTTAGTTAAACTCTATTTATTTGTTTCAATCAAACACTGATTAGTTTAGATTATTTTACAACCTTAGAAAATACACCCATTAGATATTAGAACTCATAACACATTTAGTGAATTTTGTGATTACGTTTTGAGGGTTCTTTATTTTCGGGTTTTCGGGATTTAGTTTTTATCTCTATATTTTGTACTCTTCATTCTCTTGCCATTATAGTAAAATTATCTTTGCCCGTGATTTTTTTATCCTCTTTGGAGAGGTTTTTCCACGTTAAATTTGTGTGTTCAATTTTTCAATTTATTTCGCTATTTTTTTTACTTGTTGTTTAATCAGGTCGATCTTAACAAGTGGTATCAAAGCTAGTTCAATTTTCATAGATCAGCTCATTCAGAGATGGCAACAACTAGGTTTGAAATTGAGAAGTTCGATGGTGAGACAAATTTTAATTCGTGGCAAGTTCGGATTATGGCAATTCTAGTTCAATCCGGCTTGAAAAAGGTTGTCATCGGGAAAAAACCTGAGAACCTAAATAAAACAGAATGGGAAGAGCTTGATGAAAAGGCTTTGTCTGCAATTCACTTGTGCCTCACGAATACGGTATTGATGGAGAAAACCTTATCCGCCTTGTGGAAAAGGTTAGAAACTCTTTATGCGACTAAGTCTTTGGCTAACCGTTTAGTATTGAAACAACGTCTATTTATGTTTCGCATGAATGAGGGTGAGCTTTTTAGAGATCACATCAGTAAATTCATTACTCTTTTAAATGATTTAAAGAATGTTGAGGTTTATATTGACGATGAAGATCAGGATATGCTATTATTGTGCTCTTTACCTCCTTCATACAAGTCTTTCAAGGAGACCCTGATTTATGGCTAAGACAAACTCTCGTTCGAAGATGTGAAGGGTCATTTGTTGAGTAGAGACAAACTCGACAATGAATTTCATTTGGATAGCAAGACAGATATGCAAGCTTCCGTTTTGGTAGCATTAAAAAAATGAGACAAAATGTGTGACTATTGTAAAAAGTTAGGTCACGTCAAAGCAGATTGTTATAACTGCGAAATAAAAGAGCTGCTGAGAGTAACGAGAAAGATGTAGCTAGTGCTAATTTGGCCAATAAAAATGGTGATGATTTCTTGTTACTGTCAACGAGCGATAACTCCAAGCTCACGTCCGAGTGGATCCTAGATTCGGGATATTCTTTCCACATGTGTCTCAATAGAGAATGGTTCTCTACATACAGTTCGGTTAAAGGTGGAGTTGTACTTATGGGAAATGATTCATCTAGTAAGGTAATTGGTATTGGTACTATTAAAATTAGGATACACGATAGGACGATGATGACACTCTCAGATGTCAGATATGTACCTGATTTACAAAAGAATCTCATCTTATTGAGTATTTTAAACTTGAAAGGATGCAGAATCAACATCAAGTCAAGCGGCGTTAAAGTATCTCGTGGAGCTCTCGTTTTGTTAAAAGGTAAAAGAACTGGCAGTCTTTATATTCTGGAAGGTTCTATAGTGACCGGTGAAATCTGACGTCCCTCATCCGTTATGGAGTCGAATTCCACTCGTTTGGAGTAGAGGCAACTTAGTTATAGGAGGGAAAAATGTATGACCATTTTGTTAAAGAGAGGTTCTCTTTTGGATGCAGGTTTTGAAAAGTTAAGGCACTGTGTTCATGAAAATCAGACTCGGGTTAGTTTTGATTTGGTAGTGTACAAGTCGAAGGCTAGAAGTCTTTCAGTTTCTAAGCACAAATTTGATTCAATTAACTTCTTGCATAGTTTAAGATAGGCTCGTGGCGGGCTTTGACAAAGATAGCATTGTGGAAATATGAGTCAAGGTGGAGATTTGTTAAATATAACTCCTATTTTTAGTCAAATTTGAGAAATAATCTTTCAGTTAAACTCTGTTTATTTGTTTCAATCAAACACTGATTAGTTTAGATTATTTTATTATTATTTAACCTATGAATTTAGCCTATAAATAGGCTCTTTTACAACCTTAGAAAATACACTCATTAGATATTAGAACTCATAACATATTTAGAGAATTTTGTGTTTACGTTTTAAGGGTTATTTGTTTTCGGGTTTTTGGGGTTTAGTTTTTATCTCCATCTTTTGTACTCTTCGTTCTTTTTCCATTATAGTATTATCTTTGCCCGTAGTTTTTTATCCTCTTTGGAGGGGTTTTTCCAGGTTAAATTTGTGTGCTCAATTTCTCAACTTATTCTACTATTTTTTTTTACTTGTTGCTTCATCAGGTCGATCCTAACAATGTTTAATGCCTTTTTCTTTGGTTAATCTCTAGGATATCATATCATGTGGTTCAAGGATCCATTTCTGCAGTTCTTTCGAGATGTTGATTTCTAGATTGCATGTGACCATTTTTTTTTGGCAATCTTGATGATTTGAATAACATGCCCAATGGGGGATTTAACTATGTAAAGTCTAATAACTGGTCAAAAGCATTCTACAAATTCTAATATGATTCACATGAAACTTATCCAAGATGCTACAATCAGGATGTTTTTAATAAGATCAAGTTTGATCCTTTAATTTCATATATTGGATTAAAGATTAAATTTTTGGATACTGCTTTTTTTGGTGGTTTTTGTGAACCTAGTAAAGATTTGAATTTAGTATACACAATACATGCAAATTGCTATTATGGTATGGATAGTAAGCTTTATGAATTCAAAATTATGCTTCAAGATTGGATAGCTTTCACGTCATTACCACCAGATCTAAAGAATAAATCTATTATCTCTTGGAGGGTTCCTCAAAACTGCAGGTACTATTGCTGTCTAAATTTAGGCATCTTTTTTTCTATCATCCTATGCATTGTGCATTGTAAGTTTATATAATTTGGAATATTTTCCTCAAAATGGTATAACTCTGTTACAATCTCCATTCATTATGCTACTTTGATTCACCAATCTCCATTCATTATGCTATTTTGATTCACCATCTCCAGAGGGTTAGCAAAGGGATGGTAGAGGGGAAGGAAAGAATCAAAGTAGGAGAAAGGATGGTGTAACAACCCGTTTTCAGTGAAATCGAAACAGTGATTTTGGGACCACAAATCTGACGTGGAAATATTTAATTTATTATTATTTTAATGTCTTCAGTACATTAGTAGTGTCATATAAAAATTTTGTTAAGAAATTTTAACGTTTGCATGCTTAATTAAGTGAAAAGAACTAAATCGTAAAATGTGCAAAAGTAGAGTTCTAATAGTTAAAGGTATCTATTAGCTATGAAATTAAATTTTTAAGGGATTTATGTGGTAATTAGACCAATTTTATTATGAGTGGACATTTATGGGCATGAATTAAGTAATTTAAAGGTTAAAATATAAGGTTAATTAAGTAATTTGGTAAATAAGTTAAGTAAAAATAATAATAAAAAACAATCATCTTCCTAAATTCTATCATCCATCGAAATTGAAGAAGAAATAAACCTCCACTGAAGCTTGCTAGGTTCGGCCAAGTCTTTTTTGTGCATGTGAGTGAAATTTCATCACATTTTTAATGATTTTTATGTTTTGGGGATCGTTGTAACTTAATCTAGCTAGCCTAAGGACTAATTTGCAAAACTGTTAAAGGATTAGGGTTTTTCCATAAATTTTTTTTGTGTGATTCTTGAAAATTTATGAAAGATTATAAGTCTTTGTTGTTAAATAAACAACTTTTGTAAAGTAATTTTTGATGAAATTATGATTTGGGGACTTATTTGTTAAAGTAGTAAAATGTCAGGGTGAAATTGTGAATTTTTATTTGTGTGGGTTAATATGAGTCCCTAGGTAAATCAGAAAACATGATATGTAGATGAAATTGTATGAATTTCTTAAGGACTTAATTGTAAAGAAGTTAAAATAATAAGGGCAAAATCATAATTTTGTAAAAGTATGAATTTTGGAATGAATTGAATAGAATGAATATTAAATGAGTTAATTTTGCTTATTTAGATCAAGTTAAGCTTTATATGGATCTAGATTGAAGGAAAGATAAAGTCTCGAACTAGTTGATTCTATTTTGTCGTCTTTGTATTCGAGGTAAGTTCGTATGTTTAAATAGCGTTTTAATGTTATTTGATTCAAATGCTATTATGCTATTCATCATATCATGTCACGACGAAAATCCAACGACGTTACAACGACTATCGAGTCCTGTTTGAACTTTAGGAATATATAGGATATAAATGGCATGTCATTAGGGTTACCATGTTTTGGGTACTGGTCCTGAATGTCCTACCAATGGTTGAGTTTCAAAATTTGTTGTGGATACTTATCAGCTTGTGTGAGCAGCATCGTGTAGTTACATTCCGATCGTCAGCTTGTGTGAGCAAACCCATTTATGACTCGAGTGAGCATCAATGTAAAGGAAACAAGTGGGATGTTATCCCTTGGGTAACAAATTACCCATATTTCAACATCTGGTGGCATATGTTGGAGCAATAGAATTTGAATAAGTTTAGAAGATTAGAAGTTCGTAGGGAAGGTATAAGTTGGAGTAACATTTGTTAAAAAAAAAGCATAAACGTTGATTTTTCATGTTAATATTTATTTGAAGCATTATATTTTTTGCATAATGTTTTTGTTTCTAACTTCTCTTGACAGATAATTTAGTCAAAAATGAGTGGACGAATTAGTGCTATTATTTATTACGATGGTGAGGTCTGAGACACCTAAAACGACGTGGCTTTTTTATATGAGAACATAAAGCGACTGGCTTTTAACCAGAACATAGAGTTATCAGAGTTTCAGAAAAGAATTAGGCGAAAAATCATCAGATCTACGAAAATAAAAGTATCATCTATTAAGTATTGATTTTGTGCTTCGATCGATCCTATGAGATATGATACATTCAATAACAAATGTGCTCGGGGCTTGAAGGCGATGGTGTAGATGCACCTTGACAGTGGATCACTGTTTTTTGAATTATATTTGGAATTTTCAAGGCCAGATGAAAAACTTGCAACTTCAACATCTCTTCTTGTTTGAGAGGCAAAAACAGTTGAAAATGTCGATAGTCCAACCATTTTGTTTCTCATTATATATCTTAGAATCATCAATAGGAAGACACTCATCTGTCTCGGCCTTAGATTTTAATCATGAGAGGTAGAACACTGAACTATCGGGTTTTGATGGTTGAACGGAATACACGACCTTTTTACGACACTCAGTTAGTGGATGGGATATAAACCTCGGTGGGTCGATGTCTAACAGTGGGAATACTTACTGGGGAATGGCAGCAACTTCCAGTGGTTGGCAATCGACATGTAATCTTGGACGTTACGATACGTACACGAGAATGGATGATGTATTCCTTACGATGTCCATTATCGAGGGGACCTCTAACATGGCAGATGTGGGTGGGTCTGAGAATAAAGATGGCAATGAATCCCCTTGGGAACCCGGTGCCGGTGGTTCAAAAGTTGCATTATTTTTTTAACGAGAGCTTGTTCCAATTGAATCTGAAAATAGTGAAAGGGATGAAGATGAAGAAGAAGAAGAAGATCCACGATTCATGGTGTACTCGCCTCTAGCTGACATACATAAGGTCGATCTATCGGCAAATGATGAATTGGAGTTTGCAGAACTACCACACAAGAGGCTTGGCAATACAAGTCATTCATTGGATTCGGGTGATTTGGAAGAAGGCTGGGAGTTTTCTAGTAAAGATTATTTTCTCGTTGCATTGAGCAATATAACATTAAGAATGGGGTTAACTTCCACGTGATTAAATCCAAATCTGAGAGGTTTGAGGCCAAGTGTACAATGCGAGATGATAGATGCGCATGGAAAATCATGGCTTCTGTTAAGAAGATGATGAGATTATGGACGATAAAAAAGTTCATCGGTCCGCATACTGTGTTGCCTCTAGTAAAGTATCATGGGGTTTTAAGGTTTTATTAATTAGGATTTTACATACTCGTGTGGTTGTAAGTGCTTCATAGGATCATTCGAAGTTGGATTCAAATATGATCGCGGACATAATACTACCGATGGTGAAAGCAGATCCAAGGATTGTCGTGTCAGTTTTAATTGTAAATATTCAGAACCAATTAAACTATACGTATTTGTACTGCAAAGTGTGGATAGCAAAGTAGAAGGCCTTGAAGAAGATGCATAGTGGGTAGGACACGTCATTCAATGAGGTATGGCAGTAGTGTCAGGTGCTGGAGAGGTACGTCTCAGGTTGTGTAACAAATCTTGAAACGGAGCCCGCCTACCACAATGATCACTTACTCCATAGATGCCGAGTCTTCTATTGTTTGTTTTGGACTTTCAAGCAATGCTTTCAAGCATTCCAATACTACAAGTACAAATAGACGGCACCTTTATGTATGGTAGATATACCCATTGGTTGTTGTTCGCTATGGTACAGGATGGTAATAGAAGAATCCTTCCAATTGCGTTTGCAATAAAACCAAGGGAGAAAGCAGACAACTGGGATTTATTTCTGTCTAGGTTGATTAGGCATGTCTTCCTCTAACCTGATATATGCGTAATCTTGGATTAGGGAACTGGAATATTATCTACAATTGAACAACAAGGAAGCCTCTAGGACAGCACACATCATCAATATTGTCTAAGATACGTTACGTCCAACTACTCCAGTAATATCCCTCTACCGTTGAGCAATCACAAGTGACCAATAGGGGTATGTAATCACCACAAATATTATTTGGTTTGTAATATTTCATTTGTTTTTTTATATTCTTTGGTATGTAATCGTCACTATCAACTTCTACTGGCAGGGTACGAGATCCATTTTTATGAGATATTGGAAATCTTACGATTAACTAACTCAGCGGGGCACGTCACCTCTTTAACATACCCTTTGATCAGTAGATACAATCCTACGACAATGGTCTATAATATAGTCACATGACCTCAAACCTGGCGGGATACATCAATTCTATTTTAAAAAGAACGTGTCATTTGTCGATAACCTGGGTTGTTAAAGAGATATACTTTTGTTTGGTAGAACTATTACCAAAGCAGCGGCAAGTTATGTTGGGAAATTGTAAGGAGGCCATGTATGGTGCCCAACGGTACCGGAACAAATTAAGAAGGGTAAGGCACGAGCAAACTACATGCCTTTAGTTTGTCACTCGCGCGATGATCTATGGTTTTGGGTAACGGAGTTCGACAGACCGAACCAAGGTATTGCCAGAGGATAATACCATGTACACTTGAGAAATAAGACTTGTGACTGTGGGAGATTTGACGCACTTCGTTTCCATGCGCTCATGTAATTGCAGCCTGTATCAATCTCCGTTTAGGTCCCATGAGCTTTGTCAACGAAGTGTACAAATTAGAAAAGTTGTACAATGTATAGAGACATGATGCGGTCATTGAGAGCACCAAAAATATCCTATCTCTATAAAATAATAAAAATAATAATATAAGGGAAGTAGGGTTAAATCCTTAGGGACCGAATTTGCACAATTATTTGTTCCTCAGAATCCTGGTCAGAATCGTGCCCAAGAAAACCTACATACCTAGAAAAGAAATAAAAAAAATAGAATTAAAAGTTTTGATCTGGAAAAATAAAATAAAAATAGAATTAAAAGTTTTGATCGGAATTTTAAAAATTAAAAATAATAGAAATAAATAAATTGAGGAAAATGTGTTCTTATAGAGAGATTCCAGCATCCGGTTGTCTCGATCCGCCTTAGGTTCTATCCTCAGCTTTTAGGTGATCCTTCTCAAACAGAATAAGTCAGTTATAGTGGAAGAGGACGCCTACGACTACCAGCTCCAAGAATTTAGACTTACAATTTAGTGAAACCTTGACTCTAGCCAATAATCGCTTCTATGGGATCGTCTTATGCTATATCATCACTTCTCAATGGCGAATCCTATGCCATTTTGTTTCTTGGGCTCGCCAACCTCTGTGCAACCTTCCCAAAATATACAAAATGGTCGTCTTTGCATACGTTGAAAAGATCACCTTTTAAAGGACATGGATGAAAGCATCAGTCCTGTAATGCAGAGAAACGATGAATCTTCGTCGAGAAGGCTAAGTACAGATTCTAAGCCTCAAGAACCCTTTTTGGAGAATTTTGACAACCTTTGGCTAGATAGATTTAGTGGCTCGTGATTTTTGGAAAAAAACAAATAAATATAATGGGAATGGAATTTTTATTGAAAGAAAATATGGAAAGAACAAAAAGGTTAAACTTTATGGGGGAGAGTGTGTTTACAGCAAAAGATGTTGTGAAACTTATGTTACTCCATCCCCTATTTATAGTACTAGGAAAGATAGTCTAGTCCTACTTAAATTCTAAAAGATAAATATAAATAATTAAAGATAAATAAAGATAAATAAAAATAAATCCTAAAATTGAATCTAAATAACAATCCTTAATAATTATCCTAATATAATTGGAATTAAAATAGAGTCTTGTGATATAAAATCTTTTATTTTGCACTTTAGCCCTTATGTCATCCATGCTTGCATTTTTGGCACCACCTTTTTTTCTATGTTGCATGTTGGCCCATTTTATCTTCAAATTTCCTTTTGCCTCCAATTTAGTCCCTGAAAGATAAAAGACCATAAATAGCTCAAATTAGTAGGGTCATACTCAAAATAAATATGCAATTAGTACATAAAAATATGTCGTTCTAGAGTATTATCAAGACACGTATTCCCACCAGTCCTAAATGAACGTAAGTGGCCGCCTATATTGCTTGCTCCATTTAAGTTGTTACTCAATAGAATATTACGTTGCAAACCAAAAGGTCGACCCACGTTGACTTGAATACACGACAACATAGATATTCGGGACAGGTCAAATCAACTGAGGTTATGCGAATGGTGTAGGAACCCAGGCCATACAATGCCACCATGTCCACATCGAAATAACTAAGCAAACTAGAAAACATATGTCAATTCCATTATAATATGTAAACGTACGGTTCAGTGGAATAATAACAAATATTAGATTTTCATGTTGTGAAATTATAACAAATTACAACGTTAATTAACTTTTGTTTACCTCATTTTACATTTTACTCACTTATGTTTGAAATGTTATGTTTTAGTTACTTATGTTAATGTGTTGTAACATTTTAGTCATTGAGCCGTTAATTATCGTTAACGGTGTAATGATAAGCTAATGTGGCACGTTAAATCATCATTTTAAACAAAAATTTTATGTTAAATTATACAATTGGTCCCCATATTTTTTAGTTTTGAGCAATTTAATTTTTTTCTTTTATATTCTTTTAATTTTTTTCTTTTTTCTTTTTCATTCTCTTCTGTTTCTCCCTTTCTTTGTCGATCTTCCCAATTTAAATTGTTGAAAAAAATAAAAGTATAAGGACTAGTTTAACAAATAGAAAATATAAAAAAAATTATGTTAAAAGAAATAGAAAATGGTGGAAAACAGAGGGAGAAGGAGAAGGGAATGGAAAATAAAGAAAAAAGAGAGAGGAAAGTTCAAAGAAAATAAAAGAAAAAATAAATAGCTCAAAATAAAAAAAATATAAAGACCAATTGTATAATTTAACCTAAAATTTTCATTTGAAATAATGAGTTAATGTAACACGTCAGCTTACTGTTACATCGTTAACAACAATTAATGCTCAGTGACTAAAATGTTGCAACACGATAATGTAAGTGACTAAAACGCAATATTTCAAACATAAATGACAAAAATGTAACATGAGACAAATAAAAATGACAATTTTTATAGTTTACCCAAAGTTATTTTATTTTTTCATCCATTCCCTTATCTTTATTCTTTAAAGTTATAATTATATCATATATTTGAATTAAAAAATTAATTATTATAAGCACAAAAAAACTAATTTAACTCAAGCTAATTAATTAAATAGAATAAATATAAGAGATAAAAGTATTTTTTTAATCCTTAAAATTGACAAAATTTTTCAACTTGATCTCTATTTTTTTTCACATTAATCTTAAAACTAAACAATTTTTTCTTGATTTGATCTTTAAATTTTGATTATTTTAAGGTATGATGACATTAGAGTGTCACATCATCATGTGTAATTTTTAAAAAATTATATAAATCTAAAAGATACAAATATATATAAATTATAAAGAAATTATAAATTGTTAAAGAAAATTTTAAAAATTTTTACAATTTCTAAGCACAACATCTTCACACTTAATAGAATTCAAGGTTATTGACCAAATTAGGAAAGATATGCTAAATTTCGAAATTAATGTGAAAACAAAAACATATTATTTTACCCTTAAACATAAATAAGGGATAAATATAAAAATTACACAAATTTTTGTTTAATGTGCAATACTATATATTAATTTTGATTTTCTGTAATTTTATATATGAAATTTTACTTTTGATATCAACATTATCTACATATGACTATGATACTTTTATATATTTCAGATACAAATAACTATATTAAATCAATATAAAAATAAATAGAATTTATTTTTTAAAAGGTGTACAATCGAATAAAAATAAAATATAATGTTACATCAAATCCTTTAAAAAATACATTAAATTAAAAATCAGAATTCAGTTTATATAATAAAAATAAAAATAAAAATTTTGGAAACTTATTAGGATTGAGCGAAACCAGAAAATGTTTATGTTGTTGGTTATTGCTGTTGTGGTTTAATAAATTAAAAATAAAAAGGCCTAATACTAAATATACTGTTAGTAAGAAAACAGGATTCTTTTTCCTCTCTAGGTCTCGTATTTGTATTGTCTGTAAAACATAAGAGAAACATTCCTCGATATTATCTGATTTCTGGGTGTAGATCTAATCTCAACGCCAAACGGAAAAAAGTGATCGAGGTACAGAGTAGCCAAGCTGGAGCAATTGAAGACGATTGGTAGGGAGCTCACCATGGGCTCCCAAGGCGGATTCTACCAATCCAAAGAATTTCTGGATCTGGTGAAGTCCATTGGCGAGGCTCGATCCAAGGCCGAAGAGGACCGAATTGTTCTCAGCGAGATCGAGACTCTCAAACGCCGCATCTCCGAGCCCGACACACCCAAGCGCAAGATGAAAGAGTACATCATCAGATTGGTTTACGTCGAGATGCTCGGTCACGACGCTTCCTTCGGTTACATTCACGCCGTTAAGATGACTCACGATGATACCCTCCTCGTCAAACGGACCGGTTACTTGGCCGTTACGCTCTTCTTAAACGAAGATCATGATTTGATCATTTTGATTGTCAATACCATCCAGAAAGATTTGAAGTCTGACAATTACTTGGTGGTCTGCGTCGCCTTGAATGCCGTTTGCAAGTTGATCAATGAGGAGACAATTCCTGCCGTCTTGCCGCAGATTGTGGAGTTGCTCGCACATCCTAAGGAGGCTGTACGGAAGAAGGCCATCATGGCTCTCCATCGGTTTTATCAGAAATCCCCTTCTTCTGTTTCGCATCTCGTCTCCAATTTTCGCAAGGTAGGTCTTCCCATTTACCTTATTCCATTTCAATGCTTTAATCTATTTTTAATATTTTCACCATTCCAAATGAATGTGTTGATGCATTTTAATTTTAACCAGCTTTCAACCATGTCTATGAGTATTTACCCATGGGAAATGGGGAAAGCGTCTTGTTTCTGTGCATGCATGTTAGCGATGTGCTAAATGAATGCTACAATTTTCCAAAGTCGCGCCTTTTCTTCATTTTAATTTTAATCAGTGTACAACCATGTCTACGTGTTTTTATCCATGGGAAATCGGGAAAGCATCTTGTTTCTGTGCATGCATGTTAGTGATGTGCTAAATGAATGCTACAATTTTCCAAAGTTGCGCCTTTTCTTCTTCATTTAGGGTAGTGTTTTTTTTATGACCAACTTGTACGAGTTTCACAACTAAAACCATCAATTTCAGGTACCTTCTATCCTCGAATGACCTCCTTTGAAGGAAGAATTAGCACCACAATGGGGAACTAAGGTTTCCATTTTAATAGATATGCCTTGACTTGAGAAGTTGAAATGCTCATTCTAAAAATGTTGAATTTAATCTTGATATATTAGATATTTTGATGCGTCTCCCAATATTTTTTACTCAGTGATGATTTATACAATGTGGCTTCACCGTACGTTATCTTATTTATCTATTTATGCAATGTGGCTTCCTTTTGTTTCAGAGACTTTGTGATAATGATCCTGGAGTTATGGGTGCAACCCTTTGCCCACTTTTTGATCTTATAACAAATGATGTTAATTCTTACAAAGATTTGGTCATCAGCTTTGTAAGCATTCTTAAACAAGTTGCTGAACGCAGACTACCTAAGGCTTATGATTACCATCAGATGCCAGCTCCATTTATTCAGGTATTGCTTATTTTTAGGTTTAACTTAAAAAGCTTTATTGGATGATTTTTTTTTTAATTGAAATTATAGGTCATATGAAAATCATAGTTGCATTCTGCAGATCAAATTGTTGAAAATTCTGGCATTGCTTGGAAGCGGTGACAAGCAAGCAAGTGAAAACATGTATACCGTAGTGGGAGACATATTCAGAAAATGTGATTCATCAAGTAATATAGGAAATGCTATACTCTATGAGTGCATATGCTGTGTTTCCTCTATATATCCCAATCCCAAGTTATTAGAGTCTGCAGCGGATGCTATATCCAGATTTTTAAAGGTATATCACATGTAGCTGGTGTCTACTTTGTGGAAGTGCAGAGAGCTATTCTTCAAGAAGATTATTGAGTTTTTTTTCTTTCTTTTTTTTTTTTTTTTCTAATTTACCAACTCTTGTTTCTTGTTGCAGAGTGACAGTCATAACCTAAAATACATGGGCATTGATGCTCTTGGCCGATTAATAAAGATAAGTCCAGAGATTGCTGAGCAACATCAGTTGGCTGTTATTGATTGCTTAGAGGTAAGAAGTGTCTATGTTTATTTCACATTTTTACTTGAATGTTATTTGCTAACTAGCCTCAGGCTAGATTAACATAATATATATCCTGTGGGGGCTGGCAGTTATTTAGGTGTGAGCAAAACTCGATTCGACTCAAAAAAATCGAAAAAATTTTCAAATTTCAAGTTAATCGAATCAGGTTATTTGGTTTTTTTGAGTCAACTTGAATAAGTAGTTCGAGTTTCAGTTTCGAGTCGAGTTGAATTTTACAATTTGAATAACTTGAATAATTCAAATAACTCAAATAAGATATTGATGTAAATACCCATTTGGTCCCTTTCAATTTTAAAAAAGAGCAAATTGGTCTATTACAAAAAAATTCAAAATAATTAAAAATTTCAATTTTTTTAAAATATAAAAACTAAAAATTCTAAAAACATTCTAAAGAATATAAAAAAGCTAAAAAATTTTAAAAACTTCTAAAATAATAATTTTGGACCTAAATAAGTAAATTAATGATTTTGAAAGAGTTTTCAAACATATATGGTTTCAAATTTATATACTTTGACATGGAATTAGTTATACTGGAACAAGATTTTAATTTGACATGTTTAATTTTTAATTTAACTCAAACAATTTCACTCGATTCCACTTGACTCGAATTTCATTTCACTCGATTCGATCTGAAAAAAAATTTCAAATCGAGTTAGGATGATAAAATGGGACTTGTACTTGACTAACTCAAAAATTTTTCATTTGATTCGATCAAACGCTCACTCTTAGAGATATTTATCTATTTTCATATAAATTGCTCTATATGGTCTAGTAGAATGTTTACTTGGTTCTTAAATGCGGAAGAGGGAAGAAGCAGTAGCGTTTAAGATTGATGGATGAGCTTTAGAGGAAAATAGGGAGAATGCTCTTTGTAAGTTGTAATGTAGGTTTCTCCCAGTGTTATAAAATGTTATACAGGGATCTGTTGCTAGAGAAGTGAGGAACAAGCAGTTTAAATCATTATAATCAAAAGTTTTTCTTGAATACCCTTTAATGATTTGATAATTTGAGAGTGGATTTACAAGACTCCAGTGGTCTAATCTAACACTACTGAGCACTCGGTCCTTATTTGTGGTTTAAGACTCGAGAGTGATTAGTTCAAAATGTCCTTTCAATACATACTTAAATGCGAATGATGCACTTATGCATGTTATAGCAGAGTTTAATCTAACACTACTGTAAATGCCTTTTTTGGTTTGGCTTCAAATTTCTTAGTGAATAATTATCCTTCTTAATTATGCTATCTTCCATGCAACTATCATTCTTTTTCTTGCAATTATTTAACTTGAGGGCACCAAACAGGACCCAGATGATACTCTGAAGAGAAAAACCTTTGAACTACTGTACAAAATGACCAAGTCTACAAATGTGGAGGTTATTGTTGATCGCATGATTGATTACATGATTAGCATTAATGACAATCATTATAAAACTGAAATAGCATCTCGATGCGTTGAACTTGCGGAGCAATTTGCACCGAGCAATCAATGGTTCATTCAGGTAATATTTTACCTTCCGCTGAGGAATTAGGTTCTTAGCTTAGAATGTAGCCATTCCTGATAATTTGACTTGGCAGACCATGAATAAAGTTTTTGAGCATGCGGGAGATCTGGTCAATATTAAGGTAGCTCACAATTTGATGCGGTTGATTGCTGAGGGATTTGGAGAGGATGATAATACTGCAGACAGTCAACTGAGATCATCTGCTGTAAGTTTTTTCACTTATTTTGATGATTGCCTTTCATGTGCGGTGCTTAGAGCCCATTATGTGTTGCTGCATGTCAAATTCAGGCATCATTTGAATTTATTACTTATTTACATATTGCATCTTGTTTAATAATCTTCTTTATCTATGTTTTAATTAATAGCGTCTCAATTCGAATCTGAATAAAGAAATTTTCTCCTGAAAGCTTGAAACCTTGAAACCTTGGATTTTGTGATACCTTGTGCTTTTTCTATTTTGTTAATGACATTAATTGAATTTCTTATTGATACATACAGTCACTTCAATTAATTTTGAAGTCAAGCTTAGCCCTTGAAAATCTTTTAATTTTATACAGGCAATTAGCAAAATACGACTGGCTTAAATGGTATTATTTGATGCTTAAAGATAAGATATAGCATGGGCGTAACAGTTCTTTTTAATGGGATATGCCATGCATTAAGTTTTATGAACCTATAAGTATAATGGGATTTAATAATGAGTTTTAACATTATTCTGGAAATCATTTTACCTCCTAAAGAACTGATAATTTTATAGAAAAAGGCTGGAGCTTAAGGACTAGATCTGATAATGCACCAAAAGAGTGACTTTTTTTTGTTTTGATGCAGGTGGAGTCATACTTGTACATTCTTGGTGAACCAAAGCTGCCATCCGTTTTTCTTCAAGTATGTTTTGTGCTAGAGTAACCTTTGCATCTTTTTTTTATGCATGCAGGAAGTACTAAAATTTTGAGTATTATCTTAATTGTGACTTGTGAGTTTTGGTTGCAGGTAATTTGCTGGGTCTTAGGGGAATATGGAACAGCTGATGGAAAGTACTCTGCTTCCTATATTACTGGGAAGTTATGTGATGTGGCAGAGGCATATTCGAACGATGAGACTGTTAAGGTATCAATTAATATGGTTTAATGTTTCTTAAAGTTATTACTATATTTTTATGCAGTTGAACAACATGTTTGTATATTTCACTCTTATAGTTCTCTGAAAATCGATGCATGGTTCTTATATTCATTGTCTGAAAATGTGACTATCCTTCACATATTTTTGAAGGCATATGCAGTTACAGCCCTCATGAAAATATATGCATTTGAAATAGCAGCGGGGAGGATGGTAGATATGCTGCCTGAGGTTGGTTTCCAAGCACTTGATTACAAATTTATTCTATGCAAATGCATACTCATTGCTGTATTTGATGTGGTTGACTATTTAAATCTCTTGGTAATTTTATGTTAGATTGCATGTCTTTAGTGCAACATTGTGAAAATAATTTAAAACTAGCATGGTTAGCTTTTCATGCATCTGATTGATGCTGAACAACATAATTTGCAAATAGTTCTTACGGATTTGCATTATTTTCAAGAACTCAAGTTGGAGGTTTGTATTTTGTAAGTTTGATAATAATCTTATAGACTACATTTTAGAAAGGTTTGGTTTTGGGGTTGTTTGGTTGCCTAAAACAGAAAATGTTAGCACTATAATTCTCTCAACATTAGCTAGTAAGGCTGTGTTTGTTTCATTGAAAACAATTTTCTGAAAAATGATTTTTGGAAAATGGATTAATTTTCTGGAAAAACTGATATTTTCTAGTGTTTAGATGATTTTATATAAAATATTTTTCGTTGTTTTAGTAAATTTTCATGAAATCATTTTTTGAAAGTTGTTTTCAGGGAAGCAAACACAACATTAATTATATTTGTGACAAAATATTATAGGGATATCTTTTGACAACTACAATTTACTTTATGGTACGATAATTAATATCTTATATAGACTTAATAATAATCAATGACTAATTAAAACATAATAGATTAATAAATATTTATTATTAAATATTTATAAATTGCAATATATTTATTATTAAAATAGTAATATAAATATTTTCAATAAATATTAAGAATATTATTTAATATTTAAAATTGTTATTAATGTTTAAATTTATTATTAAAATAAAATTGTGATTGTGACAAAATTTGTGGACTGAGTTCTCTGTCCTCTGTCGGTGCAGTGTCATTCTTTAATGGAAGAATTTTTGGCTTCTCACTCGACAGATTTGCAGCAACGCGCTTATGAATTGCAAGCTGTGATTGGCCTTGATGCTCATGCTGTTGAGAGTATTATGCCATCAGATGCAAGTTGTGAAGATATTGAGGTGCTTTATTTTGGATTTTATGTACATATTTTCACTTTATGAACTTTGAAACTCGGGGCCCTGTTTTAAAAATCTTTTTCTTTATAGTTTGAGTTCCTAAATTCCTCAAAGTCTTATGTTCCATATTGAAGCTTCCATGGCCTAAAATTCAGTTTTATAGAGTGTTCAGGACTTAAAACCTATGATTGATGTGTTATTTAAATGCTCTGACATCTGCCCTTTAGTTTTTGGTAAGTGTTCTCTCTCCTTGCTTTCTCAAATATTATGTGCTACATCTTTTAATTTTGAAATTTTCCTTGAGGAAAGAGTAATGCCATAGCCTCCTGCATCGGTCCTCCGTTATTGCATTGAATTGACCTACATGTATGCTGGATAATTCTTTTCAAACATGCCCAATACTGGAGCTTCACAAGATTGTGAATATATCTGTGCCAGATTAAGTGGTTGATGTTTAAAGCCCCTACATTTCTATGAAAACCATAGTCCAGATATGTTCAGGTTAAGATTGTTCAGCCATTAAACTATTTTTGGGTACTTAGGGCTATTTGTCATTTTAGTTCCTTGTTTGTTCTGTTAACTGCATCTTGGTGGAATATTGTTTGCTAAATATATATTTTATTTTCATGCAACAGTAGATCACTTTTAGTCCTCTCTTGCAGGTTGATAAAGCCCTTTCCTTCCTTAATGGTTATATCCAAGAGTCAATTGAAAAAGGTGCTCAGCCCTATATTCCTGAGAGTGAACGCTCTGGAATGTTAAATATCAGCAATTTTAGGAATCAAGATCACCATGAAGCTTCGTCACATGGTCTCAGGTTTGAGGCATATGAGCTTCCAAAGCAAACAGTGCAAGCAAGGATTCCTCCTGCATCACTTGCTTCAACTGAACTTGTTCCAGTGCCAGAGCCAGTGTATCCTAGGGAAAGCTACCAGACTACTACTG
This sequence comes from Gossypium hirsutum, assembly GCF_007990345.1. Classification (NCBI taxonomy): domain Eukaryota; kingdom Viridiplantae; phylum Streptophyta; class Magnoliopsida; order Malvales; family Malvaceae; genus Gossypium; species Gossypium hirsutum. Next base: position 109,998,102 of record NC_053431.1, read on the forward strand.
TGCCATCTGTATCATCAGATGCAGCATCAACAGAGCTCAAGCTACGACTAGATGGAGTCCAAAAAAAGTGGGGTAGGCAAACACACTTTCCCTCAACATCTACCTCAAATTCCACATCCCAGAAAACAGTTAATGGCATCACGCAAGTTGATGGGTCAAATACTGCAAATTCAAGAACACGTGAAACCTATGATTCTAGGAAACAAGTAGAAATTTCTCCAGAAAAGCAGAAACTGGCTGCTTCGCTGTTTGGAGGTCCATCAAAAACAGAAAAGAAGTCAGCTACTGGTCATAAGAGTTCAAAGCCAAGCAGCCACATGGTGAAGTCTCATGCGCCGAAGTCTAGTATGGAAGTTGCTTCAGAAAAGACATCTCCTGTTCAACAACCTCCGGACTTGCTTGATTTTGGAGAACCAACTGTCAAAAGTACTGCTCCTTCACTAGATCCATTTAAAGATCTGGAGGGTCTTCTTGAGCCAACAACTCAAGTTTCTTCAGCAGTGAATCATAGTTCAACTGCTGCTGTTACGAAGTCCCCTGATATAATGGGATTGTACACAGAGACACCTGCTGGCGCACACCATAAAGACAGTGATATTTTATCTGGCTTGTCAAATTCGCCAATGACAAATATGGTTGGTGGTACTACAACCATGCAAGTAGCTCAAACTAGTAAGAGCCCCAACCTTAAAGATTCATTGGAAAAGGATGCACTGGTTAGGCAGATGGGTGTTACTCCATCGAGTCAGAATCCAAACTTGTTTAAAGATCTACTCGGGTGAAGTATATTGGGAAGGAAGGATTGACATGACTTACAGCAATGGGGTTTCATTATGGTTTTACTTCCATACAGCTAGCAACTGGGCAGTTGATAGGTGAACCATACGAGCAATGAGGTATCATGAGCACAGATATGCAGAGATTGTGGTATTAATTTGATTCAGCCGCCTCGAATGGGGTTTAATAGTCAGGTACGGGTCTGTAGTTGTTGGACAGTAAAGAGTTTTCTTTTTTTTTTTTGGAATATTATTTCTTTTTTTCCATTTTTGGGTCGTAGGCAAATAGCACAACACAGCGGTGTTCTTTGTAGTGAATTTGAGTTCTCGTGGCTGTTCCAACTGCAAGGATTTTTTTTTATGGCTGGCTCAATCTGAAAAAGGAAAACGGGTTTTTGCATTGTATGATGTTGAGTCTTTGTTGTGATGACAAATAATAATGCTTCAAAGTGGTATAATAAGTATAAGTTTAGATGAACGGTGTGTTGTGAGATTAAATATTTTAACTTGAGATAAAAAATCTGTTGGTGTGTTTGTTAAATATATATATGCGCATATTTGCTTTGTATTAATATTATAGGTAATTTTACCAAATTTCATCAAATTATATTATTAAAATTTTAGTATTAATCTTTTCGTTGATAAAAATTCTAGTATAATTTTTATGAGAAAATTTAGCTCAAATATATTAATAATTAACTTTCAGTGATATCATCTAATAAAATTAAAGAATTATATATATTTTTATAAAATTTAATATTAAATTAGGTTACTCTGTAAATATCCGTACATGAACGGCTCCTAAATGTATCTCTACTGCTTGCTCGAGGCGAAATTGGAGAAATTCTAAATTTTAACGTTGAATTGATTGGGAAATAGGAAGCATACTCTGTACACTTCAATTTTGGGTTGTCTTTGGTTGTTTGTATTGTATTTTATCCAAAAAGAAGATGGGTAGCAGAAATGGCGGTGGAGCTCCTACGATGATAAGAAGAAGACAATCCGATTTTAAAATGTCCTTCAACCTCGCTCTTCGCTCCCTTCTCACTACCTGTTCTAAAGAGGCTAGGTCACCTTTTTTTCCTTTTTATTCTTGAGATTTTTCTTTTTTTTTCTCTTGTAAGTTTTTCTCAAACCTGGATCACAATGTGCTTGCTTTTAAATGGTTTTCTCTATTGTAATTATGAAGGATTTGAGTAAAGAATTTCCAAATTTTACAAGTACAGAGCAAGAACGTCTCTACCAGCATTTATTCGGGTTCATTCTTTTTTCCCCCTTCAATTGCCATATAAATAGTTCACTTTCGCATGCAATTCGTATTCCAGGAATATCTTCTTATTATTTATGTTCTCTCGATCCTTAATAGAAGTATTCCTACTTCTCAAAAATAATAAATCTAAAAGAGGAAAAAGTAATATATATTTCAACACTATCTGGAACGAGTTTTTTTTTTCTTAGATTTTAACAGCGAGCTCCTTTTTGTCCAATCTTTAACCAATGGCGCTACGGATCATATTCCGGTCATTACCACTTTGCATGGGAGTATAAAGGTATACCGTATATATTACCCTTTGCTTTCATAACTCTTAAATTACGTTTGTTAGTGTTCAATTATCTGTCCCCTTTATCTCTTTAAATTAGTTACAACACTCGCACCTATCAAGTGTTTGTAGTTAAGTGGTTTGCTATATTATAAGAAAACTTTTCTCTACTCTGTTGCTTCCTTTGAATTGATTCTTAGGTTTTCTCTACTACTTTATGGAATTACGTAGCTGAATAGTATGAATCCTGATGGAAACAGAACAATCTCTAAATAGAAGTTATTGCAGCTTTCAGCGATAATTTAACTAGCATCCGTATCACTACTTTTAGGTGCTACGCTGAGTAACAATGCAGCCAAGATGATTGCGTTATGTTCATCTGTTGTTCCACTTAGTTCTTCTAAACATTTTAGTATGAACCCTTTTATTACTGCTCTGGTTATTTCATTGATATCTGTTTATTAAACAACTGATCTATTTTGTTTTATCATTTGGATGTGTACACAAATCAAGGTAAAATATGGGGGAGGGATACGACCATTTAGATTCTGGAGGTCATATCATTCCTTGAGCTGTAATTATCTAGAAGTTTCACGAAGATTTTTGGATTAATAATGTGTCCTGAAAGACCCAGGTATAAATTATTGGCAAAAGATGAGTTTTTGAAAGCACTTATGTCAAGTCTATAACATTAACTAAGCCTAATTAGTTAAAGCTAGTCAGGGTATGTTTTAGCACCACTTGAGATGGGCAATTCCATTGAAAATAAAAAATGTGTTGGAAAAGGTTAGGGAAACGCCTCCCCAACTCTCCTCTGTCTTTTCCAAACTAATTAGCCTAAATGTTTTATTTGGAATCAATGAGTTTGTTCAGGCAATTCTGGGAGGTTTTGTTGAAACTTGAGTTTTTCAAAGAGGGTTAAATTAGATTCACAGGTTCATATCTGATACCACAATCTTATACCATGAGCACAGTCTTATACCATTCAGAAACAAACTAATTGTGTGGACAACAAAACGCCAAATGGAGATACTGATTTAGAGATAAAGCCACGATAAATCCCCAAATAAAACCAATTGGGACAACCCCCCGTAGCATACATGATTCTCTATATTGCATTCAAGTTGCTGACCATATTATTGCATTTAATTTGTGTCCAGCATCTATTGTATCAGTTCTGTACGCGTGACTTTGGATTTTTAAATTTCTGTGTTTTGCAGGTAGGAACTGCTCTTGATACTGTGGGACAGCTTGTGGAAGAACAATGTCTTGACCCTTTCTTTTCTGATAAGTAGGTATCTACCTGGTTTCTAACATTGTCTGAATGTTGGGTGCTTAACTGATAACAGTGGATAACATTTTTTTAGTTCAATCCTATTTCAACATTTGCTGTTTCAGATTGAATTGTCAAAGAACTGTTATATTAGCTTCTTATTCTGGATGTTAGAACTTAAATTCTGGTTTTGTGCCAATCTTCCATTGTCAAGTTGTGTCTTTTCTCCTTGAATCAAACATCCCAATAGTGTTCAAAGTTCAAATAAATTAATTTAGGTCTTATAAATAAGGACATTCTTTACTCTAAAAATATCTTGCACTCTAGGCTAATGAGTATAGGCTTAAGCAAATGAGCTGAGAGTGGAAAACATAAAGAATTTTATTTCTATTTGTTTGCAACCATTAAACGCCACAGATTTCTGTCAGTTGTTGCCTGTCTAAACAAGTACTTGCTTCTGCCGTGTCATGTATTTAACGCCTGTTGAGTTTTGGATCCACAGTTTGATATGAAGATTAGGGGAGCAAGCTGGTGCTGACTGATTTCACATAAGTTGGGAAATTGTTATTGGTTCTGTTGTTTACTGGAATGAACCTTGAGATCCAGAAGTGGTCCTAAACATGTATTTTAGTTTTTTTTTTCCTGGAAAGAAATGCTAAATGGAGACAAGTTAGATTTTTGTTTGCTTTTGGGCTGCAATAATATCCAAAAGCTGCAGAGAACCTCAGATTTCTGAAAGACTACGCTTTATACCAAAACAAGAATGCTTTACAGTGAACACGTTAAGTTATGCAGTGATTATTGTTCCTTCCTTTGTTTGAAATGCTGAGAATTGAATGTAGGACTAATGTAATGGATGCAGTGCACAATCTGTCTACAGCAAAGAAAGCTGAGATCCAGTACTTAAGGAACCTGCTAGAAAGGGTAGGAAATGAACTGGTGACGTTTGTGTTGCAAAGTTGTCCTCGTCTCTTTATGCATGATTTTGCAATCATTTTTGAGCTTTAAAGTATGAACAGAGCTATGTAAGTGGTCAAAATAGTCATGAAAAAACTTTGAACTGTTCATAAAGAAGTAGAATTCTGTGTTCTTGGGATTTACAGACTTGATTTCCAGTTTGGCTGAAATTAGGTGTTAGGCGTCTACCCTATTGATTATGCTTTGTTCTAACTGATATACTGGGAAGTTATGGCAGTCATATTATTTCCAATTTGTTAATAGGCTGAAGAACAAAACCGCCTCATCCGCTCAGGTTGAGCTACATAAGAATAAAGAAGTCACGGGCATGAAAGATGTTGAGGTGTGTATTTCTGATTGTGAATATTTCCTCTCTTTTACCAAACAATTTGGTTCATGAAAAATGAGTTTGATAGCTATTTTAAGTTGGGGAAATCTTAATCTCATTTGACTGATGCAACTTTTGCTGTTAATGGGCGACATTTTTAAGTTGCTGGGAGCATAAGATTTCTGGCTTTTAATAAACTGCATTTTGTGGGCTAATATGTGGTTCTTGACTGAATGGAATGAGTATTACCTTTTGAATCTGACGGACCGTTGTAAATCAGACTACTGGAGTTTGTCTGAAGCAAAAAAGAGGAGCAGTTGGTTGTGAAATTGTCTTATTTTTCATAGGGACTAAGGTTGAACAGTGGTTCTTAAAGTCGTGAGTTGACAACTCTTTTATCCTTGGTAGGCAGGGCCAGGTGAGATTTGTATAACCAAACTTGTTCTTCGAAGGATGTGAAGATAATAATAGATTAGATAAGAAGACAAAGAATGAAGCAAAAAAATAAAATGAATTATAGGTGGCAGTGGCAGTGGTGAGTTGGATGGATATGACATCTTCGCCTGTCTTGTCTTTGTCTTTCTGTTGGTTGGATGATGTAGGCATAAATCACGATGACAATGTGGGAAGAATAACAATATAAATGAATGAATGAATAATTGAGATTGGCGACCTTTTTGTCTTGGGTTTGAATTTAAATGACTCTGTAAGGCCGGCGTTCCTTGCTATCGGCAGCAGGGGAAGTTAAATACTGGGGAGAAGGCACCCAAATATTTCAACTCTTTGGTTTTACTGTTTGTTAATAATAATAATAATAATAATAATAATAATTTAATTTCTCCAACTCATTCATCAGGAGGCGGCCGAAGCTAATAGTTACATTACATAAAATTCTTAACCTAATTTGTTGGACTTGGGCGATTCAAATGCAAATTAGTCAAATATTAATATCGGAGATCATAATTCATGAAAGAACGACACGTGGTTGAATTTTTTTACGAGAAACAGAGATCCCAAAGTCAGAAGATTTTTTCTTTTTCTTTTTCATTTTCATTTTCGCTTTCAAGTCATGAATGATAGGTGAGTCAAAAGGGGGAGGAGCTAGCTGTTGCCGCTTCTTCATTCTTGTAATTATATAATTGAAGTTGACTTTTTTGAAATTGTTAACAAAAAAGAAAAAAAAAGAAATTAGTGCCGTGATTATCTTAATTTCAGGGTTCTTCTTTCTTTATCAGAAAACTTGTTCAGGTTTGAATCCGCTTTGGTGTTGCTAAGTTGACAAGAAATTCTATTATTGTGAATGGAAGAAATGCAGAGTTGCACCTGCATGCAGCAGATAAAGCAAAACCCAGTAATAATTTTCTCCTTCTCTACTAACAACTAAAACAGAGATGCTTGAATTTATCAGTTTTTAGTGGATCAATAACCAAGAACAATCAATGGGTTTTTGTTAGTTTCATCATCACTAGTCCATGCAATGCATGCACGTAGAAGCACTTAAAAGTTCTTGTTTCCATTCATTTTCATTTTTTCTTTAAATTATAGCTGCTCCAAATAAACAACTAGCTTGGTTGGCAACGAGTAAAAAGAAAGGGAAGAGCTGAAAATTAGGTTATATATTTCATAGCTAGAGCAAATTAAGAGTTGATATAATATATAGGTATTGTGAACGATAGCTAGCTAGTTAGCTGTCTCGTTGAACCCAAACATTAACAGTGATTGAAGGCATAAACTATGAAACCAATTAATAAATGGATGATTGGAAAGAGATAAAAGAAACGTAGGGCAGGCCATTTGAAGAAGTTTCATTGATTAGTGAGGATTTATGTGCTCACATTGAAGTTTGAAGCATTCTTAATCTCAATCAAATTCATTGCTGGAAATATTCTGTCAATAAGTAATCAAAGTCAACCAAATCAACACGATGTATAAAATTTTCAATAATTCATATAAATATGAATAATATATATTTTTTGCCTTGCGGACTTCATTTAAATTAAGAAAACTTACAAAAGACACTCCCTTCCATTTTTTGTTATTCTTTGCTATAAGTTGGAGAAAGAATAAACAGGAAACTGTTTGCAGATTTTGCTTTTCTTTTCTGTACAGTTTGGGGACTTGGTTTTTTTTCTTTCTATTTTTGTTATTTATGATCTCAAGTTTCTTCATTTGTCCAAAAAGCTCTTTGTTGGAACTGTCTTCGCCTTTGCATTCTTTGCTTCATACTCTAAAATTAAGAAATTGAGTGCATGCCTATGATTTTCTGATTAATCTGATGGGCAAACCATTCTGGGGAAGAGCAAAAGGACCATACTGAATTCCACTATTTGTACCCACCACAGACCACCTGCAAAAAAATCACATTCATATGTCATGTTTTATTTTATATTTCTATTAATAGAAACAATCAGATCATAAAAATCCCACAAACTGAGAAAAAGAAAAAAGGAAGAGATTGAAAGACTGTCGGTTACCTGTACTTCGTGGTCAGATGATGGAGAAGGACCATGATTTCCAGCTTGGCTAACTCATTCCCTGGACATGAATGTGTTCCATTGCCAAATGGCATAAATGTATTGGGTTTTGGAACAAACTGTTCAATCATTGAGCAAAAGTATGCTTTAGGTGATTGCTACTTACTCTCTCTCCTTTTTTTTTTTTAATTTAAAAGAAAAAAAATTGAAAACAACAAAACTCTGCATAAGTCTACCTCAAATCTTGAAGGATCAAACTTTTCAGGATCTGGGAAGATTTCTGGGCTGTGATGAATGTTTCTAAAAAGTGGTAAAACTTTCCATCCTTTTGGTATAAGATACCCTGTTTAATATTTTTCACAACAAAAAGACAAGTTAGGCTATTTGAACCAAAAAGGCAAAGGTAGTAGCATTATACTCTTAACAGTTATATAGATTGAATTATCTGTATTGAAATGTGGACCGATCAAGATTTCAAATCAAATGAAATCTTTTATCACTAAAGAGTGACTTAGTATGTGTATATATATTGACAGAGGTTGTGGTGCAACTGACCTTCATATTCAACATCAGCCACTGCTTCTCTGAAGGTAAAAGATAAAATCGAAGCAACCCTAAGTGTCTCCTGAATCACTCTTGAAGTTATGGGCATCTTCTTGGTATCTGCCCAGCTCAGAGTTTGCTCCTCACCGCATTTCTCTTTACCTTTCATTATGGCCTCTTGTTCATCCTGTAAAACACCACAAGAAACAACCAAGTCAGTGTGTCTATGGTGGAGTTTTCTTGGACTAGTCCCATAGGAGGAGCAATAAACTTACCGTGACAGCTTGAAGAACGCTGGGGTTTTCTCCAAGGTACTTAATTATCCAAGTGAGTACACTAGCGGTGGTGTCACGAGCAGCAAAGATTACACCAATGATGTTATCAGCGATTTGTTCATCGGTGAGGCCTTCTTTATCACCCATGAAAGAACCCAACAAGTCATTGTACTCCTGCTTCGTTTCTCTCCTGGTCGATATGATTTTGGCCAGGATCTGAGCTAGCTCTTTCCTTGCTTTCATCGATTTGTTGAAAAGTGTACCCGGAATGTTAATGGGCATCGAGTTATAACCTTTTTCTAATATGTAATAACACCTCTTCAGATCTTCTCTGTACTTCACTTCATCCTCTCCGAATATCGATAGCAGCGCAACATTGAATGTGTACTGCAAATATAAAAAATATATTTGATATCAACATATCATCAAACACAGGGTAAACAAAAACAGAGGAAACAACCCTGTTTTTTTTTCCCTCTCTGTTTTTTAGGCTTACCGTTTTCATTTCTTGGAAAGTGGTAATCAGCCTGCCTTCCAATGACTGGAGAGAATCTTTGGCAATGGATTCGATGTTGGAAACGAAGCTTTTGATGGCTTCAGGCACGAAGGCACGGAGCACAAGCTTCCTCAATTTGGCATGGTACTGTCCTTGGCTAAAGAAAATGGCTTGTTTGCCCAACATCCTCTCTTTACTGGCCGGAAACGTTGGCTTGAAGAGGTGAGACTTGGTGACAAGCACAAATTTCGCAGCTTCCGGGCTGGAAATCATCACACAGGGACACCCGAGTATATGGGTCTTGAATATGGAGCCGTACCTATATAAAAACAAACAAACACAAGCCACAGCCCATTGTAAGCATGCATTACATTACACTGCAAAGAACATGCCACAAAGAAAAATAACACACCTTTTCTGCTTGGAAGCAAAGAAGACATTTGGGTTTTGGGAGTAGAGCTGAAAGGTTTCACCGATGTACGGCCAACCCAAGGTGCCTGGCGGGAGGGGTAAATCCCGGGATTTTTTGGATTTGAACAAATTAAGCAGAGAATTGAAGAGAAAAATAAAGAAAATGGAAGCAAATAAGGGAATCATGAAATAGAATGCCATGTTTAATAAATTATAAATAGGGTGGAAATCTTGGTAGCTGAATGGTGAAGAAGTTGTGTGATGGAAACAAGTGAGCAGCAGGTATATATATAGGGGGGGGGGACTGGGGATTGGGTCGGGCTCGGTCGGGTCGGGTTAGAAATATGAAAAGGATATAGGAAGGGAAAAGGAAGGGGGTTTGAAATACAACTTGAATCCCCCACACGCGGAATCTCCCTCCAGCTCATTGCATGTTTTCTAGTTCTACTCATCTGTACTCTTTATCCGTGCTAATATATTTTCTGTGACTCAGTTCATTGTTACATATTCTATTTTTATTATTTTATTAATATTAAAATTTCATCTCACTATTTTTTTTATTTAATTACCGATGTTAACGTTATCAGTAAAGGTCAAAGCTTTAAACCTTGTGCTTTTAGTTATATTTGTGGGTTTTAATTCGATTTGATCGGTTTATTTTAATCTTAATTATTTTGATTATTAATTTATTTTATGTTTTATCTTAGTTTAATTCTATTTTATAATTATTTGAATATATATCTATTTTTATGTGTGAGTTTTAATCTCGTGGAATAATTTTAGTCTAGATTATTTTGATTCTTAGATTATTTATATTTGATTTTGATTTGATTATAATTTGTCCTTACTTAAACTCATATTTGTGATTGTATTATAATCACAATGTTGTATAATTTTTATCTATTTCTTTTTTTTCATATATTTTTATTAATGACTGTGAATGTTTTTGTATTATTTTACAATAAAAACATAATTATTAACTATAATTTAATATATAGATTGAGTCTTAACTCGACTGACATTAAAATTATTATCAATGTAAGAAAATATGAATTCCCTGAAGTGAATTGTACTCTTATTTAAAAATTAACTAGTAACTGTAGATAATTTAAAATGATTAAATGTAAAAAAACTATAAATTAGTCATAAAATAAAAATAGCAAGCACGTGGCAGGACTGAAAGAAAAGAAAGCAGAAAGAGCGCGTGAGTGTTTGACCAGAATCAAGAAAAGGTTGGGTTTTAAGACATGAAAGAAAACGTCCCTTAAGCAAGACAAAAGGAGAGTTTGAAGTTAGAAGTATGAGTCACTTTAACGAGCTCAATCCGTACTCACTTTTTCTTTGAACATCCAAATATTGAAGGGTAGAAACCCCATAGTCTTTTACCATACCTCACTCTAAAAGTCTGCAATTTTTATACGCTTCACCAAAATCTGTGCCATATGTTTTAAATCTTAAACTAAAATAATTTGTCATTCAAAACCCCCATCTTTGAATTGGAGACAGTTCAAAGCATGCCTTTTTATTTTCAAAGCAAAACCCCACTTTGAACAAGCTGCAATAAAAGCTTATACAATATATTTATCAATATATATAATAAGCAGCCAAAAGAGTGAGAGTGTTTAATAAATGTTGGGTTGGATTTGGGTGGTGTTTTGGTGAGTCAAAACCTTTGTCAAGCCCCAACCAAAAATAAAGACTTACATATACAAGAAACGAAGTCACCGTGTACTGCTTCAATAAAAATGTGGTTTCTCATTTATACTCAAAATCACCATAATTGAATAATATTTTTGGTCTGTTATAGGTTTTATAGGTTTAGGAATTAGTCCAAAACCTCAATTTTTTTCCATCTTGGGTGGGGGGCTCTCAATCATCAATTTATCATCTCTTATGCTCATCAACATTCTATTCTTAACTATTTTTAATATTTCATCTACATCATTAATTAGTGTAGCCATGATAAGATTTTTTAATTATATGTGAATTTTAATGTTTAAATGCATTTAGCACTTTGATTTTATTTAAGTTATACTAATTTGAAAAAAAAACAAATAAATCTATTTATTCTACATTAATTAGTAACTATAATTATACTAAAATAACATTATATATTAAAAAAAAATCATGCTTTTTTTCCTTTTCGAGTACATTTTCATCCAAAATAACTAGTAATGTACCAATGACTATGAACTTAGTAGCTTACCCTTTTTTTTTTTTAACTAAGCTACCGATACTGATATATTTTCTTTTATATGGTAACAAAAGGAATAAAATGAAGCGAAACTTGAAAGAAAAACAACAGGGATAGTAAAATGATTATATTACAATACCAATGTAGTATTTTCTTTAGTAATGTGATGCACTTACAGTTAAAGACATATTCATATTATACATGTACATGCTATGTTTAAATAGAATTGTCTAAATAATGGTTTACCACTTACTTTTCCAAAATTTAAATTCGAATGGATTCTATAGATGAACAATCTTTGATCATCAAACCAATCACAAGAATTCAATACCGATATAATTAAAGTAAAAGTCACGAGTAATTGAGCATTTATAGTAGTTAAATAGTAGCTATTGGTGGCAAAAAAAACAACAGCAATACTAGTATTAAAATATGGTGTGATATGTTCCACCGGGTTAATATTTGATATTATTATTGTGTGTACTAGATGTTGATATATTATAAAAAAGTTGAAATTAAATTTACCTAACTTTATTGTTGATGAGGCAATAAATTGATTCATCCATAAGCTATACAATTATATATTGTTAGTGCATCAAATATAAATTATATATAGAGTGATATTGATTATTTCTTCAATAATACCATTCAGAGTTAAAAAGTAAAAAATTAAGCATTTTGTATTAGAGAGATGGAGATAAAATTATAAAATTTGAGAGGTAAAAATTTAAAATTTTATATAAAAAAACCCTAATTTGAATTATTAGTTTTTAAAAAGAGGTTAAAATTTAATCAAACCAAAATCCCTACTTGCCTTTTGATCCGCATATATATTTGCAAATATTTTTGTTTCCATTTGTTTACGGTCTTTGGGTGTTTAGGATGGCAATGGAGAGGTAATTAACATTTTTTACTACATTTGGGTATTTAATTAATTTGATACTTCAGTATCTGAATGCTAAATAATTGGTTAAAATATGAGCAATTTGAGATTTTGTTTTTGTTTAAAAGAGTTAAAAATTTAAGTGTTGTTATTTTTATTTTATTTTAAAAAATCTTAATTCAATCATTAATGTTGTTAGTATTTTTTTTATCAAAATTTATAAAATTGACATGTCTATTTTCTTTCAACCATATGGCACAAGTTAGTAAATTATGATTGAAAATACTAATTTCAATGATGAAACTAGATTTTTAATTTTTTTTTAAAAAAGATAAATTTTAAATATAAAAAATAAATTACAAATTATGTCAAACTACATGGACTAATCGACCTAAATAAATACATATGTCCAGACTAAAAAGAGAATAGATTTGTAAAATAAAAATGGAGGATATATTAATTATGTAAAAGGAAAAAAAATAAAATGATGAGATTTGTGAGATGAAAATGGGAACTCTTAGCCAGGAGATCAATTATGATCAGAATGTTTCAATCTTTTTCAAAATTTGGATTAGCTGAATAGTCCAATAATGATGCATGACATCTTAATGCATGTGTTGTGGCAATACATGTGGCTAAACCTAAAAAGAGTTGAGTTGTCAAAGTCAATTACCAAATACAAAACCATTTGTTTTTTGTTTTTTATTTTATGCTTAATTATGTTGAGATGAAATTAATAATAGGCTTTACTAATATAGATATTCTGTCCCGATGGATGAGTTTGTGTAGTGAAGCCACCTGTTGTGATTTCTCCCATCCAAACCATATATGAAAATTAATTACTTGCTTATTTTAATGGCTGACTTTTTCCTTTGTATTATTATGGTTATGTTCAAAACACATGGTCTTGAAATCATACTCTTATCCCAATTTATATGCCAATATGGTTTGTACTAAAAATATTTAAAATTTTCATTTTATACATTATCACTCAATCACAACTTGGTTGACATTTAATAAAATAAAATAAAATAAAAAATTTATAAACAGAGTGGTCCTGCAAGTAGTCATGAAATCTACACTTTATATCTCTACAATATTTTACTTTCCGTGAAATATCCCATTTTTTAGTCATTCCACCCCTCGTCACCTTCTTCTTCAGTGTCAAGTGGGAAGTAACAAGTGGGCAATCATATTGTTATATTTCATCCAATGCACAAGTGGTCCTTTATTTTATTTCATTTTTTGTTTTTCTCCTTAATTTGTACAAAATGTTTATACCCCAATCATTTTCCTTTTTTGGGGGAAGATCTTGCATAATGCCAACAAGTTACCATTGCAATAACAAAACAAATTTATTATTCTCCATACCAGTTCTTTACATTTATTAGGAAATCCTCTGCCAATAACACAAAAGCCAAAATATTGCTTTTCTTACATGTTAATATTATTTCCCAAATTTTATTTTTTAACTTTTTTATGCCCAGCTTTTTCATTTATAAATAGACTCTTCACCAAGTTTCTTCCATTGGAAAAATGTTATAAGAGAATTTATAGTCAATTATACATATAATAATAATAAAGGAAATCAAAAATAAGAAAATAATAGTTATTGATAAAAGTAAAAAAAAAGAAAAAGAAATCACTAATTTCAAATACAAAAGCCAAAACATTTATATATACGGCCAAAAAAAAAAGGAAATGATGATAAATATGCCCAAAAGATACCACTAGGTCAATATACACCAAGATTTTATTAGACTAATTTATAAAGCATAAATGATGCTGATATAATAATTGGATTCTTTCCATTTTTCTCATAAACATGGTACGATGACAGGTTTGCAGAGACTGCATTTTTTGGGATTAGATTAATATCAACGAAAGGTACAATGTAACAATAACACTTCCTGTCTGCCCATTTATATATATACACCCACTTCCCTGTCTCTCTCATCTTCCGAATTTTATGAAAAGAATGCTTGATTCTGACAACCCGCTATGAGTCCCATAGCCATATGATCGTCACCACATTCATGCATGCTTATGGAAGGCGGATAATTAATTTTCACATAAAGTCACTGTGGATGCAATTTTCATCTTTATGTAGTAATTGAGAATATCCATGCATGCATCCTCCCATTTATCTATATTTGTATGCAAATGGACAATTGAAGTTGAAAGGTCCAAAAAGTCTAAGCTCAAAACTCTACATTGCTGCATTCATTAGATTTTGTCTTTCATAAACAGAAGCTATATATGCTTTCCATCTTTGAACAACCAAACCTTCATGCATCACTACTAACTTTGGCCTTACATTATATTCGTCTCATTATCCCACTCCATGCATTTTAACAATTTAGTTCCATCTCTAAATAAATCCTACCTCCTGCTTCTTATCTCAACAATTAATTAATTGATATCTAATACTTAAAGATTTATGTGCGTCAAAAAATTATTGAGGGACTAGTCTCAAATCTTAACTAATATTATATGTATTGGGGTTATGTTATGGCTAGTGCTTTGCATTGCGCTAGCTGTCCTTAGCGAAAGCCAGCATCATTCCATTAGTTTAAATTAATAATTTAAAACCACATACGTCGAGTATGCTTCTCTTCTGCTCTGATGACTAATGGCGATTTCTCTATGGCTGGGCGACCCACGTCCCCAATACCTGCTAACGTTTAAATTTGTACGTATATGATCGTGGTATTATTAATTTAATAAATTAAACACAACCCATTGCAAAGATAAAAACAATTCATTGCTAAGAAATACGCTTCTAACTTTGTGGTTGGTAACACAACAACTGAATCAAATTTCATTTAACTTATATAATGTAATGTATATTCTCTAACCCCCAACTAATTATCTCTCTAACAATCACCTCCACTTTACATCCAACTAAAATTGCAACCTTTTCTTTTAATGAGTAAGTAAAATGGGTTCCAAAATTTCATCTAAAACTGATGTCAATTAAGATTTCAACACAATTTTTTTTTGTCACTCCAACACTAGTTTACTTTATGGATTGCTACAATTTCTTCTTTAACTAATATATTATGCACTCCTTTTGAAAAAAGAAAAAAGAAAAAGGATGGCTGTATAAATAGCACAAGTTAAAAGGGTGCAGTATCGATTTTTTCCAATAAAAACAATTTTAGTTAAATGAATTTTTTTTTTCACAAAACTAAACCAAGTCTTAAATTCAATGCATTATTAACAAAAACAACATCCATGTAATAATTACAGCAAGTTTAAAACATTAACTATAAGGTACATTAGTCTTACACTTAACGAGTTTATCTTGTCTCTTATTGATCTTATCAATTAAAGATATAAATTAAAACCATTTTATAAGTTAAGAATACTTGTAAGTGTTAGACCCCACGAGCCTAAAGCTAAAACTTACGTCATTGGAATCACATCTCTGACATGGACAAAACACTTTTCAATAATATGTCACATATATTTATTAATTTCACATATATCTATTAATTTGACATGATAATCTGTACCTATAAAGAAAGGACATCCATAAATTAGAGTATAGGCTTTGGAGAGTATGTAACTAATTCAAGAATGACATATTATTTCTGGAGAAGAACCAAATGTGCCCCTTTTAAAACTCTCAATCATCAAGAAATAGGGTTTTCTCTCTCTTTTTTCTCCACAGTCAAACTCTATGCCACCTTTCTTCTTCCTCCCACATTCTAATCTTTAACGGAACCTCATCAACCACCATCATCTCAATTGTATTTTAACAAACAAATTTAAGTTAACTTTACTTGATTATTTTAAAAAAAAATTAAAACAAATAACTTTTAAATTTTCATAAAATGATATTATCTAATTTGTCAGTAACGTGAGTGTGTAAATTAATAATATAATCTATACTAGAAATTCAACGTATAAGTTTCAACGATAAGTCTCCTTCAATTTTATGACCAATACAAGTGTATGGAGGGGAGGGTAGATTGATGGTCAAAGCAACCACTTGGATTTCTCCGATTAGATTGCCAGAATGATGAAATATTGTCAATTTCAGACATTGAATTAAATAGGGGTCCCTTATTTTGGTTGGAAAAATAGACCCAAATCTTATTGACCAAAAACTGTATGGTACCATATTAGGTGTTAGCGAGAATTTTTTACATCAACTCAGCAATTGCAAGTAATAAAATTTGTCAAAAATGCATAATACATTGTCTGAATTTGAAACATTTGAAAATAGTATCATTAGACGACAAAAAACTATATACACCGATACAACGAGGAAATTGGTAGAAAAAATGCATGCGCATTTACAAATACAATTAGGGCAGTCAGCTGCCTCTTAATTTTTCATTTATAATAAAATAACTTCATTTAAAAAAATTTACGAATACATATCACAAATTATATATGTTGGATTACTAAAATTGTAATAAACTTAATACAAAATAAAATGAATTGACTTAAATTTAGAATAATTTAAAGAAAAATCCAGCACACTTAAATGCTAGTTAAATGCTTGAGAATTATAATAAAATTAAATCTTTGCTTATGTTCTTTCTATATAATTTGATGCTTTGCATGGTTATAGACATCAATTCGAGTTTGTGTGCATTTTATGTCCTTTTTACCTTTTTTTTTCTTTAAAACCTTTAGGTATTTGAAAAATTGCAATGATTTTGACTAAATTAAGAGAAATATGTATATTTATGTTAATTGATAAGTTAATATTAAATAATTTAATTTCTTTTGACATTAATGCTTATACAATATGATAAGTTTCTATTTAGGCGGGCTGACATTAAATTATTACTTCAATTTTATTATATTTTTTTAATAGTGAGATGGAATATTAAAAAATTAAATTGAGCTTATCTGAACTTGAGCTCACCTAAAAGAATTTCTTTAAATTTTAAGTAGAAGAATGTCTATGAAAACCTCTAATCTCGGCCTCTCCTTGCCACCAATTTTGGCTTTGCCTTTGAATCTTATTTTTATTTATTAATAAAATTTAAACTTGGAAATCTTGTTTAAGGAACATAGAACCCCTACTTTTAGACTTAATTATTTTTATTATACATTCATAATATGGATGAAAAATAATATATTTATTAAAAATTTATGTTAAAATCAAATGAATTTTTAATTGAAATTATCAATATAAAAATATTTAAAAAATAAAATAAAAACAAATTTTCTTAATAAAAATATTTTAAATTATTTTCCATAAAAAATGCTTTTGCTTTTTAATGCAAATAAATCCGACCTCTCTTGCCTTCAATGCCTTTCAACCGTACTTTATAGTCCCCGACCATCTTTTTCGCACCTCACTACCACGCGCCTGTTCATCTTATCCTTTATGTTTTTGAGTATTCTATATAGCCGACATAAAAACACAAAACCAATGCCTAAATTTCTATCTATTGCAAAATTTATGTGGTTAAATTGACACGTCCAATTCATTTTCTTTCTTTCTTCCTTTTTTTTCCCTTAATCCATTATTTGATATATCTTTTAATGTAATACTTAAACTTTTTGTCTAATTTAAAAATTATTTTTGACAAAATTTATAATTTTTAGTACTTAAAAGTAATAATGTTAACTTTTTAGTATTTAATTTGAATTTTAGAGTTGAGTTGATAAAAATTCATCATTTACTAATAATATTAGTAATTAACTTTTATCAAATCAATTCTAAAACTCGAAAAACATGAGTCATCATATAAAGCAAGTTTGAAGAATGCCCACCTCCTCTTCAAGTAACCTTAGATCTGAGCAAAATTCAAAGGGTAAACTATAAATCAAGTCATTGTTTCTTTCACATGATTCCTAAATTGAATTTCACCAAAAACCAAATATCAATCATTCTTAATCAAACCTTGATTTGATTATAACCTAATTTTGAAACTAAAACTAGGTCTAACTAATCAATATAAAAAAGCATAGCCTTAATCAAATCTAAGCATAAATTGAAATATTTATATTCAAAACAATTCTTTTCCTTTTCCAAAATTTGACAAAAATCGTGTAGATTATTCCTTTCCTTTTCTTTTATTTTTTTGACGAATAAAATTAAGTAAACGATAAAATTGATCTAAACCTTCTTGGATACTCTCCCAATAAAGCTTTATTGGAAGCTGATCATGGATGAATCGAAGAGAAAAAGGGAGCATGGAACCAAATTGGTTTGGGTAAGTTTCGTATGGTGGTCATTTTAGTCATTGAAAGTGTCGAGCTCGTTTGAAGCATTCGTGAAACAACGTAGTTTCGAGAGGGCGAGAATGTTGTAGGTAAGGTAGATAAGGTGGGCATGGGGATTGGTTAGGAGTTTGAGGGAATGAGCTCAGGAAATTTGTTGAAGGTAGACTGCCATAGGTCACGATTGGCGAGGTCTTCGAGTGAGGCAAGCTTGTGGACTAGGTTATTGAGAGATCCGAATTGGTCCGTCAAAGCGACAGTGGATGATGATGGTTTGTAACTATGGGGTAAGAATGGGGTGAGCATGTGCGAGGCAATTTTTATTTTCGTTTTAGCTTTCACCTTTTCGTGTTTTAGAAACATAAAAAAGTTATGTTAAAAGAAATGAAAAGCATAGAAAAACTATTTTAAAAGAAATGGAGAAGGGAGTAAAATAAAGGGAGAAGCAGAAGAGAATGGAAAAAAAAGGAAATTTAAAAGAACATAAAAGAAAAAAATGCTCTATTATAATGCACGTCGATAATGACAGTAGAACAATCGTAAAACAATAAGAAAAAAAAATAAGAACACAGATTTTACGTGAAAACCCTTTCGGGAAAAAAAACCACAAGTAGAGGAGAATAAATTCACTAATGTTGAAAAATGAAAGATATAAGAGGAGTTTCAATTTATTTAAGGATTGAAAAACTCTGTTCTAATCAAAGTCAAGTAGTAGAAATATAGTTATATACGGACTCAACTTGTGCGGTATGTTCCGTACTGCGGGGATTTCGCCCCTACAAATCCCCTTATTTTGTCACTATATTTATTTTTTCAATAAGTGACGGGATTTGGGTCACACAATCTCTAACATGCTTAAAACGAAAAATTATAGAGAGGAATTGTATAATTTAACCTAAAATTTTCGTTTGAAATAATGATTTAACGTGTCACGTTAGCTTACTGTTACAGCGTTAATGATAATTAATGGCTCAGTGATAAAAATGTAACATAACGTAAGTGACTAAAGCGTAGCATTTCAAACATAAATGATCAAAATGTAATTTGAGGTAAATAAAAGTGACTATTTTGATAGTTTACCCAAATTTAAATAAAAAATATTTATTATTTATCTATTTATTTATTATTTAATTTATTCATTTCTTGTTTTTAATTGCACAATAAAAAAATTAATTACATAATGAAATATACTTTTCATAAAAAAAATATATGATTTCTGTTAAAATTAAATATTTTAAATTTATGTCTAATTTATTAAATATTTTTCAAACAAGTGAATATTTTTATCAAAGTCTAAATAAGGTTTAAATAGTTTTCAAAAGAAGATAATGCTTCAGTAACACCTTGCTTTTGCAGGTACCAAAAAAGAATTAGCTATAATATTTTTTATATTTATTTTATGACTTATGTATAAAATTTATGACGTCCTCTTAATAATATCAACTCTAAAATTTTAATAAGTATTTTTCCTTTAAAATAAAATGTGAATAAATTAGTTGCATCCCAGACAACTACTAGCGGAATCTGTATTATATATAGGGGGTTCACACACACGCGCAGTCTTCTGCGTGTAGATATGAAAATGATTAAGTTGTTCCAATAACTTAGCCTGGGGTGTCGGGACTAGGAATCTATTGTAGATGATGACGTGGATGCAGGTGGACAAGGTTAAAAAACTCCATACAGTCCAAATACAATGAACCGTCATTCTGCATTAAAATCAAAGCCGTTTTGGTTTGTGATTTATACGACACCAATATGACTACGACATATCTGCCCAACAACTTATATTACCAAGTAAATCCATTGCTTTTTCACATTTTCCTATTTATTTTCCTTTTTTTTAATGTAGTTTTTCATTTTTAGTGGCGATTTTTTATAATAATATAAAAATTAAGAAATTATCAATCTATAAAGTTTTTTTACAATGTTATTAGTTACTTTATTATTATTTATTAATATATGTTTTTGGGAGTTATCTTTTGAAATATCTTTTTTAAAGATGTTTCCATATTTACAAGTATTAAGTTTAGTGTGCATGGTATCACTGTCAATGCATCCACATCGTATTGTAATCAGAGTAATTATTTTGATATGATTACAACAACTCAATAATTTAAGTGTTGAGTTCATGGTGTAATTTTTAAAATTATACTGTAATAGTATAATTTAATTTTAAAATCAATGAGGATAAGCTTAAACCTTAAACTCAACATCCATAGGTCTCGAGTTATTAACAACATTTAAAATGACACATAGTGTAATTTTACTTAATTTTAACGAAAAACAAAGTTAAATTCAACACATGTGGGTGTCAAATTTATCTTGTAAACCTTTCCTCAAATTGTAAATTTAAAACTTATAAATAAGGTTTAAGGATTTTAGTTTTTCAAAAGCATCCAAAACAAATAGTTTACTACGTTTTACCTAAAACCTTGCATAGCTAAGTGCCATCAAGTTAAAATTTCCAAAGGTATTGTAATGGCAACCAACATAATGAGAACCGAAGGAGCATATTTTTCCAAGGAGACAAAATTATTGCAACACTCTCTTATGGCTTACCTTCACGACAATATAAGTGTAGGTGCACTCAGACGAGAGAATCATCCCCCAATTATAGGATGTCGATTTCTATCACACTAGCCATATTGTGAGAGTTACATATGTTTCAACATGACTATCTACTCTAATTGAACACTAAAGACTAGAGACCCATACGTTTCATTCATGGTAAAGCATGCAGAGATCAAAAACACGAGGCTCACTTTGCCCCTTCCATATCTCATCTTTCCAATTTCTCTCAAGCAAAAGTCATTTATTAATGAAAAAGATGAGGTCTGTGGAACTAAAGTATTTCTCAAAGTGAAAAAAGGGAAAGCATGTTGTTGAAGATATTAAGGTGGATACTCTAACTAATGAAGATGATGAGCCTGTACCAGTTGTTGCCCAAATTGCAATTGGCTTAACATCCGTTAGTGTTTTGTGTACTGCACAAGCTAGATATACTAAGCATTTGGATAAAGAAGTTGCCTAACTCATAAATAATATTTAGTATTATGAACTCCAATTGAAGCTTTTTTAACATCAAAAGACCCCGGCTTAAAATCAATGCATTTTCCATTTCTTACCATCACATATACTACCCCATTCCATACTCATTTTACCATTTAAATAACAAACACAAAGATACATAAGTTACCAAAACATACACTATTGCATATATGAACATTAGCTTTCCAAAATCAAACATTAACAAAGGTGTAAACCAAACCATAATTCAAATAAACACCTATGTACGTGCAGCATAATCAAGCTTAAAATGAGCAAAAGTCTGTCGAATCGATAGGTGGATAGTGTGAGCTTCGAGGTGATCCAATCGACGCGTTCTACAAAATGACCACTACGGAAACAAAAAATGAAACATAGTAAGCATATTTAACACTTAGTAAGTTCATAATAAATGAACTTAACTTACCTTGTCATTTTAACAATTCAAGTAATTGAAACACAAAGGCAACATGGCATATCCTTGGCATCCTTATTTATATATATTCATAAGCCATTCCACAAGACAACCTGTAGGTTAATACCTCACATAATAAGATCATGGCATCTAAATTCACATACATGTACAACCAAATTATTTTACATCATACTATTCAACCTTGTTCGATACTAAAACAAATCAACGGAATTCACATTCAATCATTTCATTACCATTTAATTTTCATTTTCTGTCTAGAGAACAATAGCAATTTAAATTCGGATACATGAGATTAATTTACTTCCACAAACTGTAAAGTTGATTTACTTATACAAGCTTTTTTCGATGCTACTCACTCAAGCTATCAAGAATCCGCAACATGTGTTAGATCTCATCCATCATTAAAGAATATAATTTGATTTTCTCACACAAGATGTGAGACAGCCCCTAAATTGACCCTAGTCGGAAAGTGGTTTCGGGACCACTAAACCGAGTCATAAAAATAATTAGCCGTCATAGTTGATGCTCATTATATGTACATATGCATGTGTGAAAATTTCATGTTTGAATTTTGTTAATTGTAAGTGAATTTTATCAAATAGGACTTATGTGAGAAAATTTAGAAATGTGCTAGGCAAATGTAAAGTGGCCTATTAATGCATGTTGTGAAAATGAAGGGTTTGCATGTCAAATTTCCCAAAATTAAAGCATAGTGGCCGGCCATGCTATGGGTGGAAACATGTTGTAAACATGTTGTGTTAGTGTGTTATGTTAGAAAGAATACAAAAAAGGGGTTAGGATTAAAGTAATGCAAAGGGAGGAGTGATGAAAAAAAAAATTGTCTCATCCATGCCCCCCTGATGAAAAAAAAATTGTCTCATCCATGCCCCCCCATTGCCGTGAATTGAAGAAAGAAAACAAGTTGTGTTCTTTGGTTCTTCTTGGCCGAATCGAAAGGAGGAAGAAAGGAGTGAAGCAATCGGTCATCTTAGGTCGATATTAAGGTAAGGAAGTTGATACTAGTTCTTGAAATCCTAGTTGATATTGAGTGAGATATTATCAAGTTATTGTTGGTAACCCATGTTGAAATTGTGATTTTGGAATAAGTAAGGTTTTCGGCTATGGAGATTAATAAGGGTGATGGTTGTGTTTTATGCTAAATCTAGATGAACAATGGTAGTTTGCTTACATCTTGATATCTATGAGTTCCTTTCTTGGTTCTACCTTAGATCCATGAAGTATATTTTTATTTGGTGTTGTTGGAGGTATCGGCCATGGTATATCCATGAGTATGATTTATGCTTATTACATGGTAGGTAAGATTTGTGTTTTGGATATATGTTTATATTTGGTTAATGATTTATTCTTGTGAAGTATAAATTTGTAACATGAATTGAGTTGGAAGTTATTATAATGTACTTGTGCATTCGGGTATATGATGAAAATATATGAGGTGGTTATAATCAACTTTGTGATTCGGCTCTTGCACATATATATATTTGCACATGATGTATTGGTATGACATATATATTATCTCAAGGTATATATTTATATATGATGGTGTTTCAGTTATGGAGTAAATGATGGATGCGTATTGAGTTATAATATGTAATGCATTAGTTAGTAAAATGTATGCCATTTATGTGTGGTATTAAGTATATAATTGGCCTCAACATAGACATGCATATTCGGCCACATGAGATGGATTGGTGTTGCATGTATTCGGTTAGAGGCAACCATATTGATGCTTTTATCTTGGCTTAGATAATCAGCTAAAAGAGAGTGTGGGCTAATATGTTGAGTTTGATTCATGATTTCATACATATGTGACTTTAATGTCTAATGAATATATATGGGCTAAGTACCTTGAGTTCCTCTTTTCGATGCTCAAATGATTAAATCAATTTATTTGTTAAATTAAGCTCAAGAGCAAAGGGGAACTAAATCCGATAAAGGGAAGGAAAAAGTGGTCGAATAGCCATCGAAATCGTTCGACAACATCCGAGGTAAGTTTTCGAGTAACGAGACTTAGTTACGATTTAATTAAGTCACGACGTATGAGCATAACAAATATACGGTAATATGATGATTCTACTTGAATTATATGTTGAGTTAATTAGTCTATACGTATGACGGGTAGCCGTATGTGCATAGAGATCGTGTCATAAAGCAAACTAAACCATGCTGTTTGTATGTGGCTAGTGAGCCGAAAAAGGGATTGCTTAATACGTGACTTGTGTTTGAACTCTAATTATGAAAATGAAATATAGATGTGTCATGATTTATTGATATGTGCATGAATATTTGGATGATAACCGGGCTAAGTCCCGAAGGCATTTGCGCTAGTGACTAGTTCCGAGCTAAGTCCCGAAGGCATTTGTGCGAGTTACTATATCCGGGCTAAGTCCCGAAGGCATTTGTGTGAGTTACTATATCCGGGCTAAGTCCCGAAGGCATTGGTGCGAGTTACTATATCCGGGCTATGTCCCGAAGGCATTCGAGCGAGTAGCTATATCCGGTTAAATCCCGAAGGTACTTGGCTTGGGAATGAGCGACCTTGCTGTAATAGTTTCAATTAATACGCTCGTAAAATCCCAGCGATGAGGTATGTTTCGTATATGCATTGAATTAGTTGATCTCGTACAAATAGTATTCGCTCAATCGATAAATGAGCTACCGGCCTTTGGCTAAGTTGATCTTTTGTGTATAAATATAAGGGTTGGTAATGTGAAGTAAGTATGACATTGAGAATTTGTGCATATGAAATTATCCGTTTAGCCATATGAATGCTACACTTTAGTTGTGTCAAATTTTATGGCTCAAAACTTACTAAGCATTAAATGCTTACTCCGTTTCTTTGAATCTCTGTTTTATAGATTTTGGTTCGTCAGCTATCGGACTCGGGATTGTCGAAGTCGAAGTCGTCCACACTATCAAAGCCCCTTTTTGGTACACTTTTGGTTGAACTCTGAAATGGCATGTATAGGACTACCCTTTTTGATGTTGGTCATGTACCTTTCGGTATTGTACAAATTTGGATAGCCATGCGAAAATGGCTTATATATATATTTGAGCATAATGTTATAATCATTTTGTATGTATATGGTTATTGAGAGGTGTGGATATGCTTGGCAATGATTGACCATTGGAATGGTTAATCACGATTATACCTTGTGCTATATATACTAAAGGGTTAGTTGAATCATGGAAACTATGTAATAGGTAAGGTCTACCTTAAAGGCAGATGTTGACAGCAGCAGTAGTGTGAACTTGAAAAATCACTAAAAATAGTAGGAATGGAATTAAATAGTGAATAAATTATGTAATCTAACCTTGATGAATCTACTTCCATATGGAAGAAACGAAACGGTCATATGAGTTTTAATTTAAGAGATATTTAAGTTTTCGTGGGACAGGGCCAGAGCAATTTCTGGATCCCCTGATCTGACTTTGGAAATTCATTATGAATTAACCAGATATAATTAGTAGTCATGCCATATATGTATAGATTCCTTTTTGAGTCTAGTTTCATTAGAAACAAACGGCATAAGTATTTAAGCCCTGTACAAGGATTTATCTAAGTCGCAATGCAGGAAGGTCAGTGTAGTTGAACCCTGTAACAGGGGAGACTTTAACTAATAAACTGTACTAATTGGCCCAACCAAAAATTCTAGAAAAAAATTTTTAGATAGATATATAAGTCTAGTTTCAGGGAAAAATTACGAAATTTATTTTCGAGTTTTGGAACTCAAGATATGATTTTTAAGGTGACAGTGACGCAGTTAGCCAGCTGTCTGGAAATTTTTAAAATGGACTGTGATCATATATGAATTATGTCTGTTAGCACCTCGTGGTCGATTCCGACAACGGTCTCGGGTACGGGGTTTTACAATTAAATTGGTATCAGAGCTACGGTTTAGTCGATTCTTGGACTACCGTAATACGTTTAGGTCTAGCTATACATGCCATTTTGTGATTATTTGATAGTGTGGTGATTTCTGACATTTGCAAATGTGTTTATTTATAGTAATGGATCCCGATCCCAACCAAGCGGTAGCTGATGATCTTGAAAGTGTAGCGCCTGCTCCCGAGCAAGGGACAGCGCCGGCGGACTCTCAACCTATTGCTAGTAATCCGAATGATGAAGCTAGACAAGCTTTTTATAGCGTGATGAATGATTGGTTCAACCAATACATTCGAACAAATACGGCTGTTCCACAACCTCCATTCCCGACAAATACAACCCTCGCACCTACAATACCATTGGTAACTGACCAGATAAGGTCAAATAAGCCCCCAGTTGACAGAATCTGAAAACACGGGGCTACTGAATTTAAAGCTACGGACAGCGATGATGCCGAGCAAGCTGAATTTTGGTTGGACAACACTATCCGGGTACTCGATGAGCTATCTTGCACACCCGATGAGTGCCTAAAGTGTACTATCTCCTTGCTACGTGGTTCTGCCTACTATTGGTGGAATACGTTGACTTCTGTTGTGCCTAGAGAGCAAGTAACTTGGGAGTTCTTCCAAACCGAGTTTCGAAAGAAGTATATCAGTCAGAGATTCATTGACCAAAAACGGAAGGAATTTCTTGAACTCAAACAAGGTTCCATGTCGGTTACCGACTATGAACGAAAATTTGTGAGGCTTAGCCGGTACGCGCGAGAATGCATTTCTTTAGAAGCTGTGATGTGTAAACGTTTCGAAGAGGGATTGAATGATGATATAAAGCTGTATGTTGGCATTTTAGAAATCCAAGAATTTGTGGTGCTTGTCGAGCGAGCTTGCAAAGCCGAGGAGCTCAGTAAGGAGAAAAGGAAAGCTGATGTGGGAGCAAAGGAGTTTCGTAAGAGATCATCGGGAAAGCCCTTTCAACAGTCATCGAAGAAATTTAGAGATGATCTAGGCCGATCTAGAGACACTTCGGGCTTTTCTAGACGAGATCGCGATCGACCCCCTGTGAGTGCACGAGTCACTTCGGTCGCCAGTGTTGGAAATGATCGTCGAGATAGAACGGAGTGTCAGTATTGTGGTAAATGGCATTTGGGGAGTTGTAGATTCCATGACCGCTCCTGTTACAAGTGCGGATCAGTTGACCACTTTATTAAAGATTGCCCGAGGTTGTCTGAACAGAATGTAAATCAAAGTGGGAAACCGGGTGCTACCACTGTTTGAGGTAGACCATCTAGAAACACGGGAAATCCTAGTGGTGGTCAAAGAGGATCTAGAGATGCTACAACCAGATCTGAGGCTCGTGCTCCTGCTAGAGCTTATGCTATACGCGCACGCGAGGATGCTTCCTCGCCAGATGTTATTACCGGTACTTTTACTCTCTTTGATACTAATGTGATTGCTTTGATTGACCCTGGTTCTACTCATTCTTATATATGTGAAACCTTAGCGTCCAGTAAGACTTTACCTATTGAGTCTACTGAGTTCGTAATTCGGGTGTCAAATCCCTTGGGTCGTTACGTGCTTGTCGACAAAGTGTGTAAGAAATGCCCCCTAGTAATTCAAGGTTCCTGTTTTCCGGCGGACTTGATGCTTTTGCCGTTTGATGAATTTGATGTTATTCTTGGTTTGGATTGGTTGACCGTGCATGATGCGGTTGTGAATTGCAAAAGCAAGACTATTGATTTGAGGTGCGCAAATAACGAGATAATCCGAGTTGAGTCTACGGACTTAAAGGGGTTGCCAGCTGTAATATCATCAATGTTGGCTCAGAAATATGTAAGAAAAGGGTGCGAAGCATACCTTGCGTATGTACTTGATGACAAAGAGTTAGAAAAGAAACCCGAATCTATGCCGGTGGTTTGTGAATACCCGGATGTTTTTCCCGAAGAATTACCGGGTTTACCACCTGTTCGAGAGGTAGAGTTTGGTATTGAGCTTGTACCGGGGACTATGCCGATTTCGATAGCTCTGTATCGTATGGCACCAACCGAGTTAAAAGAGTTGAAAGCTCAGTTGCAAAAGTTGACGGATAGAGGTTTCGCTCGACCAAGTTTCTCACCTTGGGGTGCACCAGCATTGTTTGTGAAAAGAAGGACGGAACCATGAGGTTGTGCATCGACTATCGCCAGCTGAATAAAGTGACAATAAAGAATAAATATCCGTTACCGCGTATTGATGATTTGTTTGATCAACTAAAGGGAGCCTCAGTGTTTTCAAAGATAGATTTGAGATCGGGTTATTATCAGTTGCGAATTCGAGATTCGGACATACCCAAAACTACTTTTAGAACGAGATACGGCCACTACGAGTTCTTAGTGATGCCGTTTGGGCTCACTAATGCCCCTGCGGTATTTATGGATTTGATGAATCGGATCTTCAGACAGTATTTGGACCGGTTCGTAGTTGTGTTTATTGATGACATCTTGGTCTATTCAAGTGATGAGACCGAACATGCTGAACACCTGAGATTAGTATTGCAAATTTTACGGGATAAGCAGTTATATGCTAAGTTCAGTAAGTGTGAGTTCTGGTTAAGAGAGGTTAGCTTCTTGGGTCATGTGGTATCCGCATCGGGTATTCGAGTTGACCCGAGCAAAATTTCAGCCATACTTAACTGGAAGCCTCCGAGAAATATTACTGAGGTTCGGAGCTTTTTGGGACTTGCCGGTTACTACCGACGGTTTGTAAAAGGTTTCTCGATGATAGCCACACCAATGACGAAGCTACTTCAAAAAGATGTTAAGTTCGAATGATCGGAAAAATGTCAGAAAAGTTTTGACCAACTGAAAACTTATTTGACTGAAGCTCCAATTCTAGTGCAGCCCGAATCAGGCAAAGAGTTTGTCATTTATAGTGATGCATCTCTACTTGGGTTGGGTTGCGTATTGATGCAAGAAGGTCGAGTTGTGGCCTATGCGTCGAGACAATTGAAGCCACATGAGAAAAATTATCCGACCCATGATCTCGAACTAGCTGCCATCGTATTTGCTTTGAAAATATGGCGACATTATTTATTTGACGAGAAGTGCCATGTGTATTCAGATCACAAAAGTCTCAAATATTTGATGACTCAAAGAGACTTGAATCTGCGACAAAGGCGTTTGCTTGAGTTGTTGAAAGATTATGAGCTTGTCATTGATTATCACCCGGGAAAGGCTAATGTGGTTGCGGACGCCTTAAGCCGGAAATCACTGTTTACTTTACGAGCGATGAATGTACACTTGTCTGTTCTACCTGTTAGTAGCTGAATTAAAGGCCAAACCATTATTGATTCATCAAATTCGTGAAGCTCAGAAAGTCGATGATGAATTGGTTGCAAAACGGGCTGAATGTGTTCCGAATATGGAATCAGAGTTTCAAATTGATAATGACGATTGTTTGAGGTTCAGAAGTCGGTTGTGTGTTCCAAGGAATTCAGAACTCATTTCGATGATTCTGAACGAAGCTCATTGTAGCCGAATGTCAATACACCCGGGGAGTACAAAAATGTACAACGATCTGAGATGTCAGTTTTGGTGGCATGGTATGAAACGAGACATTTCCGATTTTGTTTCGAAGTGTTTAATATGTCAGCAAGTGAAGGCGGAACATCAAGTGCCTACGGGTTTACTTCAGCCGATCATGATACCTGAATGGAAATGGGATCGAGTCACGATGGATTTTGTATCTGGGTTGCCATTGTCGACAAGTAAGAAAGATGCGATTTGGGTTGTTGTTGATAGACTGACTAAATCGGCTCATTTTATCCCCGTACGTACGGATTTTTCAATGGATAAACTAGCTGAATTGTATGTTTCTGAGATTGTGAGATTACACGGGGTACCGATTTCTATTGTGTCGGATAGAGATCTGAGATTCACCTCGCGGTTTTGGAAGAAATTGCAAGAAGCTTTGGGTACCAAGCTGCATTTTAGCACCGCTTTTCATCCGCAAACCGATGGTCAATCCGAGCGGATAATTCAGATACTTGAGGATATGTTGAGATGTTGCATCCTCGAGTTTAGTGGTTCATGGGAGCGGTATTTACCTTTGATTGAATTCGCTTACAACAATAGTTTTCAATCAAGTATTAAGATGACACCTTACGAGGCTTTGTACGGGCGTAAATGCCGTACGCCATTGTTTTGGACCGAGCTCGGTGAAAGTAAAATTTTCGGAGTGGATTTGATTAAAGATGCTGAACAGAAAGTAAGAATAATTCGTGAAAGTCTGAAGGCAGCATCAGATCGTCAGAAGTCGTATGCGGATTTAAAACGAAGAGATATTGAGTATCAGGTGGGAGACAAAGTGTTTCTTAAGGTCTCACCTTGGAAAAAGATACTCAAATTTGGCCATAAGGGCAAACTAAGTCCGAGGTTCATAGGGCCATATGAAGTATCCGAACGAATTGGTCTAGTTGCGTATAGATTGATTTTGCCCCCTAAACTTGAAAAGATTCACGACGTCTTTCATGTTTCGATGCTTCGACGTTATAGATCTGATCCATCACACGTAATTAATCCATCAGAGGTTGAAATTCAATCCGATATGAGTTATGAAGAAGAACCGATTCGTATCCTAGCTCGTGAAGTGAAAGAGTTGCGAAACAAAAGGGTTCCGTTAGTAAAAGTGTTATGGCTCAAACACGGGATGGAAGAAGCTACTTGGGAACTCGAGAACTCTATCAAAGAGCGATACCCAAACCTATTTACCGGTAAGATTTTCGGGGACGAAAATTTCTTAAGTGGGGGAGAGTTGTGACAGCCCTAAATTGACCCTAGTCGGAAAGTGGTTTCGGGACCACTAAACCGAGTTATAAAAATAATTAGCCATCATAGTTGATGCTCATTATATGTACATATGCATGTGTGAAAATTTCATGTTTGAATTTTGTTAATTGTAAGTGAATTTTATCAAATAGGACTTATGTGAGAAAATTTAGAAATGTGCTAGGCAAATGTAAAGTGGCCTATTAATGCATGTTGTGAAAATGATGGGTTTGCATGTCAAATTTCCCAAAATTAAAGCATAGTGGCCGGCCATGCTATGGGTGGAAACATGTTGTAAACATGTTGTGTTAGTGTGTTATGTTAGAAAGAATAAAAAAAAGGGGTTAGGATTAAAGTAATGCAAAGGGAGGAGTGATGAAAAAAAAATTGTCTCATCCATGCCCCCCCATTGCCGTGAATTGAAGAAAGAAAACAAGTTGTGTTCTTTGGTTCTTTTTGGCCGAATTGAAAGGAGGAAGAAAGGAGTGAAGCAATCGGTCATCTTAGGTCGATATTAAGGTAAGGAAGTTGATATTAGTTCTTGAAATCCTAGTTGATATTGAGTGAGATATCAAGTTATTGTTGGTAACCCATGTTGAAATTGTGATTTTGGAATAAGTAAGGTTTTCGGCTATGGAGATTAATAAGGGTGATGGTTGTGTTTTATGCTAAATCTAGATGAACAATGGTAGTTTGCTTACATCTTGATATCTATGAGTTCCTTTCTTGGTTCTACCTTAGATCCATGAAGTATATTTTTATTTGGTGTTGTTGGAGGTATCGGCCATGGTATATCCATGAGTATGATTTATGCTTATTACATGGCAGGTAAGATTTGTGTTTTGGATATATGTTTATATTTGGTTAATGATTTATTCTTGTGAAGTATAAATTTGTAACATGAATTGAGTTGGAAGTTATTATAATGTACTTGTGCATTCGGGTATATGATGAAAATATATGAGGTGGTTATAATCAACTTTGCGATTCGGCTCTTGCACATATATATATTTGCACATGATGTATTGGTATGACATATATATTATCTCAAGGTATATATTTATATATGATGGTGTTTCAGTTATGGAGTAAATGATGGATGCATATTGAGTTATAATATGTAATGCTTTAGTTAGTAAAATGTATGCCATTTATGTGTGGTATTAAGTATATAATTGGCCTCAACATAGACATGCATATTCGGCCACATGAGATGGATTGGTGTTGCATGTATTCGGTTAGAGGCAAGCATATTGATGCTTTTATCTTGGCTTAGATAATCGGCTAAAAGAGAGTGTGGGCTAATATGTTGAGTTTGATTCATGATTTCATACATATGTGACTTTAATGTCTAATGAATATATATGGGCTAAGTACCTTGAGTTCCTCTTTTCGATGCTCAAATGATTAAATCAATTTATTTGTTAAATTAAGCTCAAGAGCAAAGGGGAACTAAATCCGATAAAGGGAAGGAAAAAGTGGTCGAATAGCCATCGAAATCGTTCGACAACATCCGAGGTAAGTTTTCGAGTAACGAGACTTAGTTACGATTTAATTAAGTCACGACGTATGAGCATAACAAATATACGGTAATATGATGATTCTACTTGAATTATATGTTGAGTTAATTAGTCTATACGTATGACGGGTAGCCGTATGTGCATAGAGATCGTGTCATAAAGCAAACTAAACCATGCTGTTTGTATGTGGCTAGTGAGCCGAAAAAGGGATTGCTTAATTCGTGACTTGTGTTTGAACTCTAATTATGAAAATGAAATATAGATGTGTCATGATTTATTGATATGTGCATGAATATTTGGATGATAACCGGGCTAAGTCCCGAAGGCATTTGCGCTAGTGACTAGTTCCGGGCTAAGTCCCGAAGGCATTTGTGCGAGTTACTATATCCGGGCTAAGTCCCGAAGGCATTTGTGCGAGTTACTATATCCGGGCTAAGTCCCGAAGGCATTGGTGCGAGTTACTATATCCGGGCTATGTCCCGAAGGCATTCGAGCGAGTAGCTATATCTGGTTAAATCCCGAAGGTACTTGGCTTGGGAATGAGCGACCTTGCTGTAATAGTTTCAATTAATACGCTCGTAAAATCCCAGCGATGAGGTATGTTTCGTATATGCATTGAATTAGTTGATCCCTTACAAATAGTATTCGCTCAGTCGATGAATGAGCTACTGGCCTTTGGCTAAGTTGATCTTTTGTGTATAAATATAAGGGTTGGTAATGTGAAGTAAGTATGACATTGAGAATTTGTGCATATGAAATTATCCGTTTAGCCATATGAATGCTACACTTTAGTTGTGTCAAATTTTATGGCTCAAAACTTACTAAGCATTAAATGCTTACTCCGTTTCTTTGAATCTCTGTTTTATAGATTTTGGTTCGTCAGCTATCGGACTCGGGATTGTCAAAGTCGAAGTCGTCCACACTATCAAAGCCCCTTTTTGGTACACTTTTGGTTGAACTCTGAAATGGCATGTATAGGACTACCCTTTTTGATGTTGGTCATGTACCTTTCGGTATTGTACAAATTTGGATAGCCATGCGAAAATGGCTTATATATATATTTGAGCATAATGTTATAATCATTTTGTATGTATATGGTTATTGAGAGGTGTGGATATGCTTGGCAATGATTGGCCATTGGAATGGTTAATCATGATTATACCTTGTGCTATATATACTAAAGGGTTAGTTGAATCATGGAAACTATGTAATAGGTAAGGTCTACCTTAAAGGCAGATGCTGACAGCAGCAGTGGTGTGAACTTGAAAAATCACTAAAAATAGTAGGAATGGAATTAAATAGTGAATAAATTACGTAATCGAACCTTGATGAATCTAATTCCATATGGAAGAAACGAAATGGTCATATGAGTTGTAATTTAAGATATATTTAAGTTTTCGTGGGACAGGGCCAGAGCGATTTCTGGATCCCCTGATCTGACTTTTGAAATTCATTATAAATTAACCAGATATAATTAGTAGTCATGCCATATTTGTATAGATTCCTTTTTGAGTCTAGTTTCATTAGAAACAAACGGCATAAGTATTGAAGCCCTGTACAAGGAGTTATCTAAGTCGCAATGCAGGAAGGTCAGTGTAGTCGAACCCTGTAACAGGGGAGACTTTAACTAATAAACTGTACTAATTTGCCTGACCAAAAATTCTATAAAAAAATTTGTAGATGGATATATGAGTCTAATTTCAGGGAAAAATTATGAAATTGATTTTTGAGTTTTGGAACTCAAGATATGATTTTTAAGGTGACAGTGACGCAATTAGCCAGCTGTCTAGAAATTTTTAAAATGGACTGTGAACATATATGAATTATGTCTGTTAGCACCTCGTGGTCGATTCCGACAACGGTCTCGGGTACGGGGTGTTACAAGATGTGATATTTTGGTTGCTCACACAAGCTGTAGATCAGGGTTGCTTATATAGACTTTATTCGATGCTGCTTACTCAAGCTATTGAGAATTCGCAACACATGCTCAATCTCAGCCATCGATAAAGAAATCTCTGACTATCACCCGATTTCTTTTTGAACCTTAATGGCATACCATTCATATCCTAATTGTTTATTAAGTTCGACCGGCATCATTACCAGTTTTATATCATTACAAACCCTAAAATTGTATACTCACTTTTCACATTTCAAATAACAATCCATATACTTTTTTAAGCCTATAACATCATCATATACATTCTACTCGATCATATATCAATTTCACATTTAATCATTATCATGTATATATTTGTGTTAGTCATTTATTTCATGTTTAAGATTTAGTCCCTTTGTTGCCATAAGACATTATTTACCTAACAATTTAAACTAAAAAGTAAAAAAAATTAAATACAAAGATAACATGAAATAATAAAATAAGTCCCGTATGAACTTACTTGAAAAAAACAACAACAAAAGAAACATCAAGGTCTAATTCACAATTTTGCCTTTTATTCAATTATCTTCCGATTGATTCAAATCCTGATATATAATAATTTATTACAAATTAGAAATTCTAAACATCTTTTAATTGCCTATTATAACCATAAGTCAGTTCAATTTCACATTTTGAAATTTTCTTAATTTTTTTCATTTTATTCAATTTAGTCCCTAAAACTGAAATTGCTATAACTTTCAAATTTGAGCCTTGATTTCAAAATTGATCTCAATCTCATCCTTCTACAGCCTTCTATTGTCCATCATTATAGAATTTTAACATCAATTTTGAAATTAATGCTCTTTAGTCCTTATGTTAAAAAATTTGCAATTAAACTTTAGAAACTAGACATTTTCATTTCTAAGCTTAAAATCTAAAAATTTAACACCAATTTCATCAAGTATTCATCAATGAAAACTATTGAAAACTTTAACAGCTGTGAAAATGATGCTCGGATTAGCTAACTCGGGCTTCTACGATCTTAAAAGCATAAAATTTATGAAAAATGAACTTTAATTGGCTTACCATACAAATGGACGAATGTTGAGCTTTGAAAATGACTTCTCTAGTTTACTTTGATGGACATTCGATGAAGATGATGGAAAAATAAAGATGATACCTTTTTTTTTAACTTTCATATTATTATTATAAGTTAACTAATTAAAACTTAATTAAGTAAGTTCTTAAACAAATTTAATAAAATTTAGTGGAGTTTAAATCCACCCATCACCATTTGTCCATTTAAGAATTGTAAAATAACTCAATTGGTCCTTCAATTAATGAAAAATCTATAGCGATTAATTTTTACCACTTTTACAATTTAGTTCTTATACCTTAATTAGTCACTAATTTGGCAAAATTACCTATCCAAAATCTAATTCACTTGTGCAATAACTCCATCAATATTTAATAAAAATATTTACGGTATCAATTTACGAAAATGAGGTCCCGATACCTCAATTTCCAACACCATTAACTTTAGGCTTGTACCTTTTTTAACTATCAAATTAACAAAATTAAAGAACCAAACTCTAATTAAACTTCATACTAACCTTGTAAATATTATTATACAGACTTGAATATCAAAATTAAGGTTCCGAAACCACCATTTTCAACGCCACTGAAAATTGGGCTGTTATAGACTTTCTACTATCTATTTTTAAAAAGATTAACATAAAGTTCAAATTCTTTAAACTTTAGTCCTTATGTTCAAAACTAACAGTTTTCATTTTATAAATTAGTCCTTTTTCATATCTAAGCTAAAAAACCTATTAATTTAATACCAAAAGCTTCGAAATTAATCAATGGTAACATTTGTAAGCTTTAAAAGTTTTGCAAAGTAATCCCTGGGCTAGCTAAATCAAGCTCCCGGGATCTTAAAAACATAAAAATTACAAGAAACGATCTTAAAATCACTTACCAATTAAAATTTGAAAGTTTGAAATTCGAAACCCTATGTTCCTTGTTCTTGGACAGCAATAGAGGTGTAAATGGATGAAGATGATTTTTTTCCTTTTAACTTTAACTTATATAGTTTGGTAAAAATGTAAATAACTTAATCTTTTTAATTAACTAATAATTAAACATGCCATTAATCATGTTTAAGTCCTTTAATGTGGATGATAACATTATCATCCACCAAACATATAAAAAAACATTGGTCCAATTACTTAATTGGACCTTTGGAATTTAGAAAATCTATAGTGATTAACTTTTACGGTTTTTACGATTTAATCCTTATACCTCAATTAGCTATCAATTTACTAAAATTCCTATACCAAACTTTAATATATTACTAAAATAGACTAGTAAATATTAATTAATAATATTTTTACGTACACACTCATTGAATGGGGTTTCGAAACAACCATTTTTGACGCCACTGAAAAATGGGTTATTATAACTCTCCCCTCTTAGAAATTTCTCTCCTCGAAATTTTTACTTCAGAATAGATTTGAGTATCGATATTTCATTTGTTCTTCTGGTTCCCACGTAGCTTTCTTAATACCATGTCAGTGCCATAACACTTTGACCAACAATACTCATTTATTCCGTACTTCTTTCACTTCTCGAGCTAAAATTTTCACTGGTTCTTCACTGTACAACAAATCGAGTTACAACTCTATTTCATCTATACAAATCACATAATATGAATAAAAATGGTAACAATGTGGCATCGATACATTAAAAACATTATGAATCTTCTTTAGTTCCAATGGCAACACTAATCTTAAAGCTAGTAGGCCAATTCTCTCGATGATCTTGCATGGTCCTATTTATCTTGGATTGAGCTTTCCTTTTCTACCGAACCACAATATCTTTTTCCAGGGAGGAACCTTCAGAAAACTCTATCACCAGTTTGAAATGTGATATCTTTTCTTTTCAAATCAATATATGATTTTTAATGATCAGAAACGACTTTCAAATTGTCTCGTATGATTCTAAATCTTTCTTCAGTCTTACAGATCAAATCAGTCATTGCGAGCTTGCTTTCACTCAATTTGGACCAATACAACGAGGTTATGTACTTATGTCCATATAAAACCTCGTACAGTTCCATTTTGATACTTTTCTGATAACTATTATTATAAGCAAACTCAACTAATAGTAGAAATTTCTCCTAGCCACCTTCAAACTCAATGATACAACATCATAACATATCTTTCAGAATTTGTATTACTTGTTTTGATTGTTTTTCTGTCTGAGGTTGAAAAACCTACTGAAGTTCAATTTAGTCCCTAGAGTTTCATGTAACTTACCCCAAAATCTAGAGGCAAACCTCGGGTTACGATCAGAAATAATGGACCACGACACACCGTGTAATCTAACAATCTTGGTAAACCTCTGGAATCATCATCGGTTGTAGCAAACCAAAAGGAACCTGATGCTCGGCTTTCACCTGCTTACATACTAAACACTGACATAAACATAGAAATCTCTTGTTTCATTCTCGGCCACCAGTAAGTATGTTTTAGATCGTTATACATTTTATTGCTACTTGGATGAATAGAATAAGTATTCCTATGTGCCTCATGCAAAATGTCATGCCCTAATCTGGAGGGTTAAAATGTTACAAGAAGAATCATTGTCTGGAAAATTTATTTGCTGTTGTTCAGGCTTCTGTCTATGGTCTAGTCTGCTTTGTGCTTTTGGAAACTCAAGGGTTGTCTAAAATCTTGAAGTGATGTAGTTTATTAAGAGACTGTTAATACTTCAAAACGTTACGAGTTCAATTCTGATTAGCGCTACATATTTTCTTAATACATTTCTTTTGCTTCTATCCAACCTATACATGCCTGTGGTTAAATGTTAGTAAAATCATTCTTGTGACTCGAGTTTGATTCCCTTCGCTCGCAAATTCTTTTTCTTTTAAAGCCTATGTCGACCACCCTAAGCAAATTGTTAGATTTTAGTCTGACTCAAACACTAAAAAATCTAATTTACTTGGATACTCAAGACTTTATCTGAATTATCAAAGGGCTATCAGTTTTTTTAAAAGATTAAACTAATTTTTATGTTGAGTTTTTTCATCTTTTTCCTATTATTTTCCCTTATTGTTGTCCCATCGCTTACTATTTTCTCTCAAATTTCCTTCATTTTCTCTATTTTTCTTCCCTTATTTTCTCTTCACCCGTGTGCCGCCCCTTTGTGTTCTATTCTTCTTAGTTTCTTCTTGTCGAATTATTGATTACTTTGGCTAAATTCATCTGTAGTGCTCAGATTTTTTTTTGGTTCTTTGAATCTATCATTCCGGTAGACTAAGTAGTTTTTCTTATGATCAAATCTTATCTCGTTTCCTTCTTCCTTTATTTTTTACTTCGAAAAATGTTACTGGAGCCATAGCCGAATATTTTATACTAAATTTTGAGTGTTATTTTAATTGAAGTATCTAATCTGAATGTCATGGATCAACAATGACATTGGAACTCATTCGGTCTTCATTATATATGGTTAATACATCTAATTCGTGCAAGTCAGGTGTGTTCTGACCTATGTGTGTATTAGTGTTTAAAAAATGGTATACTTTATGCATGTTGATTTTGGACTTGGCCGAATGACTTAGTGACAATTAAAAGGTATGCAATGATTTGTAAGTAATAAGAGGTAATGGCGGAATATTAGGGCCTAAAATTGTAACTGGTTGTGTGATATTTGAGTTGTATAATGTGTACTATTAAAACATGTTACTGATTGACATTGTCTATTGTTTGCTTATAAAAAAAATGCTATATGTTAAGATTGTTAATATCGAAAGCATAAAAGTATTTCACCATTACCAATAAATTTAATGCATGTAAGCATGCCACCGAATTGAGATTGATATCGAAAAGTGTGATTTGTCTCATTGAAAGTATGCCATATTGCACTTCATAGGGCTTGGGTGTTGATTGGGTGACGAAGGAGTTCTGTGGAGTACCGATGGTTTATCCTCAACATTGGTTTGTTAGTTTACTGCACCCCAGAGTATTGTGAAGTACTAGCGACTTATTGCATCTTACTGGCAACTTGTCTGCATATTACTAGCAGTTTTAACTACATACTGTTATTGGTGGTTTAAACCACATCGAGCTTCGGCTCTTATTATTTTGGTGTTCGGATATGGGTTTTAGAGAACTT
Source organism: Gossypium hirsutum (assembly GCF_007990345.1). Classification (NCBI taxonomy): domain Eukaryota; kingdom Viridiplantae; phylum Streptophyta; class Magnoliopsida; order Malvales; family Malvaceae; genus Gossypium; species Gossypium hirsutum. The sequence continues at coordinate 110,037,208 of NC_053431.1, forward strand.
GTAGTGTGTAGCGGATGGATGGGTAGGACTATTGTACAGTATCATTGAGTATACCATATACATATGTTGATAAGCCATGATAAATTTTATGAACTGTACATTAATTGTATGCGTGATCGATTAATTATATTTTGGGTATCAGAAAGTGTATTTTGGGTATCTGTTTTTAGAAAATGGATTTGTAAATATTTAATAAAAATATTTACGAAGTTAGTTGTGTGGTTAATTAGATTTTGATTAGGTGAATTTGCTTAATTTAAGAGTAATTAGGTGTAAGGACTAGATTGCATATAGGGAGAAAGTTAAATTATAGATTAGAGAAAAGTGAAGGGACTATATAAGCAATTAAACCTTAAATTAACAAGTGTCTGGTCTTGGTAATGACATGTGTAACATTTAAATACATATATTTATAATAATTATTACTTATTTATTATTTAAGTAAATATTATTATATTATTATATTATTATATTATATTAGTATAATTAAATAAATAAGTAAAACAAATAAAAGAAATGAAATAGAAAGAAACATTTGAAACGAAACATAGAAGGAAAAAGGGAGAAAGAAAAGAAAAAAAATTAGGGTTTCAAGTTCAAAGTTTAATTGGTAAGCTAATTTAGTCTATTTTCTTGTAATTTTTATGTTTTTAGAATCCTAGTATTAAATGCTACTTAACCTATGTTAAAATTTTAGAAAATATTGAATTTTTAGATGTTGTTCATGTTCAATAATTTAAGTATTTGGGATTAAATTGATAGAATTTTAAGTTAGAATTGAAAAAGGATTGAATTGTAAAATAAATTATAAGTTTTGAGTATTAGGGACTAAATTGTAAAAAAATAAAAATTTAGGGATTTGAGTAAAATTAGAGAGTTGAATTTAGTATAAAGTGGAAATTGAATGAAAATATGGAATTAGTCTTGAAGAAATAAAGTTAGTCTCGGTTTAGGACTAAATTGGAATTTTGGCAAAAGTTGAATAAAAATTGAAATATTCAATGTGAAATTTTATTGTATTGATGAATTTCAATTGTTTCAATTCCGTAGCTAACGTTGTGCCGGAAACCTTGGCTAAGAGGAAAAGAAAAAAGTCGACGAGGAGTAGCTCAGAAATTTTGGTTTGCATTTCTATAATCTGAATCTAGTAATTATTATTTTTTGTTTTTTGATTAAATGTTATGGTAAGTAAATGAGGTGAGTAATTATCATTATGACATTGAACTGAAAGTATGTGATTTTGTGATAGTTGAATATTATGTGATTTTGTGATAGTTGAATATTGGATGAATGTGAATTTGAAAAGTGAAATTGAAACCCTATTAGCTGTATCGTGCTGAGTTGGATATAGATGGCATGCCATAGTATTGGAAGAGTTCAGGGATTACTTTGACTTCGAGTCGATGAGACATTGGGTGTCAAATTGTTACTTCGAATAAATTCGATGAGGTATTGGGTACCAATTTACTTCGACATAGCTGATGAGATAGTGGGTGCAATTTATTACTTTGAATTATCCAATGAGGCACTGGGTGCCAAACTGGTGTGTTTTGGTTGGGTCCGTGTAGCCGTTCAAATCCGAGTCTTGTTAATAGGGGTAAATAAATGAAGTGATATTATGAAAGGTATTTGAAAATACCGAATGTGAAACTAGAAATGAGACATATGAATTGTGTGATATTGAGAAATGCTAATTGAGATAGCAATTGATGAGAATTGAATGTATTATGAATAATTTGTTCAATTGAATGACTATTGTTAATATATGATTAAATGTGTATGTTATATTATTTTATTTTTAAGCATTCGGATTATAGGAATACCACTGAGTTTATACTCAGCATACGGTTTGTTTTCCGTGCGCAGGTTAGGTACTTAAAAGTTGATTGTCGATTCAGCATCCATCAACGATCCTGAACTCAAAACGTGGTGAAGTATATTTCTTTTTGTGTCGGCCTATACCTAGGGTGTTTAAATGTTAAGTATTATATGAATTGACTGTAAATAAGATTTATAAGTTGATATTGGTTGGTTTTATACTTATGAGTATATGTTATGTTAAAACTATAAGATGACATGTTTTATATTAGAGTATGAATGTTCATGAATAAGGTAAAATTTGATTGAAATTAGTATGCTTATAATTTGGATTAAATTCAAGTTTTGATGTTATGTTTTGATAATATAAATATGGAATTTATGGAGAAACATTAATAGACATCTATGTTGAGTAATTTGACATGTTTTAAATGTATTTGATTGTGTTTTGGATTGGTTGAGTAAATGGTTTTTGAGTTGCTTGGTGTTCAAAATTTTAGGGTTTGATAAACTTGATATTTAAGGTTCATTTTGAGTCCACATGGCCAGACACAGGGCGTGTGACTGGACTGCATAAGACACATGGCTAACACATGGGCGTGTGTCCCTTAATTCTATGAAAAAATTGATGTTTTCGGAAATTTTTTTCTAAATACCTAGTTTTGTCCCAATTTATTTCTAGCTCATATTTTAGGCCTCGAAGGCTCATAAAAGGGGCAATATGATTTATTTACAATATTTTTTGTTAAATGGTATGAAATATTCGTATATGATCTAAAAAGTCTGGTAATGCTTCGTAATCCTGTTCCGACACTGGATAAGAGCTAGAGAGTGTTACATTTATTGGTATCAAAGCTTTGTAGGTTTAGCAGATTCTCGGACTAAATCGAGCTCGATATTGAGTCTAGAGGTACATACCTTAATTGAGTAAGGATTTGGATGCTGATATATTAGTTTTTGTTTTATAGTTGAAAATGTCGAATGATTATAATGATTATGTTGATGATAAATGTTACGTTATATGTGTGTATATATAAGCGTCAAATTTTGAGGCTTTACGATATTCACCCTTTCACCTGTACAGTATTATACATCGAAATTTATAAGATTTATATTCTTTAAGCTTGCAAGTGTGAAATTGAAGAGTTCAATAGTTGAATGAGTAATAACGTTGCTAGAGCCGAGGATGAGTTAGGAAATAAAGAGAGTTCTAGAAGAGATATCAGATTTTTCTAAAGATTATTCAAGATACGCAATGTCATTATTAAGGAAGAAGTTATTCACAAGTAATCGACTTATTCAGGTATGACATTTAAAGAACGGGTTAACCATAATTTCTTTTGAATTGATTTCTTTAGTGATTGGGATAATGTGGGATCATTGATAATTGTAGTAGTCAATAGGATAGTGTTGAAATTGTAAAGATATCTGAATGCAACTGTTATAGTATAGTATCTTGTAGTGATCTCTTCTAGGTATTCTATATGTTCATTTATTCTCAGAGGTGTATGTAATAATTCATTATCTTGAAGTGGTGCTAGAAAGGGAAATGATGTTGTTACTCAACAGTCAGAGCCTAGAACGCCAGCTCGAGCTTATGTTGTGTGGACTTGTGAGGATGGTGATGCATGTAACGCCCTGACTTATTTATTCCTGTTTCTGTGAATTCTGACACAAGTGTTTATTTGCTTTAGTGGCTAAGTGTCCTGGTGTGTGTATGAGGTCTAGGGTTCAAGTCCCATGTTTACAAATTTCGTTATTTTTGATATAAGCCTTACCCTTGTTCAGTAGACTCATATAAAATTTTCTACTAATCCATATCAGAATAAGCTTGCTGGTTCGAGTGGTAGGGGGTTGATGTGTTGAAGGTCTTGTATTCGAATCCCTGTGTGAGCGAAGGAGTTTATTTTTGCTCAGTTAAATGATAGAGTTACGGTGGAGTTAAAATTCTGTATTGGCTGAGATTGAGGGGTTAGTGGGATAGATTTGAGGGATTCCTGATGACAGATTTGATTAGTATTATCTATTTCTTTTTTTTTAAAGTTTCCTCTCTTACAAAATTCCCAAAAGAACTCTGACGTTAATTTTCTGCCTATTCTCTGTCATTGTTCTTCTTCCTTTTTCCCTTTCCTGTGTTTCTACTGCCAGTCTTTTTATCTACTGTTGCTGTCTCGTATCTTGATATTTGGGTGTTTTTGTTGCATTTGGTAAGTGGTGTAAGTATGGTATTTGCTTCGTTTAGTGACTCTTTTGGTTGACGGAGTTTGATTTGTGATTTAGGAGAATATCAAAGGGCTGGGGGCTACTAATCGACAGTCCAGTAGTGTGAAATCATCGTTGTTCATTCGAAGGTAAGGGTTTTGGTAAATTAAAGGGTTTCTTATTTCGATGTGGTTCGATTTAGTCATGTTTTTAAACGACTAATAAGATGAATTTATTGGACAATTATAGGTTCTGGTGGTCCTGGGATCGCGTTTACTGCAAAAACGTACTAGGTGTGTACCTGAAATACGAAAAATTGAGTTTCAGCAAAAGCCGAAAATGGCCACTGTCGACGCCACACGGGCGTGTGGCCGGTCGTGTGGTCGATGTAGGCATGGCCGTACGTAAGACACGGCCGTGTGGTGGCTTGAGTGTGGCCGTGTGACTATCGATGATTAGATGATTGGTTGATTTAGATGTGGTTCACCGATTATTGGACAAAGGACTTAAATTACTGAGTGACTCCATTGTATATTCTGATATCAATTTTACTAATTTAAACGAATTAGTTATGATTTATCTACTAATCCATTGGTTAATTCTGGACTAAGGAACGGGTGCACAACAAGATTACCTTCCGGTCTCATTTGCTTAGATATTCCCTTAGGGGTGTGATCGCCTCCGAATGTACTAACGTTCAGAGTGTGAATATTGAAACTAAAGATGTAGAATTGAGGTAGTTTCCGGAAGTATACGAGTCAGGTTGTAGTATGGTTATAACGAAGTAAGTGAGTACTCCGAGGATCGTACCTAAGGGAGGCGAGTACTAGATTAAATCTAACCTAAATGCCAATAGATCTGATTAGTATTTTAAGTAAAATATATTATGAATAAACATAAATAAAAAGTTTTTGGTTTTTATAATTAAAGAACTAAAAATAACATCAATAAAAGGAGTCTTCGTAAAACTAGACCAAAAGTAAACATGGGTGATTAGCTTGCTTAGGTAGTCATAATCAACTATCGTATCGGGTTTTCTTGTTCAATCAACTAGTCAATACTCCAACAGGATCTTTCGATATGTCTATTGAAAAATTGAGTCGACAAGAACGACTTACCTTCTGATCTAATAGTCCAGTACGATTCAAGGTTAAGGTGTTTACGGATAGGCCATATCAAATTTAAGAGAATTCCTATCTTAATGAATTCCTAAGGTGTTCAGGCCTAGGGTTTAGGTTCTTCCTTTCCTGAACAACTGATCTGTTAAAAGATCCCTACAAAATAGTTAATTATTCATACCTTCACTCTCTAATCCCCTATAAGAGAATTAGTTCCTCACAGAATCAATAAACATCATAAACTTGATATTTAATATATGCATAAAGAATAGAACAAGAATAGAGTTTAGAGAATCTTGTTTTTATTTGATATATGAATTGTTGAAATCCTCAAACGTTTGATTGCATTTACAAATCAATTTCTCCAAAGAACATGAATGAAAAGAACTGAAAAGTAAGTCTGAGCCATAAGAGAAAAATAATTGAAAACTAAATTTTACAAAGGAAACTAATAATATGTAAATCTGCCCTTTAACAAGTGTTTAAGAGCCTATTTATAGAGTTAGGCTTGTCATTGTCTTCAAACCTAGCCCAGCTAATGCTATCATATTTAACTTTTGATTGAGTTGGCCAAAATGCCCCTGGCTCATAAGTGTTTCCAGTATAGGATTGATGTCGCGACACCCTAATGCTTATGTCGAGACATCGAAGGTAATATGCTTAGGTTCATGGTAGCTTCAAGGGTGTGTCACGACATCCAATGGTTGTGTTGTGCCACCAAAGGCAGTCTTGAGATTCTTGCATTCTTCTCCCTATTTTGTGACATCGAACTTCTCATGTTGCAACACTTACTAAGGACATTAGCTCACCTTTAGGCCTCATTCGCCCTCTAATGTCAGTAAAAGACTCCAAATACACTTTTTATTGGATTTAAATTAAACTATAAAAAATTGAATAAAACATAATGAAAATGCTTATATTCAAGCTCCTCAAGTGCGAAAACTAGTTTAATTTGCTACACTGAATTATGACAAATCAGGGTGTCACTTCCTAAGTTTTTAGTTTTATTTGACTTAGTCTAATTTATTACAATTTAGTCTAATTTATTACAATTTAGTCATTGGTCCAAAAATAATATTACCCACATCTCTATCAACCAAACCCCTTTTATATGTTTAGCTACTCATGCTGAAAATAAAGAGGATGAACATGGAAATGGAACTAAAATTAGCCATTAAAGTAAAGCTCTAGAAAATTATAAAAGTTTGAATTTTTATACTAGAAAACTTAGAGAACTTGAAACTAAAGGCAGTTAACAAGAAAAAATAAAGAAAAAAAACATAAACGGAACAAACTTTAACAAATCTAAAGTGAACGAAACTGAAATACATTAAACTAAAGCTAACATAGTCTTACATCCAAAATACAGGGATGGAAAGTGTAAATAACCCTAAGCTATAGTGGTAACTAACTTAACTAACACTAAGAACAACAAGAGCAAGAAGTAAATGTAGATAAATAAACTTTAAACTAAGGTAGAAGAAGAAAAAAAGAATACCTTAGAAAAATGCAGAAAAAACTAAGAGAAAACCTAGAGAAATCTAAACCTAAAACTATGCTAATGTATGTTTATCTCCTCCTCAACCAATTTTGGTTGTTTTAAACTGTCTTCTAATGAGTTTTTGTTGCAAAAAATGTTCCTACATGGGCCTTGGGTGATTGGTGGACTGGGTGGACAAAGAATACATTCTTTGTCCAAGTTTATCCCCTTAACAAAGGCAGTGTTGCGATACCCAGAAGCCAATATCGTGATACCTCAGGCAGTTTCGAGCCTTGGGGTCCTCTTTGAAGGGTGGATATTGGGAAAACCAAAGATGATATCAAAATACCATTGAAAGGTTTCTCCAATCTTCCATCCTGTTGGAGGTATCACAATTCCAATGGGTAAGTATCGTGATACCTTTTCCTTTGGTGTCGTTCTAGCTCATTTTCGACCTTCAACATGTCCTTACACCACTCGATTACACATTTGGCCTCCCAATGGCATTATTGGCCAAATTAGGTTACAAAATTGGCAAAAATGAGACATTTTTACTTATTAACTTAAAATTGAAAAATAGTAAAAAAAATTCAAAAGACGCTATTTTGCTCGAGAATAAGCTCCTTAAGTATGCCAGGAAAGCCTAAATTGCCACATCAATTTATGGAAAATCAAGTCCCCCTACTTAACTTTTTGCTTGTTCTCAAGCAAACACACCAAACATGCCAAAGAAATGGCGACTCTTGGACTAAATTAGGTAATTAAGTTACATAACGATGAAACATCAACTCGTATGAGAACTACCTAGCATGGAACTTAAGAGTGATATCTATCCAATTTATTTATTCTTAATGCAAACACAATTAGTTTACTAAGTTAAAATGTCAATAAATGTAGAGGCAATGTAAACGAATATATGTACAAGTGTATCCATCAAAATAAAATATGCCGGATCGCTCATAGATATTTAAAAATAATTGGTCATGTTGGTTCAAACAAATGCAGGCTATTTATAAATTATTGTGTTTGTGATTCATTCAGGTCCCAAAGGTCTTTTAGGCTTGTAATATTTTGAGGCTTAGGACGGTTTAGAATTCAAACAATGGATACTCAAAATAGGTTCAAACATTAGAAACAGTTAAGCATATATCATTGTTTCCTACTCGTCCCCAATTTGTTTACAAGCTCTTCCCCTTATTTCTCCTTCTCTCGTCTACCATATTTCTTTGAAATGTTAAAAGGTATTACGTGAACTTAGTATGTGCAAAATTTTTAATTGTGAACCAACAGATTTTAATTTTTAGCTTAATTTTTATTTAGCTCTCTCTCTGATGCGAACCCGGTTGCATCATGTTACGACGCAACTCGACGCCATCGAGATTGGCCTAAACGCGAGGGGCCCAAGTGCAAAATGAAATCTAATTTTAGTTTGTTAATTTATGTGCAAGTTTTAATTGATAGAATTTGGGGTGGAAACCATTGCTGGAATAATCGAACAATCAAAGAAGTCCGATTCAAGTGTCCTATACAATTTAGTACAAGCTGAATTTTAATTTTTATTGAACTCATGTTAGTTATTAATTGAGTTGCTAGAATAAATGCTTATCTTAGTTAATTGAATAGCTAGAATAAATGCGTATCTTAGTTAATTTAGTTGCTAGAATAATTTATTGTTGCATGTGTTTAATGTGTTTGTTAAATGGATGCTTGTAGGTGACTATTCAGCTGGAATCGATTACAAACAAGGGGCGGTTACAAAGTGTTAAATGCGTCTATTTAGTTGGAATTAGTTATATACAAGGGGCTGTTACAACATTTAAAGAGGAGCATTATTTACCATTTAAATTCGGCAGCCTATTCCTCTTCTCCAAGGAGCTATTCAAGAACAGCAATTGACAAAGATGTGATTACACATTCCATAACTGATTGCCTCTTATTGATCATAACATGTCTATTTAAGTGCCCAAAATGTTATCCATATTGCTGGTGTCTATTTGGTTACTCAAGTCTTCAAGTTCAATTAAATCAGCTGAATTGGAACATTAAATCATGTTGATAGTTGTTGTTACTTAGTCTTAGAGATTTCAAGAGTTTGTGCTTAGTGATTAAGTTTCGTTTCAGCTCATAACCGCTCATTAAAACTGAATTCAAGTGACTTTTCAGCTAGGTCCCTTGTAGCACTATAAATATTTTGTAATCAGCTTGTTTAAAGGACCTTTTTTTTTGTTGCTGAATTTACGTTAAATTTGAAACTTGTGAGATTTCCAATTTTCCTTGTTCTTTCGGGACTGAATTGACTTATCAAGTATTGTTGTGACGTCAATCTGTTCTTTGTTAAACCGAACTTATCACATTTGGTGTGGCGTTCATATAACTTTGGTTCCTATCACATTTGATAGCGGGTTAAGGTTTTATGTTGTTTTCACTAAACCGAATTCACCTAAGACCTACTTTGAGTTTCGGGTCAACAATTACATTATTGTTGGTTCATTCTCAGGCCTTAATCGAATTACGTATCTTTGGTTAACCATTGTGCAACCTTGTTTTAAGCCTCTTTTTTTTCCTCATCAATTTATTTTGATTAAATCTAATTCATTTTGAAAACGATTCAACTCTTACTCAAACTTACGATTGGGCAACAAATACAACTCGAGACATCTACAACTGAGTTCGTATCCTTTGGTATCAAAGCTAGTGGAATTAGAGTAAGAATTAATGTTCTCGGTACAATGGTATTCTAGATTCGATAAAAAAATTTGGAATTTAAAATTATTTATTGTAACTAGCATATTGTAAGTGGAAAAAAAATTATTTCAAAATTAAAAAAAAAAGTATACAAGTTCTTCATTGCCGATTTTTTTTGAAAATTCTGCTTACTGCCAGGAAACATCCATTCATCATCCTACCATTCGGCCACACCCAACCCTTTCCAATTCTTTGTTTCAAGCCTACCTTCTTTTTCCTACAACATTCCTACCAAAAGCATACATCAATTTTGCCAACCGACCCAAAATGGCTGCTTCTAAGTCTAACTAGTCCCTTTAAGAACTTAGAGAGGCAGAGTGAGCGGAAAAAGGCACGAGGGTTGTAAGTCTATTCGAGTGAAGAAAAGCCAAGTAAGTGAATTTTTTTTGGAAAGAAATAGTGAGGTTTTTTTTTGTGTGTGAACTTAAGATGTCAATAAGTCCGAAAAGAAACCCAAACAAGGGAAGTTGTTTTCAACCTATAAGGAATGTTGGTGGAGGCATGCCAGATTTTACACTCCAAGTCTTCACGCATGAAATGGAGCGTCTATTTGATTAAAGGCTCAAACCCATCAAGGAATGATTAGACCGAGTCAAGGAATGAGACCAACAGGAACGACTGCCTTTAAGTCAAAAGACAGAGTCAAGATCATCATAGAGACAAACATCCAATGACTATTCGAGAAGAGATCCATACCGTGATTCCTACTCATCGAGGCATTCGAGTAGAAAGAAAGAAAGCTTCGAGTTTGAGGTCTTTCAAGATGAAAAATGAGAAGGTAGATATATCTCTTCAAGAGCATCAAAATACTCATCCATGGAGATTCAATCACGAAGAGGTGACCGTGTTTCGTATGTAAATCAATCTATTCATACCTAGCTAATGTCTTCGTGTTCAGATTCTTTCATGTCATCTCTATATTGTAATGAAAGAATGGGAGAAAAAGAAATTAGAAGAAAAGAGAGGCAAGAAATGTTAATGCGAGAAAATGAGCAGATCTTAAACAAAATCAAGAGAAGAAAAAGAGATGAAAGAAAAAGAAATTGAAAAGGAAAAAGAGAATGAGAGAGAGAAAAAAGATTGAGATTGAAAAAGAGTGTGAGCAAGAAACACAAGTTGAAAAAGAAAGTGAGACTGAAGAAAGAAAAGAAATTGTGAAAGAAACGAGTGTCGTTGAGTTCTTAAAAAAAGAGACCGAGGTAAAAGAGAGAGAATTTGAAAATGAGTTAGAAAAAGAAACGAGTGAAAAAGACGAGAGAGAACATGAAAAAGTGAGGAATGTCTTTACTAACCAACATATGAGTTTTCCTCATATTGTTTCTTCTTTTCAGGTTTCTAGAAATTCAAATGACAAGTTTCAACTTCATTACCTTTCCGATGAGAGAATATTCTGATTGGTCGAGAAAGGTAAGATCGTAGTTGACGATAATCCACAAGTGCCTAAAAGTAATCTAAGTAAGGGTTCTATTGTATTTGAATCTTCCCAATCTCGTTTCATTCTTGATGACAAGATTACCAAAGACTTAGTTTGTGAAAGAGCTCCTTATCTTGATTTGGTTGAAAATCACAATCTGATTGTTGATGATTTCGTTTTACATAGTGATACGAAGCGTTTTTCTGCTCATGAGTCTAACATTGGCAAGATTGTTCAAGAAATAAGTCCAGATCAGCCCGAAAAAAATTTTGGTTTTTGTGATAAAAGGTTGACATATCACACGCCTAATCTGCTTGTGTGTGAAGATAATTTGAATTTGCTGATTTGTTGTGTAAATTCCGCATATTTGTGTAAGTTTGTTCGAATGAAATTTGAGATATATGACTATTTGAATGTTTGTATGCTCACATCTTTTTTAACTAGCATATGTGGTAAAGAGTTCTCGTGTAAGACATTTAATCTGTTTGATTGTGAAGTTCATGAGAAATCACTAAAACCTTGTGCGAAATTTTCATTCCTTTGTCTGCCTATTCGACTAAGATTTGAGAAGCTTGAAAGTTTGCATGTTTGCCTGCCTAAATATGGTTTGCTTAGCATGTGTGATTTCCTTCTGAAAAAAATTCTTACTGCATTATGGAACGAGTGACCAAAAATATGTTTTTAAACCTGGAGCAAGTTGTCCTAAGTTGTTGCTAAGTAAAGGTGAGTACTGTAATTTTGTTTGGAATAAATGTGTTGAACTTTCTCATCTTTTCTGAATTTTATCACTATGTGTGAAGACAAAGCATGTCAATATTGTTGGCTTGCAAAGTCAAAATCAAATCTTTGATTCCGGAGGTTGTTCTAAACTGTGGTTTAAAATATTCAGACATGTTTTGTATGATGATGACTTTGAATTGCTTCATGTTCTTTCTATGATGCCTGTCATGAAATTGTCAAATCAAATTAAAATGGCAAGAGAAAACCTTGTCTTTGATCCTGGTGAATGTTGTTTTATATCATTTTCTAAGAGGCTTGGATTATGGAATTCTGACTTTCGAGAATATACCATTCGACTATTTCGTGGTTTGGATTTTTTTCCAACAAAGAATAATATAACATCCCAATTTTGGGCCTAGTTGAAATAGTCGTTTCGAGACCACAAATTCGATGAGGAAAATTTTATTTTTATTATATTTTTATGGTTTAAAATTTCACGGAATGATTTCGTGAAAATTTCGTTCGAAAATTTTGACTTTTGGGCACTTAATTTAGTCAAAAGGACTAAATCGTAAAAAGTGAAAAAGTTGAGTTCTACACACTAGAGGTGCCCAATTGTTATGAAATTTTAAATTGGAGGTACTTATATGGTAATTAGACCATTGGTTAAGTTGGTGGACAAAAATGGACATGGTTAGGCATGTTTCCAAAGTTTTTCATTAAGGGCATTTTGCTTATTTAGTTATTAAAATGAATTAAAAACAAAATTAAAAGCCAAATTTTGCCCATCTTCAACCTCTTGGCCAAAAATTTCATGGATAAACCATGGAAAGGGTTTTTCAAGCTTCCAAGGTAAATTGTAAGTCTGTTTTAGCTCCATTTTTAATGATTTTTACGTTTTTGCAATCCCCGTAACAAGATATATCTATTTCTACCATTAATTTGAGCTAGGGTTCATGTTTAGAAATTTACCCATATGTGACATGCATGCATTTTGATGTCTAATGGTAGAAAATGAGTGTTGGGTGTTAAATAAATGACTTTTACTAAGCGATTTTCGATGAAAACGCCCGAAAGGACCATTTTGTAAAAGTTGTAAAAATGGAATAAAAGTGTGTTTTTATGAGAATTGTGGTTTGATATAGTTATGAAAATGGTTTTTCTAGGCTTAAAGAGTGAGGAAATTAAATAAAAATTATTTTACGAGCCTATGGGAAAAAGTGTAATTTTGATAAAGTTTAGGGGCAAAACAAAATTTTTTTCCAAAATATGATTTTTGGATCACATTAAATAATGTGACTAATAATTATACTAAATATGATATTATAGATCAAGTAAAACGAGGATTGGACCTAGATCGGGTGAAAAATGGAAAATCGACGGTTAGGTTCCTTTTTGCTATTTTGGTGCTGAGGCAAGTTTGTGTGTCAATAATATTGCAATGCTATATTTGAATTGACAATTCTATATTATTATTTTAGGAATGGCATGATTTAATATATATTGAAAAGTGATGAAAGAATGGTAAATAAAATTTGTAAGAACAATGATATATGACTAGTAGCACATGAAACGTTTGATGGTTCAATCATTGATGGCTTGCTATATAATAGCTGAATATATTGAGAATTTGATATAACATGATGTTTTATTAAGTTGGATAACTTGTGAAAGAGTGAAAAGGAAGGTAAGTCCATTTGCAAGTAAATACGATGTGTGAGGTATGTTAATTGCTCTGTAACAGCCCGATTTTGGGTCTAGTCGAAATAGTGGTCTCGGGACCACAAATCCACATTCGGAGAAATTATTTTAATTATTATTTTGGAGTCATAGCATATTTATATTAGTACATGAAAAATTTGATGAGTTAATTTTGACGTTTATGAGCTCAATTGAGAAAAAAAACTAAATCGCATAAAGTGCAAAAGTTCTATTTTGATAGCTAAAGGTGTTATTTTATTAGAAAATAAAAATTTGGTGATTTTAAAGGGCAATTAGACCCCTAGAAAATGAGTGGTCGGCCATAGAAGACATATGTGGTCAAAATTTTCAAAATTTGTTGGGTTAGGTGACCAATTTTGACTAAAATAGAAATAAATAAAAGAAGGATGATATCATCCCTTTCTCATCTCTTTTCTCCACCGAAAATTGGCCATTAAAAGGGGGTTTCAGAGCTTAAAATTTTCAGCAACTTGAAGCACTCACAAGTAAGCGATTTCCGTGCCCTTTGTTGATGATTTTTGTATTTTTTAGACATTTGAAGCATGAGCTTTCAAGTGAGGGGTATATCTTGAAAAATGGTTGAAGATCTAGGGTTTTTCCATGAGAGAATTTAGGGTGTTTTCTGAAATTTTATGGAATAATATGTCTTAGTTGTGTAATAGACAACTTTTGTGAAAGGTGATACCATGAAAACACCTAAAGGGACCATTTTGCACAAGTTGTAAAATGATTGATAAATGTGTGGAATAGAGAGAATCTAGGGTTGCTATAAGAGTAAAAAGAGTTCAGATAGGCTTAAGATATGAAGAAATTCGATAATCGATTTTTGAGCATAGGGGTAAAATGGTCATTTTGCCAAAGTTTAGAGGCAAAACGGTCATTTTATCGAAGATGTGAATTTTAATTGATTAATTTTATTTAGTGATTAAATGAGTGCACTTTTTTATTTTAGATCAAGAATTCCCAAAGCCGAATCTATATCATGGAAAAGCCAAGCAAATCGACTAAACCGACTCGTCGTTTACGTTTTGTAATCCGAGGAAAGTTGTATGTAAACAATACAACTACATTACTAATGTATGTGTTGAATTGTATTTAAATTAATATAGCTTGAATTGCTTGATTGTGGAATTGAGATGGTATGATGATAATAGAAATAGTAGAGTTCCTGTTTGAACATAAGAAATAAATCAGATATTCATGCCATGACATATGGGTTGTTGTTGGCTAGTGTAAGACATGTCTGGGACATGCATCGGCCACATTATGAGAGCTAGTGTAAGACCATGTCTGGGACATGGCATCGGCATTGAGACGAGAACTAGTGTAAGACATGTCTGGGACATGCATCGGCCTCGAGACTTAAGCCAGTGTAAGACATGTCTGGGACATGCATCGGCTACGAGATGATAGTCAGTGTAAGGCCCTGTCTGGGACATGACATCGACTTGAGATATGAGCCAGTGTAAGACAATGTTTGGGACATGGCATCGGCACCTTACCTACGTTTGAGGCTTAATGAATATCCGGTAGTGTTCTAAATGGTTCAATGGTGAACGTTATGTTCTTAATCTAATGAGGAAAGTATAACCGTGTTGTGAATGGTACAGGTACCTAATTGGTACGTATGAGTTATAAGCTCAGTATATATATATAACAGGTGACTTGTATGGATGGTAATGAGTAAGTTACACTTATGCCTAGTTTGGTGTTATGAACATGTTGATTATGGATAAATTGTTGTTGTATACTTATTTATATGCGACTTACTAAGCTTTATGCTTACTCCCTTTCCTTTCCATTTCCTTTCAGTTTCGCCTAACTAGCTCAAGGATCACCAAAAGTCAGAGATATCGATCACACTATCAACCGAAGCATTCTGTATAGTTGGATTTATATTTTTGATTATGGCATGTATAGGACTTAGATTTTATTAATTTGTGTCTTTGAGAATTGGCCAAATGTGTTAGCTTGGGTTGGAAGTCCTTCAAATTGTACTATACCTTGAATGATGGCTAACATTCATTTTGAATTTATAAAAGATGCATTATCATGGTGGAATGAATGTCTATTATGGCTGATTTGATTTTAGAAATTTTGCTCGTTTTAGTATTGGTTGGAAATTTGTATGGAAATATGCAGGTAAGGGTGGAAATGAGGCTTGGTAAATAATCTTATATTGTCCACATGGGTAGACACACGGGCGTGTGTCTAGGCCGTGTGAGACACACGGTCTGCCCCATAGGCGTGTAGTCCGGCCGTGTGTCCCTTGCACGTAAAAATTTCAAGTCAGTATGCATGGTAATAAACACACGGGCGGAGACACGGCCGTGTGTCTCAGCCATGTGGAGGACACGGCCTAGTACTTGGACGTATGCCATGGCCATGTGTCATTTTGGGAATACTGACGTCAGAAACAAAATACCTAGGTTTTTGCACATGGGCTAACACATGGGGGTGTCATGGCCGTGTGAAGGACATGGGCCATCAATACGAGCGTGTGTCTTGTTGTGTGAAAACCCTTGTAGGTGTGAATTTGAAATTAATTTCACACGAGTAAAGGACACAGACGTGTCCCTAGGTGTGTAGGCCGTGTGAGTCACGCGGGGCATCAAAACGACCATGTCTAGTTGGTCACACAGGCGTGTTGCCCTTCTACACGGGCGTGTGCCCTGTTTTAAGGACAAAATTTTCATAGTTTTTCTAAGGACCTGGTATAGTCTCGATTAGTTTCTAATGGTCGATTTGAGGCTCGTAGGCCCATAATAAGAAGATTAAAGTAGAAATTGAAATAGATTTAAATTGGATTGTGTTTAAGTGACTCGAGATGGTTTGTTTACATGAGATCTCGTTAGGTAATGCCTTGTACTCCGTCCCGGCGTGGTTTACGTGTATGGGATTTTACATTTAGTGGTATCAGAGCTATGGTTTAGTCGATTCTAGGACTGACCTAGTAAGAGTACGTGTCTAGCTATACATGCCATAACTGTATATTAATAGTGAGATGATTTCTGAAAATTATAAATTATGTTTTTTTATATATAGTAAATAGATCCTAATAGAGCCACGACGGATGACCTGGAAAGTAACGCAATGGCTCCCGTTGAAGGGATCGCGCCAGTTGAGAGTGAGCCCGTGACTATGGGCTAAAGCGGAGGGGCTAGAGAAACCTACCTCCGAATGATGAAAGCTTGGTACACAGAGTTTGTTCGTGCGAATCCAAACACTCCACCTCCCCCACCTCCTCCGATTCTTCAGTTTGCCTTGGTAGCTCCGTAAGGCGCGGACCCGTTTAGAAGATAGAAACCTCCGGTAGATAAGATCTAAAAACAAGGGGCCAAGGAATTCCGGGCTAGCATAGATGATGACCCAGAAAGAGCAGAGTTTTGGCTAGAAAATACTGTTAGGGTATTTGAAGAACTGTCATGCACACCTGAAGAGTGCGTGAAATGTGTAGTGTCACTTCTACGAGATTCGACTTATCAATGGTGGAACAATTTTGTGTCCGTCGTACCGAGAGAGAGGATCACATGGGTATTCTTCCAGAAGGAATTTTGGAAAAAGTATATTAGCCAAAGATTCATAGACCAAAAGAGGAAAGAATTTCTAGAGGTAAAGCAAGGTTGAATGTTAGTGACGGAATATGAACGTGAGTTTGTGAGGCTTAGCAAGTATGCGTGGGAATGTGTGTCTACAGAAGCCACCATTTGTAAGAGGTTTGAGGACGACCTCAACTAAGATATCTGAGTGTTTGTCGCCATCTTAGAGCTGCAGGAATTTGTAGTACTTGTTGAAAGAGCCTGTAAGTCCAAAGAGTTGATTAAAGAAAGGAGGAAAACAGCTTTTGAGTCGCGGGATTTAAAGAAGAGATAGATGGGGAAATCACATCAGTCCTCATCTAAAATATCGAGAGAGTTCGCTACCCGATCGAATGCTTCGGTGGGGTATTCGAATAGGAATAAGAACTGGTAGAACACAACTTCTAAAGCCCAGACCACTTCAGTCGCAAGCGTTGGTAGCACTCAGCCAAATAGGCCAGAATGCTCGAGATGTGGTAGACGTCATTTTGGCAAGTGCTGAGGGAATGAAAGGGGTTGTTTCAAGTGTGGATCATTGGAACACTTCATCTGTGATTTTCCCGAATTGGATGAGAGAGAGAGAAGATAAGAGGTGAAAGCAAGTAGCGCTCCCTTGAGGGGTAGACCACAAAAGAACCCCGAAAATGGGGCTAGCAGTAGAGGCAAGCACAAAGATGCTGCGCTGAGGTCTGAGGGCAGAACGCCTGCAAGGACTTATGCTATTCGTGCCCATGAAGAGGCAGAGTCTCTCGATGTGATCACGACTACTTTTTCTATTCATGATATATTTGTTGTTGCATTAATTGACCCGAGATCTACCTACTCTTATATTTGTATGGAATTGGTACCTCGCATGAGCATGCTAGTAGAGTCCACTGAGTTTGTGATCAAAGTGTCAAATCCTTTAGGCAAACATGTACTAGTGGACCAAGTATGTAGAAATTGCCCTTTGATACTTAGAGGTCATTGTTTTTCGGCTAACTTGATGTTATTGCTGCTTAATGAATTTGATGTAATCCTTGGGATGGATTGGTTGACATCTCATAGTGTTGTAGTAGACTGCGGGAAAAAGATAATTGAGTTGAAATGTAAAGATAGGAATGTTCTTCGAGTTGGGCCAAGTAAGTCAGATAATCTGCCTATAATAATATCGTTGTCGACTGTTGAAAAGTATTTGAGAAAAGGATATGAGTCCTACTTAGCTTTAGTGCTGAATACTCAAGTGTCTGAGTTAAAGATTGAATCGGTACCAATGGTTCGTGAGTTTACAGATGTATTTCCAGAGGAATTACCCGGATTACGTCCAGCAAGAGAAGTCGAGTTTGGAATTGAGTTGGTGCCTGGAGCGAAACCTATCTCAATTGCTCCGTATAGGATGGCTCCAACGGAATTAAAGGAGTTGAAAGCACAGTTGCAAGAGTTGGCGGACAAGGGTTTTGTAAGACTTAGCTTTTCCCCGTGGGGTGCTCCACTACTCTTTGTGAAGAAGAAAGATGGATCAATGACGTTATGCATCGACTATAGGCAGCTCAAAAAAGTAACAGTGAAGAACAAATATCCTTTGCCAAGGATCGATGATCTGTTTGATCAGTTAAAGGGGGCCACTTTATTTTCTAAGATCGATTTGAGGTTTGGCTACTATCAACTAAGGGTTAAAGAGTAAGATGTGCTGAAGGCTGTGTTTCAGACAAGATACGGGCATTATGAGTTCCTCGTTATGCCTTTTGGGTTGACTAATGCCCCAGCAGTTTTTATGGATCTGATGAACCACATTTTTAGGCCATATCTGGATAAGTTTGTCGTCGTCTTTATTGATGACATACTGATTTTTTCGCATGATGAGAGTGAGCACGCGGAGCATCTGAGAGTCGTGTTGCAAACCTTAAGAGACAAGAAAGTATACACCAAGTCCAGTAAGAGTGAATTTTGGCTTAAGGAGGTCAAATTCCTAGGGCATATTGTGTCGGGAGACGGGATCCGAGTTGACCCAAGTAAGATCTCAGCCATTGTGGAGTGGAAACCGCGAAGGAATGTGACTGAGGTCCAAAGCTTTTTAGGTTTGGTTGGATATTATAGACAATTTGTAAACAGATTTTCTATGATAGCTACGCCGTTGACAAGACTGCTACAAAAGGATGTCAATTTGAATGTACAGAGAAGTGCCAACAGAGTTTCGAGAAATTAAAGGCTTTGTTGACTGAAGCCGCAGTGTTAGTGCAACTAGAGTTGGGCAAGGAGTTTGTGGTATATAGCGACACCTGCTTGAATGGTTTGGGGTGCGTGCTTACGCAAGAAGGTAAGGTTATAGCTTACGCTTCAAGACAGTTGAAGCCACATGAGAAAAATTACTCGACGCATGATGTAGAGTTGGTTGCCATAGTATTCACGTTGAAAATTTGGAGACACCATCTTTATGGAGAGAGGTGTCGGGTATTGATCACAAGAGCCTTAAGTACTTGATGACTTAAAAGGAGTTAAACCTAAGGCAACGACGATGGTTAGAGTTAATAAAGGATTACGAGTTGAATATCGATAACCACCTGAGAAAAGCAAACGTGGTTGTCGATGCATTGAGTAGAAAATAATTATTTGCACTGAGAGCAATGAATGCCAATATTGCTTTGTCTGATGATGGTTCATTTTTAACAGAGTTGATAGCTAGACCGACATTTCTTCAAGAGATCCGAGAAGCTCAGAAAGGTGATAAGAAATTGCAAACCAAGAGAACTCAGTGTAAGTTGGGAATTGAATCAGATTTTTGTATTAGTGCCAATGGATGTATAATGTTCAAAGATAGAGTTTGTGTACCCAAAAACAAAGAGCTTATTTAGAAGATTCTGAGAGAGGCACATAGTGGTTGTTTGTCCATCCACCCGGACAGTGTGAAAATGTATAGTGACTTTAAGAAAATGTTTTGGTGGTCGGGTATGAAAAGAGATATTTCAGAGTTTGTGTCTAAGTGCCTAGTGTGTCAGCAAGCGAAGGCTGAGCACCAAGTACCCTCGGGTCTACTTCAGCCTATCATGGTCCCCGAGTGGAAGTAGGATAGGATCACTATGGATTTTGCTACAGATTTTTCGGTAACCCCAACAAAAAGGGATGCTGTTTGGGTTGTTGTGGATAGGCTAACAAAGTCAGCACACTTCATACCTGTGCGTACCGATTACCCCATTGAAAGATTAGCCGACTTGTACTTTTCTGAGACTGTGAGACTTCACGGGGTGCCCACATCAATTATTTCAGATAGAGACCCGAGATTTACCTCGAGGTTTTGGAAATAGTTATAAGAGGTATTGGGAACAAAGTTGAGTTTTAGCACAGCTTTCCATCCGCAAACCCATGATCAGTCAGAGAGAGTAATTCAGATATTAGAGGACATGTAACGGTGTTACGTCATTAAATTCCAAGGCAGTTGGGGAAAGTATCTACCATTGGTTGAATTCGTCTATAATAGTAGTTACCAGACAAGTCTGAAAATGGCACCTTATGAGGCTTTGTTTTGGAAAAAGTGTCGAACGTCCTTATGTTGGACCGAGCTTAGGTTAGATTCACGGGGTCGATTTAGTCAAGGAGACTGAAGAGTAATTTAGAGTGATTCGTGACTGCTTGAAGGCCGCCTCGGATAGACAAAAATCCTATGCGAATTTGAAACAAAAGGAAATTGAATATAAAGTCGGTGACAATGTATTTTTAAAAGTGTCCCCGTGGAGGAAAGTCCTCAGATTTGGTAGAAAATGCAAGCTAAATCCTTATTTTATAGGGCCTTATGAGGTTATTGAGAGAGTAGGACCGATTGCCTACCGATTAGATTTGCCATTAGAATTGGATAAGATTCACGATGTGTTTCATGTATCCATGCTACGTCATTATAGATCAGACCCTTCGCATGTGATTTCGCCGTCAGAGGTTGAGATTCATCCGGACATGGCTTATGGTGAAGACCTGGTCAAGATTTTAGCTTGGGAAGTCGAATAGTTGAAAAATAAGAGTATAGCACTTGTGAAAGTTTTGTGGCATAGACATGGAGTCGAGGCAGCCACATGGGAAATCGAAGAGACTATGAGAGATCAATACCCGAACTTGTTCACTGGTAATATTTTTGAGGACGAAAATCCCTAAGGGGGGAGAAATGTAACAGCCCGATTTTGGGGCTTGTCAGAATAATGGTCTCCGGACCACAAATCTGAAGTTAGAGATATTATTTTATTATTATTTTGGAGTCATAGCATGTTTATATTAGTACATGAAAAATTTGGTGAGTTAATTTTGACGTTTGTGAGCTCAATTGCGAAAAAGGACTAAATCTCATAAAGTGAAAAAGCTCTATTTTGATAGCTAAAGGTGTTATTTTATTAGAAAAGCAAAATTGAGGGATTTTAAAGGGCAATTAGACCCCTAGAAAATGAGTTGCCGACCATAGGAGGTATATGTGGTCAAAATTTTCAAAATTTGTTGGGTTTGGTGACCAATTTTAACTAAAATAGAAATAAATAAAAAAAGGATGATATCAACCCTTTCTCATGTATTTTGTCCACCGAAAATTGGCCATTAAAGGGGGGTTTGAGAGCTTAAATTTTTCAGCAACTTGAAGCACTCACAAGTAAGCGATTTCTATGCCCTTTGTTGATACTTTTTGCATTTTTGAGACCCTTGAAGCATGAGATTTCAAGTGAGGGGTATATCTTGAAAAATGGTTGAATGTCTAGGGTGTTTTCTAAAATTTTATGGAAGAGAATGAGTCTTAGTTGTGTAATAGACAACTTTTGTGAAAGGTGATACCAAGAAAACACCTAAAGGGACCATTTTGCACAAGTTGTAAAATGATTAATAAATGTGTGAAATAGAGAGAATTTGGGGTTGCTATAAGAGTAAAAAGAGTTCATCTAGGATTAATATACGAATAAATTCGATAAAAAATTATTTTCGAGCATAGGGGTAAAATGGTTATTTTGTCAAAGTTTAGGGGCAAAACTGTCATTTTATCAAAGATGTGGATTTTAATTGCTTAATTTTATTTAGTGATTAAATGAGTGCATTTTTCTATTTTAGATCAAGAATTTCCAAATTTGAACCTAGACCGGGGAAAAACCAAGCAAATCGACTAAATCGACTAGTCGTGTACGCTTTGTAATTCGAGGTAAGTTGTATGTAAATAATACAACTACATTACTAATGTATGTGTTGAATTGTATTTGAATTAATATAGCATGAATTGCTTGATTGTGGAATTGAGATGGTATGATGATAATAGAGATAGTAGAGTTCCTGTTTGAACCTAGGAAATAAATCGGAGATTCATGCTGTGACTTATGGGTTGTTGATGGTTAGTGTAAGACATGTCTGAGACATGCATCGGCCACATTATGAGAGCCAGTGTAAGACCATGTCTGGGGCATGGCATCGGCATTGAGACGAGAGCTAGTGTAAGACATGTCTGGGACATGCATCGGCCTCGAGACTTAAGCCAGTGTAAGACATGTCTGGAACATGCATCAGCTATGAAATGATAGTCAGTGTAAGACCATGTCTGGGACATGGCATCGACTTGAGATATGAGCCAGTGTAAGACAATGTCTGGGACATGGCATCGGCGCCTTACACGCGTTTGAGGCTTAATGAATATCCGGTACTGTTCTAAATGGTTCAGTGGTGAACGTTATGTTCTTAAGCTAATGAGAAAAGTATAACCGTGTTGTGAATGGTATAGGTACCTAATTGGTACGTATGAGATACGAGCTTAGTATATATATATAATAGGTGACTTGTATGGATCGTAATGAGTAAGTTACACTTATGCCTACTTTGGTGTTATGAACATGTTGATTATGGATAAATTGTTGTTCTATACTTATTTATATGCGGCTTACTAAGCTTTATGCTTACTCTCTTTCCTTTCCATTTCCTTTCAGTGCTGCCTAACTAGCTCAAGGATCACCAGAAGTCAGAGATATCGATCACACTATCAACCGATGCATTTGGTATAGTTGGATTTATATTTTTGATTATGGCATGTATAAGACTTAGACTTTATTAATTTGTGTCTTTGATTATTGGCCAAATGTGTTGGCTTAGGTTGGAAGTCCTTCAAATTGTACTATGCTTTGAATGATGGCTAACATTCATTTTGAATTTATGAAAGATGCATTATCATGGTGGAATGAATGTTTATTGTGGCTGATTTGATTTTAGAAATTTTGCTCATTTTAATATTGGTTGGAAATTTGTATGGAAATATGCAGGTAAGGGTGGCAATGAGGCTTGGGAAATAGCCTTATATTGTCCACACAAGTAGACACACGGGTGTGTGTCTCTCACACGGCCTGCCCCATGGGCATGTAGTCCGGCTGTGTGTCCCCTGCACGTAAAAATTTCAAGTCAGTATGCTTGGTAATAAACACACGGGTGGAGACACGGCCGTATGTCTCAGCCGTGTGGAGGACACGGCCTAGTACACGGGCATGTGCCATGGCCGTGTGTCATTTTGGGAATGCTAACGTCAGAAATAGAATACCCAGGTTTGTACACACGGGCTAACACACGGGCGTGTCATGGCCGTGTGAGGGACATTGGCCATCAACACGGGGGTGTGTCTGGCCGTGTGAAAACCCCTGTAGGTGTGAATTTGAAGTTAATTTCAGACGGGTAAAGGAAACGGGCGTATCCGTAGGTGTGTAGGTCATGTGAGTCACCCGGGCCATCAGTACGACCATGTTGAGTTGGTAACATGGGCGTGTTGCCCTTCCAGACGGGCATGTTTCCTGTTTTAAGGACAAAATTTTCATAGTTGGTCTGAGGACCTGATATAGTCCCGATTAGTTTCCAATGGTAAATTTGAAGCTCGGAGGCCCATAATAAGAAGATTAAAGTAGAAATTGAAAAATATTTAAATTAGATTGAGTCTGAGTGACTCGAGATGGTTTGTGTACATGAGATCACGTTAGGTAATGCCTTGTGCTCCATCTCGGCGTGGTTTACGGGTATGGGGTGTTACATGCTCAAATGATGATTATATGATAAATGTACGCTCTTGACAAGGTTATGATTTGAATGCTCAATGTATGAAAATTTCTAAAACATTGACATGATTGATAATAAGAGGAAGAAAAATCTTGGTTGAATGAAATAGGATATGTGATGGATTCTTGAAAAGAAATTGATGGTGAAAATGATCTAGCCCGGACGGGTGATCCAGTCCCTATATAACCCTCCTGAAGAATATGTGTAAGTGGATTTAGCCCAAACGAGTAATCCGATTAGGATCTGAATTTAGCCTAGACTGGTAATTCAAATTCGAGCTGATTAGGGTATATGTCATTGTAGGGGATTTAGCCTGGACTGTTAATCCCGACAATGCCCTATTAGTTTATGTTACAGGGGATTTAGCCTGGACTGGTAATCCTGCTGTAAGAAAGGAGGTTCGCGAGAATGTTCTTCTTAGAAAGGGAAGATACGAATTGATGGACATGAACTTGTAAAATGATCTAGCCTCCTGAAGAATTTGTGTGCTGAAATAGATTTATCCCGAACAGGTAATCCAATTAGGATCTGAATTTAGCCTGGACTAGTAATTCAGATCCGAGCTCATTAGAGTATATGTCGTTGCAGGGGATTTAGCCTAGATTGGTAATCCCGACTATACTCTATGAGTTTATATTACGAGGGATTTAGCCTGGATTGGTAATCCCGCCGTAAGAGTGAGGTTTGTGGGAGTGCGTACTTGAAATGATCACTTTTATGAATTGAAAGTGAACGAGATATCCATCGAGATTCCGAGAAATTCAATGAGATTAATATGAGAAATGAAATAAAAAGGGTTCTTGCCATGATAAACTCATTTATGTTATATGATACTATTATGATGCGTATGAATAGTCATGTTTGGAAAGTGTTATGCTAAGTGATAGCATAGGTAAGTATTCGAAACCCGTTGACTTGTGATAAGAATGAAAATGAATGAGTGATACTTATGAGAGTAATTTCATGAAAATCTTGTGATGGTATCATTATATTGTACTAAAACAGTTTGTACAGCCGCAATAGTTCTAATTTGAAAATCCACCAAAAATTGTAGAAATTAAATTAGAGACTGAATAAGATACAAAATTAAAGCTTATTGAGTCTAGTTTTACATAGAGGAAATGATGTAGTAAAAGAATTTCATATTATGACATATTTTAATTTTTGTGAGACAGGATCAGAGTGGTTTCGAGCTCCACTATCTTAACTTTGGAAAACCATTAAAAATTGTATAAAATAATAATGGGTTATAAATTAAATGTTTGAAATCCTTAAGAGTTTATTTTTAGGGGAAATAGACAGCAGCATCATCAGAGTCCCGTACTATGAGATAAATAAATTTTAGTGAAGAAAGGTCGAAGCTATCAAACAGCGAAACAGGGGAGACTTTGAATAATAAACTGTACTTATTGGCTAGGCCAAATATTCTTAAAATTTTATGGTAAGAATATATGTGAGTCTAGTTTCTAGTAAAATTAGCGGTTCTCAATTTGGAGTCTCGTAGCTCCTTATATAAATAATTTAGTGATCGTGACTTGAGAAAACAGCTTAACTGGACTTTGAATAAATAGTGAGGAATTGAAAAATAGCATGTTAATACATTTCTTATTATTTTTCATGCGAGCTTACTAAGCGTAAAGCTTACTCCCTCATTTCCATTTCTTTTAGTGTTGTTAGGTCGGCTCTGGGTTGAAGATCATTAGAGGTAGCATCACACTATCAAGTGAGTGGCATGTATAGGGACCTAGTTCTATGACATGTGTTATTATGATTTGGCCAAATATATAGCCATGAGATGTGGCTCATATTGATTATGGCTTGTAAGTCTAGCTAGTTATGTTATGATTTGTTGCTTATGATGTGAAGATATGATTATGTTTGTTTGTCATGCATGGTTGGCAATATGTCATGTGTGTTGAATGCATGTTTTATGATCATAAATTAAATGTGTAATATGGAGATAAAATAATAATACTTTGAACATGGAAGGTTGATGATAAGTTGAAATGGCACAAAGATAACTATGGTATGACTAGTCTTAGTTTAATATGGGAATGTGTAACACATGCATACTGATAGGTAAATGATATGTTTGTATCATAATTGAGGATGTTGAATTCCATTGGATCCATGTATATGTGTGTGCATGTAAGGGTAACAAAAAGGCTTGAAAAATAGCCTAATAGTTAATTACACGGGATGAGACATGGCCGTGTGTCTCCAACGTGTGAGGGACACGGTCTAGGGACACGGGCGTGTGGCCTGGCCATGTGGTTCAATTAAGAACACATAATTAAGAACAAGTTAAATATTTATCATACAATTTAGAAAATAATAACAAGATTCGTCTTAAGTTTCATTCCCCTTAGGTATTTAGGGGATTTAGTTCATAACTAAAAAGGAAAACATCTCAGAAGAATAATGAATACAAAACATAAAGAAAACCCAAAACTCCTGAAGGGAAATTGAGGGGAGATCTTCAGCCTTAATGGTGACTCCGACTTCTGAGATGGATCAATCGGCTTCCCTTGAGCAGTTCCCTGCCTCCTTCTCTCTGTGTCCCCTTCTCCTCTTCCTTTAGGGCATATTTATAGGCTTTAAAATGCCTAAAAACCCTCAAAATTAGCTTTTTTCTGAATTTGACTCAACTTGGGCTTGGCAGGGACACGCCCGTGTGAGTCGTGCTTCGTTTCTACCAAATTAACACGGCCATATGGCCTGTCCGTGTGAGGAAGTCCAGGCCGTGTTGATTTCGTACTTTGGCCCATTTTCTCCGTTTTTGGCTCGTTTCTCGTTCCTTTCGCTCTCCTATGCTCACCTAAGTATAAAACATGAAATTAAGGCATTAGGAGCATCAAATTCACCAACTCTAACGAGAAATCATCCATAAAATGCATTAAGCATGGGGTAAAAATATGTATAAATTACGGTTTATCAAATACCCCCACACTTAAGCATTTGCTTGTCCTCAAGCTAAATTCTCAACTCATAATCAAAATAAATTATTCTCAACTTATAATTTCTATCGATAATATCTCAAAATAATTCACAGGTAATCATACATTGAGAATTCAACTAAAAGAACATTAGAGCTTCAAACATTCCAAGTTGAGCATTTTATCCTAAAAACATAGGTGTCTCCCCTTATCTAAGTGGTTACCTCGATTCGAAATCTCACAGAGTTTAACCTCCTCACTAAAGATTCACTCAAATCACTCAAAGTGTTTAAGGACAATGAATGTAGCACTCATCAGTCAATATGAAAAGTTATTACCAAAGGCTTGCATGAAAATCACATCTCCACCACTATAAATTGAGATGATACATCAATCAAAAGGTCTCTAGAAGGTTGTAACGAGGCTTGGTTAGGGGGTGTGGTCACAAGCTGAAAGAAAAAGTTAGAATTGAGATTGAATTGAAAATTTACCTAACTAGAAAAATGACTAGTCATTAATCGCGTACAACAGAGCTTCTTCTCAGAAAATGGAATTTAACTTCTTTACTCAAAAGATCACTACTACTAATATGGTATTTATTATTTTAGATTGTCATATATTCTATTTTATATATGTATGTTTGATTCTAGATTGATTAGTTGTGAATTATTATGAAAGGCAAGAATTGGATAGAATTGAAATGTGACATTTATTTATGTAAAAGATGTCCGTGTGAACTTCGTAAAGGGTTAGGATTCGATTGACATGCCAATAGGGTCTTCTGTGCACTTGTACAAAATCTATTACAAATGTTAACGAGATCCAAGATTTGTTGCGGATTTTCGATATCTATGTGACATGATGTGTCATGATAATGGTTTAACCCGTTTGTAAAATTTTCAAAATTATAGATCGACGTCGAGATGTGAGGGGGTTTCTCGTCACACCGTGACCTGGAATTTAGAGTTCATCGGATGTCACGACATGGACTTTGCTTTTGGTATATGTTGGGTCATTTGATACTTATTTCAATGTTTTCACATACCTATCATTACATACATGAAACAGCAATTTCAAAAGGTTCAAAACATATCCAAAACCTTACAAAATAAGCTTAAACAATCAAATTAACTTCCTTACAAAATATTCAATTCAAATTCACCAATTATACTTAGGCATTTCAATGTTAAGCATATCAACTAATTCATTCACCTTTCAACTTTAACTAAGCCAAACAATTTTGAACCATGTCATTACACTTTCATTTCAATCACCTAAAACACATATACCAAGCTATAACTATAACAACCTGCTTTTAGTGATGTCAAATATAGTGGTTTTGGGACCAGAATTTCGACAAATGAATTATTATTTAATATTTATTTAATGTCTACAAGATTATTTTAAGGTCGTATTAAAATTTCGTTAAGAAGTTTTGAAGTTTAAATGGTTAATTAAGTAAAAAGGACTAAATCGTAAATATTGCAAAAGCGAGTATCTGTTAGTTAAAAGAGCTAAATAGCTAAGGAAAAGAAAGTTAATGGGCTTAGATGGTAATTATACCATATATGTTGATGGTGGACAAATATGTACATGAAATAGTTATTTTGTAAGTTAATAACCAAGGTTAAAATGGTAATTTAGTAAGTAAATTAAAACATGTTATCATCTTTTTATTTTGTCTTTAACCGATTGTAAAAGAGGAGAGGAAATCCTTTGTTGAATCCTTGTTTCGGCTAAGCTTGTTCTAATGCATGATATGTGTTTTTCATCCCGGTTTTAATGATTTTTATATTTTTGAGTTCCTTTTAACTTAATCTAACTAGCTCGGGGGTTAATTTGCAAAACTGTTAAAGGTTGAGGGACTTGCCATGGTTGTTTTTGAATAGGTTTTGAAGTTATTTGATAGATTATTAATCTTGGTTGTAAAACAAATATGTTTTTATGTGATTTTTGATGAAATTACATTTAGGGATTTAGTTGTGAAAATAGAAAAATTTCATGGTAAAATTATGAAATTGCATTTAGGTGAGTTGTATGAGTCCCTAAGAAATTAGGCTAGCTTGAATAGATGATTAAAATGGTTAAATTTCAAATTATGAGCTTAAGGACTAAGTTGTGAAAAGTTCAAATGTTAAGGGTATTTCATCATTTTAAATAAATATGAATTATGGATTAAATTGAATACTAGAAGTACTTAATTGAATGAAATTATTTACTTAGATTAAACAACAATTGAACCTAAATCAAGGAAAGGCTAAGGCTACAAATTAGTGTTCAACTCTACATCTACCACCAAAGTTATTGAGGTAAGTTCATATGAATTATGATCGTATTGATGATTAGCTCAATTGATTATTTACTATGTTGTGTTAAACGGACTTGAAATTGTATACGTATCAATGTATAAATAAGTGACGAACAACGAATCCTGCTTGAACATTAAAAATTCTTAGGATACGAATGACATATCATTAGGGATTTCATGTTTCAGGTGTTGGTCTTGAATGTCCTATCGATGGCTAAGGTCCTGCATTTGTTGCAAATTCTCCACAACTAGTGTGAGTAGCATCGTGTAGCTAACATTCTTACCCACAGCTCGTGTGAGCAAGTCTATTTCACAGCTCGTGTGAGCACTATTGAAAAGGAAATGTTACGATTATATGGAAAGACATACTATGTGTGAGTATTCTTGAGTATCCGATGTAATTCTAGATGGTTCAATGAGTAAGAAAAAGAGTGGCATGGTAAGTATATAATGGGATATTGAATCTTGGTTTATGAAAAGGCTAATGTAATAAATGATGTGCATATGGAAGTCTATTTATATTATGGTTGAATTCATATGTATCATTGATGAACTTACTAACTTGTGAGTTTGATGATGTTTGTATAGGCTTTTAATAAGTTTATGGTCTTGGTAATGACCTTATATTTATAAATTGTGCTAAGGAAATGGTAAGTTTTTTTTTTTAGTTTATATGAACTTACTAAGCATTATTTGCTTACGTAGTTACTCTTCTTTGTTTTATAAATTATCGAAAGCTCAATCGGTTGGAAGTTTGTCGGGGATCAATCCAACATCCAACAACCATTTTGGTAGTTTTTGTGTATTTTGGCCAAGGTTATAAATGGCAAGTATATTATCTTTTGTAATGGTAGTTTATGAATGTGTTAATGTTTGATTTGGTACGTATATGCCTATGAAGTTTATGTTTGGATTTGTAATTGTAACAGCCTCAAATTCTCGAGTCAATATTCAAGTGTTGACCTGGGTTGGCAATGGATAAATTTATTTTGGGATTGGGTTTTTGCTGGAATTAATATGGGTGAATTTTAGACATTTTTATAAGAAATTAAGGATGTTGGGAAGCTTGTGTGAAGTTAATATGGTGATTTTACCATTTTTGAATGAAAATCTTCTCCCAATTAATGAGAAAAGATGGTTTGGCAGATTGAGGTATGGGATAAATTAGATTTGTCCCTATTTTTCCCTATATTACAATTACCCTATTATTTTTTTTCCTTTTACATTTCTTCATTTTTATTTTTTCTTTTTCTTCTTTTCTTCATCTATTTTTTTCCTTAGCAAGTCTTTTAGAGGGAAAGAGATTTGAGTGAGTTCTCACCATTTTTTCTTTCATCCTCCAAATCTCAAAGAAGGTAAGGGTCTTGATCTGTTTTTTTTTTAAAGTTCCATAGAAGAAAAAAAAAGTATCTATGTTCATCAAGGATGAAGATGGACTTTTTTTTTGGTTGTTTGGAAAGGTTTGAGTTGAGGAAGTCTCTACCCATCTTCTCATATTTTATTTATTTATTTATTTATTTAAAGTATGTATTTTTACATCCTATCAACTCTTATTTTTGTGAGAAATCTTGTGTGTTACATGGTTATTAGTTAAAGAGGGCAGCGAATCTTCTAAAGCTAAGAGCAAAGGCAAAGTGGTGGAGAGCTAGGCAAGAAACTTTGTTGTTGTTCTTCCATCAAGGTGGTACCCTCTAACTCTCCTACGCTTCTTGATAAGTCATAAATATGATGCTTGTATGATAATTCATGCTTGTTATATGTCTTTGGGTGGAAATCTTTTTTGGATGTTTTAAAATGAAGCTAAAAACTTAGTTGTGAAATATGCTAGAAACATATCATTACATGAACAGTAAGTTCAAAAATTCACCATAAATTTTGTAAAAATAATTAAGATTTGATCTATACATAATTGTAACCATGGGTCAGTCTAGTTTCATTTAAAACAAATAGAGATCAATTTCTATTTTTATTTTAAAAGATATGAATTTTTGAGTGTTGAAAGGACATAAAAATCTGGCAGCAGAATTCTTATAAAACAGATTTAGCAGTGACTTTGAAAAATCACCAAAAATTTCATAAGATAAAATAGGAAGCAAACCTTATATCTCTATAACCGTACAGAAGTCTAGTTTCATTTAAAACAAATAATGCTCATTTTAGATTATATATTAAGATTTATTAATTTTTTAATGAGGAAAGGTCAGAATGTTAAGGTAGCAGACTGTTACATCTCTTTAGTTAATATTTTAGCTGGAATGATAAGCAAGTTGAAACGAGTATGAGACTCGAATGTCATGGTTTTATTTTTGTGATTATATGTTTGATTCTTTGTTTGCGCTCATTCTTCGGCTCTAACCTAACTAGCGACCATGAGTGGTGCTCGAGATAACCCTACGGACACCTGGGATTATTTGACTAGCGGTCATGAGTAGCGCGGGGCTATCTGGACACTCGATTATTTGAGCAATATGTACAATCTAATAAGTTTGACAAGTTTGATATGCAAGCGATTTGGTTATGTAGATTTAATGACTCATGTTTTAATTATTCGATACTCATGTCATGTTTCTATGTATACATTTGATTTGCAAGCTTATATTTATGAATTGCTTGAAGTATGGTAGATTTGTTGTGTACCACTAAACTTGTAAAGCTCAGCCTTCGAATTTTCTTAATGTTTAGATTTGTAGACTTTTGTTCGTGTCCGAGGAACATCATCGACAAAAGACTCCTAGCATCACGTATTCAGAGTACATTACCTTATCTATTAGTGGGCATTGTATTCCTAAGGCCTTACTTGTATTTTTTTTGTAGGTCTGTAACTCATTTATCATTTTTTGTTATTTTGACTATTTTGATATATGATGATATTGGAGCTCCACATATTTTGTATAACTACTTTTATTCTATTTTCAGTATAACTATGTATGGTATTTTCTCATAGATAAAATGTATTTCAATGTTTTAAAATTATTTGAAAATTTTGCTAGGTTAATCCGGTGACCTGATGTAGTGCCTTAGTATTCGAGTACTTCGTATTCGGGATTAGGGTGTTATGTAATGCCTTGTTAAGTTAGGTCATTTTGGCCACTTTTAGCAACTTGAAATGCATGGTCTTTGTTGGTATGTTGGTGATGATATGCAAATGCTTGTATATGATGTTATTTAGTAGTTAAGGTACTAGGTTTTGTGCTTAGAATATGGTAATCTTGTCCTGTTTTGGTTAGTGATGTTTTGGTATAAATTTGGTGATTTTGAATGGAATATTGGTTAGATGAAATAAAATGTTTGAAATAGTATGTTTAAGTGCGTTTGAATGATGTTTAAGTCCCTTGAATGTGTGCACAAATGGAATGGTTGGTTAGGTATGGTTTGGCATTGAAAAGGCTTGAATTTAGTGTCAATTTATGGATCACACAGCATGGACGGTCATGTGACACACACGCTTGGTTACACAGTCGTGTGTCATTTGTAAAATTCCTAGTGTTTTAAGTCAATGAGTTACACGGCCTAGCACACGGCCTATGACACGGCCGTGTGTTGCAACTTAAAGAGTTACACGGTCTGGCAATCGGCCTGCTATACGACCATGTGACCCAACTCAGTGAGTTACAGAGGTGAGGACATGGGTTGGGACACGGCAATGTGTCCCTTATTTGATTGTTACACAGCCTGGGCTATGTCACACGGTCTCGCCACACGGCCATGTGACCCTTGTTTTCAAAATTTTCAACTTTTTCCCTAATATTCTATTTTCCTTCAAATTAGTCTCAAATTGCTTCTAAGCTATTTTTAAGGCTTCAAAGCTTGATTTAGGGACGAAATGCATATGTTTGATTGGTTTTTAATAAGATTAACTTATTTAATTTTATGATCTTTCATATGCTATCGATATTTGTATATCGCAATATGTATTTGTCTCATCAAATCATAATATCGAATAAACTCGAATCTTATTTACCCAATTTGCTTTTTATTTTTATCTCTATTAACCTAACTTGGACTCAAACGGATACACAGATCGAACCAATACACCAATTTGGCGCCCAGTGCCTCATCAAACAACTTCGACGCAAATAGTTTGTGTCCAACGTTAATTGGTATAGCCAAAGTAAAATTTGGCCCCACACTCATCGACACATAGTTGAAGTAACTCGTATTTTATCTATCCCATGACATGTCAACTATATTTGACTCTGCCCAAATTGTTAATAGGGTAGTCAACAATCCAATTTCATTATAGGTATTATTCCCATTCTATCGATTTCAATATCATCAATTCATTAGTTATGTTATCATTTCACACATAACATAGTATAATTCATCTAAATTCCAAGCTAATTTCACAGTTACATCAAGTTATACTATTTTCAATTTTATTCAATGTAGTCCTCTTTCTTGATAATAATTCACAAACATACCGATACAATTTGTTCAATCATAATAATCTATACATTAATGAAATATATCAAATTACAATTCATCATATTCAATTTATCAGTCAATTTATCATTTGTTTACGATTTAGTCCATATCTCACCTCTTGTACCAAATTGTAAACAATTCAAATTACTATCACACATATACAAATTCAGAACTCAAATATAAAATAATTTAACTATGAACATACCTTATGAACTTACTGAGCAAAACAAAAAATGAACACTCTTTGAAGATTAATCAACAATTTTGCCTTTTTCCTTGATTATCTTCAATTTGATTCAAATTCTCGATCTAAACAATAATTCAATTCAATTTATCAATTCCAACCCTCTTATTTCATCCTATTGCAAGCATGTATCAATTCAATTTTATTTTTCAAATGTTTCCTAAAACTTTACAGTTTATTCATTTTAATCCTTAAAATAGAATTTGCCATAACTTTCAAACTTGAACTTTGATTTCAAAACCGATCTCAATTACATCCTTATATAACTCTATATTATCTATAATTGCAAAAATTTACATCAATTTTTAAATTTATATTCTTTAGTCCCTATGTTCAAAAACTAGTAATTAAATTTTACAAACTAATCTTTTTTCTCTTTTAAAATTAAAATCTAACAAATTAATACCAATTTATTCAAGAATTAATCAATGGAAACTTTTTAAAACTTTAATGGTTTTACAAAATGGTACTTGGGCTAGCTAAATTAAGCTCCCACAACCTCAAAAAAACATAAAAATTACAAGAAAATGACTTGTATACTTACCAATTTGAGGGACCAAAATTTGAAATGCTTAAAAATTATTAGTTTCCTTCTGTTTCGATGGAGAAGATGAGTGGGGGAAATAAGTTACTTGGTTTCTTTTAATGTTTACTTTTATAATTAGATTAACTATTAATTAATCAAAATTAGCCTAATTAGCCATAATTAACTAAAATTAATTATAATTAATATAGTTAATGGGATGAAAAATAATTCCCAACACTGTTTGGTACATTACCAATTGGTCAATTGGTCCTCCGATTATTTAAAAATTCATAGCGATTAACTTTTACAACTTTTATAATTTAGTCCTTGTACCTTAATTAACTATCAATTTGACAAATTTGAGGGACCAAACTTAAATTAACCTTAATACTAACCTCATAAATATTAAATAATAATATTTACGAACTCAAATATCAAAAATGGGGTTTCAAAACTGCATTTTCTGACACTACTGACTTTCGGGTTGTCACAAATTACATATGTATCCGAGTCTATTTACTAAGGTTCATCAAGCGAAACAGTTTAATTGAAATTGAGATTTTGAATTGTGATCAATGAACTTGGTATCCAGATTGAAAAGTCATTGATTGGATTGAATTGTAAATGATACAATTTTTTTGATCAATAATAACACTGATGATTGACTTGAATCATGTATACTTGTTAATATCTTATTAATCGTTGAATGAATGTGCCTTTGAGATAAGTTACATAAAAGTGACATGAATTGGCATGTTAAGTGATTTTAGTATTAAATGATCTTGATTATAATTCAATGGTCACCATTGTTAGTGTTTTGATTGTCATGTTTAGCCAAAGTTATGCCAAGTTAAGTAGCTTAAATTTTTTAGAAAAAAATAAGGTAAGTATTGTATAATACTTATGAAATTACTAATGTAACTCCCTATACCCGACCCGGTCACCAGGTCCGGGTACTGGATGATACCAAGACCCAATTAACTTAAAGAGGTTTCAAATTCTATTCTTATTTCATTCTTAAATGCTCAATTTACACTTTAAAGTATGTTAAGAAATATAACATCTAAAAGTTATTACCTTACAATCTTAGCAGTATTTACTATTCTAAGTTTAAACTTAAAGATTTTTACATTCGACTTAATCCTCAAGGCATGGCCCCTAAGGGAACCCCTTTATACACATGTACAACTTCCACTCGTAACCTTCAAATTTTGTGACGCCTGGCTTGGTCACTCCACTTGATGTCCTAGTCACACATTTGTCCTGCAATCAGGCAACAAGCACATAAGTTCAAATGAACTTAGTGACATTCTGCAATGTAGCGCTATAGCAAAATTCAGAATCTTTAAGAAACAAAGTTTTAAGCAAAGATTTCAAACTCCCTATCTATCATTGGCCTTTTGCAAATTTCACCAATATGGTCGAAACCTTGCCCCATTTCCATGATTCATCACTAGCAGATTTATTCTCTATCTTAGACGAACATGTGACCTTTACGGATGGTTGGAAACACTAAAATATATAGACATTTTCAGTACCTTTTGAGCACTAATTCATGCAGTTTCTAAGTAACTTCTGTCGAATTTTATACTTTTATTATAAAATAATTAAATTAAACTTAATTTATGAAAAATTTTGAATTTTAATTATTTTTATACTAAATTTGCATAATTTGGCCAATTTTCGACAGTTTTGCACAAAGGGTGAAAAATCAGCTCGGTAGTCACCTTGAGAAGATCGAATTTTCGAAGCATCTTTTAGAGAATTTGACATATGAGGAAGGCTGATCATTTTTTTAGCCATGGATGCCTCAAATCAACTCCTTGTACCTATTGAAAACTTATTTTTGATCCAACAAAAATTGGGTTGAATTTTCTCCTAGCCTGATTTAGAGAAAAGGGCCCAAATTTATTAATTTGAAAGAGATTGATCCACCAGGGGAAGAGCATCCTAATGCTGACCCAACTGCTGCCCAAATCAGCTAATTAAGCTGATATAATATTTTCAAAAAAAACCCTTAACTTTCACCCAAAACTCATTCTAACACCTCCTTTTTTGTGCATTCCCACTTGGGGCATTAAGCCAAATTTAGCTAAGCCATTTCAGCCCCTCTCTTTACTATCAAGGGCTGGCCATGAGAAGGGGGATTGGATGTTATTTTTAGCCAAATAAAGCTGCCATCTCCAAGTATAAATACCTCCATTCACCTCCTCATTTCTAATCCCTCACTCATCTATTTATTCACCATTCACTAATCTCCTTCACTCTCATTTGCCTGTCCATTTTTCTTTCTTTCCCTTGCTGATTTCTGCTATTGGAACAACAGAAATTAAGCATCTTGAAGGCCTTTGATTGACAGAACAAATAAAGAGGAAGAGAAGCACATTAGTCTGGCTTTGAAGAATCACTGAGATTTGTCTTTTAGCTTCCTTCTCTTAATCTCTTCAGTTTATTTTGTGATCATAAACATGAATTTTTATTGTTTTGATGCTCCTAATTTAATTAAGATGACTTAAATTTTTTTTTGTGTTGGATTGACTGCATTTTGTTCACTTAAATTGTTAAAATCATGTTTGTGTTGTTATAGGCCTTGGTAATTTGTTCAATTAGATAAAATCATGCCTATGTTATGCTTGCATTATAATTGTAAGGTAACAAAAGAATTAATTATTAACCAAATTGAAATTGCAATTAATGGACAAAATATCTAATTGGTGCATGTTTAATCTACTAAGTGTAAAAGTGGGTTAAATTAGCAATAGTATTACACAATATTCTTGCATTGCATAACTTGTAAGATTATTGTGATTAAATTGTTTCAGTATAGGAATATATTGTTACTTTACTCTATCTTATACTTGCTTATTAAAATTGATTAATTAATTTAATAGATGAATATGTTTGAAAGATTGATTAATTTAATAAGTATGTATCTGCAACAGTTAACAAAAAACCAAGTTGCCATGAAATTATTCGTAACAACATGAATATAGTTTTAATAATTCTAAGTTAAAGAATGAAATTAATCTAACACACTTATGTCATATTGATTAAAACTTATTTTAGAAATCGTACATTGGAATTTTACTTTTTATTTCAGTTGATTACTTAGTTATTTTTTATTTTTTATATCACCTCTTTCAAATTAATATATTTTCCTCTACCAATTTGCTTAAATTTATGTTTCATAAATACTTGATTGTACAGTCTCTGTGGGTATGATAACTCGACATACTTGTCACTTTAATACTTGTTATGATTGTTTATACTTGCACATTTCCATCGTTCCAATGGTTTTCTATGGCTCCGGCCTGATTCCGCCTCATCTTTAATTCTTTTATGCTTTGACAAGTTTACTCTCTCACAATCCACCAAACAATTGGGAAAAAGGTTTGTTGCCTACTACTGGCTGACTTTGACTTATGTTATTAAATTCAAATCATTATCCTAATCTGTTCAAACTCACAAATTAGTCTTAATATTTTTCCACTTAACACACTTTCCAGTCCAAACTCACAAATTTAGACATGAGGTTAAGCTAACTGATTAGACGCCCCATTATCCTAACAGATTCGCACTATACAACTAGCCATAAACTACTGGTTCACCTTGTTCCAGACCTCTAAAAACATTAAATTAGCAGATGGTTCTTAGTGAACCATATCCTTCGCTACTTCTTGGCAGACTGTCCATCCAAGGTAACCTATGTTGGACTTATCTATTTCTAGTTAACCTTTACTTGCAGACCCTTAGACTTATGTTCCGCTTGATCATTTCACTATCACCCCCAATTTTGGATTACTCGCTAAAATTCGCGGACTCATATCTCTACATTGTTACCCCTTACTAAGAACTTACTTGTTTTATCAGATGTTCCTACACGCCTTCCTTATCTTTGTAATTTGGTGAACCCTTGGGCTATCCCGTTTACTTGCATTCTTAGATGCGTCACATTCATCCGTTCATGTTACTCTCCGAGTGGGTCATACTTCGATCCTTCTTACCTTGTCCTGTCATCTTTCTAGCCTAACATTTTTTTGGCTGACCTATGGACTTACACAGTGTAAACCCATATTTAACATTTTGGCGAACTCTATTGGTTGTCTTAGCCAAACTATGGTCTTACACCTTGTAACCTTATGTTTAATGTCTTGGCAGACTCTATTGGTTGTAATAGCCAAGCTATGGTATTACATCTTGTAACCTCATATTTAATGTCCTAATGAACTCCATTAGTTTCCATAGCCGAGCTCTGGTCTTACACCTTGTAACCCCATGTTTAATGTCTTGACAGACTTTATATGTCGCCGTAGTCGAGCTATGATCTTACACATTAAACCTCTTTTGAGGTGTCGCCCCGTAGAACCTGTACACCATCGCTACGGTGTCGCCCCATAAAGCTTACAGTCTTTCGTCACGGTGGTGCTTTATGGAACCCATAAATCATCATCACAGTGTCACTTCGAAAGACCAATCGATAACCGTCGTCATAGCTTCATTTTAGTGAACCAGTCGATATCATTCCACGACACAACCATACTCCCTTATATCCCTTTAACAATCCGCCCATTCCTCCAATTCCACCAATTTTTCCTAACTTTATCTACCCGTCAAGGTAAATTACCTCCGTACTCCGCATACAATATTTTCATATTTTTCATGCAATCAAGATGCTGGATACATAACACAAAGTATGCCATATATTCATTATCATGTAATATCAGTTTAACATTCAATGATCGAACTTACAAATAATCACATACTCGTACACGATTATATAAATACAACATGCTCAATCACCATTTTTACAAACAACGACATACTCAACAACCCAGAATGGTCATAACACAGATCATTTAACAACTCAATCTCGTCAACCACCCAAGAAAGAGTGCAAAAACTCACATAGCTTCATTTATCCTTGACAACTTAGCTTGTGCAAACTCTAGAACCTCCTTCGTCCTAGAAGCTAAGCTAACAATTATTTATCGATTAACTTGAAGGTACTCAATCCATAAAAACTCATAATCTATAATTATACATAAACTTTTTTAGAATCCTTAATTCTTTAATCCACGAGTACAGGGAGGCTTAGGCCTTTCCAGTTTATCAAATTCTTGGTCTCCTAGACTTCTAACCTCACGTTTACCACCTCATGCAAAGCTTTCTCGTACCTCATCTTCTTCTTCGGAGCAACCGAAGAAGACATTGCAGACGAGAAAGAGATTATCAACAAAATTCAAGAGAACTATTTCCTCTCCACACACAATATTTATAGCCAAAGTTTGCATGATCTCCTTAGTCCATTTTAGCCAATCACTGCTAATCATTTTGTCACCCACTATGGAACTAGTCGGTTCCATCCTCACCAAACCAGAATTGAGATCCAACTAATCTAAACTCAGCCACTAAAATCTCTGAATTTCCCGGTGGAGTCTGAAAATTCACCAACCCATGCAATTTCACCCAAACTTTCCTTAAATTTCAAGTCAAAGAAAATATTTAAGTGTTACAACTGAGCATCCTATATGCTTAGCTTTTTTGTTTTCTTTCCCTTGTAGATCATTACCTTGCGAAACTAATCTAAACTCAGCCACTAAAATCTCTGAATTTCCCGGTGGAGTCTGAAAATTCACCAACCCATGCAATTTCATCCAAACTTTCCTTAAATTTCAGGTCAAAGAAAATATTTAAGTGTTACAACTGAGCATCCTATATGCTTAGCTTTTTTGTTTTCTTTCCCTTGTAGATCAGTACCTTGCGAAACTCATCAAGTCGAATAATCTCGAAGCTCACTATAAGCGAATCGGTAGTTATGCGGTCATTTTGAGTCTAAGGTTGCAGCATGTATACAAGTGTCTTGGAGTGCTCCTTAGTGTTTGAAAATGCTTACTACTTGATAAATATGACATAACCATTTTGTATAATGTTTTGCCTTTTGATTTGGTACATATGTGGTATTCGCTATATGTTATGCTAAAGTCAGTGAAGATCTATAATCATATGTTTGACATGTGGAATGGCATACGTTGAGGTAGAAAAGGTAACTTGGCTAATGAATGATTGAGATGGATATATATATTTGGAATTGATACCTAGAAGTATGCTTGTAATGTGTGATTGATACTTGATTATTAATGTTTCTGCTAAGGCCTATAAGCCATGGATGTTTATAATGTGTAAAAATGAATGTGATGAAGTTGAATGGCATGACTTAATATGTTTTTGCATAGGTAAATGTAGTATTTGAATGCATGTAATGTTCTGAATTGATTTTGAATAGGTTGAAATCATGTTTAAGTTGGTTGTTTTTTTTAATTGGTTAGGTGATCTGTTTGGCTTGAAATTGTATGAATTTGATTTGGTTTTAATGGTATAAGATGGTATGAATCAATTAGGTAGTATTGCATAAGGTTAAATTGGAGCCAAAATGATGATTTGCCAAAAACAGGGACCTCGTCACAACCACAAACTTCTAACGTCACAACATGGTGGAGACAGTGAGTGACATCACGACGTCGGCATGTTTAAAGTCGCGACATGACTTACTAAGTTTGCGACATCACGATGTGGAGATTATGAGGTCACGACGTCAACCCTAAATTTTCAAAACTTTATAATTTGGTCCTAATTCGAGTTTGGGTTAACAAAAGAGCTTTCGTAAGCTCGTGTAAGACCCAAAAACAATTGTGTAATACTCTATATACATGAATTCTATTTAATTATGTATTTAAGTGATCAATTTTGCAAAAAAAAAAAAATTACTAAACTGATAGCATCTCGTAGCTCGAACTTGGTGATTGGGTCGGGTATGGGGTGTTATATTCTCAAGCTTAACGCATGTTTTAAACACGTAAGTAAAGATTGAAGGAAGTCTCCTGTGAAGTAGTCAACCTCATCCTCATCACATCACTAAAGGAGTTTTTGAAGAGTATGGAACTTATATTTTGGTTATACAGTAGCATGTACATAGGTTAGAATTATATAATTTTTTGTTGTAAATTGTCATGTGGTTCTAAAACTATGCCATGCATGTTAAATATCATGTTTTACCTTGGAATGAACGTCTTTAGATGGTATACTTATGAGTTATATGGAGTTTTTTAATGTTAAATTGATATATTTCAAGCCTTAAAAGTGTTTAGATATGATATAATATGTTTGAAAATGGTTTTGACTTAGTTTTAGGTGTTTTGGGTAACCTGCATCTGATATTGTGACAGTGTCACCACATTGAACATGAAGTAAAGTAATTTGTCTCTGGTGTTGCGATATCCAAGTTTAGTGTTATGATATTGAGCTTACTGATTTTAGTGCCGCAACACTGACCCTATTTTGTTCCAATTAAGCCTCAAACGACCCCGTTTGTAACCAAACTTTAAAGTAAGCCTAAATATGACTTAATTAGCTATAAAAGAATTTATTTATGTTAAAATAAAGTCTTGAAACTAATGCTTGCATTTAGTGAGCTTTAGTGTCCAAAAGTGACATCTGTTGTTTGGGACGTATCGTTTCATTCCGAGTAAGGGGGTGTTACATAATTGGTGCAAAGCCCCTCTTTAGATCAATACTCCAATTGATTTCTAATTCAAACAACATTGCCAAAATTTAAAATTTTTAAAACTTTACAGAAACTATCCTACTCACCTTTTTTTTTCACTTTACTTTAAAACATAGCATATGAACATTTTTTTTACATTCAACCTCATTATCATTTATAATTGTACTCAATTGTTTTAAAATGAAATATACGAAGATTAAATATCTCACTAATTGGAACTTACACCTATAATATAAAGATTAACTTTGTTTGTGGCAAAACCTATATGTTTCCACTATGGTAAATACTGGTTTAGGAAGATCAAACGAATCAAGGCGCACACAATTGAGCTTACTTTTATCATTAGAATATTTATATAGAAATTTTGCTTGCTTTTACAGATTTGTAGTTTAGTATTTATATACAAATACAATGAAAAGTGGTTGTTGGTTGGTTATAGCCTGATAAGCGCTCTATCATTAATTAGCACTATGTGTGATATAAATTAATTAGCACTATGTGTGATGAGGTAATTTTAAAGTGAGTAAAGAAACAGAAAAAGTTTGGACTCGAAGCCTTGTTTGTGAATGATTTTTCGAATCAGATTGTCTTTGCTTTGAATGGTACTTGGTTCCAGCTATCATTTGTCTTCTTTTTAGGGGGGAGAAGATAGTGAGAGATTTCCCACTATTAAAAAGTGTGTGACTGCTGAAGATGACAGTCACTTGGTTGTTTGGGTCTCATGAAATAAAAACCTTTTCTTTATTAAGTTCTGATTTTACCATAATAGGTAGCCATCATAAAACAAACAAACCTTATACACTAAAAGAAAGAGGTTAAAAGATTATGATCAAAGCAAGATCCTCCTATCTTTAGGAAGGGTTGTGGATCCATCACAGTCCCACTTAAAAGGACCCCATTATTATTAATTTTTAGGGTAGGATTTTGACATCAGCTTTCCTTTTTCAATCTAACAAATTCTGTTTTTTTCCCTTTGTGTCTTTTGGCTACGTGCCATCAATCCACTAATATGGATAAGTTTAAATGGTTGAATGCTCTATATTATTTCTATAAATATTAAAATTCGAATTTCGTTTAACAATTTTAATACCATATGTATGTATGGCTTTCAGCTTTTTATGATAGAAAGGAAATCTATCCATATGCTCTTTGCCTTTTGACGTAAGACTAGTTAAGCATGGCCATCCATTCTAAATCCACTCCCAGCAAAACCAAAAACCACAACATATAGCCTCTGATTTAAACGTTAAATCAGCTTCAGACATGATTAGCTGTTATCAATTCTGCAACCAAAAATATCACTTGATCAAAGTGTGGTTTTATTGACCAGATTCAAAGTTAGTACAGCAAGTACCTTTTTTGACATTGAATTTTTCTTTTGGGTTTTTCCTTTTTTAGTGTTTTGACCGAAATAATTCTATGTGTTTTCATTTTCAGTTATAATATATCTTAAAATTTCTTTTATTTTATGAAGATTG
Organism: Gossypium hirsutum; assembly: GCF_007990345.1. NCBI lineage: Eukaryota > Viridiplantae > Streptophyta > Magnoliopsida > Malvales > Malvaceae > Gossypium > Gossypium hirsutum. Next base: position 110,080,500 of record NC_053431.1, read on the forward strand.
AGAAATCTTTAATTTATTAAATTTTAATTTTTATAGACATTTATTAATTTTTATATACAAATTATTGAATTGTTTAATAATATTACTTAATTTAATTAGAATAAATTAAAATAGAAAAATTAATTTATTAAACTTGTTAAAATAAAGAAATGGAATTTATAATTAGACGGATCATAGAGTGAGTGACGCTGTATTTAAGTCTTAGCAAGTTGGGTGATAGTTAAATATCATAAACTCTGACCAGGAAATTTCTCACACATTTTCTTCCCAATTGATTAAACACGACAAGTTTGCATGACTCTGGTAAACGTGCATGAAGCAAGTTGTGAGGATTAAAATAATAGCTAGTGTTTAAATGAGTATAATTTTTTAATATCCGTACAGTGAAGGAGCAAAAATAAATAATCAAAGAAGGGGAGGGGGAGGTTGAGAATATTTAATGCAAGCCAGCCCATGCCGTATGCCTAAAGAATTCGTACATAGCTAAATAGGTATGGGGGCGTATGGCACTGCCAATAATACCGGTTTTTCTATGGGCCAAAACAAAACACAATACCATTTAGAGACACAAAACCAGGACAGCCTCGGTTTGCAACATTAATTGTATTATGTGCTGGCTTTCTTTGTTTTTTGTAATGAAGATAAGTTTCAACTTTTTGAGGGCTATTCTAGTATTGTTGGGGTATTCATACAGTTAATATTCCCTTCTCTCTCTCTCTCTCTCTGTCTCTCTGTGCTACTGCTGAGTTTTGTTTGTGTGTGCAGTGTGAACTGATTTAACATATATAGCAATAGTAACAGCAAAGACCACAGTATTATAGTGTGACATTATATTATTCTTGTTCTGTGCATAGATGTGTAAATTAGGTGATGATATATTATACAAAATTTGGTTTTAAATGATGTGTGGTAATATAATCCGCATAGAATAGAATTATAAACAGTGAATGTTTAAAATTTGTATGAATGAGACAATATGGGATGGGATGGGATAAACAGCCGGAAAAAAGAAAGAAATAAAATAAAATCATGCTCTTCTACCCCACTTTGATATTATATATTATTAGATTGTTTTGATATACGGGGCAACTTCTGGGGTGGATACCACTCTTGGCTAAATGAAATCCACCTTCTCATGATGTTTTCAAGCCTTAGAGAGGGACCCTAGCTACTTGTAAAGCCAAAAGCCAAATAAATAAATAAATAAAAGGATCATCGATCTAGAATGTATATTAAACAATAGTTACTGCAATAGCATGGCCTAAGTCATAAAATTCGTTTCATGCTAATCACTTTCTTTACAAGTCATTTTCTGACTTTACAGATAAGAGCATGGCTGTTTTGGAAGTGTTGGCACACCATACTTTTTTTATATTTTTAGTTGTTGTAGAGGGGATAAATATTTATTCATCAAAACAGTGTGTTTGGCAGAATGACCCAATTCTTGCTATTGTTTTTTTATTAAACATGACTTTGACCTAAATTTAGATTTAAATTGGCGTGGGATCCCATGCACAGGGAGACACGTGCTTCTATTTCATTTAAAATTACACACCCACGTACGTACGTACGTACGTATTATGTATATGGTATATAAATAATTGTAGCTGTGTCTCATTCTAATTTAACCCTAAAGTTTAAACCGAAATTGAATTACCAAATTTATGATAATTGAATCCTTCCATGAATTTCACCCCTAAATCGTTTGGAAATAAAGAGTTACGTCTAACCAGCTAACTTACTAGGAATCTAAATGAATGTGGTTCCATCTCTTTTGTCTTTTTTTTTTTTTAATTAGCAGACAAAAAAAGTCCCTGCCAACATATCCTTACAAAAAGTGCTATATTAAACAAATTCAATGACATTGATCAACACCAATGAAGAAGAAAAAGAAGAAATGAAAACTATTATGAGCAAGAAAACTAAAAATATGATACGTTGGTCCAATTAATTCAGAAACCTACATTTAAACAAATCAAGGATATATAACATGTATGACATGTCCCCATACATTTATACATATATACATTAATTTGTTAACCAATATATAAATAATTAGAAAATAAATATATACAAAATATAATATTTTCGTTTATTTATTTAGGCATAATTACTTTTGTGATCCTTCAACTTTACAAAAAAAAAGTTATTTTAACTCTCCATATTTCATCTATTTTAGCCTTTGAACTTACAATTTTTTGTCAAATCACCTCAAAGCAGATGGAAAAATTAATGTTTATTAACTTTGCTGACATGGCATACATGTGGATTACCACATAGATAACACGTTAGCATTTAATTAATATTTTAAAATGTTAAAAATATTTTTTTATAAATTTTTAATAATTTTAATGTTTTTTTTAATTTTTAAAAATAGTTTTTATAATTTTTTTGAAATTTTAAATTTTAAAAAATTAATTAAATGTTTACGTGTCATTCATATGGCAATCTATGAGTATGCAACGTCAACAAAATTAAAAAACGTTACTTTTGTAACAACTCGTTTTTAGTAGTTTTGGTACCACAATTCTGACAAGTGAGTTATTATTTTATTATTTCTTTATTGTCTACAGGATTATATTTACGTCGTATTAAAATTTTGTTAAGAAATTTTGATGTTTAAATGATTAATTAAGTAAAAAGGACTAGATCGTAAAAGGTGTAAAAGTTGAATTCTATTAGTTAAAAGGACTAAATGGTTATGGAAAGGAAAGCTAATGGACTTATAAGGTAATTATACCATAATTAAAATAGTGGATTGTGATGGATAGGTTTTGTGGTAGTTTAAATGATTTATAAAGGTTAAATTGGTAATTTAATAAATAAATGAAAAAGATAAACTAAAACTATGTCTCATCTTCCTTATTCTTTCATTTGAAAACCTAAGATTACCCATAAAAGAAGAAGCTAGGTTCGACCAACATATTGTGATTGCATGGTGAATTTTCAAGCCTCATTTTTCATGATTTTTAATTTTTGAGTTTGTTTTAGCTTAATCTAGCTGGTCCGGAGGTTAATTTGCAAAAATTTAAAGGTTGAGGGACTTTCCATGAATTTTTTTGGATGTTAGTTGATAGATTATTAATCTTTGTTGTAAAATAAACAAGTTTTGCTAAGTGATTTTTGATAAATTTTGGAATTTGGGATTAATTTGTTAAAAGTGTAAATCCATGGGTTTTACTATGAAATATAGGTATATATCAGTTATTTCAAGGTCCCTTGTAACATTGGTTAAGTTTAATTTAAGCCTAAATGAGTTATATTTAAGTTATGAGCTTAATAACTAAATTGTGAAAAGTCAGAGTATTAGAGGTAAATTTGTAATTTTGCATAAATATAAACTATGGATTAAAATGAATACTAGAAGTACTTAATTGATTGAAATTATCTATTTAGTTCAAAATAAATCACATTCGACTTAAATCGAGGAAAAGCTAAAGGTTCGAATTAGTGTTCGATTCTACTTCTACGACCCTAGTTATCGAGGTAAGTTCGTATGAACTTGATCGTTTTAATGTTAGCTAAATTGAATGTTTACTATGTTGTTTTAGTATAAATGAATCTATATACAAATGTATCCATGTTATGATGAATTGACGGATAATGAGTCCCGGTTGAACTTTAAGAATTCTTAGGATACGAATGACATGTCATTAGGGATTTCATGTTTCTAGTGCTGGTCTTGAATGTCTTACCGATGGCTAAGGTCTTGCATTTGTTGCTAATTCTTCACAGCTCGTGTGAGCAGCATCGTGTAGCTTACATTCTGACCCACAGCTCGTGTGAGCATTGATGTAAAGGAAATGTTACGATTAAATATAAAGGCACACTAGAGTTTTACTGAGTATCTGATGTAATTCTAGATGGTTCAACAGGTAAGAAAAGGAAGGGAACGGTAAGTTAGTTAATGGAAATGTTCATAATTTTATGAAAAGGTTGATGCATGTGTAATGTATCTTATGAAATCTACTTATAATATAAATGAGCTTATATGTGATATTGATGAACCTACTAACATGTGAGCTTGATGATGCTTGAATAGGCTTATACTAATCTCATGGTTTTGGTAATGGTTTATGCTTAATCTATGAAATTGTGTTATTGAGGTGGTAAGTTATGTTTAAGTTTGTATGAGCTTACTAAGCACTGGTTGCTTACGTAGTTATTTTCCTTTGTTTTATAGATTATCGGAAGCTCGACCTGTTGGAAGCTCGTCAAAGACCTATCACACTATCTAGCAATCAATTCGGTAGTTTTTGAATATTTTGGCCAAGGTTAATAATGACATATATAGGTTATTTTGTAATGGTATTTATTGAATGTGTTAATGTAAGTTTTGGTATGTTTAAGCCTTTAAAGTTATGTTGGTTTGGTGTACTTTGATGCCTTACAAAGTTATGTCATATTGGTCACTTTCAAGTGCTTGTAAATAAGGTTTTTTGGTATGATTTGATGGATTGCAAATTTAGTTAATTGAACGAGGTTATTATGTTTGGAAAATGGAAAACTTTGCATGTTTTGGCAATTGATGTTTTGAAACAATTGTGGTGCATTTGAATGGCATATTGGTTAGGTGATTTAGGTTGTTTGAATGGTATGTTTGTGTGAATTTGGATGGTGTTTGAATCCCTTGATTGTATGTTCAAATGGTTTGAATGGTTAATTATGAAATGGATTTGAAATGGCTTATTTTTAGGTAAATTTTGGATTCACACGGCCTAGAACACGGGATGTCACACGGCCGTGTGACCCCTGTTTTCTAAATTTTGTAACTTTTTCTTAAACTTCCTGTTTTATTTCAAATTAGTCACGAATCACTTCTAAGTTATGGTTAGGGCCTTGAAGGCTCGATTTAGGGACAAAATACATGTGAATGAATGGTTTATTATATGTTTAATTTATTGAAATGTTATGATGTTAAGTGTTTTCCGATTGTATGGTAATGCTCTGTAACTCTAATCGGGCGATGGAGACGGATTAGGGATGTTACAATTTTTTCATTCATTTTGAGATGATTTGACAAAAAAAATACAAGTTTAAGGAGTTAAAAAATGAAAAATTAAATAACAAACTAAAATGATTTTTATTTTAAAAATGGAAGACCAAAAAGATCATTATGACGTATCTATGTTTTAGAAAAGAGAGAGGAGGTTTTAATATCTCCTAATTAATATCTGTAGTTGATTTAATTATTATTTAATAAAAATATATATTAAAATAAAATAACTTTATTAATTTAAAAATTTTTGAAGTCTATACGTAGTTACCTTTTGTAGTTTTGAAGTTTACACTTTTATATAATATATAATATATTATTAAGTCTTTGGGTAAATTGGTTTGTAAAAAAAGAAATTAAAAATCATTCTTTTTAATAAGCAACAAATAGTAGGGTTTTGCAGGAATAACATTTTGTTAAATAGAGACGATATGTAACATTTTGCTAAAATATTATAATTTTTAATATTATTAAATATGCATATTTAAGTATTTATATTTAATTATATAATAAATTATTAATATAATTTATTATTGTAATAAATTATTTAATATTTTGATTTTATTTTAATAATAAATATCTATTACAATTATAAATATATTAACAATAAATATTTTTAGTATAAAAGTTAAAATATGTCATAAGCCAATATATATATATAGCTCAGCCAATATAAAGATAACAAAAAAAAAAGGAAGACATTAGAGAAATCCAACCTCTTACAAAGACGACCAGATTACAAAACATCCATAGTAGCTTTACACACTAAAGAACAACACGACATGAAGTAACCAACTACAACTCAAACAATCACAAAAATCGCCACCAAGCTTTAAACTGCGAAGATCTCCTAAAACTTGCTTTTGCCCATACAATTGCCTTGACGGATTATAATTATTAGTTGAACCTACAACAGTTTATTAAAACCACAGACAATACCAATGACTAGATTCCACAACATCCACAGTTTATAGCTTCAAACCAACAACTACTTCAGAACAATACACAAGTCAAACTCAATAACTGAGGAACTTTCTCATGCCATCCCTTACTATAAAATATCTTCATTGCTATTTTTGTGGCTCTTGCCTCAACCATTCCCAATTCCGTAACTTCAATCGGCCCAATGAACATCATGTAGGCTGCTCCTTTATCGTTTCTCAAAACCCACCTCAACCCACTTCAACATTTGTTACAACACCTGCGACATTGAATTTCATTCCCCTAAGGGAAGGTGGAGTCCACAGAAAACTGTTCTCGGTTGACTATGATCCTCAATGAACTACAATTCTTAGGCCAACACCACTAATATCATTCAAAAATTGAAAGTCATCATGAGTCGTCCTTGCTTCAACATGATGTCATAATCGATATCAACCATAATCTTTTATGGAGTCCTGTCAACTTCACAATTCAACATTGCAAAACGAAATAATCAAAACACCCAACAAGTTTCCATTAAAACCCCACCAATGGCAACGAAGTTCCCTACCAATGATATCAACCTGCTCAATATACCTTTTCCAGATCCAATAACAGCCTAGAGAAAATATCCTTCCGTTGAACCTCACTCAACGCATTAAACACGCCTCCAATGATCCCTAGGCTATCAAATGAATTCTTTAACTCTAGAATATCCCTGAACTTTTAGTTCATGTACTTTGATTTTCAAGAGTCTAATCCTTATACTTTTATTTTAAAGAATCTAGTCTCTCTATTTTTCAAATTTTAAAATCAAGTCCAATTGTTAACCTTATTAAATTTTTTGGTCAATTTTGTAGATGTTTTATTTTTAAATAAAAAATACTCAATTAGTAGTCATATAACTAAAAAATGATATTGTAATAAACCTAAAATTAATAAAATATTTTTAATATATGTAAAAACAATGTAAAATATAAAGCAAACTCAATTAAACAATGAAAAGATAAGAAAATCTTAAATATACGTTTGTTTCATTAAAAACAGCTTTTATGAAATATTTTTAAAAAAATTTTCAACACAGCAAAAAATATTTTACACAAATTCATCGCATAAAAAAATATTAACCTTTTAAAAAAAATTCATATAACTTAAAATTTTATTGACTTCAATTTCTATCGTACGGCAGGTATTATTAATAAAGCTTGTGGAACACATAAATGCTGCCCCCAATATATGGAAGGGGCTTTGCAAAGTCAATAGGAAAATAAGGAAGATTGAGTTTTGTTTTTATGTTATAAAAGTTGCTAATTTTAGAATGTGATCATTGGATCATGTGCAATCTTATGTAACTTAATTTCCTATATTAGGGTTGAGTATTAAACTACTCACGTATAGCTACTTTGAAGTGTAGTTAATGCTAGCCATGCATGTGCTTTTTGATGTCCTCCCGCTGACATTAACAATAAGGATATTTCATAGACTTGTGAACAGACTCGTAGCCTTTTACTTTTAGTTCTAATTTCAAAGAAAAATTTACAGTGATATAAAATAGAAAATCTTGTAATTGTGTGATAATTCCTCCCTCTTCTCTTGAATTAAAGGCAAGCCATAGCCCATAACTCGAGCAACATAGTGTTTCTCACTTATAAGGTATGTCCAATATCAGGCTAATTTGGATTGGATTTGCTACGGCTGCGCACCCCATAATTACATCATGTATTTAAATTTAATGAATTTTAAATAATAATAACTTTATTTTTTTTATATTCAATTTTTAATTAAAAATAATAAAAACTAAAGTATTTTAAGTATTTTTAAATTGTGTTATATTCTTAAACATATTCTTTTCTAAATTAGAAGTAGGATTACAACTCAAATTACAAATAATATATTAAGCCATTTTCGCATCAAGGCGCTGCTTCTACCTGCCAAAGTTATTGGCCAGTACTAGTGTCTTTGGACCTTGGCCCAATTTAGTGCTTGTCTTTTAGTTTTGGAAGAGAAAGAATATGTGCAACCATGATGATTTATTTGGCCATATAATTTATGCAATATTTTTAAGTTTTGGCCCAATTTAGTCATATATATTAGAAATTTTATCATGTATGTTTAAAAATAACATAAATTAAATAATGAAGTATATGGTTTGGAATTAATTAATAATAAATTAAAATATGTAATATGTATAAGTATAATAACTTATTTGACCCTCCAACTTTAAAAAAAAAAATTAGCCTTCCATTTTAATTTTTCATCATTTTTTGTCCTTAAATTTGCGTTTTTTGTCAGGTCACCTCAAAATGAATAGAAATGTTAACGTTTTTTAACTTTCCTAGTGTTGCAAGTCAACATTTAATTAATATTTTTAATTTTTGAAAATTCAAAAAATTATAAAAACTATTTTAAAAATAAAAATCAATAAAATTATTTTAAAAATTATAAAAATATATATTAAATATTTTTAAATTCTTAAAAAATTAATTAAATGCTAACGTGTCATCTCTATGGCAATCCACACATATGTCACATTAACAAATGTTAACTCTTCCATCCATTTTGGGGTAATTTGACAAAAAATACAAGTTAAAGGGCTAAAAGAGGCGAAAAATTAAATGGAGACCTAGAATAACTTTTTTCGTAAAGTTGGAGGCCAAAAAAGTCATTATACCATATGTATATGGAGGTAATAAAGGGTGCATAATAAAATTAAAATGTACAAAACATTTTAAGATAAAACTTTAGTTTTAAGGTAGAGTTAAAGTTTTATTGATGTAAATATCATGGACTCAAATCCCACAAATTATTTATTAGTGTTTTAAATTTAAAAAAAAACTAAAGTACCCCAAAATAACATAATTTATTTTAAACATGAAATTATATTTTTGTAATTTTCTAATCGAGTTGGTACCCGATTGACTTGTAACATAAACTCAATTAAAAATCTAAATAATGCCATATATAATATTTAAAATTAAAGTTTACAAAAAACAGAAATAATCTTATGGGAGGGACTAATTTGTGACACATTAATACTTTAAAATTTTGTCTTCTTTTACTCACATTAAAATTTTGTCATGTGTTATTTAATAAATGCAATTATTTTTATGTAAAGTATTTTTAATTTTAAAATTATAATAAAACCAAATTAATAGGTTTTCTTTTTTCTTATTATTTACATTAATTATGTTTCAATAAAATAATAAAATATTAATTTTCATGTTTTTATAATTACAAATTGTTGAGTGTTTTTTGTGTGTCTCCCTGTAATATCCCGAATTAGGGCCTAATCGGAATAGTGGTTTCGTGACCATAAATCCGAGATAGAAATAATTATTTTATAATTATTTTTAGGTTTATGATATGATTGCATGATTGTGTGAAAATTTCGTGATGAAATTCTATGCCTAAAGTGCTTAAATTGAAAGTAGGGACTAAATCGAATAAGTTGCAAAACTTGCATTCTAGAAGTTTTTAGTATGAAATTGTTTTGGAATATTAATGAGGAGGTCTTAAATAGCAATTTGACCAATTTTAAGTTCATGGACAAAATTAGGACATGGAAGGAATTTTTGGAAAGTTTAGTAGTAAGGGTATTTTGGTCATTTAGTTATTAAAATGAATTAAAAACAAAATTAAAAGCCAATTTTTGTCCATCTTCTTCATTAGGCCGAAATTTCAAGGGTCCTCCATAGCTAGGGTTTGTTTCAAGCTTCCAAGCTCCATAGTAAGTGATTCCAAGCCCCGTTTTTAATGATTTTTACGTTTTTGAGATCCCGGTAACTCGATAAAGCTTATGTTAACAATAATTTAACCTAGGGTTTATATTGGAAAAATACCCATAGGTGAAATTTGTGTATTTTGATGTTTTATGATAGAATATGAAGTTTTAAATTATGTTAGACAACTTGTACTACTCGATTTTAAGCAAAAACGAGTAAAAGGGCTTAATCGGTAAAAACCTAATAGTCACAAGTACATGTTAGAGTGAGAATTTGATGTTGCCATAGAAGAGAAAGTGATCAGCATGTTGTAAAACATAAGAATAAGGAATAAAGTTTAATCCCGAGCCTAGGGGCAAAAATGTAAATATGCAAAAGTTTAGGGGTAAAATTGTAATTTTGCCAAAATTTGAGTTAAGGATTAATTTGATAATGTGAGTATTAAATAAGCTAAATGTGTTATTTTAGATCAAGAAAGATATGGAATCGACCTCAATCGAGGAAAAGAAAAGATTGTGGACTAAATTGCAAAATCTTTGTATTTTGGTACCAAGGTAAGTTCATGTGTAAATAATGTATCATAATGGTTATTTTTAAGTTATTGATGTTAATTATATGTTATGCTGAATTTTATTATGAAATGTATGCTTTGTGGTTAATTTCAAATAATATGTAAATTATGTGAACTACTTGTTAAATATAATTGTTACCGAGTATTGATTTCGGCATTCTACGGAAGACGGCAAGGATAAGTGTTCGAGGAAAAAGCCCGTTTGAACCTTAGGAATAGATTAGGATACAAGTGACATGTCACTAGGATGGTTGAGCATCCGAACTCATTGAGTTGAGTCCGAGTTCACTTATGGATGCGAATGTCCGAACTCGTTGAGTTGAGTCCGAGTTCGTGAGATGTAACTAGGCATCCGAACTCGTTGAGTTGAGTCCGAGTTCACTTATGGATGCGAACGCCCGAGCTCGTTGAGTTGAGTCCGAGTTCGCTTATGGGCGGGTTACATGATTGCTTGATTGCATATATGGCACTTATGTGCAAGTTATCCATGTATCCGAATTATATTCCGATGTGTTCAACGGGTAAAGTTCTACTCAATGGAGGAATATTCGAGATGTAAAGAGAAGTATTGGTGAGTGATGTGAAATGGTTATTTTGGACAGGCATGTATTTAACCCTCGGGTTGAGTATTGATACAACCACGATAAGGTAATAAGATGATGCAAAATGATTAAAAATGTGATATGTGTTTTAGTGATACATGCTAATGTTGATTGGTATGACTGTTTGTTATGTTACTTATTATTTGCATATGAACTTACTAAGCATTTATGCTTACTCCCTCCTTCTTACTCATTGTAGTTTTGGACAAGCCAGCTCAGGAGTCGGGATAGGTCGAAGGCTCAGTCACACTATCCGGAAGACTTTTGGTAATGGCTTGTAAATTTAAGTATGGCATGTATAGCAATATATTTTTTTTTGTGTAAATGATCTTATGGTATGGTGATGGAATGGTTGAGGAAATGCTTGATAATGATAAATTATGAAAATATTTAGTTTAGATTATATTTGATGTTAAGGAAAATTATTAAGATACTTAGTGCATAAAAACTCATAAAAGGGATGAAATTTGCCATAAACAGAATACTGCAGCAACACTGATGCGAGTTTAAAAATTTACTAAAAATCATAGAAATTGAACTTGGTGATGGAATACATATCAAATTGAAGCTTATTATGTCTAGTTTCACATGAAACAAATGAAACAGGTAAAGGAATTATATGTTACAAGATATTTGAATTTTAGTGAAACAGGGTCATAGCAGTTTCTGAATCCCCTGTTCCAACTTTAGAAATTCACCATAAATTGTAAAGATATAATTAGGTAGTGTATTTTATATTCTCAGAATCCTTATTGAGTCTAGTTTCAGGAGAAATAAACCTCATAGTCATATGGATTTTTTACAGAGAGAAATGTGGTTTGTAGTAAACAGAGGTCAGACCAGTCAAGTCCTGAAACAGGGGTAACTTTAACTAATAAACTGTACTAATTGGCCCAACCAAAAATTCTAGAAAAAAATTAGTAGATAGATATATGAGTCTAGATTTAGGGAAAATTTACAGATCTTGATTTCGAGTTTTGTAACTCGAGATATGATTTTTCTTGTGACTGTGATGCAAGTAGCTTAAAAGCTGTGAATGTAGAAATAAATAATCCAAAGTTCTAAATATGTTAAATTAAGCTTAGTAACACCTCATACTCGACTCCAGCGACGGTCTCGGGCATGGGGGCGTTACACATACCCTATCTTAACATTAACATGTGTTCTTTAAGTGGTGGTTCGCTTGCATGGTGATGTGAACCCATCATGTGTGAACTCATGTAAAGATGCAAATCTCACCACGTGTGAACCCATCATGTGCGAGCCCATGTAAGGATGCAAACTATGCAAGCTACAGGTTGGTCCCAGTCAGGTAACCAAGTAACAGGTTCAGTAATGGCAAACACCATAACAATTTGTCATCAACCATAAGAATAGTTTTGAAGGATGCAAAATATTTTCCTTTTTTTTAGACATAAGTTTGGTGTCATCCACAATGTGTGAGCTCATGTAAAGATGCAAACTCATTTCTTTAAACACTTTATTTATTATTTTAACTCGAACTTATGTCTAAAAACAAGGAAAATATTTCAAATAACTTATTACATCAAACTTATTACAGATTCAATATATATTATAAAAGTTTATTAAAGGCAAACTCCTAGGGCATAATCCTAAACTATGCCACTTTTCCACTGTATGCATAATAACCCTTTTCTTCACCGCATCTTAGGGCATAATCAGCATTCTTTTCAATAGAACCTTACACATAACATTATAACACCTATTTCCTCTTTACTATGTTCATACATTTACTAATTACTATAGATATCATTATCCTTTATATATAAATACATCTACTTGAAAAGTTTACACAAGAGAGTTAGGGTAGAGACTTACCTGATTCTCACCTACTACAATTCTAAGCTCCAGACTCAAACATCCCTCTCGAACCAATAGCAACTGTTTAGAAACATAATTTCACTATTACAACTCTTTTATATACAATTTACTTATCATCTCAATCACTGACAACCTCATGCAAAACATTATGCTTAATGCTTTATTGTTCATATAACTCTTACAGTCTTACATTTTCAGAACTTAACATGCAGAACTGAAATACTTACTCGAAGATGAAATAACCACTTATTAAACCAAGAATTATAGCTTCTAGATTAAGGAGGAAGATATATCATTTGATTTAAAAAAAAGAATTAGATAACAGTATTTAAGGAAGAAGAAGAACCTCTTTCAAAACCCATTACACACATAAACATATGACTTAACCTACTTAGTAGAATTTAACAAGTGTCACACATTTCAGAATTGGCCTTCTTAATGGTCTACAATTTCCAAGAGAAACATAAATAAGTACTCCGCATTCACAATTATCAGGCTAGGCTATCTAGTTAATTTTTAACCAGATTACTTATAATTTAACTAGCACAATACTCCAGACAGACAAAGCATACTATACCTTTGACGATAACTCATACCATAATTACCTTTATTTCCTAACACAAACTCCTTAATATAGCAGAATATCATGAAATGAAATCCTTACTTACTTATGTGGTGGTTACTATATGCCCCCACGTATATGCCACAATAAGAAATTGGGCGATTACTTAATATTTTACATTGTTTTTGCATATATTGCAATAATTTCAAGTTCTGTTTGAGCTCAGGAACTAACGAAGCTAACATCAACAATAAACAATACTTCTTTATAAACTAGTATAATGACAAATGTAATTTTTGGTCCATTCAATATGGTGCATTTCAAAAGCCTCATCTATAGAGTTTGAAGATTTTGTTCATAAACATGGTCCATGCTTCGTTAATTAAAAAATTTATATCTTACATGTTTCTTGAGTGGATTTACAACTTTATGAAATGAAATCAACAAGACAATAATGAATTTTGTTCTTGGTGAAAAAGAAAGCCTTATCTGCAAAGGAAACACTTCATGTGATTGACCTTCAACAATAAAACGGTACTTATCATGTTCCTATGATGTTTTGGAGTCATTGTGCCTATAAAGGAGGAGCACACAAATACTTAAAAAAGGATTATAAAATCAATATCTCTTTAGAGAAAAAAAAGGTAAGCAAGTTGTCATTAAACCATATTCTCCATCATAACACATTCAAGAAAATGTTTTTCATGAAACAAAGGTAGCCATACCAAAACATTCATAGAAAATGGTCAAAACTATTTCAGCTAGATAAGATTTTAGTTTATTTCAAAACCAATGCTACATAAACATAAATCTCTCTATTACAGTCTAGCAAATGTCCTAGCATGAGCATTCCAGTAAATCTTACTAGACTAGATAATGAAACACATTTTTCATCTACAATACAGTTCCTAAGCACAAAAGAAGCAATATAATTGTATGAAAACTAGAACATATTAGCAATTAACAAGAATATTGCAAGAAGAATGAGAATTCTTTCAAAAAAAGAAAAACTCTACCAATGCAAAAGGGATTCACATAAATTTCATAAAGTCACAATTTATTTAAAATAACCTACTTTAACAATAAAATTTGCTAACTCTAAAATCCAATATATCAAATACACCCAAAGTTAAAGAATTTTGGACTGCAAGACCAACACCAATAAAAAAGCCTTTTATCTTTTAATCCTTTTTGAACAATTCAAAGTCACCCACTAAGACCCAAATTTTTCCAAATCTAAGTATTCCACAAGTAAATGTTAATACTAGGACATCAAAAAATAGAGAAAGAAATGATAAAAAAAATCCAAAAGAAATTCAAAGCAACTGACAATTTGGGAAACAAATGAAATAGAGAAACTTTAATGAATCGCAAAGGAAACTATTTCTAGTCTTGGATTTAAAATTTTTTTTTTGGAATAAATGCTTAGGCATAAATGTGTTTAGAAAGTAGATTTTGGATTATAGAAAGGAAAAACAAATAAAAGGAAAGGAGATTTATTTTTTTCATTCTTACCTTCAAGAGAGAAAGATAAACGCTGCCGACTAGTGTTGAGAAGCGCTGCTGGTTGGCGGTAGGCACTGGGTCAAAGGTGAAGCACAACGTTGGGGAAACGACAGTTATTCAAGTCAGTGAAGAGAAGACTCTGTGAAGAGGAAAAGGGAAAATATCTTACAGGATGAAAATTGGTAATGACATCTTGGGTAATATCTTTTACCATTAAAAAATATGTTTAATATTTTATACCTTTGTTGTAGATTTTTGCATTGGGGATTTTATAAGTAATTTTGAGTTTTTTTATCCTTTGCAGTTTTAAGAAATTCTGATGTTTTGTAATAATATTTTGTTGGAATTATCCCTTCTCTACTATCAGAATTTCAGGGTTTAAGGGTATAAATTATGACATGTTTTAGTTAATGTGGTGCAATAGGTGCATGATTTTGTTCAGGTTCTAGAGGCATTAACCACAAATGAAGGCCATAATGAAGCTGAGGATGAAAGTAATTTTGAAGATTTTATAATGGAGATTTCATAATAAAGATGAGCATCATACAAACATGGATGAGCAAGATCTTGAACAGAATGTTTTGGGCAAGCTACTAAACTATTATGTGAGGCTTAAGAGCTTTGTTGAGTTGTCATGTGAGGGAAAGGGAGGTGAGGTTTCTATCATGTGGGGTGAATAATTTTTTGCATAACCTCTATCTATTAGTAAACGTCAAAGTTCTTTTGTGGTGTATGGTTTGGGGAAGGGGGGGTGGTTACAAAAGTTTGGGTTGCATGTTTCTATGATGCACAAAGTTTGATTAATGGACAAATAAATTGGGATCAATTAAAAATTATAAGTTGTAATGTTAAGGACGAAAAATGGGTTATCTTTGGTGACTTTAGCCAAGTCCTAAATCAAGTTGACAAGTATGCACCATCTCATCAAAATCTAAAATGCTGTAAAGCTCCTAAGAAGCTCGAAGCGGAAATGACAAAGCTTCAAGGAAATATCCATGAGAAGATAAAACAGAGAAAAGAGTTGGAAACACTTCTTGAACAATAACAGATATTTTTGTTTCAAAAGCCAAGGATTGACCGGATAGTTAAGGGGGAAAGAAACACAAAATTTTGCCATATGATTGGAAATTGAATTAAAATATTTAATCATATCAGATTCTTAAAAGATGAGCACGATAATGTTATTGAAGATCATGAAAAGAACGTTTGTGAAGCATTTTCAGAATATTCTAGGGGAACAAGATCATAGCTCAGAAGAGGATATTAAAAAGTTCATTCAACATATTTCTTATAACTAGTGGTCTGGCTTGGAAAAAGAGTTTTATGGACAGTGAAATTACTACAACCCTTAATCAATTTAAATTGGGGAAAGCTTATGGATCGTATGGTAAGCCAACAATCTTCTTTCAGTACAATTGGGATATTTTTATCTCACAACGAATTTTCTAGACACTGGGAACATGCTAAAACTTTACCACCCTTGTTCTCAAAAAACCAGGTACATATTTAGTTAATGATTTTAGACCTGGTGAACTGACTTAAACTAGTTATGGGAGGAGTAATCACACCATTTCAAAATGCTTTTGCCAAGAGTAGATAAATTACGGATAATGTGATTTTTGGGTGAGCAGGAGGTAGAGATTTTACATGTATTCGACAAAAAATGGAGTATGAAAGGAATATTAGAAGCTCTAAAGCTTAACATCAATAAAGATTAAGTTGGAATTTCATCAAAATTTTGAAAAAATGGGTTTTAGCCCCAAAAGGGTTAGATTGATAATGAATCAAAATATGTTGTTCTAAAAAGTGGTTTAAGATTAGGAGATCCCTCCTTTATCAAAATACTCTCTTGCATTTCTTAAAGCAAGGGAAGATAGCTAATCTATGGAATTAAAATTGTAAGAAATAACATGTCTATGAATGGCAACTATATCTTCTTCAAATCTAATCTAGAGGATTACAATAACATAGAAGAGATTCTTTAATTTTTTGGGATAAAAAATCAATTTGGACAAATCAAAGCCTAAATTACACCCTCAATTCGAGAGGATGTTGAAGGAGGTTTTAAAAGGTATAAGTTGATACAATGTTCAGGAAATATTTAGGTTTAATTTTGAGCCTATGCAAGGTAAATAACAAACTTTAGGGATGGAAAACAAAACTATTGTCTACTAGAGGTCCATTAATTTTAATTAAATCAACACTTCTAGTCTTCCAATTTATCATCTCTCTTGCTTTAGAACGCCTACCTCAATTAAAAATCAGATTAATAATATTATGTGGAGCTAGAAGAATGTTGTATTTTAATCAAGTCCTACTGGCTTGGAGGATAATGACAGGGGAAAGTTGGCCTTTAAAAGATAAAACTCCAAAGAAATACTCTGCAAGTGAAACTTTCTTGAATGTAAATCCCAAGGCCTATAATTCAGGGGTTTGGAAAGGAATCATTCATGGAAGAGATTTATGTCATAAAGGATTAGATGGAGTGGTGAGAGTATGAACCAAAGAAACCGGACAGGAAATGATGCTCAGGGATCTTCCAGTGAAAAATACCTCCATATTTGGAGGTAATGATAAGATGGTGTAGAAACAGATACTCAGTGAAATCAGGCTATAAAGTTGCAGTGAAACTTCCATTTTGGAAAAAATAGTGATTGGAAGAATCTGTGGAAACTCAAAGTTCTTTTTAAGATCATTGTGCTCCTATGGAAAATTATTTCTGACAGCTTACCATGCAAACATGAGATTGAGAAAAAGGGTACAATCCATGGTAATATTATATAACTACTCCAAGGTTATATATACTCGTATATGTCATATAGATACATGTATTTTTTTTAAAATTGATTTTATATAAATATTATATAATTATGTCAATGTTTATAGTTTATTGGTAAATAAATTAGTTATTTAACTTTATTTTTTGAATCTTTAATTTTGTTTAGCAATTTTTATGCTATAAATTATAATATGAGTTCTGTTAATTTTTATTATATCGAAAATTTCAAATATAAATGAAAAAAATAAAAATATTGTTTTTATATTAAATTAAAAAAAATTAAAATGTTAAAATCTATAACATAAACAAACAATCACCATAGATGTTCTATTATCAAAAGTTGATGTGTGGCACTTTTTTATTATCATTATTTTTAATCGGATTGAATAAAAGAAGTAGAGAAAGGAAAAATGAGAAAAGAGAAGGGAGCAAGGTTAATGTAAAATTATTTTAAATTGAATTTTCTAAATAATAATGATTTAGTTAAGTTTTTTTCGTTAATTATCAAAATTAAATTTATTATGTTATTTAGAGTTAAATATTAATTTCAAATTGAATCTAACGCATGGGATAATTATTTTAAATAAAAAATATTTTTTCTTGAATGAGTTATTGTTGGAATATTTTTAAATATTTATAGTGTTCCAATAACTATAAATTAAATTGTGTAATTAATCAAAAGTTAAATCTTTTGATTATTAGTCAAGAGTCATAGTACTTGATTTTTTACAAAATTATAACTATTCAAACAATATTATTTGAATAGTTATAATATTAAATGAATAATTATGTGTCTTTTTAAAGACACTATTATTCAAAAAAGACACCTATTGAAAGATGTTTACGAAGATACATGAAAATCCTTATAAACAGGAATGAGATTTTATTTGAAAATCACGCCAACAAGTTCTAATGTTCTTTCTATCCTTCCTTCATTCTTTTAATATTATTAGATTATTCTTTAAATGATTACTACAGAAATTCTTTGTAAAAATTGAGTTTCTTATTATAAATTGCTTAATGCTTAGTGGACTATTCTCGTCAATGCAAAACACAAATAATCATTGGTTTCATCGTATCCTCAAGGTTAATTTTCTTGAAACTCTTTTGCACACCGAATATAGGTGGGGTGAATATAAGCTTAAAGATAGTAGCTTGATACACGCCTTGGAGCATTGTCATATTTTTTTTTATTTTTTTATTATTTTGGGTTTCAGGGTTTAGTTTTTATCTCCATCTTTGTACTCTTCATTTTTTTCGTTTTAGTGAAATTATCTTTGCCCATGGTTTTTTATCCTTTTCGAAGGGATTTATCCATGTAAAACATTTGTGTTCGATCTTTTCAATTTTTTCGCTATTTTACTTGTTCATTGCTTAATTGAGTTTATCCCAAACAAACTAGTTCAGAGCTTAGTCGATTTCCTCATTCAACTTGTTCAGAGATGACAGTAACAAGATTTGACATTGAGAAGTTTGATGGCATCACAAGCTTCAATCTGTAGTAAGTTTGCATGTCGAGAATTTTAATCCAGAGTGATATTGATAAGATCTTTGTCGAGAAGAAACCTAACAACATGGAAAAATCAAAATGGGATAGGTTAAAAAAATGCTTTATTCTTAATTCAATTATACTTAACAAATAATGTGTTACATGAGGTGTCAATGGAGAAAACGACATACACCTTATGGAAAAGGTTAGAAACTCTTTATGCGACAAAGTCTTTAGCTAACCGATTAGTGTTGAAACAACAATTGTACACGTTCTACATGAACGAAGGTTAGTACCTTAGAGGTCATTTAGGTCAATTTATTACTCTTTTGAATGATTTAAAAAAGGTTGAGGTTCAGATTGACGATGAAGATCAAGCGATGCTATTATTGTGCTCTTTACTCTATTCATACAAGTCTTTTAGGGAGATCTTGATTTATAGTAGAGATAGACTCTTGTTTGAAGAAGTGAACGGACATTTGTTGAGTAAAGACAAACTTGAAAATGCATTTGGTTCAAATAGCAAGTCAGATAGGCAAGCTGTAACACCCCGAACCCGAGACCGTCACCGGAGTCGAACACGAGGTGTTAACAGACTTTAAACCACTTATAAAAAATTTCCCAGACACTGCCAATCTGCGTACTAGTCGCTTAAAAAATCATATCATGAGTTCAGAAACTCGGAATCCAGTTCCGTAAATTTTCCCTGAAACTAGACTCATATTCCCATCTACATATTTTTTTCTAGAATTTTTGGTTGGGCCAATTAGTACAGTTTATTAGTCAAAGTCTCCCATGTTACAGGGATCAACTACACTGACCTTTGCGCATTACGACTTGGATATCTCCCTGTACAGAGCTTCAATACTGATGTCGTTTGTTTCTATAGAAACTAGACTCAAAGAGGAATCTATAAATATATGGCATGACTCCTAATTATCTCCGGTTAATTTATAATGAATTTCCAAAGTCGAAACAGGGAATCCAGAAACCGTTCTGGCCCTGTCTTATGAGAACCTGAATATCTCTTAACATACTGTCCATATGATCGTTTCGTTACTTTCCTATGAAAATAGATTCATCAAGGTTCGTTTACATAATTTATTCACTATTTAATTCCCTTCCTACTATTTTTAGTGATTTTCCAAATCTACATCACTGCTGCTGTCAGCATCTGCCTTTAAGGTAGACTTTACCTATTTCATAGTTTCCATGATTCAACTAGCCCTTTTAGCATAAATAGCACAAATTATGATAGTGATTAACCATTCCCATGGCCAATCCTTGTTAAGCATATCCACACCTCTCAATAACCATATCCATACCAAATGATTATAACATTATACTCAAACATATATAAGCCATTTTCGCATAGCTATCCAAAATTATACAAGTCCAAAGGGTCCATGACCCCCAACAAAAAGGGTAGTCCTATACATGCCATTTCGAAGTTCAACCAAAATTGTACCAAAAGGGGGGGGGCTTTGATAGTGTGGGCGACTTCGACTTCAAAATCCCGAGTCCGATAGCTGGAGAACCAAAATCTATAAAACAGAGAATCAAGGAGACGGAGTAAGCAATTTATGCTTAGTAAGTTTTGAGCAAGGGATTCCAGCACAACAAAAGTATAGCATTCATGTAGCTAGACGGATAATTTCATATGCACAATTTTTCAATATCATACTTACTTCACATTACCAACCCTTTTATTCATATACAAAGATCAACTTAGCCAAAGGCCGGTAGCTCATTTATCAACTGAGCGAATACTTATTTGTAAGGGCTCAACTAATTCAAAGCACATACGAAACATACCTTAATGTTGGGATGTTTCAAGCGTATTAACTGAAATTTTTACAACAAGATCATTCATTCCCAAATCACGTACCTTCGGAATTTAACCGGATATAGCTACTCGTTCAAATGCCTTCGGGACATAGCCCGGTTATAGTAACTCGCACAAATGCCTTCGGGACTTAACCCGGATTTAGTAACTCGCACAAATGCCTTCGGATCTTAGTCCGGATTTAGTAACTCGTACAAATGCCTTCGGATCTTAGTCCGGATATGGTCACCTAGCACAAAGCCTTCGGGACTTAGCCCGGACATCATTCAAATAACCATGCACATTTAACAATAAATCATGGCACATTCGTATTTCATTTTCGTTAGCAAAACTCAAACACAAGACACTTATCATTCTTGCAATTTCGGCTCAATAGCCACACACAAAGAGCATGATTTTGATTTCCTTAAAACATGATCTAATCAAATCATAATTTAAGCTCTTTTACTCAAGAACTTACCTCGGATGTTGTCGAACGATTCCGATAGCTATTCGACCACTTTTTCCTTCCCTTTATCGGATTTAGTTCCCCTTTGCTCTTGAGCTTAATTAAACAAATAAATTGATTTAATCATTTGAGCATCGAAAAGAGGAACACAAGGCACTTAGCCCATATTTATACATTAGACATTAAAGTCACATATGTACGGAAATCATGAATCAAACTCAACATTTTAGCTAATTTTCCCCCTTGGCCGAATTTTCTAAGCCAAGACAAAAGCATCAATATGCTTGCCTCTAACCGAATACATGCAACACCAATCTCCTTCCTATGGCCGAATATGCATGTCTATGTTGGGGCCGATTGCAACACTTAATACATTCTACAAGTATGGTCACTTGTATTGACTAAACACCATTTTGTTTCAAGTTCAAAACTTGGCTAATACACACATATATACACTAGTAAAGCATCCTCTCCCTTTCCATCAATTTAACACATGCATTACTCATTAATATACAAAAATTATATTCGGCCTTAGCACACAACTTGCTAGCCGATTCTTCTCCATCTAGCAACCAATGCACATATGTGCTCACTCAAAAATGCTAAAAAGAAGATTCAAGAATCATCAATCCACCATCACATGCATCATTAACAAGCTTCATATTTAGCATGCAATGGCATTAACACAAAATCCACCTAGGCCGAATATCATCCCCATGACATAGCAAAGATTTGAACCATGGGCTAATTAGAACTCAAGCTAGCAACTAAAAACATGCATGAATCTCACGGCACAACCTCAAACATACCTTGATCTAGATACAAGTATGGCCAAACCTCCTCCTAATCCTCTTCCAAACCAAACATGAAGCAAGAACTCCTTCCTCCTTCCTTAGAATTTTCAGCCAAAAGAAGATGAAAAAGGATGAACAAAATTTTTCTTTTCTTTTCTTTTACTCACGGCAATGGGGGGCATGGATGAGACCATTCTTTTTTTTTTCATCACTCCTCCCTTTCATTATTTAATTACCATGCTCATTATTTTATTGTTTCCACCCATGATGCACCAACACAACATGTCTATGACATGTCTTGCCCATCACACTTGGTCTACCATACTTGTCATGGCCGGCCACTACTAATAGAGGGGGGGAAATTGACATGCAAGTCCCCCCTTTTTCAACATGCACTAATAGGTCCTTATGCTTTGACCTATCACATTTCAAAATTTTCTCACATAAGTCCTATTTACTAAAACTCACATGCAATCGACTAAATCGAAGCTTGAAATTTTCACACATTCATAATTACATATTCTAGACAATAAATATCACATTCGAACATTTCGGTGACTCGGTTTAGCGGTCCCGAAACCACTTCCCGACTAGAGTCAATTTTGGGCTGTCACACAAGCCTCGATTTTAGTAGCATCAAGGAAGCAAGACAAAAGATGTCATTATTGTAAGAAGTTAGGTCACGTCCAGGTAGATTGTTACAAACTGTGAAATAAAAGGGATGCTAAGAGCAACGAGGAAGATTTAGCTAATGTTAATTTGGCCGATGACAAGGGTGATGATTTCTTCTTAGTGTTAATAAGTGAAAGCTCCAAGCTTACATCCAAGTAGATTCTAGATTTGGGGTGTTCTTTCCACATGTGTCCCAACAGGGACTAGTTCTCTACACATAGTTCAGTTGAAGGTGGAGTTGTGTGTATGGGGAATGGTTCACCTAGTAAAGTAATCAGTATTGGTACTGTTCAGACCAGGATGCAAAATAGGACAATCAAGACACTATCAGATGTCAGATATGTACTTGATTTAAAAAGAAATCCAATCTCCTTGGGAAATTTAGACTCAAAGGGTTGTAAATTTAACATTGAGTCAAGTGAAATTAAGGTATCCTATGGGGCTCTTGTTTTGATGAAAGGTAAAAATATTAGCAGCCTTTATGTTTTGGAAGGATCAACAGTGAGTGGTGAAATAGGACGTGCCTCATCTGTTAAGGAATCAAAGTCAACTTATTTGAAGCGGAGGCAACCTGCTCATATGAAGGAAAAATGTATGACTATTTCGTATAAGAGAAGTTCTCTTTTGGATGCAAGTTTTAAAAAGATAGGGCATTGCATTTGTGGAAATCTAACCTGGGTCGGTTTTGATTTGGCAGTACACAAGTTGAAGACTAGATGTAACGCCTCAAAAGTTGATAAACTGTTTCTGTAAATAATACACACAAGTGTGTATCTGCTTCAGTGGTTAAGTGTTCTGGGTGTGTGTGTGTGTGTGTGAGGTCCCAAGTTCAAGCCACAACTTGGGTAAATTTTTGGTATTTTTATGAATAAAGCCTCACTCTTGTTTAATAGGCTTATATTTGATTGTGTGTAAAATTCTGGCAGAATGGGTCTGCTGGTCTGGTGGCTAAGTGAAGTGTTAATATGTTGAAGGTCTTGTGCTTGAATCAAGGTGTAAGCAAAGGTTTTATATTTTTGCTACAAATTTCGGCTAGAGTTTGAGTTTTACTGAAAATCTAAGTAATGGGTTAGTGGTGAGAGTTTTGAGGAGAGTTTAGGGGAAGTGATCAGAATTTTTGCCAAAATTGATTTCTTTCTAAAGCTTTGCTACCGTTTTTGCTCTTCCTAAACCCCCATTGCTGCCGAATTTGTTCCTCTTTTTCCTACATAAAATCGTCCCCTTCTTACTGCTAAGGTTTCGCAATCCATTTTCTCTGTTTTCTCTTTGCGTTGGGTAAGTGCAATTAACGTTTTATTACTAACTTTGGGTTAATGAATCGTTGTTAACCGGGTTGACTTGTGTTTAGGAGATAATCAAAGGGCTGGAGATCTCTGATTGACGTGCGAAGTGGGTGAAACCCTGATTGTTCCACTGAAGGTAACATTTTGTGAGTTAGCGTTTGGTATTTTTCGTGCGTTTTCGTTTGAGCATAGATTTAAGTGACTAATTTGGCGTTATATTGGTTTAGTGAAGGTTCTGGAGTGCTTGTGGTGATTTTAGTTTCGAATCAATACCAGGTGTGTACCCGAGAACACAGAAAATGAGGATCAGCGAAAGCCAAAAAATGAATTTTTCGAAGCCACACGGGCGACAGTGTGTCTGCACATCGGCGTGTGAACAACGAGCCAGGCCACGCGTGCATGACGCAGGTACACACGAGTACTTGACACGGCTGTGTGATGGTAGATGAGGCCGTGTGTGAGACACAGGCTCGACCAATTGGGCCGTATGGGCCACACGAGTGTGTGGGCCTACACGGGTAAACCACACGGACGTGTGGGATTTTTGGGCCAGGCTGTGTGATCCACATAGCCAAGGCCAATTTGGGCCGTGTGGGCCATAAGGTCGTGTGAGCCCACACGGGCAGGTCACTTAGGCATGTGAGCCCATTTTTCTGAAATGACCTATAAGGTTGCATAGGTCACCCAAGTTGACTGTGGACCTACAGTTGGGTCGATAAGCGTTACTTAGACCCCTAAATGAGTATCCTGACTGTCTGATTTCTATACTAAACATAAACTGTGATATCTCAATTAATTGTATGATCTGATAGAATGTATATTATCATGTCATATTTGTATGTTGCATTGCATCGGGCTTGGGTTGATGTTTTGGAGGAAGTATTCTGAAAGGCTCTTAAGTCTGATATCTGGCAACTTAGCTGCAATTATCTAATAACGTGCCGCATTTCAGTACAGCATGGTGTATAGGGATGGGTGGGTCGATTTTATCCTCAAATGGTGTGCAGGGTTGGTCGGAGATAGTGTGTAGAGGCTGGTGGGTAGGACTCTATTATACTATTCTGTGTCTGATTCTACATCTGAGTGGGCTAAGGTCCACACTGATTCTGTAAAGGGTTCAGGCTTGAACTATGTATAAATATATGACTGATTTCGGATAAATGTTATGTGTATATTTTCTGTAGGGATTACACACTGAGTTTGCGAAAACTCACTCTTTTCTGTTTAATCTGTTCAGGTAATCCCCAGCATTAGGCGGATCGGTGCAGCAGAGGTCTCGGTGGTGGCCACCACTATTTTGTACTATATTAATACAGTGTTTCTTAGTTATCTGTTTCCTCTTTTAATTTAGGTTTTACTTTGTAATTTCTGGGACTTTGGACTATCTGGTTTTAACTCAGTTTTATACTGTTGATGTTTTATTTTTGACAAGCATGATCAAAACTCTACTTTCATTGAAAACAAACAGTTTTTCTTATAAACTAAGGTTTTTAGAATTAATTATGGGTTTCCCTAAAATAGTATGTTTTTAAAGCTTCCGCGAAAATGAGATACGTTTTAATCATAACAAAGATTAAGTAACTGGAACGATTTTACTCGTCAAGTACAATTTCAAAAGCACTATCATGTGACATCGCCAGATTCGACCATAATGTCTAGGCCAAGTTTGGGATGTTACATTTAGTGGTATCAAAGCCAGGTTACAAAACTTGACTGTGGATTTGGGTTTTAAACTTTGTTTTAAAGAAATGAATTGCAAATGATTTAAAGTATTTTAAGGAATAAGTAAGTGATACACCGAGTCTCCGGCGCCGATCTTATAAGTTTCTTTTGAAACTCTGCTTAGAATTGTCTGAAAATATAACTAAGAATATATTGAAACTACTCTAGGTAGTATATTACACTGAAAACTGTAGTGAGACTACTACTCACAATAACCGGCTCTGAACATTTTAATACTGTACTACATAAAATATTTGTTAATAAAATATCAGAACTGTAGCTAATGCAAAAACTATTAATACAGATAAATTCTGAAATTTACAATGAGCACACGTGGTACTCATAGATGGGGTACTAGAGGCCGTGGCAGAGTTTGTAGAGGGGCTTAAGCGAGGTCCTTATCATTTAGAAATCTATCTAACTTGGATACCAGTGAGACATCGGTATCACCTGTGATAGAGACTGGGTCTTGAGATCGTGTAGCTGGGGACGACTCACTGTCCCAAGCCATGCTACAGATTTTAAAGAGGGTCGCTGGGCCTAACGCTAGAACTAAGGGCCGAGGGTCGGTTACGGAACGACTTTGATCCAATTGGGTTGAATTATTTAGGAGTGTCGCTGGAGTCGCCCCTAACGTGGCTGAGTATTGATGGAGGCCACGGAAAGAATTATGGTTGACCTGGATTTTACTGCTAAGCAGAAGCACAAGGGAGCTGTATCTCTGCTTCGTGATGAGGCCTACCAGTGGTGGTTGATGGTTAAGGAGGGCACCTAGCCCGACCGACTGACATGGGATCTCTTTAAGATGATTTTTCACGGTAACTACGTGAGGGCCAGTAATATCAACGCTAGAAGATGGGAGTTCCTTAATCTCACCCAGGGTGATCGATCAGTGGCTGAGTATGAGGCCGAATTTTTAAGACTAAGCCGTTATGCGCGAGGCATGGTGGCATCTGAATATGAGAGGTGTGTCGGTTTTGAGGACGGCCTTAGGGACAGCTTGAGAGTACTGATAGCTTCGCAGAGGGAGTGTGAATTTGTTATTCTGGTTGAGAAAACTAATATTGCTGAGGATCTTAAGCGCGTGGAGTACTAGAACAGGGAATGCGAGAGAGGAAAGACTTACAGGGATTTAGAACCCTCGAGTTCTAGGATGAGGCCTAAGAAAAGGCCAGATTTGATGGGCTAGTGAGAGTTGGGCCTCCTGTGGCACCTACTGGGGTGGTGCTTTGTGGACACTGTGGTAGACGCCATCTGAGCGAGTGTTGGAGGACTACCAGGGCATGCTTGAGATTTGGGTCCACTGAGCACCGTGTTCGAGATTGTCCATTGAGAATTGATGAGATGCAAGCTTCGGTTACTGGGATTGCACAGCTGCCAAGGGTAGTTCAACAGCCACCTAGGGGCCTGGGTCAGGCCAAGGGTGGTAATGGCATGGGCTAAGGGCAGAGAGCACTAGGCAGAGGTGTGAGACCGGATAAGGTGAGGCAGTCTGCTTTGGTCTATGCTGCTCATCTTCGTGAGGACAGAGATACTCCAGACGTCATTACAGATACGTTTTTACTTTATATGTACCTTACCTTGCACTGATAGACATAGGATCTACCCACTCATATGTAGCTAGTACTGTGTCTGAAACTTTGGGGATTCCAATCGAGAGTATTGATAGTGAGGTAATGGTGTTAAGTCCTTTGGGGCAATCGATCCGGGTTAGTAAATTGTATAGAGATGTTTCGTTAGAGGTCCAAGAGACAATATTTATGGGTGATCTAATGGAGCTTCCATTTGGGGAGTTTGATCTGATTTTGGGAATGGACTGGCTAGTTAAACATCGGATGAGTTTAGATTGTGCAACGAAAAGGGTAATCTTGAGGACCGAGGAGAACAGTGAGGTAATGGTGATTGGGGAGCAACGAGACTACCTGACTAATGTGATCTCAGCTTTGGTAGCGAAAAAGTTAGTTCGGAAAGGATGTGAGGCATTTTTGTCCTACGTCAGTATTTCAGGTTCTAAGGACTCTTCGGTTAAGGACATTAGAACCATGAGGGATTTTTCAGATATTTTTCTTGAGGAATTACCGGGGTTGTCTCCGAGCTGTAAGGTAGAGTTTGGGATTGAGTTGATTCCGAGTACAGCTCCAGTGACTATCGCCCCTTACCAAATAGCACCGAAGGAGCTTAAAGAGCTTAAGGCTTAGATTCAAGAATTGTTAGACCGTGGGTTCATTCGTCCCAAGATTTCTTCGTGGAAAACACCTGTTTTTTTCGTGAAAAGGAAAGATGGGGCAATGAGGATGTGTATCCACTACCGTCAGTTGAACAAGTTAACGATCAAGAATAAGTACCCACTTCCGAGGATAGATGACTTATTTGATCAGTTCAGAGGGGCCTTTATGTTTTTTAAGATCGATTTGCATTCGGGCTATCATCAGTTGAGAGTTAAGGAGGCTGATGTGCATAAGACGACATTTAGGACTCGATATGGACATTACGAGTTCCTAGTTATGCTCTTTGGTTTAACTAATGCACCTACGGCATTTATAGATTTGATGAACTGAGTGTTCTAACCCTATTTGGACCAATTCGTGGTGGTATTCATCGATGACATCTTGGTGTATTCTAAGATAGAGGATGAGCACAATGAGCATCTTAGAGTGGTTCTACAGGTTCTACAAGTGAGAAACAGTTGTATGTGAAGTTCTGCAAGTATGAATTCTGGCTTCGAAAAATGACATTTCTGGGACATGTAGTTTCTGCTGAAAGGATATTAGTAGGTCCTCGTAAGGTTGAGGCAGTGTTGGATTGGAAATGGCCGAGGAATATGTCTGAGATTCGTAGCTTTCTGGGACTGGAAGGATATTATCGATGTTTTGTAGAAGGGTTCTCCTTAATCGCAACACCATTGACTAAACTTCTGCGTAAGAGAGTTCCTTTTGCTTGGACTGATGCCCAACAAGAGAGCTTTGATAAGCTCAAGACCGTTTTAACTCAGGCTCCTGTTTTGATTTTGAGCCTGGTAAAGACTTCGTGGTATACAGTGATGCGTCACATGTGGGTTTGGGTTGCGTACTGATGCAAGATGGAAAGGCGGTTGCTTATGCGTCTTATCAGCTCAAGACTCATGAGGCTAATTATCCAGTGCATGATCTGGAGTTGGCAGAGGTAGTTTTCGCTTTAAAAATCTAGAGGCACTACCTGTACGGTGATAAGTGTACTATCTACACTGATCACAAAAGCCTCAAATATCTCTTCACCCAGAAGAAAGTTGATCACAAAAGCTTCACATATCTCTTCACCCAGAAGAAAGTTGAATCTTAGGCAGTGTAGATGGGTTGAGTTACTTAAGGATTATGACTGTACCATCGAGTACCATCCTGGTAAGGCCAATGTGGTGGCCGATAAGTTAAGTCGTAGGGCTATAACCGATCTGAGAGCGATGTTCGCTTGACTTAGTTTATTCGACAATAGGAGTCTGTTAGCAGAACTTTAGGTAAAACAAACATAGATTGATCAAATTAGAGGTAAACAGATAGGGGATAAGACTCTTGAGTTGCGTTTCCGTTAGGTTGAAAGTGGTGTTACTATTGATTTTGGGATTAATAATGATAGGGTATTGTGTTTCTGAGATCGAATTTGTGTACCGAATGATGAGGATTTGAGACTGTCAATTCTGAGGGAGGCGCATAGTAGTCCTTATGCTATGCATCCCGACGAGAATAAAATGTACCGGTATCTTTGAGAGTTGTACGGGTGGCCAGGGTTGAAGTGTAAAGTTACTGACTTCGTTGATCGCTGTTTGACTTTTCAGTAAGTTAAGGCTAAGCATCATTTGCCTTCGGGTTTATTGCAGCCGGTTAAGATACTGATGTGGAAATGGGAGCGAGTAACGATGGACTTTGTTAATGGGTTGCCTCTAACACCCACTAAGAAGGATTCTGTCTGGGTCATTGTGGATCGATTAACCAAGTCTGCTCACTTCATCTCGGTTAGGACAGACTTCTCTCTACAGAAATTGGCTAAACTCTACGTCTCTGAAATAGTGAGGCTACATGGGGTACCTAGCTCAATCATCTTTGATAGGGATCCTCGCTTCACGTATCAGTTCTGGAAGAAGCTTTATGAGGCTCTGGGTTCAAGACTAGACTTTAGCACTGCTTTCCATCCTCAGGCAAATGGTCAATCGGAAAGGATGATGTAAATACTGGAGGACATGTTAAGGAGTTGTGTTATCGATTTTCGAGACAGTTGGGAGGAGTACTTGCCATTAGTAGAGTTCGCTTACAATCACAACTACCAGTCTAGTATATAGATGGCACCTTATGAGGCACTGTATGGGCTTAAGTGTTGTACTCCCTTATACTGGACTGAATTGGGTGAGCGACATATTCTGGGTCTGGAATTGGTTTTCGAAACTGAGGACAAGGTCCGTTTGATTCGAGATCGACTGAAAGCGGCTTCTGACAGGCAGAAGTCCTATGCAGATCTAAAGCGTCGAGAGGTAGAGTATTCCGTAGGAGACTTCATTTTCCTTAAGGTCTCGTCATGGAAGAAGATTCTAAGGTTCGATCGTAAGGACAAGCTGAGCCCTCGGTTTATTGGGCCGTATCTAATTTTGAGACGAGTGTGACCAATCGCATATCAGTTAGAGCTACCTCTAGAGTTAGATCATATTCATGATGTTTTCCATGTCTCGATGTTGAGACTCTACCGCTCTAATCCCTCGCACATTGTTCCTGTGGAGGAGAATGAGGTTAGGCCAGATCTAGCGTTTGAGGAGGAGCCGATTCAGATTTTAGATCGTGACGTTAAGGTTTTGGAAAGAAAGTTTATCCTCTTAGTAAAGGTACTGTGGCAGACAGATAGTACTGAGAAGGCCACTTGGGAGCTGGAGGACTCGATGCGTCAGCAGTATCCTCACATTTTCTGATCAAGTAAAATTTTGAGGCCGAAATTTTCTTTTAGGGGTTAGAGTTGAAACAGCCCAAAAGTTGAAAAATTGTTTTTGTAAATAATACACACAAGTGTGTATCTGCTTCAGTGGTTAAGTGTTCTGGGTGTGTGTGTGAGGTCCCAAGTTCAAGCAACAACTTGGGTAAATTTTTGGTATTTTTATGAATAAAGCCTCACTCTTGTGTAATAGGCTTATATTTGATTGTGTGTAAAATTCTGGCAGAATGGGCTTGTTGGTCTGGTCGTTAAGTGAAGTGTTAATATGTTGGAGGTCCTGTGTTCGAATCAAGGTGTAAGCAAGGGTTTTATTTTTTACTACAAATTTCGGCTAGAGTTTGAGTTTTACTGAAAATCTGAGTAGTGGGTCAGTGGTGAGAGTTTTGAGGAGAGTTTAGGGGAAGTGATCAGAATTTTTTCCAAAACTGATTTCTTTCTCAAGTTTTACTGCAGTTTTTGCTCTCCCCAAACCCTCTTACTGTCGAATTTGTTCTTCCTTTTCCTACGTAAAATCGTCTCCTTCTTACTGCTAACTTTGGGTTAATAAATCATTGTTAACTGGGTCGACTTGTGTTTAGGAGATAATCAAAGGGCTGGAGATCTCTGATTGATGTGTGAAGTGGATGAAACCCTGATTGTGCGATTGAAGGTAACATTTTGTAAGTCAGCATTTGGTCTTTTCGTGCATTTTCGTTTGAGCATAGTTTTAAGTGACTAATTTGGCGTTATATTGTTTTAATAAAGGTTTTGGGGTGCTCGTGGTCGTTTTAGTTTCGAATCAATACTAGGTGTGTACCCGAGAACACAGAAAATAAAGATAAAAAAAATCGAAAAATGAATCTGTCGTCACCACACGGACGTGTGGTCAACCGTGTGGTAGGCCTTGTGACTGAATACGGGCGTGTGAATGAGGAGCCAGGTTGTGTGCGCATGAAACGGGCACTTGACACGGCCGTGTGATGGACGGAAAGGCCGTGTGCGAGACATGAACTAGACCAATTGGCCCATGTGGGCCCACACGACTGAACCACATGGGCAGGTGGGATTTTTGGCCCAGGCCATGTGATCCACACGGCCAAGGCCAATTTGGGCCGTGTGGGCCACACGGGTGTGTGAGCCCACACGGGCAGGCCACATGGAAGTGTGAGTCCATTTTTCTGAAATGATCTGTAAGGTTACACGGGTCGCCCAAGTCGACTGTGGACCTACTGTAGGGTCGGTAAGCGTTATTTAGACCCCTAAACGAGTATCCTAACTGTCTAATTTCTGCACTGAGCATGAACTGTGATATCAGAATTAATTGTATAACCTGATAGGATGCATATTAGCATGTCATATTTGTATGTTGTATTGCATCAGGGTTGGGTTGATGTTTTGGAGGAAGTATTCTGAAAGGCTCTTAAGCCTGAAATCTGGCAGCTCAGCTGCAATTATCTGATAATGTGCCGTATTTCGATATAGCATAGTTTGTAGGGATGGGTGGGTCAATTTTATCCACAAATGGTGTATAGGGTTGGACGGAGATGGTGAGTAGAGGCTGGTGGGTAGGACTCTGTTATACTGTTCTGTGTCTGATTCTATCTCTGAGTGGGCTAAGGTCCACACCGATTCTGTAAAGGGCAGGCCCGAACTATGTATAAATATATGACTAATTTCGGATATATGCTGTGTGTATATTTTTTGTAGGGATTACACATTGAGTTTGCGAAAACTTACTCTTTTTTAATCTGTTTAGGTAATCCCCACCATTAGGCGGATCGGTGCAGCAGAGGTCTCGACTGTGACCACCACAATTTCATACTATATTAATGCAGTTTTTCTTAGTTATATGTTTCCTCTTTTAATTAGGGTTTTACTTTGTAATTTCTGGGACTTTGGACTATCTGGTTTTAACTCGGTTTTATACTGTTGATGTTTTATTTTTGACAAGCATGATCAAAACTCTGCTTTCACTGAAAACAAATGGTTTTTCTTATAAACTAAGGTTTTTGGAATTAATTACGGGTTTCTCTAAAATAGTATGTTTTCAAAGCTTCCGTGAAAAAGAGATACGTTTTAATCATAACAAAGATTAAGTAACTGGAACAATTTTTACTCGTTAAGTACGATTTCAAAAGCACTATCATGTGACATCGGCAGATTCGTCCATAATGTCTAGGCTGGGTTTTGGATGTTACAATAGAAGTGTTCCAACTTCTAAGCACAACTTCGACTTAATTAATATTCTGCATAGTTCAAGATAAGCTTGTGGCGGGCTTTGGCAAAGAAGGCATTTTGGAAATACAAGTCAAGGTGAAGATTTGTGAAGTATGCCTCACATTTTTTGGCTGAAATAGAGTTGAAGTCCTAACGAGGAAGAGGCATCATCCCAATGACATGACCACTAACATCCCGTTAAGAAAAGACATATCGACCCGACGACCCGATGAAAAGCATCCCGACAAGGTAGTAGCCACGTCACGACGAGGCGACGTATTATGAAATTTTCTTGGTTTTCTTCTTCTAGTCAAATTTTGATTATTTATCTTAGTCGAACTCTGATTAGTGTAGGTTATTTTAATATTATTTGACCTACGAATTTAGCCTATAAATGGGCCCTTTTCTACCTTAGAAAATAAACCCATTACACATTTAGGTATTAGCTTTTACAAGCTTTCAAAGATTTTGTGTTTATGTTTTGAAGGTTTTTATTTCAGATTTTGGGGTTTAGTTTTTATCTCTATCTTTGTAATCGTCATTTCTTTCGTTTTAGTGAAATTATCTCTGCCCATGATTTTTTATCCTCTTCGAAAGGGTTTTTCCACTTAAAATATTTGTGTTCGATCTTTTCAATTTCTTTGTTATTTTACTTGTTCGTTGCTTAATCGGGTTTATCCCCAACATTTAAAGAACAATTATAGAAATTATCTTCTTCACATATACGAATCTTGCAAATTTCAAAAATAAATAAACAAAAAGCAATAGAAATTTTTCTGAAAAGTAAGATTAAAAAAAAAACAATTGCCTTTTCAAATTTTATACTTGGATTTTTACAACTTTTTCTCTCGTAAATCAAAAGTGGATATAGATCCTATAATATTACAAAGAGAAAAAAAATTCAATATCAAAACAATAAAAATTAAAGTGTTATTTATAGACAAAAATATAAGAAATTAATTACTACAAAAATTCAATAAAACAAAGAATAAATATTAACAGTTACAAAAAATAATAAAATTTTTTAAAAAAAGTTACAAAAATATTAATAATGTTATGAATATCTTATTAAGTGGATGTCCATCATGATCAAAATAAATTTTTGATGTACTTTAAATTATAATAATTATTAGAATTAGATCTCTATTTCTATTATACTTCTTATGCCTATAAATAGAGACTCTGATGAACCATTGTAATGACCCATTGTGATCAATAAAGTACATTCTTTATTGCTTTTATATTTTCTTTGTTCTTTATTCTCCCCATCTCTCTTTATTTTATAACATGTTATCAACACGATCTTGCTCAAAGTGATAGTTCCTTTTATCGACGATCAAATTTATCTTCCATGATTTTCAATTTCTTTGATGTCAAGATGCAATGTTTTTACAGGAAATTTCTTTTATTTAATGTTTCATACTTTTTGTTCTTAAGGATGGTGAAAGATTTGATATCGTTATCCATATGAAATCAAGAATATTTTTGAACTATTTCATACCTTCTAGTGATGACGATGATGTTAAAGATATTCAAGTATATTTTATTATGTTTTATTTATTGTTTATTATAATTGGAGACAAATCATGACAATATGCATAGATAGATTTTGATTTGAAATCTCACGCATGTTTGCGATGGTAATTATGAAATGAAGAATCTATTGGGATGTTTATAAGTTTGTCCTACTAGATTTGTTGTATTCCCTGAAGTGAATGTAAACACATAGAAAATAAAAGATATACTAATGGACCACTAAAAGTGGGAACATAGTAATAAATAAGAGAACAATGAGAGTTCTCAAGATAACTCTTTAAAGGGTAAAGATAACTTATGTTATCAATATGTGATATGAAATATTATTGGCCAAATATGTGGCGTATGCCTAAATATTTTGTTTCTGTTAATATTCTTTGAGGAATGATATGAAAATGTAGTAATGAATTCTATCATTACAGATAGAAAATATTTATCTTATTTGGTACTGAAACAAACAAATATTATTTCAATATTTGAAGTACAAAATTAGTTGAAAGCTCCAGAAGAGCTAATATATCACTATCTAAAAAGCACAAAATTTGTGATGGCTAATGCATTACTTTTAAAAGTTATTTGTAATAGATCTCATATTGAGATTGTGAATGAGAAAAATATTATATTTCATATGAATCAATAAAGAGGATTAAGTTATTAATTATAATCTTTATGATATTCTTTTGTCATCATCCCTATTAAAGGGTTGAAAGCAAAATATTTGATTGTGAAGATCTACTCATGAGCAATAGAATATGATAATTCTATCTAAAGCTTATTATGGTTGGATGTATCTAAAGTTGCACGTATTTTTTTTAAAACTGTGATTTTAACTCTACCGTATTCTGAATAAGTTTTCAATTAAAATTACGTGGTAAAATATTACTAATGAGAACTTGCAAGAGAGAAAACTTATGTATGAAAAGTCATTAGTTATGTACCTGTTATACACATGGAAAATAAGATCCACTCTCAAATTTTGCAATTAATTGATTTTTGGGCATTTGAAGATTTTAGCATATTCCCTAAAGCAAATACTGCATATAATTATTTAGAAATTATATTTATTGACTTAGTGGCATTATAGAATTCACAGTGATTTAGACATTTCCAGTAGTAAATGTCACAATAGTATTTAATGTGGATACAAAATAAAATGAATGACAATAAAATTATCAATTTGTTACAATTTAGTACAATTGAAACACATGTTAATGTAAACCAGAAGGTTACTAACACAAATGCGTTTAATTCTTGGCGTGACCAGTTAGACTATCCTGGATCGTATATGATGCGAAAATTAATTGAGAATTCATATGGACATCCATTAAAGAACCAAAAGATTCTTTAATTTAAAGAATTCTCATTTATTGCTTGTTCTCAATAAAAATTGGTTCTTAGAAACTCACTAGCTAAAGTTAAGATTTAATGTTTTGCATTTTTGAAATGAATATGGGCTCATTCATCCACCATGTGGATGGTTTTGATATTATATGGTTTTGGTAGATGCATCTACAAAATAATCACACGCGTTATCACCTTGCAACCTGTCGTTTGCGAGATTGCTTGTTTAAATGATTAATTTCAGATTATGCAATTAAAACAATTCATCTTGCTAATGTTAGTGAGTTTACATTCTAGGTTTTCAATGATTATTGCATATCAATTGGGATAAAAGTTGAACATCTTGTAGCTCATGTTCACACACAAAATGACTTAACTGAATTGTTTATCAAATGCCTCTAACTAATAGCTAAATCATTACTTATGAGAACAAAGCTTTTTATTTCAACATAAGATTGTATTGATTTACATGTTGTGTGCATCAAACCAATAAATTATAAATACTCCCCATTAAAATTTATATTTGGTCAAAAGCCAAATATTTCCCATCTTAAAATTTTTGGATATGCGATATATGTTCCAATTGCTCCATGTAACACGTAGGTTTGTACAAGTGTACACAATCATTATCAAGTAATAAGTAAGTATTGAGTTATCATTTTCACAGGGATTGTATTTGTGCTAATTCACCTAATTTGTAAAAATTTGATAAATAAAAACACAATATAGTTGAAAAATGATGATTAAAGTTAAGTATATTAAACTAAATGCAATGATCCCTAATGCAAATTATCCTAAGTATGCAAACTATATGAATAAGACAGGTTTTAGCAAAATTAAACACAATTTGCAATAATTATAACATAAATAAACAAGGATAATTACTTTAATTAAACTCAATTTATTATCAACATGTTTAATAACATTCGAAAAAACATTCCATGGCAACTCGACCTTTCATGAGTTTGGAAACCACATTAGGTCCTTTCGGAATCCTTTACTTAGTAAATACACATTTGAATGATCCTTATTTACTAAGGGTTTCTTAATATTCATGAGAGGTAACAAGGACATGTTAGGTTTGAAACAGTTTAATCACACAAATCTAAAAACTATGTAGATAACAGAGCTTGGTTAGAGTTGTTATGCAACCTGCAATTTAATCGGGTTATGATATAAATTGAGCATGCACATTTCAATTATGTGTCCACTAGCCATCGTTTGGTTAGGATTGCTCAACTAATTCAGGTGCATTTCAATCACGTATGAACAAAATATAGACTTGATTTTAATTTAAAACATGATCGATTGAGGCACAAACATTATAAGCACGAATCAAATAAATATTATTTAACCAAAGCAATCATCCTAGCTTAAATAAAATTAAGCTAACATTGTTGTAAATAAGAACAAAGAACACATAACAAACATTTTCAGATTAAATTAAAGAAAAGAAAGATTAAACCCAAATCAAAGTGGTTGTCACCCAAGACTTTGACTGACTAGGCTCCTTCGCTTCTTTGCTTTGCTCCTTTGCTGAGGCTCTCCAAGGTGGCTGACCAAGGGTTCTTTAATAGGCTTAATTGCTAAAATCTCTATGAAGAGATGATGCTAGGCGTGGGGAATGGAAAAGGCTATGAGAATTTGGAGAGAAAGAGAATGATGAATGATAAGGGATGATGAATGAGGGAATGAAGGGGTCATATTTATAGGTGAAGAGAGGAGGATAGTTTGCTAATAATAGGAGGCTTCATCTCTTAAAGCATCTTCAAAGGGTGGCCAACCATGAATTGAGGAAATTGAGCTGATTTTTTGCTTGATTTTTGCTCAATTTAAGTGCCACAACAACTCAGGACTGAGACTTGGTCAAGTGCAAATCTTCAGGCAAATCTCTAATTTCTTCAACATTGTAAGAACCTTATGCAATTAAACCAAAAAGTGGTTTATGTGGATAGCCAAGTGTAGCTGAAAATTTGGTTGACTTGGTCTCCAATTTGGACGATTTTGTAATCCAACAAAGCTATCAGACCTGTCCAAAATAAATCAATAAATTAGAGGACCAAAAAATAAAATTTATCCAATTTAATTAATTAAAACCCAAATTATTAATGAAATATTTTAAAATGAATTATTAAGTATAATTTTGTATTTTATTATTTAATTTAATCATGCATGGCCCACTTTATGTCTTAAAAATATAATATGTTCAAATTAATATCAAATAAGCCATTTATTGCATGAAAACTATATAATAAAGCATAAAATCACATTTTAATAATTTCTATGTCCTAATTTCGTATTTTCACATATTTCATTAATTTATTAAACAATTACTTAGTTTTAACAACAAATTTAAGTAAAAAGGTGATAAATTGCATAGGAAAAATCCTATATATTTTTCAGTTTACACACCCCAAACTTAAATCATTACTCGTCCCAAGTAATGTTTTTGCACAACAAAAGGTCTTGCTAAGGCAAATTTGCTAATTGTGTAAGCAGCATCAATCTTTGTCCCATAATCATGCATTAATAGCTTCATGCTCATCGATCTTTTTTATTTAATAAGTAATTCATTTGCAAACATTTTGAGAATTTTATACTAAGTTTCAAAATATGCCAACATGAATAACAGCCACAGATAACATTCTTCATTCAACATAATTTCTTATCAATCAAGCAAACAATCATAAGGCTTATTTTTTATCTTCATATGTTGAACTTAGGTCTTCCTCTCCACTAATGTAGGTGACATAAGCATCAAATAAATAGGTATTTTATAAGGTTGTAATGGGGCTCGATTAAAGGTAAGGATTTTAAGAGATGAGACATTTCGGTTTTAAAAATCTTAACCTTTAACTTTGTCTTGGTTTTCTCAAAATACAACCTTTTTCTTTAAGTGAACCTTTGGAACACCCCCAAACTTATTTTGACCTCAAACTCATACATTTTTCCTTTCTGGAGACTGAGCAAACTTTTCTTCACTCTTCATTCATTTTTTTTAAGCATGAGCACATACATCTTTTTGAAAAATGCCTCAAATGTTGATTAGCAAGACAACTTTAGTTAAGATGGGTGCACAAAATTAGGATAACTTAAAAAGATGGTAATGTGGCTTATAATGTAGGTTCATTGCAATAAACAGGCCTTTAAGCTCAAAATTACAATTTCAAGGGTTTAATATCATACGGTTGGCTTGAAAAGGCTCAAAAGATCCAAAGAAATAGTGCCTATATCATTTTAGATTTTTATGTCCCCTAGGATTTCGCCTCAAGAAAGTTACTAAGTCAATTCTAAAGGTATAAACCTTCATGCATGTCTAATCTCAAGAGAAACTAAGTTTTCATGGAAAATATTACTAAGGCTAAGATCATACAAGCATTCCATTCTTCATGGTAACATACTTTCACTCAGATAAAATCATCATTCATACTTGCATACAAACTATCTCATTAACAAAAAATGTCTCTAAACATTCATTTATTAAAACATACTTATGAAAGAAATGATTGAAACATACTTGAAAATTTAAAAATTTGAGCAATTTATTTGCCTTACCCCCTTTAAAAAGAAGCAATGTCCTCATTGTAAGAACAAAGTAATGAATAAAAACTGAACACCAGGTAGGGTTGTAAAGAAAGAGAGGGGAGTCATTAAGACTGCTTAAATGCCAAGTCTTTCCTAAGAACCCAATCCTAGACGTGTTCATTCCCATTACCACATCACTTAGTCTTTTTCTTTCTAAAGAAGTGTTAAGTTTATTCATGGTTGCTATGTTTTATTCTGCAGAAATTAAATCCTAATTACGAAAGAAATAAATTCCTAAAGACCTAAAAATAATTAAATAAATCAAGACAAGAATCCCCCTTTTATTTTTCTAGCTCAGTCCCCTTGTCTTTTTTAGTTCCATCTCCGCTTGCATCATCAATATCTTTCGTCCATGTCTCAAAGATAGCATCTTTAGGAAAAAAAAGTATTAGAGATATTTTTAAAAGAATTTTGAATTGATTCATCTCTAATTTTTGCATATTTCTAGTAAGTTTGTTGTTGATTGTGCATGAACTTGCACATATCCATCAAAATTGACAATTTTGATTTCCTTAAAGCACTTGCAGAAGTCAGCATAGGAGTTGTAGGTCCAGGTTCAACACTTAGCTTGACTGGTTCTTCTTCTAGCTCAACCCTTGGTTTAGGGTTTTCAGATTCTTCAACTGGTTTAGGACTGTTCAGTTCCTTATCAGATTCTTCCTCTTCAGTGTTTGTAATTGAATTAGCTTCAATCCCAATTCCATTTTTTAACTCCTCGGTATCTGGCTCAATTGGCTTTTCTTGCTCACCTTGATTCAGTCATGCACCCTCTCTACTAATCTTTGAAGATCATAATTTGTAATGCATCCTTGAACATATTGCCTCTTCAGATTTGCTTGTGTTTTAACACGGGCCCTTAAGCAAAGTGAAGTGATTAATTATAGGAAATAAGCACTTCCAACCTTCTTTTTAGCACAATCATGAATCCCCTTTAGAATAATTTTCCCAACATTAATGAACTTTTTTGTCAAGATTGCATATAACAAAAGCATCCGTTCCATCGAGATTGTGGAACTATGTGAGATAGTCATAAAACTGTGGCGAACGAAATAAAACCATACCTTTGGTACTGGTTTTAAGTATTCCCTTCGACAAGAATGGCTCCCATACTTTCTTATAATCCATTGGGATCCCGGATTTGTCACAACATCAAGCACTTGTTGAAGAAAATCCCAATTGATGTTGTTCATCATAGGGTAGTACTCATCTTATTCAACATCACTTAAGTTAAACAAATCATTGATGGACTTAGAAGTAAGAGGTACCTTTTTCTTTTGAACGATGACTTCAATATCATCTTGTGTAGTCAAACTAGCATAGAATTCTCGAACTAGTTCATCATCGGGAAGTGAACGAGCCTCACAAAATCGTTCCCACTTGAGAGCATTGATTTTTTTCTAATCGGTATAGGAAAAACCATCAAATCATTAATCTTCAAGTTAAAACCTTTTTCTGGCATCATTGGTTGATGCTTGAAGATTGAATCAAATCTCTCTTTCACCTCTTCATCGATCAAAGTCGGGTTTCAGGAGTAGTGTTTGAAAATTCGGTTCTTTTTCGAGCCATGGTATCTTTTCTCGAAAGTTTCGGCAAAATTTATGCTCAAAGGGGGTCAAGAGTAATCGGCAAGGTGGGTAAAGACTTGATGTGGCAAAAACTGTGATATGTTAAGGATGGTGCGGTGGCAATGATAGCGTGCGATAGCAAAGTTGGTGCTTCGACAATCTTCTTGCTGCGACAATAGGTGATTTCGGAAAAAAAAGGGAAAATAACTAGGGTTTTTTCGAGATTTGAGGTTGACGGCACAAAAGCGAGATTTAAGCATTTTTAGGGTGTAAGCAAATTGCTTTGAGGGATATGAAAAATAGTAGAATAGAGAGGGTTTTATATAGGGAAAAATTAGGGCAACATGTGGCAAAAATTTAGCTACATTAAGGTTACTTGGGTGGCAAGCAATGGAAGTGGTGACAAGGTATGGATTTTTACCTCCTTTTTGGTATATTGGGCTTCAAACTCAAACTGCCTTGTCTCAAGAAAAAAACTGATTAGTACTTGGGCCAAATTTGACCCCCTTTATTAACATAAAAATTTAAAATTTAAATAAAACAAATGAAACTTAAAAATTTTAAATCTTAATTAGAAAAGTACTTCTTAACAGATTTCATTAAATTAATTCTCAGGAAAGGTTGAAGCGGTCACAGCGGTCCTGCTTAAGTTCCAATCTCCTTAGACAGAATCAATTAAATGTACTAAGTTAAGAAAATAAGTTCTAATTATTTATTTATTTACAAAATGAGTTCATGAAAAATCAAAGTTCTGTTAACTTGAATGATGATTCAACTCGCTCAACTTCACCATCCCAATAGTGTTTGATATGTTGACCATTAACTTTAAACGTACCTCTGTAATTGTCGTATAATTCAATAGCTCCATAAGGATAAACTCGGTATATGGTATAGGGTCCTTTCCATCGGAATTTAAGCTTCCCAGGAAATAACTTCAACCTTGAATTAAACAACAAAACCTTCTGACCTCTTTTAAACTCGCGAAGTTGTATACGACTATCATGCCATTTCTTCGATCTTTCTTTACATATTTTGGCATTCTCATAGGAAAACAACCTCAGATCTTCCAACTCATCAAGTTGTAACATCCTTCTCTCACCGGCTTGCTTAAGATCAAAGTTTAACTACTTCAAAGCCCAGTGAGCTCTATTCTCTAACTCCAATGGCAAATGACATGCCTTTCTAAAAACTAACCGATAATGAGTCATTCCTAACGGTGTCTTAAATGTGTTCGATAGGTTTATAATGCATTATCGAGCCTTCGGGACCAATCTTTTCTGCTAGGGCGTACTACCCTTTTAAGGATACTTTTGATTTCACGGTTCACTCTTTCAACTTGCCCATTAGACTGGGGGTGATAGGCAGTAGCAATCTTGTACTTCACATCATATTTGTCAAGCAACCACTTAAGCCATTTATTCACAAAGTGAGAACCTTCATCACTGATAAGAGCTCTTGGTGTCCCAAATCGTGTAAACACATGCTTATGTAGGAATCGCATGATTACCTTAGCATCATTTGTAGGGTATGCTTCAGCTTCAACCCACTTGGATACATAGTCCACAGCAGCTAAGATGTATTTGTTCTCGTACAAAGAAGGAAATGGGCCTAAGAAGTTAATGTCCCATACGTCGAACAATTCAATCTCCAAAATGTTTGTCAAGGGCATCTCATTCCTCCTTGATATATTTCTGGTCCTTTGGCATTTATCATAGTTCTTCATAAGCATAAGCATCTTTCTTTAAATAGTGTAGGCCAAAAGAAACATGCTTCTAGAATCTTAGTTGTAGTACGTGAACCACCAAAGTGTCCCTCACTTGGAGATGAATGGAAACGATACAAGATCTTAGCTATCTCACTTTCAGCTACACACTTTCAGATTATATTATCTGCACACTGTTTAAACAAATATAGATCCTCCTAAAAATAATATAGACTATCATGAAGGAAATTTTTCCTTTGTTGGTATGTCATTTCTCGAGGAATTATTCCACATGCAAAATAATTGGAAAAATCAGCAAACCAAGGTGTTTCATGAATTCGACTTACCTCAAATAAGTGTTCATCTGGGAAATTCTCATTGATAGGAGCACATGATCGAGTTACCTCATCTTGCTCCAACCTCGACAGATGATCAGCTATTTGATTTTCGACACCTTTTCTATCTTAGATCTCAAGGTCAAATTCTTGGAGTAAAAGTATGCAACGAATTAGCCTCGGTTTCACAACTTTTTTCATGAGCAAGTATTTAATGGCCGCATGGTCAGTAAATACTGTAACTTTGGTACCTATAAGATATGAGCGGAATTTGTCAAAAGCAATGGAAAAGAGTTCCTTTTTAGTTATCGTATAATTGAGTTGGGCTCCCGTCAAAGTTCTACTTGCATAGT
The DNA here is from genome assembly GCF_007990345.1 of Gossypium hirsutum. Taxonomy (NCBI): domain Eukaryota; kingdom Viridiplantae; phylum Streptophyta; class Magnoliopsida; order Malvales; family Malvaceae; genus Gossypium; species Gossypium hirsutum. Next base: position 110,123,815 of record NC_053431.1, read on the forward strand.
AAATAGGGTGAAACACTTTGTTTCTTCTTTGACCCATCACAGCTCCAACAGTATAATCACTTGCACCGCACATCAACTCAAAAGGTGAGCTCCAATCAAGTGTAACAATTATTGGGGCTGAGATTAACCGTTTTTTCAGATCTTTAAAAGCTTCCAAACATGCTTTGTTGAAATCAAACACTGTATCTTTCTCTAACAACAAACACAATGGTTTAGAAAATTTTTAGTAATCTTTGATAAACCTTCGGTAAAAATAGGCATGGCCTAAGAAACTTCTGACTCCTTTCACATTAATTGGGGTTGGTAATCTTTCAATAACGTCCATATTTGCTTTATCGACTTCAATTCCTCTCTTTGATATTTTATGCCCTAAGACAATCCATTCCTTAACCATAAAATGACATTTTTCCCAGTTAAGGACAAGATTTGTCTCTTTGCATCTCTTCAGTACCTTAGCTAGATTACTCAAACAAATATCTTAAGTGTTACCAAAAACAGAAAAATCATCCATGAAAACCTCAACAAAATTTTCAACCATATCAGTGAATATTACCATCATGCATCGTTGAAATGTTGCAGATTTATTGCATAAACCAAAAGGCATTCGCCTAAAAGCAAACGTACCGTATGGACAAGTAAATGTTATTTTATGTTGGTCCTCCAAAGCTACAACTATTTGGTTATATCCCGAATAGCTATCTAAAAAGTAATAGAATTCATTACCTGCCAGTCGATCTAACATCTGATCCATAAAAGGCAATGAAAAATGGTCCTTTCGAGTGGCTTCATTCAATTTTCTGTAATCAATACAAATTCTCCAACCAATAACAGTTCTTGTTGGAATCAACTCGTTATGCTCATTTTCAACAATCGTGATTCCACCTTTCTTCGGCATACACTGCACCGGACTTACCTATAAACTATCTGAAATAGGATAGATGATTGTTGTATCTAACCATTTGATCACTTCCTTTCTCACAACTTCTTTCATTATAGGATTGGGCCTCATTTTCCTATCAATTCGAGCTCTTTCACCTTCTTCTTAAATAATTTTATGCATGCAAAAAGAAGGGCTTATACCTTGAATATCAGTTATAGTCTAACCAATTGCTTTCTTAAATTTCTTTAGAACAACAATTAGTTGCTCCTCTTAATCTTTCGTCAGTTCTGCTGAAATAATCACAGGCAAAGTGGAATCGTCACCTTAATAAACGTATTTCAAATAGGAAGGAAGTACCTTTAGTTCAAGTTTAAGTGGTTCTTCAATTGACAACTTGGGTTGCACAAATTCTCTAACTTCTAACTCTAATGGTTCAAACCTTGTGGATTGAATGAAATTTCTTGGATTGGCCTATTCAACAGCCTTGACTACGGGCTGGAGCAATCGCACATGGACATGTCCCTGTTGAGCCCAAGTATAGTCCTATTTGGAAAAGGCCACTTTTGAGGGCTCTAAGGCATTCTAAAGCCTATTTAAACACCTGAGGAGGCACTTAGAAGAGACACATGGAGTAGGAGGCAAGGAATTACTCAAGGGAAGCTGATTGATCCATCTCAGAAGCTGGATTCATCGTCAAGACTGAAGATCTCCCTTCAATTTCCATTCAGGGGTTTTGGGTTTTCTTTATGTTTTGTATAAATTATTATTCTAAGATGTTTTATTTTATAATTATGAACTAAACCCCCTAAATACCTAAGGGGAATGAAACCTAAGACAGATATTGTTATTATTATCTAAATTGTATGATAAATATTTGACTTGTTCGTAATTATGTGTTCTTAATTCTTGTTTTAATATTCCAAGATATTGATTCAAGTTAATGCTCTTATTCAGAGGAGGAAAAGACCCTGTCTAAGAGTAAATTTGTTGTAATTAAGCAGAGTTGATTGCACGCCTAGAGATAGGGTGATAAGATTTTGCCGGATTAGGGTGAAACCTAACAAGTGGATCCATAGATCGAGTTAATGCAACACTAGGGCGTTAATTAGAAAAAGATTTCAATTAATGAACCTAGGGTTAGACGTTATTAGTCTCGAGAGAGATAATAATATAACTTAGGGATTTCTACGGATCAAGTCAAATGAATAACTCGTCTAATTCAGAGTCAAATAATAAGTGAAGTCTAGGTGGATTTTTCCTTGGTATTGTCTTAATCAATCGAGTTTTTCCAAAAGCTTTTCCCCAATTTCTCTCTATGCACCCTTAGTTTAGTTAAGTAGTTTAGATAAACAAATCCCTTAATTTTTAAGCTAGATAATAAAAAGAAAGGAATTACTAGTACTCTTGGTTCCTTTGGGTTCGACAATCCGGTCTTGCTAAAGCTATACTACTGTTTGATAGGTACACTTGCCTTTATCGTGATAATAGTTAGTTTTAAGAATGATTAATTATAAATTTTTAAAACCTGTCGCGAATAACATATATCAAGTTTTTGGCGCCGTTGCCGGGGAACTAAGATATTAAGAACACTCGATTTTTATTACTTTAGCCATTTTACTTTATTTGGAATTTAAATTTTTATTTTATTTTCTAATTTTTCTTTTATTCGTTCCTGGCAGGTTTTTAGAGTGTATGACTAGAAGAAACCTATCGGGACCATTACTGTTTGATAGTAAGATCGATCGTACAGTTCACAAAAACAAGAGAGAAAGAAAGCGAAGCTTACGATACACATAGAAAGAGCAAGAGGACGATATTTCAACCACAACTGAGGAGATGGCTAAAAACCAAGAAAATCCACTACCTCCTGTGATTGCTACTAATTAGAATCCTGCTCTATGTACTATGTATGATTATGCTAAACCTTCTTTAACAGGAACTGAGTCGAGCATAGTTAGGCCTGTTGTTGCTGCAAATAATTTTGAACTAAAACCTAACACCATTCAAATGACCCAATAGTTTGTTCAGTTTGATGGTTTGCAAGACGAGGATCCCAACGCTCACTTGGCGAATTTCTTAGAGTTTTACGAAACTTTTAAAATCAATGGCGTTTCTGATGATGCCATTTGTCTTCGGTTGTTTCCCTTTTCGTTGAGGAATAAGACTAAACAGTGGTTGAACTCGTTACCACGAGGGTCAATCACTACTTGGGAATAAATGACCGAAAAGTTTTTATTAAAATATTTTCTGCCGGCTAAAACAAAAAATTACGTATGATATCTCTTCTTTTGTGCATATGGATTTAGAAACACTCTATGATACATGAGAGAGATACAAGGACCTTTTGCGAAGATGCCCTCACCATGGGTTACCACTCTGGCTACAGGTTCAAACGTTTCACAATGGCCTAAATCCTTCGACTCGACAGATGATTGGCGTAGCTGCTGGCGGAACTATCAATAATAAGACACCTGAGGATGCTTATGAATTTATAGAAGAGATGTCACTGAATAATTATCAGTGGCAAGTTATGAGACAAAACTAATGAAAACAATCGACGTTTTTAACGTCGATTCGGTCACCATGCTCTATAATCAGGTAGAACTTTTGAATAGAAAAATTGACGGTTTCCTTGATTCTTCACAAGTTCACCCAGTAATGCAGTGTGAAGCAAATGGAGGTGGATCCAACAATTCAGAATACCCACTATATGGCCACAATATGGAGAACGAGCAGCTAAATTATATGGGTAATAATCCTTAATCTCAAAATAATCCTTATAGTAATACTTACAATGCAAGATGGAGGAACCACCTAAATTTCTCATAGGGAGGCCAAGGGAATCAGAGACCACCACCACCTTCAGGCTTTCAACAACAACCTTACCAGCAAGAGAAAAAGCTGAACCTTGAGGAGATGTTAACAGAATTCATCTCGGTGTCAGAAACTCGTTTCCAGAATACCGAGACAGCACTTAAAAATCAACAAGCGTCGATCCAAGGGCTCGAAACTCAGATAGGTCAGCTCGCTAAATTGATATCTGAACGATCACAAGGTAGTATTCCAAGTAACACTGAATCTAACCCAAGGGAGTAACTCAACGCAATTACCATTCAAGATGAGGAAGGGTTAGTTGCACCTGAACCAGAACTGAGGCAAGAAACTGTGGTAAGTAAAGGTGAGGTGGACTACAATGACCAGAAACCGGTAAGTAAAGAGTACAAACCTCATGTGCCATACCCCAATGTGACAAGAAAGACCGCACAGACGAAAAATTTGGTAAATTCCTTAAATTATTAAAGAAGTTACATATTAACTTACCGTTTATTGAAGCTCTTTCGCAGATGCCAAACGCAGTCAAATTTTTAAAGGAGCTTTTAACAAATAAACGAAAGTTGGATGAGGCTTCGCATGTGGAGTTAAATGTGGTTTGCTCAGCCATACTACAGAATAAGCTGGCCAACAAATTAAAAGACCCAGGGAGATTTACGATTCCCTATTTAATTGGTAGCTTAGATGTTAATAATGCTTTGGCTGATTTAGGGGCTAGTATCAATGTCATGCCTTAAAAAATGTTTAAGCAACTAGGTCTTGGGAAACCCAAACAAAATAAGATGAGTATTCAATTAGCCGATAAAACAATTAGATTTCCTAGGGGATTATTGAAGATGTACTTGTTAAAATTGACAAATTTATATTCCCAGTTGAATCCATTGTTCTAGACATAGAGGAGAATAGTAACGCTCCTTTAATTTTAAGGAGGCCCTTTTTAGCAACCGCTAAAACAATAATTGATGTTGGCACAGGTGAACTTACACTTCGTGTGGGAGACGAAGCAATCACCCTTCAAGCTCGTAATTCGAGTAACACATCGAAAATCAAAGGTGGTGATATAAATCATCCTACTAAAACTGACCATGTAGTGCAACCTATTTTGCAGGGAATAGGTTCAAAGAACATACATGAGCCATGTTCAAGCAACAACAAAAGACCTATCTATGAAAAACGAAGGCTACAAATCGAGGAACTAGATGAATGTTAGATACATAAATTGAGGACACACAATAAACCAAAACCACACCATGACGAGCTTAATGTCACACCAAATCGACTTAAGGTTGGAGACAAAGTATTACTAGATGCAGCAGACCCTCGCATTGCTACTTCTGAACCTAACGGAGCAATCCCTCTTACGGTACTCAGTAGTTTCCCATATGGTACAGTCGAGGTAATTCATCCCAAATTCGACACTTTTAAGGTAAACAATACTCGTCTTAAACCTTATGTTGATAAAATTAATAGTAGGGATGAGGAGTGTAAACTCCTCGCACCACCATGACTATGCACTAGAAAGGTAAGTCGAGCTTAGGCTATAAATAAGCGCTTCTCGGGAGGTAACTCGAGTACTAACGGTGTTAACCTTCTTTAAATTTTAGTCTTTAACATTTAATTCACTAACTGAGTCACTGAACATAGGATTTCCAGAACCACACGGCTAGGCACACGGACGTGCCGTAGGCCGTGCACATACCACGAGAGGCAACATGGCCGTGTGATACGACCGTGTGAAAATAGAGCAAAAACGATTCCCCAACATGGGATCTGATAAGTTGCCACGATCGTGCGACATGGCCATGGGCAATTGTAACGGCCTGATTTTCAGTGGTGTCGGAAATGATGATTTGAGATCACTAAATTTGAAAAATAAGATTGAACAACATAGTAATTTAATATTTATGAGTCAAGTAAGAATTTAGAGGAATTTGTGAAATGGTGAAATTAGTAAATTAAAAGAATTTATTAGGTCAAACGGGTCAAAAACGAGGTATCGAACCTCAAAATTGAAAATCGAGCTATAAATATTTTTATAAATATTTATGGAGTGTCATTGAGTTAGTATTAAAGTTTCGTTAGAAAATTTTAACGTTTGGATAGCTAATTAATTAAAAAGGACTAAATTGAAAATAGCGCCAAATTTGTTAAATTTTGAGTAAATAGCCTAAGTATTTAAGAAGATGGATTTAGAGAGCAATTAGACCCAAAGGTTAATGGCTGGACGGTTTGGGTATGAAATAAGTAAGAAAACAATGTGAACAAGGGGCAAAATTGGAAATAGCATAAAAGTTAATAGTTAAATAATGATGTAATTGAAAAATCTAGACATTTCTTCTTATTTTCTCAGCCAAAATGCCATAGAATGTTTGGAGAAAGCTTTTTTTTCATATATTTACATCATGTGAGTTTAATTCTTGCTTTTTCTTGATAATTTTTATGTTTTTATGACTTTTACAATTAGGTCCACTTATAGAATTCATTAGTTTTTGATTTTATGGGTGAAATTGGAAGTTACCCTGGATGGATAAGGGAAGTTTATGATGAATTATTATGAAATTTAAGTTCTAATTTCATATTAAGGTGGTTTTATTAACTGATTTTGATAGGAAATGATATTTAGGACCTAATTGTGAAAAAGTTGTGGATTGAAGGTTGCTGTTGAAATTCAGAATATAAAATGTTTTGAAATAGTTTATAATGATAAAATAAAGTGTTAATTGAGAAAAATTAGTTCAATTGATGGGTGAATTGAGCAGGGACTAAATTGTGAAAACTGTAAATTTTGGGGTAAAAGTGCAATTTCAAAATTTGAACAGCATAAATTGTGAAGTGAAATAGAAATCAAATAAATGCTAATGAGTAGAAATATTTTATATTATAGATCAAGAATCCAAAGAAGAACGAGGAAAAGAAAAAGTTGCGGAATAGTCCCTAAATTTCAATATCTTCTACAAATTAGCCGGGTAAGTTCATATGGTTGAACTTAGATGTTTATTTGTGAATGATTGAAGTATATAATGTGTTATTATATACGAATTTGTTGTGGGATTGTGTAGATTTTGTTAATGAAAGAATAAATGTGGAAATGCAAATTAGGAAAAACGCAGGATTGAGTACGTTCTTATCGTGACGTGTGATGAATTGACGGATAAGACCATGGTTGTTCCATGGCAAAGTGTGAAATGTAGTTATGGTATCATCCATACTGAGTTGTGAAATGTAGGTATGGTATTATCCATACTAAGCTGTGAAATGTAGGTATGGTATTATCAAATCCATACTGAGTTAAGAAATGTAGGTATAGCATTTCCCATACCGAGTTGAAAAATGTAGGTATGGTATTTCAATGAGGAAAACCATACTGAGTTGTGAATCGTGGCATTGAGCAACGACGTACTCAATTTCGTAAGTCGTTTCCTAATTTGATTATAAGAAATAAAAGAGAAGTGATCCAAATGAAAGAGATTGAGTAGTTGTTACTGTTGAGCTCAACTATGTGAATTATTATAACAATGGTTGTGAATTGCAGGAAAATTTAGTAAATGTTTTGGTATTGTTTGGAAATATTATGTTTGGTAAGCATTACTTTTAAACCTATGAACTTCCTAAGCTTCAATAAGCTTACTTGTGTGTGTTTAATATTTTTATGTAGATTGACTTGAAGTGAAGTGGGTAGATTAGATCAACACAACAAAGCACACTATCCAGATCAATTCTGGTAGCTTTTGTTTTATGTTTGAAGATTTATATGGCATGTATAGAGTTTAAATGAAATGAAGTAAAGATGTTATAAACTAGTTAACAACATTTTGTACTAAAACAGTTTTTGGTTAGTAGCAGTAGTTTGAGTTTGAAAATTTACCATAAATCATGAAAATATAATTATAGGTTGAATAAAATATGAAATTAAATCTTATTGAATCTAGTTTTATATATAATAAACAGTGTAAGCAAAAGGCTTTCATATCAGGAGATATTTGAATTTTTGTGAGACAATGTCAGAGTGATTTTGAACTCCCTGTTCTGATTTGTAAAAATCATTAAAAATTGTAAAAAATTAATTAGGAGTCATACTATATATGTATGGATTCCTTATTGAGTTTATTTTTAATAGAAACAAACATCTTGATTATTTGAATTCTGTACATGGAGAAATTTGGTTCGTAGTGCACAGGGGTCAGAGCAGCCAAACCCTGAAACAGGGGAGACTTCAACTAATAAACTGTACTAATTGGCCCAACCAAAAATTCTAGAAAAAAATTAGTAAGTATATATATGAGCCTATATTTGGGGAAAATTTACGGATTTGGGTTTCGAGTTTTTTAACTCAAGATATGATTTTTTTTGCGTCTGTAACGCAGTTGGACTACTTGTCTGGAAAGTGTGATATAAATTGTTTGAATTTGTTTAAGTGCTCAAATAAGTTTAGTAATGCCTCGTGCTCGACTCCAGAGACGGTCTCGGGTAAAGGGGGTGTTACATTTATTGGTATCAGAGCTTTGGTTTAGTCGATTCTCGGAACAAATTTGATGTGTAAAGTGTTTAAAAATACATGCCATATAAATCTGTGATAGTGTGATGTGAATGATCCGATCTATTACTAATTTTTGTTATAGATTGTAAAGATGTCTGATAGACCCGATGGTGCTAGTCAGGAAGAGGAATTTAATAGTAGAATATAGACTCCTGAGCAGGGAACAAGTGGTAATGTCCCAATTTCTTTGAATATGATTTACGGATTAATGAATCAGTGGTATCATGAAACAATACAAGGAAGAAGTCAGGCACAACAACCTCCTCCTCCCCCTACTGTACCACCAATTACAACCCCGGTTGCTCCTCCTTTAATAGATGAATCTAGCAAAAGAACACCGATTGAAAAACTCAGAAAGTTTGGAGCTGAAGAATTTCGAGGGAGATCGGACGATGATCCGGTTAAAGCAGAGTATTGGTTAAAGAGTTTAGAGAGAGTTTTTAAACAGATGATGTGTTCTCCAGAGGACTATTTGAGATGTGCAGTTTTGCTATTGAAAGAAGAAGCGTATAATTGGTGGGAAACCATTGAGGCAGTGGTACCAGCAGATAAACTTACCTGGGAATTCTTCCAAAACGAATTTAAGAAGAAGTATGTAGGAAAGAGATATTTAGATAAGAAGAAGAGAGAATTTCTTGATCTTCGATAAGGGAATAAAACAGTGGCCGAATATGAAAGAGAATTTGTGTATCTCAGTAGATATGCTCAGGATGTTGTACCGACAGAGGAAGAAATGTGCATTAGATTTGAAGAAGGGCTTAATGATGAAATCAGAATGATGATTGGAGGTATAGAGATTCGAGAATTTGTGGTTCTGTCTGATCAAGCTCAAAAGATGGAAGAAGTGTATAACAAAAAGATGCAAAGAGAAAGAAGAGGTAAAGAGGTATACAAAAAAAGTTTCTCTAGACCAACTTCGACTTTTTCGGCCAAAAAGTTCAGAGATGATTCTAGTCGACCTGTTACAATTCCGGAATGATTGAATAAAAGTAAAACGACTCAACAAGATGTTGGAGTAACTAAGAAACCAACAGCTAGTGTTAGTAGTGTGTAAAATATTCCGAGACTTAGATGTAAAAATTATGGTAGATTTCATATTGGTGAGTGTTGGGGAAGAGCCGGAGCTTGCTATAAATATGGTGGAACTGATCATTTTATTTGGGACTGTCCTCAATTATTAAAAGAAGATAGAGAACAAGGGGAGAAGCAAGCAAATACTCCTTAGAAAGGTAAACGTTCGGGTCAAAGTAGTGCTGCTGGGACTGTTCATTCGGGAACGAGAGATATTGGAGCTCGATCAGAGACAAGAGTACCTGCACGTACATATGCTATCCGAGCAAGGGAAGAAGCTTCTGCTCCAGATGTGATAGCTGGTAATTTCTATCTTTTTGATGATTCTGTGTATGCTTTAATTGATCCTGGATCTACACATTCATATATTTGCACTGCATTAGTGTCAGAAAAGAAAATGACTGTTGAGTTCACTAACCTTGAATTGCAAGTCACTAATCCACTAGGGCAAAGTGTGTTGGTTAATTTAATATGTCGGAATTGTCCACTGAAAATACAAGGCTGTGAATTCTCTGCTGATTTAATGTTGTTACCTTTTCGAGAATTTGATGTTATTCTTGGAATAGATTGGTTGATTGAACACAATGCCATAGTGAATTGTAGAGAAAAACTGATTGATTTAAAATGTCAGACAGGGGAAATAGTTTCAGCTGAGTTCGGGGATAAAAAGAATGATGTCAGAATTATTTCAGCCTTTACAGCTCGAAAATTGATTCGGAAAGATAATGAAGCATTTTTAGCTTATATTCTTGATACTCGGGGTTCTGAATTGAAGATAGAACAATTGTCAGTTGTTAATGAGTTTACTGATGTGTTTCCTAAGGAATTACCTGGTTTACCCCCAGATTGTGAGGTTGAATTCACAATTGATGTAATTTTGGGTACAGCTCCGATATCAATAACACCGTATAGAATGGCACCAGCTGAGTTAAAAGAGTTGAAGACACAGTTGCAAGAGTTATTGGATAAAGGGTTCATCAGACCGAGTACATTACTTTGGGGCGCACCTATCTTATTTGTGAAAAAGAAAGATGGTTCGTTGCGATTGTGTATTGATTACAGGCAGTTGAACAAGGTAACAATTAAAAATAAATATCCATTACCTCGCATCGATGATTTGTTTGATCAACTGAAAGGTGCTGCAGTGTTCTCAAAAATAGACCTTAGATTTGGGTATTATCAGCTGAAGGTTAAAGAGTGTGATGTGCCAAAGACTGCTTTTCGAACTCTGTATGGTCACTACGAATTTTTGGTAATGCCTTTTGGTTTAACAAATGCCCCTGCTGCATTTATGGATTTAATGAATCGAATTTTTCAGTCTTATTTGGATAGATTTGTGGTGGTATTTATTGATGACATATTGGTCTATTCAAAGACAGAATCCGAACATGCACAGCACTTGAGAATTGTACTACAGACTTTGAGAGAAAAATAGTTATATGCCAAATTTAGTAAATGTGAGTTTTGGCTTCATGAAGTTGGATTTCTGGGTCATATTATATCAGCTGAAGGAATTCGTGTGGATCCAAGTAAAGTTTCGATAGTGGTGAATTGGAAAACACCGAAGAATATAACTAAAGTGCGAAGTTTTCTGGGATTAGCAGGATACTATCGCCGTTTTGTAAAGAATTTTTCCATGATTGCTTCACCTATGACTCGTTTATTACAGAAGAATGTTGAGTTTGTATGGTTTGATGAAAGTCAGAGAGCTTTGATCAGTTAAAGAAAATGTTAACAGAAGCTCCAGTCTTGACTCAACCAGAATCAGGTATACCGTATGTTGTGTACAGTGATGCATCTTTAAGTGGTTTGGGTTGTGTGTTAATGCAGTCGGGAAAGGTGGTGGCTTATGCTTCACGGCAATTAAAACCACATGAAAAGAATTACTACACATGATCTTGAGTTAGCTGCAATTGTTTTTGCTTTAAAAATTTGGAGACACTATTTATATGGTGAGAAGTGTTATATGTATACAGATCACAAAAGTTTGAAATACTTAATGACTTAGAAGGAACTGAACTTAAGATAGAGACGGTGGTTAGAGTTGCTGAAAGATTATGATTTGGTTATTGACTATGATCCAGGGAAAGCTAATGTAGTTGCTGATGCACTGAGTCGAAAGTCATCTTTGTTTGCACTGCGGGCAATGAATGCTCATTTTGCTCTTAATGAAGAAGGTGCTGTATTAGTAGAATTGAAGGCAAAACCAATGTTTCTTCAACAAATCCAGAAGCTGTAGAATGAAGATCCAAAATTGGTGCTGAAACGGCAAATAGTTCGGGATAATTTAGATTCAGAGTTTAGTATTGATGATGAAGGTATATTGCGCTATCATAATAGGATTTGTGTTCCAAATAATTTTGATTTAAAGAATGATATTCTTTCTAAAGCACATAATAGTATGTATTCTATTCATCGGGGTAGTACAAAAATGTATGGTGATCTGAAAAAGACATATTGGTGGCCTGGTATGAAAAGAGAAATTTCAGAATTTATTGCAAAATGTTTGATTTGCCAGCAAGTTAAAGCAGAGCATCAAGTGCCAACGGGTTTATTACAACCCATTATGATTCCTGAATGGAAGTGGGAGCATATTTCAATGGATTTTGTGTCAGGATTGCCTGTGACTCCAAGAAAGAAAGATTCGATATGGGTGATTGTTGATAGATTGACAAAGTCAGCACACTTTATTCCAGTTAGAACAGATTTTTCACTTAAGAAGTTAGCAGAAATGTATGTGTCAGAGATTGTGAGACTACATGGAGTTCCAATATCTATCATTTCAGACCGGGATCCGAGGTTTACTTCAAGATTTTGGAATAAATTGCAAGAAGCTTTAGGCACCAGATTGAATTTTAGTACAGCATTTCATCCTCAAACAGATGGACAGTCAGAACGAGTGATTCAAATTTTAGAAGATATGTTAAGATGTTGTATACTCGAGTTTGGTGACAGTTGGGAAAGGTATTTACCGTTGGCTGAGTTTGCTTACAACAACAGCTATTAGTCTAGTATAAAAATGGCACCATTTAAGGCTGTTTATGGTAGAAAATGCAAGACTCCATTGTGTTGGTCTGAATTGAGTGAATCAAAAATAGTTGGGGTTGATTTAATTCGAGAAACCGAAGAGAAAGTCTGGATTATTCGAGATAGTCTAAAAGCTGCTTCAGATCGTCGGAAGTCATATGCGAATTTAAAACGAAGAGACATAGAATATGCAGTGGGTGATCGAGTATTTTTAAAAGTTTCACCATGGAAAAGGGTGTTACGATTTGGTAAAAAGGGAAAATTAAGTCCGAGATTCATAGGGCCATATGAAATTGTGGAAAGGGTTGGTCCTATGGCTTATCGTTTGGCTTTACCTCCGGAACTTGAGAAGATTCACAATGTGTTTCATGTGTCTATGCTAAGGCGGTATAGGTCAGATCCTTCACACGTAATTCCCCATACTGAAATTGAGCTTCAACCAGATATGACTTATTTAGAAGAACCAGTGAAGATTTTGGCTCGTGAAGTTAAAGAATTGCGGAACAAAAGAGTACCATTGGTTAAAGTATTATGGCATCGACATGGTATGGAGGAGGCAACCTGGGAAACAGAGGAGTCAATGAGATCACAGTATCCAAATCTATTTTTAGGTAACAAATTTCGAGGACGAAATTTTTAAAGGGGGGAGAGTTGTAACGGCCTAATTTTTAGTTGTGTCGGAAATGGTGATTTGAGATCACTAAATTCGACAAATAAGATTGAACAAGATAGTAATTTAATATTTATGAGTCAAGTAAGAATTTAGAAGAATTTGTGAAATGGTGAAATTAGTGAATTAAAAGAATTTATTAGGTCAAACGGGTCAAAAACGAGGTATCGAGACCTCAAAATTGAAAATCGAGCTATAAATATTTTTATAAATATTTATGGAGTGTCATTGAGTTAGTATTAAAGTTTCATTAGAAAATTTTAACGTTTGGATGGCTAATTAATTAAAAAGGACTAAATTGAAAATAGCGCAAAAATTGTTAAATTTTGAGTAAATAGCTTAAGTATTTAAAAAGATGGATTTAAAGAGCAATTAGACCCAAAGGTTAATGGCTGGACGGTTTGGGTATGAAATAAGCAAGAAAACAATGTGAACAAGGGGCAAAATTGGAAATAGCATAAAAGTTAATAGTTAAATAATGATGTAATTGAAAAATCTAGACATTTCTTCTTATTTTCTCAGCCAAAATGCCATAGAAGGTCTGGGGAAAGCTGGTTTTTCATATTTTTACATCATGTGAGTTTAATTCTAGCTTTTTCTTGATAATTTTTATGTTTTTATAACTTTTACAATTAGGTCCACTTATAGAATTCATTAGTTTTTGATTTTATGGGTGAAATTGGAAGTTACCCTGGATCGATAAGGGAATTTTATGATGAATTATCATGAAATTTAAGTTCTAATTGCATATTAAGGTGGTTTTATTAAGTGATTTTGATAGGAAATGATATTTAGGACCTAATTGTGAAAAAGTTGTGAATTGAAGGTTGCTGTTGAAATTCAGAATATAAAAGGTTTTGAAATAGTTTATAATGATAAAATAAAGTGTTAATTGAGAAAAAATAGTTCAATTGATGGGTGAATTGAGCAGGGACTAAATTGTGAAAATAGTAAATTTTAGGGTAAAAGTGCAATTTTGAATTTTGAACAGCATAAATTGTGAAGTGAAATAGAAATCAAATAAATGCTAATGAGCAGAAATATTTTATATTATAGATCAAGAATCCAAAGAAGAATGAGGAAAAGAAAAAGTTACGGAATAGTCCCTAAATTTCAATATCTTCTACAAATTAGCCGGGTAAGTTCATATGGTTGAATTTAGATGTTTATTTGTGAATGATTGAAGTACATAATGTGTTATTATATACAAATTTGTTTTGGTATTGTGTAGATTTTGTTAATGAAAGAATAAATGTGGAAATGCAAATTAGGAAAAACGCAGGATTGAGTATGTTCGTATCGTGACGTGTGATGAATTGACGGATAAGACCATGGTTGTTCCATGGAAAAGTGTGAAATGTAGGTATGGTATCATCCATACTGAGTTGTGAAATGTAGGTATGGTATTATCCATACTGAGTTGTGAAATGTAGGTATGGTATTATCAAATACATACTGAGTTAAGAAATGTAGGTATGACATTTCCCATATCGAGTTGAAAAATGTAGGTATGGTATTTCAATGAGGAAAACCATACTGAGTTGTGAATCATGGCATTGAGCAACGACGTACTCAATTTCGTAAGCCGTTTCTTAATTTGATTATAAGAAATAAAAGAGAAGTGATCCAAATGAAAGAGATTGAGTAGTTGTTACTGTTGAGCTCAACTATGTGAATTATTATAACAATGGTTGTGAATCGCAGGAAACTTTAGTAAATGTTTTGGTATTGTTTGGAAATATTATGTTTGGTAAGCATTACTTTTAAACCTATGAACTTACTAAGCTTCAATAAGCTTACTTGTGTGTGTTTAATATTTTTATGTAGATTGACTTGAAGTGAAGTGGGTAGATCGGATCAACACAACAAAGCACACTATCCAGATCAAGTCCGGTAGCTTTTGTTTTATGTTTGAAGATTTATATGGCATGTATAGAGTTTAAATGAAATGAAGTAAAGACGTTATAAACTAGTTAACAACATTTTGTACTAAAACAGTTTTTGGTTAGTAGCAGTAGTTTGAGTTTGAAAATTTACCATAAATCATGAAAATCTAATTAGAGGTTGAATAAAATATGAAATTAAATCTTATTGAATCTAGTTTCACATAGAAGAAACGGTGTAAGCAAAAGGCTTTAATATGAGGAGATATTTGAATTTTTGTGAGACAAGGCAGAGTGATTTTGAACTCCCCTGTTATGATTTGTAAAAATCATTAAAAATTGTAAAACATTAATTAGGGGTCATACTATATTTTTATGGATTCATTATTGAGTCTATTTTTAATAGAAACAAACTTCTTGGCTGTTTGAATTCTGTACATGGAGAAATTTGGTTCGTAGTACACAGGGGTCAAAGCAGCCGAACCCTAAAATAGGGGAGACTTCAACTAATAAACTGTACTAATTGGCCCAACCAAAAATTCTAGAAAAAAATTATTAAGTATATATATAAGCCTATATTTGGGGAAAATTTACGGATTTGGGTTTCAAGTTTTTTAACTCGAGATATGATTTTTTTTGCGTCTGTAACGCAGTTGGACAGCTTGTCTGGAAAGTGTGATATAAATTGTTTGAATTTGTTTAAGTGCTCAAATAAGTTTAGTAATGCCTCGTGCTCGACTCCGGCGACGGTCTCGGGTGAAGGGGGCGTTACAGCAATCCTGCCAAATCACCATGGGCATGCGACACGCCCGTGCCCACCGACCGTGGTCGAACCTGTTAAAACGACACGGGCGTGCGCCTGCATACACGGGCGTGGAAGAAGCGAACGAAGAATGACACAGCCGTGCAACATGGCCGTGTACACCAATGCACCCAATTTCAAAAACCACGAAATGCACGGGCTGAAATGAGGGCACACGGGCACGCCCCAATTTCTTTATAAACACTTATTATTTATTTTTACTTTTTTTAATATTTATTTTATTTTTATCTTTATTTATATTTTGAAATTACTTTTTATTTTCCTTTAATACTATTTCTATTTTATCTTGAGATTTTATAATTTTTATTCAGATATTTCTTTACGAGTAATTATGCTTCTTTATATTTCCTGAAAAAAGTTCCTGATTCTATCATAGTTATAAAGAGCTCCAAAGCTCACTATTACTTAGGAACTTGCAACTCCACTGGAAAAGGTTCTCCACGACTGTCATGTCCTGCCCGACCACCACGATAACCTCTTCTCTGGACACTGTAGTTGTGGAACCCAATCTCGACCACCACCAGAGTATCCTTCTTCTCTCTCATCATTGCCTTGGCTGATTATTCTCCATAACTCCAATTCAAGGAGTTCATTCATCATTCAGGAAGTTTCACCTCTCTCTCTATCTTATAATTATATATCTATATTTTTCAATATATCCATCTTTGTACATTGAGAGCAATGTACATCTTAAGTGTGAGGGGTCTTTTATATCATTAGTAGAAATCCCTGAATTTTGTCTTATTCTTACATGAATCACTCATATCACCATTAGAATGAATTTTAATTAATTTATGATTTTTATTGATATGTCTTGAATTAAAACATAGGCATTTACGTATTGATTGTTTAAACTTTAAGACATTAGGGAATCAAGCATGATAAGTTGATTTTTGAAGAATTAAAAACTTTTAGGTTGCTTCCCTAAGTTTAGGTATTATCTTGAGTTGAAATTCACAAGTTTAAACATAAAAAAGCCATAATTTTTGTGAGATCTTAAGCCTTTAGAGCATATTTTATTTCTTTCATGCTCACTTTTATTATGAGTGTGTCAGTATTGATTTGTTATTCTAGAACTTGCTTGATTATGCATGTCAAGACCACACCAATTGATTTGATATGTTAAGATGATAAAGGCACTTAGGTTTAACCTACTCACTCCACTAAAGCCTACCTTCATAATTAACCCTTAGTGATCCCCTTTGAGCCTAACAAGCCATTAATTGATTCACCCTCAATATTAACCCATAACCAATTATTGTTGAAACTCCCTAATTTGATCCCTATTTTTGTCGAGATTTGATTTGAACTAATTGATTAGCTATGTTTTATTCTTCGTTGCAATAATTAAGTTCTATGTTATTTGACTTGTTCTTAAAAAAAACCAATCAATCCTTACATATATATTAGTAGTAATTCGTCGTTTTTGAGCTTGAGTGTTAATTCCATATTCTGAAAAAAGCTCACTTGTATTCAACTAATAATTAGTTATTTTTCTAGTTAGGTGATTTCTTCAATTCAATCTCTATTATAACTTTTTCTTTCAGCTTGTGACCACACCCCCTAACCAAAGCCATGTTACAACCCCCTAATGACTTTTTTGATTGACGTATCATCTCAATATATAGTGGTGGAGATTTGATTTTCATGCAACCCTATGGTAATAACTTTTGATATTGACTAAGGAGTGCTTTATTTGATATCCTTAAACACCTCGAGTGATTTGAGTGAATCTTTAGTGAGGATGTTAAAATCTGTGATATTTTGATCAAAGATGATTACGTAGATAAGGGGAGACACCTATGTTTTCGTGATAAATTGCTCAACTTGGAATGTTTGAGACTTTGATGTACTTTTAGCTGAATTTTCAATGTATGATTACTTATGGATTATCTTGAGATATTATTGATAGGGATTATAAATTGGGAAGAATTTATTTTGATTGTGAGTTAAGGATTTTGCTTGAGGACAAGCAAACGCTTAAGTGTGGGGGTATTTGATAAACCGTAATTTATACATATTTTTATCCCATGTTTAGCACATTTATGGATGATTTCTCCTTAGATTTGATGAATTCGATGCTCCTAATTCTTTAATTTCATGTTTTATACTTAGGTGAGCATAGGAGAGTAAAAAGAGCGAGAAGAAGGCCGAAAATGGAGAAAATAGACCCACATGGGAAATCAACACGGCTTGGACTTCCTCACACGGGCGTGTCACACGACCGTGTCCATTTGGCAAGATCGAAGCACAACTTACACGGGTAGACTACACACCCGTGCCTATTCAACAGCCTTGACCACGGGCTGGAGCAATCCTGTAACACCCCGATTTTTGGGCCCTAGAAGAGTTGGGCTTTGAGTCTGGGATTCGGATAGAAGGAAACCTGAATAATTAGGAAGTTTTAAATATTACCGTTTAAGAAAAAAATTTTGAATTACTACTAGAGAATTTTTACTATATTTATTATTACGGATATTTTAATTTTTTATGAAATTTTAATTAGTATTATGAGATAAAATTATTATTAGAAAAATATTACTGTATGTGTGTTTGAAAATTTTTATGAAAATTATTATTTGCTGTATTATTGGTATTTGAAATTTTTATATGTTTATGAAATTATTATTATTATTATTATTTAGTATGTTTAGTCTAGTAATTAAATAAATTACGATGGATTTATTGTGTGAGAAAAGGCTTGGGTTCGATTTAAGACTCTAGAAAAATTTTAATTTTATGCTACCTTAGGGAATCTGGGCAGTAGGCCTTATTAATAATTTGGGCTGCGCTTTAGCATAAAGGAGTACTTCGCCTAGTGGCTAAGCATGCTAGGAAGGCATGGGAGATACTTGGGTTCAAGGCACGGTGTGCGCAAATGGTTGTTTTTTTTTACAACCAAGAATTTCCGGAATGAGGCCTTATAAATATTTTGAGAGGAAAGGTGACACAAAAGAGGCACGTGGTCAAGTGGCAAGGAGGCGTTAAGAGTGTGCATGTGGTTAGGGGTTCGAGTCTGGTAAGTAGCATATTTTGTTTTTAAACGAATCGGGAACTGCAGCAGATAAATCTTAAGATTAATTGTGAGCAGATTATATCATGAGAAGAGCTTCAGTGCAGTGGCAGTAGCGTGCTAGGCTTGTTGAGAGGTTATGGGGTTTGATTCCAAGGGAAGGCGAATTATGTTTTATTTTTAAACAGGCCAGAACTGAAGCAGGTAAGGGTTTATAAATAATTATGAGAAGATTGTGACATGAAAAGAACGTCGGTGCAGTGTTAAGAAACGTAGGTGTGGGGTTAAAAGGTCGCGAAATAAAAATGAAATTTCATTAGCCCTTAGGATTCATTTTTCTTTTTAGGTTACTTGGGGTATTTTAATTTGGCTAATTCTTCTTCCCTTTCAATCGGTTCTTGTTTTGTTAAGTTGCAAATTTATATTTATATTTTTTTTTGTTTTTCTTTTCTCCCCTATAGCCGAATCTTTTTACTATTCTACTCATCTCCACTTTCTTATCATTTATTCCTAAGCCTTATACATAAAAGCCGAAATCCCAAAAGACTATATTTCTTCTGTGCCGATTTCTCCTAGCCAAAACCCTTTGATTCTCCTCCATCTTTTTGACCAATTCTCTAATCCTCTGAACCCCAAGTTTCTATCGACAAGACCATAGCAAAACTCCCATATTCCATATTTCTTTACACAGTTACAAAAAGCCGAAAACACATAGCCATAGGGGCATAGCCGAATTCTTAAGATCACTAAAGGCTCGATTTTTGTTAACATTTGCGGGGTTAGATTTGCATCATAATCGAGTAGGAATTAACTGGAATCATTAACCGAAGGAACCGGTGGTAGGTTTTTGAACCTATTCTTTATTTCAGGTTTTAGAAAAGCTGAAACCCTTAAAGGTTTAAGGAGGCTATCGATTTGGGCTCTGTGGCTCTAAGAGTTGTGACAACTGTTTTATTGTGATAATAGTGTGATCTAGAGACTGCTGATCGAAGGCTTGGACAAGTGAAACGACTGGATCTAAACCTAGTCGCTAACTTCGGCAAAGGTAGGATCGCTAGTGCCTAAGGTGTTATTGGCCGAATATGGTAAGGAGTTAATATGTAGTTCGTTTTTGATAGTTAGATTAACGTGGTAGTAATACAATTGTAGGCAGTTCGTGCGTGGATCTCGTCAACGAATCGTCATAAAACAGGTGTGTAAACGACACCCACTCATAGACTAGATCGGCAAAAGCCGAAAAGCTGAAATGCCAGAAAGCCAGCATTTTGTGAACTTGCGAGCGTGCGAGCGCTCGTGAGATGGTTGTTTGTTAGTTTTGGTAATCTAAAGCGGTATGATTGCAGAGTGCGCAATTTCGTGCACTTCGGTATATTTAGGCTTAATGGGCCGAAAAAGGGTTAATGGGCCAACGAGCCCAATTCAGTAAAGACACTCGGTAAGTGTTTCTGTTAATGTGTTAATGGTTAGAATATGTATGTAAACCCTAAAATATTTAAATTACTAGAATACCCTTAAGTATGAAAATTACCATTTTACCCCTAGGTACAAAATGACCGTTATACCCCTAGGGTTAATTTCGACTGAAATACATAATATGCTGATTCTGGTTGTTATATGCCATGACATGTATATCTGTTGCATGGGGTTGGGTTTTGTTATGGAGGAAGAACCCGTTCTGGTGGCTGTGCCACATATTCTGATATAAGCAACTTTACTGCGGATTATAGTTAGTGCCGCAACCGGTGCTAACACTGTAAGTGTAGGGATGGCGTGGGTGATTTATTCCCCACAGGAAGTGTAGGGATGGATGGAGGCAAGTGCAGGGTTGGATGGGGTTATCATGCATTAATCATATGAGACTGTTTTATTATGGGCAACTGTATTGAAATGGGCCCAACTGTGTTAATATGGCCAAGGCCCAATATATCTCGACTTGTAATAGGGCTACGGCCCAGATTGATACTGATATGGGCTACGCCCAATATACTCTGATACTGTAAGGGGCTATGGCCCAGATTAATATTGATATAGGCTAAGGCCCAGTTAACACTAAATTCTGAATAGGGCTTAGGCCCAGTAAAGCTTGAACTGATTTGGGCTCTGGTTGGGATACTTTACACATTGAATTTTCCAAACTCACCCCCTTTCTCTTCCATCCTTGCAGGTGAGCCCTAGTTGGTGGACTTGGAGCTGGGCGGGATTTAGAGTGGCCACGAAGATTAAGTTTCTTTTTTCTTTACAATAAGTTTCGCATTTATTATTTTTATTATTTTTATCCTGGTTTAAGTTGTAATAAAGCCGCTCTTTTTATTATTTTTAATATTTTGGGTTATTAAATTGGTTAGCTCTAGGGCGCGTTTTATAAAAGTTACTTATTTTTAAAATATCAAGATTACCGAGCAAAGCTTCCGCAACGTAAATGTTTTCAAAGGAAATAAATATTTTAAATGGACTTAAACTTAATTTGTTGTTCGTGGACAAGTAATACGCTTTAAGTGTGGCAATGGATGTGTGCATGTCTAGGATTGGATCCATGAAAAGCTTGGTACTTAAGCAGTCTAATAGACTCACCTCCTCTTTTCTGGCTTCCTACCTGGTGCACAGCTTCCATTCACTTTAATCTATAACGAAAATATTCTTTTCAAAGATTTTTAATTAAAACATGAGTTTTACAATAACGCTCCAATGAGTTTTACATCAAGAAGGGTTTTCAATGAAAACATGGTTTTCGAAAAACACTTCAATGTGACACGTCGAATTCGACCGTAACGTCTGGGCCAGTTTTGGGGTGTTACAAATCCCACACGGGCGTGTTAGACAAGCGTGTCCCTGCCTAGCCCAAGTATAGTCCTATTCGGAAAAGGTCACTTTTGAGGGCTCTAAGGCATTCTAAAGCCTATTTAAACACCTGAGGAGGCACTTAGAAGAGACACACGGAGTAGGAGGCAAGGATTTACTTAAGGGAAGTCGATTGATCCATCTCAGAAGCCTGATTCATCGTCAAGACTGAAGATCTCCCTTTAATTTCCATTCAGGGGTTTTAAGTTTTCTTTATGTTTTGTATTCATTATTCTTTTGAGATGTTTTCTTTTATAATTATGAACTAAACCCCCTAAATACCTAAGGGGAATGAAACCTAAGACAGATATTGTTATTATTATCTGAATTGTATGATAAATATTTAACTTGTTCTTAATTACGTGTTCTTAATTCTTGTTTTAATATTCTAGGATATTGATTCAAGTTAATGCTCTTATTCAGAGGAGGAAAAGACCCTGTCTAAGAGTAAATTTGTCGTAATTAAGCGGAGCTGATTGCACGCCTAGAGATAGGGTGATAAGATTTTGCCGGATTAGGGTGAAACCTAATAAAGGGATCCATAGATCTAGTTAATGCAACACTAAGGCATTAATTAGAAAAAAGATTTCAATTAATCACCTTAGGGTTAGACGTTATTAGTCTCGAGAAAGATAATAATATAACTTAGGGATTTCTACGGATCAAGTCAAATGAATAAATCGTCTGATTCAGAGTCAAATAGCTAGTGAAGTCTAGGTAGATTTTTCCTTAGGTATTGTCTTAATCAATCGAGTTTTCCTAAAAGCTTTTCCCTAATTTCTCTCTGTGCACCCTTAGTTTAGTTAAGTAGTTTAGATAAACAAATTCTTTAATTTTTAGGCTAGATAATAAAAAGAAAGTAATTACTAGTACTCTTGGTTCCTTTAGGTTCAACAATCTGGTCTTGCAAAAGCTATACTACTGTTCGATAGGTACACTTTC
Organism: Gossypium hirsutum; assembly: GCF_007990345.1. Lineage (NCBI taxonomy): Eukaryota > Viridiplantae > Streptophyta > Magnoliopsida > Malvales > Malvaceae > Gossypium > Gossypium hirsutum. Next base: position 110,146,331 of record NC_053431.1, read on the forward strand.
CTTCATCATGATAATAGTTAGTTTCAAGAACGATTAATTATAAATTTTTAAAACCTGTCGCGAATATCACGTATCAGTATCTGAATTCACTAAGTTAGGACTTACCTTGTCAGTCTTTGCAGATTTTGATTCCTTTGGTGTAGGAATTTCAATAGCTGGTTGATTTTTCTTAACGGGCTTATTGTAACACCCCAAACCCGGCCTAGACATTATGTCCAAATCTGGCGATGTCACGTGGTAGTGTTTTTCGAAAATGTGAGTTGTCGTCAAAAACCTATTTTTTATATCACCTCTTTACAATATTTTATGTTAATTTTGGGACGTGTCATTCATTTTCAAAATGTTATTCATTATCACAAAGTTATACTCTTTCAAAACGCTATTAATTTTCAAAATGTCACTTATTGCGGAAGCTTTCTAAAATAGTTACGTATTTGAGTGAGTTTTGTTAAAACATTTGATTCATTTTAAAAACTCGATTATCCCTACTACTAGCAGTTGTGAATCAAGCAATAAAAAATCCCAAATTAAAAATTTAAATCCAAAAGAGGCCATTATTATAGTAAAATACCCTAAGTAAAACTTTAAAGAAAAATCTAATTAAGTACGAAACAGTAAAAAGGGTCCTGTAGCCACCGTTGAGTCCTCCACCGCTCCGATCTGCTTAAGTCTGGGGATTACCTGTACAAATAAAATATTATGAAAAGTCAGTGTGTAATTCCATATATACCAGCAGACAGAAAGCAATCATAATCTGGGCCTAAGCCCTTTTTTAGTATCAGATCCAATTTCAGTTAGGGCATTAATCCATCTCAGTACAAGAACAGTCATGCATTAGGGCCTTTGCCCATTACAGTATCAGTAATCAGTACAGTAGATTTGCAATAGCAAAAATCCTACCCAACCAGGCTTTACATTCCAGCTCCGTCCAACCCTTCACTCCATGTGGGGATATAATCAACCCACCCATCCCTACACTCCAAAAAGTACCGAATGCGGCACTATACAGTAATATGCAGCTTAGTTGCCAGTAAGTTAGGCTCGAAGCCTTTCAGTACACTTCCTCCGATCAATATAAACCCTATAACGACCCAAATTTTAAGGTCATCAGAAAAGTGAATTTTCGGGTCTTCGATTCTAAAAATGAGATTCGTAAATATTCATTAGAAATATTTACGAAGTTAAGTGAGAGGTTAATTAGATTTTAATTAAACAAATTTAGTTTAATTAAGGTCAATTTAGTGAAAGGACTAGATTGAATAAATTGTGAAAGTTTAATTATAAACTATAAGAAAAGCCAAGGGACTAAGTTAGCAAATAAACTTTAAAAGACAAGTGGGTGGTAAGTAAAAATACATATGTAATATTTTAATTGGTACAAATGTATGTATATATATGAATTTACTTATTATATAAGTAAAAAATTATAAAAATTAAATTATATTAAATTATACAATTATAATATATTAATTTAACAAAGAATGAATAAAAGAAATAAAAACAAAGAAAAAGAAAAAGAAAGGCACGAATGAGCAGGGAAAGAAAGAAGGAAAAAAAGGAAAGGAAAAGAAAAGGGAAAATTAGGGTTTTAAGATTTCCAATTTCCAATCACATATCGAGCATATTTCTCATAAGCTACACATGTATATACTTACACTTATCATAACAAAGTCATACACAATTTCGTTTAATCAATTTCCCAGTTGAACGCTTCAGAATAATAACAGATACGCGATGGTATCGCACAGAGCCCACCTTTAAAATCGAAGCTCTATTGTACACATAGTGGCCTTCACTTAGCACCACTCATGTGACCTAGCTCGATTGTACACATAATTTTGGCTCTCTTGTACACATGGTGAACACTTAGTACCACCCATGTGACCTAGCCAGTTTATCTCGTATCTCTCTTGTCTACATGGTGTCCTTCACCTGGAACCACACATGCGACCTAGCTACATATATCCCGTAGCTCTCTTATCTATATGGTGTACACATAGTATCACCCATGTGACCTAGCTACATCATAATGTCTCGTAGCTCTCTTGTACACATGATGTGCACTCAGCACCATACATGTGACCTAGCTACATACCATCTGTATCATCCAATCTTTCCGAAAGTTCAACCGGGATTTCTCTCTCTTTCTAATACTTGATTCCATACTTCGAATAGTCAATTATGATTCAAAAATCAGCTACAATACATAAAATATGCTGAAATACAAAAACATAATAAAGATAATGTATTATTTACATACAAACTTACATACTTTCTCATTTCCATGTCGAATTAATATTGAACGTTTAAATCATCATAATTATACTTACTTTCAACACCTTGGCAATCATAGTAAATATATCAATTTTACATTGAAACACACATAAATTAATGCTTATTATACATATGAACTTACCTCGATACTAAAACGGCCATTTTACCAACTTTCTCGATTTTCAATTTTTCTCCCATTCTAGATTCAAATCTCGTTTTTTGGGATCTAAAACATCATATTTTACTTATTTAATTAATGTACTATTCAAAACATTCCTTAACTCAAACTTTGGAAAAATTACAGTTTTGCCCCTAAACTTTTGCATATTTACACTTTTTCCCCTAGGCTCGGGAATTAAACTTCATCCTTTATTCTTATGTTTTATGACATGCTTATCATTTTTCCCTTCTATGGAAACATCAAATTCTCACTCTAACACATAGTTATGAACAATAACAACTTTTATCGATTAAGCCGTTTTACTCATTTTTGCTTAAAACCGCTTAGTAAAAGTTGTTTAAAATAATTTCAGCCTTCATATTCTACCATAAAATATCAAAATAAACACATTTCACCTATGGGTATTTTTCCAAATATGAACCCTAGCTTAAATTATTGCTAGAATAAGCTTAATCAAGTTACCGAGATTCCAAAATCGTAAAGAACTTGAAAACGGGGCTAGAACGGACTTACTATTGAGTTTGGAAAGCTTGAAAACCCTAGCCATGGCTTCCCCCATGCTAATTTCGGCCTCCATGAAAAAGATGAGTCAATTTTGGCTTTATTTTCCCTTTTTATTTCTTTTAATTACCAAATGACTAAAATGCCCTTAAGGCCTTTCTTTAAAATTTTGTCCTATTCATGCCCATTTTTGTCCAAACGAAATATAATGGTCTAATTGCCATTTAAGGAACTCCTCTTTAAACCCCCATTTCAATCAAGTACTTATGAATTATAACACATATTTTGCAACTTTTGCAATTTAGTCCTAAAAGTCCAATTAAGCACTTTATCAGTAAAATTACTTAACGATATTTTTACACAATATTTTAATCAATAAATAAACCTTAAAACTTAATCAGAATAAATTTTTTGACTTCAAATTCGTGGTTCTAAAACCATCGTTCTGTTTAGGCCCTAAATCGGGCTGTTATAGCAACTTCTACAAATAAGCCCTAATAGGCAAATTAAACATGCAATCTATAAAATTTCTTATCAATACTCTAACACATGAATCTAATCACTCGGTAAATCATAAAAATTAATCGAAATAAGCTTTTCTATCTCAGATTTGTGGTTTCACAACCACTATTCCATTTAAGCCCTATTTCGAGATGTTACAGTTAATAGATAACTAATTAATGTAATGTGTGTGTTATAATATAGTCCTTTTTGAATTGAATTGAATGATATTTAAGTGCAAATTTTGAAGTAATTTGTTTAAGGGTTATTAAATATAAGAGTTAGTCCTTGGTATGATGGTTAATGAGTATTAAGTGTGTTTATCATATTTTGGATTGGTTGAAAGTTTGAATATTAGATTGCTTGTTGTTTAAAGTTTGCAGGGTTGGTAAATTTGAATTTTAAAGTTCATTTAGAGCTTACACGGTTTGACACACGGGCGTGTGACCAGACCGTGTGAGACACACAGCTTGCACATAGGCGTGTTGTTAAGTTGTGTATCCCCTGTATCGTTAAATGTAAAGTCAGGATAGTACACGGGCAAAAGACACGGCCGTGTGAAGAACACGGGTTTTAAGCACAGTCGTGTGTCAAAAACATGTGAAAATGGCTTAAAATGGTGAAAAATCAGTATACCACACGGCCTAGCCACATGGGCGTGTGCCCAGGCTGTGTGCCCCTCTAATGCTTAAGAAATTGCAAGTCAGATCTTCCCACGGGCTGACCACATGGCCATGTCCCAAGCCACACAGGCGTATGCCCCTATCTTCAAGGAAAAATTTCCAAAGTTGCCAACTTAGTCTCGAACCACTTCTAAAGCATGTATTGGGCCCCGTAGGCCTATATTAGGGACTTTATGGTGAAATTTGAAAAGAATTGATTTGGAATGCTAATTTATGACTCGATTTTGTAAAAATGTTAGTGTATAAGTCTTGTAATGCCTTGTAACCCTATTTCGGTGACGGATACGGGTTAGGGGTGTTACATTTAGTTGTATCAGAGCTAACCAGGTTTAGCTGATTCTACGATTAAGTTGAGTATTAAAAGGAATCATGAGGTACATGCCATTTTTATGTTAAATTGAGTGGGGATTGGATGTTGATATATATATTGATAAATTAATTCTGTTTTATAGTGAGTAAAAGATGTCTGACGAAAGTATCGAAGGTACTGATCAAGAAATGTACAGTAGAGATGAATCACGTGATGTAAATGAATCTGGATCTGCAACCCCAAGTGTAAACCCGGTAGGTAACCAACCACTGAATACTGGAAGGGATAATACAGAAATGTTTAGAATGATTGCTGAAGCTCTTCAAAAAGCAGTAGGAAGTATGCCTGTTACTACTTCTACCCCTACTACCCGACGAGCCCCTATTAAGGAACTGCGAAAGTATAGAGATACAGAATTTCTGGGATCAAAGGGAATTGATTCAAAAATAGCTGAAAACTGGTTAGAGGCTACCAAGAGAATTTTGAAGCAATTAGAATGCACACCATAGAAAAGTTTAGTATGTGTTATTTATCTATTACAAGAAGAGGCTTACATATGGTAGGAATCAGTGATTCAGAATATACTGGAAGAACAGGTAAACTGGGAATTCTTTCAATGGGAATTTCAGAAGAAGTATTTGGGAGAGACATATATGGAAGACCGGAAACAGGAGTTTTTAATGCTAAAACAGAGAGATATGTCCATTGTGGATTATGAACGGGAATTTCTGAGGCTGAGTAGATATGCAACCGAATTTGTACCGACTGAAGCTGACAGATGTAAGAGATTTCTAAGAGGACTACGAGACGAATTACAACTGCAATTGATGCCTCTACAGATTATAGGGTTTGCAGACTTAATAGAAAGAGCTAAAATGATTGAACAAGTGTTGGGAAAGAGTAAAAAGTCTGAAACTGCCCGTTCAGTTGGAAAACGTCTTGGAACTAGAGTAAAAAGTCTGAAACTGCCCGTTCAGTTGGAAAACGTCCTGGAACTGCTAGTTCAAGTCTGCAATTTAAACGATCAAAGAAATCTCGTGGTAGTGGAAGATTAAGTTCAAGATCATAAAGGGGAGACAGAAGTTGAAAGAGACAAACTACTGTATCTACTGGCAGTATTAGAAGCCCAGCTTAGAATACTGAAAGTCCAGAATGTGAATATTGTGGAAACAAACATAGGGAAGAATGTAGAAAGTTAACTGGGGGTTGTTTCCGATGTGGATCCACTGATCATTTTGTAAAAGACTATCCGAAGCTTAATAAAGCAGCACCAACGGTTTCTCAGATATCAGAATCTGCATCTAGAGGTCGAGGTTCAGGTCGAAGTGGTCCAATTACTAGAAGAGGTACTAGAGGAACTAGTGAAAATACTACACAAAAATCTGAAGTAAAAGCTCCATCCCGAGCATATGTTGTAAAAACTCGAGATGAGGGAGATGCCCATGATATGGTAACATATATATTCTTATTACATTCAGAACCCGTTTATGTTTTAATAAATCCAGGATCGTCACATTCTTATGTCAATACAAAACTGGTTGACACGGGAAACTTAAAACCTGAATTGTCTAAAGTAACGATAGAAGTGTCTAGTCCATTGGGGCAAACTATGTTAGTGAATCAGATATGTCGAAGATGTCCATTAATGATTCAAGATAAAATCTTTTTTGTTGATCTGTTGATTATGCCATTTGGCGACTTTGATATTATATTGGGTATGAATTGGCTGTCAGAACATGGCGTAATTTTGGACTGTTATAAAAATAAATTCACTGTTCAGAATGAAAATGATGATCAAATTGAAGTAAAGGGTATTCGGACCAGTGGGACTGTTCGTGTTATTTTAGCAATTAAAGCTAGTAAGCTTTTTAATCAGGGACGTGCTGCTTTCTTAGCATATGTTATTAATTCTGATTCAGTTGAGAGTCAGTGTAGTAAAGTTTGAACTATATGTGAATTTCCTGATGTGTTTCCTGAAGAATTGCCTGGATTACCTCCAGATCGGGAAGTTGAATTTGTGATTGAAGTATACCCGAGTACGGATCCAGTGTCAATACCTCCATATTGAATGTCACCTTCTGAGTTGAAGGAGCTGAAAGTACAACTGCAAGACTTATTGGATCGAGGTTTTATACGACCTAGTACGTCACTGTGGGGAGCTCTAGTGTTATTCGTTAAAAAGAAAGATGGTTCGATGCGGTTGTGTATTGATTATCGATAGTTGGACAAGGTGACTATCAAGAATAAATACCCGTTACCTCGTATTGATGATCTATTTGATCAACTAAAAGGAGCTTCTGTATTTTCAAAAATTGATTTGAGGTCGGGATATTATCAGCTAAAGGTAAAGGAGTGCGATGTACCGAAGATTATGGACATTATGAATTTCTGGTGATGCCATTTGGGTTAACCAATGCTCCGACTGCTTTTATGGATCTTATGAACCGAATTTTCAGCCATACTTGGATCAATTTGCAGTGGTTTTTATAGATGATATTCTAGTATATTCGAAGTCTGAAACTGAACATGAGCAGCATCTTTGAATTTTTTTGCAAATATTGTGAAAGAAACAATTATATGGGAAATTGAGTAAGTGTGAGTTTTGAATAACGGAGGTTGTATTCCTTGGTCATGTAGTATCAGCAGATGGGATAAGAGTAGATCCAAAGAAGATTGAAGCCATAATTCAGTGGAAAGCTCTCAGAAATGTGTCAGAGGTACATAGTTTCCTTGGGTTGGCTGGATATTATCGAAGGTTTGTGAATGGATTTTCAAAAATAGCTTTACCGATGAAAAAGTTACTGCAAAAGAATGTTCCATTTGTTTGGAGTGAGCAGCGTCAAAAAATTTTTGAAATGTTGAAGCAAATGTTGACAGAGGCACCATATTGACTTTGCCAGAGTCGGGAAAAGATTTCGTTGTGTACAGTGATGCTTCTTTAAATGGTCTCGGGTGTGTACTGATGCAAAACAGAAAGGTAATTGCTTATGCATCACGAAAATTGAAACCGCATGAACGTAATTATCCGACACATGATCTAGAATCAGAAGTTGTGATATTTGCCTTGAAAATTTGGAGACATTACCTATACGGTGAAAAGTGCTATATTTATACTGATCATAAAAGTCTGAAATACCTACTTTCTCAGAATAAACCTGAGGCAAAGACGATGGATAGAGCTTTTGAAATATTGTGACTGTGTCATAGATTATCACCTAAGTAAAGCTAATGTTGTAGCTAATGCACTGAGTAGAAAAGCTGCAATAGAATTGAGAGCGATGTTTGCACAGCTCAGTATTACTGATGACGGAGGACTCTTGGCAGAATTAAGAGCGAAACCAATAATGTTTGATCAGATTAGATTAGCACAGTTGAAAGATGACAAATTAATGAAGAAAAAAGAGATGGTACAAAACGATATAGCAGGAAAGTTTAGTTTTGACGAAAATGATTGTTTGAGATTTCAGAATCGGCTTTGTATTCCAATTACTTTTGAGATAAAGGAATTAATTCTTCAAGAAGCTCACAATGGTCAATTTGCCTTACATCCCGGAGGCATGAAACTGTGTCGTAATTTACGAGAATTTTATTGGTGGCCAGGAATGAAAAAGGATATAACTGAATATGTAGCTAAATGTTTGACTTGTCAACGGGTAAAGGCAGAACATTAAGTTCCGACAGGGTTGCGTCAGCCTATTAGTATTCCTGAATGGAAATGAGACCGAATAACAATGGATTTTGTAACTGGGTACTGTCTACGAGTAAAAAGAATGCTATCTGGGTAATCATTGATCGACTTATGAAATCAGCTCATTTTATAGCCGTCAAAACTGACTGGTCACTATAGAAACTTGTGGAGGTGTATATTCGAGAAATTGTAAGGTTACACGGTATTCTAAAATCAATAATTTCTGACTGAGATCCACGGTTTACGTCGAGATTTTGAAAGAAATTACATGAGTCTTTTGGTACTCAACTTTATTTCAGTACAGCTTTTCATCCGCAAACTGACGGACAATCTGAACAGGTAATACAGATTTTGGAAGACATGCTCCGAGCCTGCATGATTGACTTTGAATCTAATTGGGAACAGCATTTACCGTTGGCTGAGTTTGTGTATTAATAGTTACCAATCAAGTATTCAAATGGCACCGTATAAAGCTCTATATGGTCAGAGATGTCGATCACCAGTGTATTAGACAGAATTAAATGAAAGAAAAGTGGTTGGTCCAGAGTTAATTAAAGAAACGAAAAACACTGTTAGAAAGATTCGAGAATGATTGAATGTAGCTTTCGATAGGGAGAAATCGTACGCAGATCTGAAACAATGGGACATTGAGTACTCAGTTGGAGAAAAGTATTTCTTAAAGTCTCTTCTTGGAAGAAAAATCTTGAGATTTGGTCGGAAGGGTAAATTGAGTCCACGATATATTGGACCTTATGAGATTATAGAAAAAATTGGACCGGTGGCATATCGTTTAGCTCTACCTCCTGAATTACAGAAGATTCATGATGTTTTCCATGTTTCTATATTAAGAAGATACCGATCAGATCCATCTCATGTGATTTCAATTGAATATATAGAGATTCGACCTGATTTGTCATATGAAGAAGAACCGGTTAAGATATTGGCACACGAGGTAAAGAAATTACGCAATAAACGAGTTCCCTTAGTAAAAGTGTTATGGAGAAGTCATAATATTAAAGAAGCAACATGGGAAGCAGAAGATACAATGAGATCACAGTACCCCCATCTCTTTTCAGGTAAATTTCGAGGACGAAATTTATTAAGGGGGAGAAATGTAACGACCCAAATTTTAAGGTCATCGGAAAAGTGAATTTTTGAGTCTTCGATTCTGAAAATGAGATTCGTAAATATTCATTAGAAATATTTACGAAGTTAAGTGAGAGGTTAATTAGATTTTAATTAAACAAATTTAGTTTAATTAAGGTCAATTTAGTGAAAGGACTAGATTGAATAAAGTGTGAAAGTTTAAATAAAACTATAAGAAAAGCCAAGGGACTAAGTTAGCAAATAAGTTTTCAGAGACAAGTGGGTGGTAAGTAAAAATACATATGTAATATTTTAATTGGTACAAATGTATGTATATTTATGAATTTACTTATTACATAAGTAAATACTTATAAAAAGTAAATTATATTAAATTATATAATTATAATATATTAATTTAACAAAGAATGAATAAAAGAAATAAAAACAAAGAAAAAGAAAAAGAAAGGCACGAATGAGCAAGGAAAGAAATAAGGAAAAAAGGGAAAGAAAAAGAAAAGGGAAAATTAGGGTTTTAAGATTTCAAGCTTGATTGGTAAGTCAATTTGATCAATTTTCTTGTAATTTTGATGTTTTTGGAATCTTGGAACAAAGCCTTACTTGAATTATGTTGAAATTTAGGAAGATAGTGAATTTTTAGATGTTGATTAAGTTGAATTATTGAGTAAATTATGAGATAAAATGATAGAAAATTCAAGTTAGAAGTGGAAAAATGATTAAATTGTAAAGAGAGATATAAGTTTTGTTATAGTATGGACTAAATTGTTTAAATTTTAGATTTGATGTTTTATATTGAATAATAAGAGTTGAAACTTACTTAAAATAGGTATTAAATGAAAATATGAGATTTATTTAGAGAGAAAGAATGGTTATGGTGGAAGGACTAAATTGGAATTTATGTAAAAGCTACATGGAAAATTAGAAGAGTGTGTTATTAAATGATATGTATTGATGGTATTAAATGTTAATTTTTTCGTAGCTAACGTAGCACCGGAAACGTCATCAAAGAAAGGAAAGGAGAAAGCAAACGAGGATATCGAGTAAACCCGAGCAATTACGGTTTGTATTTCAATAAACTAAACTTAATGCATAATTATTATTATCCCTAAAATTTATAGTAGATGAACATAAAGGTAAGTACATTTATTATCGAATTATAAAAACCCTATTAACAGAGTTGGGCTAGTCGGATATAGTTGGCATGCCATAGGATTGGAAGTGTTAAGGTATATTCCGACTTTGTGTCGATGAGACACTATAAGTGTCGCCTTACTATTATTGTTGCTGTTACTGTTTCGGATTTGTACTGATGAGATAATCTGTGTACCACTACTATTACTGTTACTGTTACCCTTACGGTGTATTCCAACTTCGGCTGATGAAACACTGCATGATATCCCGGTGTGTGGGTTGGATCCGTGTATCCGTTCAAGTCTGAATTATGTTAATAAGGGTAAATAAAGGCACTAAAGACTGACTGTTACTGATTAAGTGATTTTACTAAATGTTGACTGTTATCGAATGATATGAAAGGTATACTGAAAGTGATTAACATGATTTAAGTGCTATAAGATGAAGAAAAGTAAAAGAACCTTTAAGATGATGGAAATAGAAACTTCAAGTCCAAATATGCATATGACTATTTATTGCTTTAAGTATTAGTTTATAGAAATACCACTGAGTGTATACTCAGCGAACGATTTGTTTCCGTGTGCAGGTTAGGAATGGAGTAGATATCATTTCTGTAACACCCCTCACCTGTACCGGACGTCGGGATAGGGTTCGGGGCATTACTAGGACTTTACATTTTGAAACGTACCAAATTGGTCACCAAGTTTTACTCAAAATTTAAGCTTTTCATCCGTGAACAACTCGTCCCTTATATAGGCCTTCGAGGCCTATAACATACCTAGAGGCAGTGCGGAACAAATTCGGGTACTTTCGATAAACCTTGGGATCTTTAGGAATTTTTCCTTATCATAAAGTGTCACACACCCGTGTTGGTGGGCCATGTCGATTCACACGCCCGTGTAACTTGGGGCACGCCCATGCCCTTCAGCCGTGGACAACACTGACTTATCAACACGGCCATGGCACACACCCGTGCTGCCTGTCCGTAGACGACGCTGTCTTTTTAACACGGCCATGGTGCATGCCCGTGTGGCCTACCCGTATGCAACTTTGAGCTAAAATTTTAAGTGCAGGGGACACACGGCCATAGCACACGCCCATGGGAGGGAACCGTGTGTCGCACATGGCCTAGACACACGCCCATGTGTCTAACCATGTGAACTCTAATAGGCTATTTTCCAAGCCTTTAGTCACCCCTTTCTATTACTTGTAAAACACAATTATACACTTGTAAATAATCTTGATTAAACTAGATGTATGGAAACACAATTATACACTTGTAAATAATCTTGATTAAACTAAATTCAAAGTAAAACACAATTATACATTTGTAAATAATCTTGATTAAACTAGATGTATGGAAACCTCATATCATTGGTTTCATACATGATAGGTTATTTCCCATTTAGTGTTTATGGGTTCCCATGTCACTTTAATTCATCCAAAATTGGCTCGTTCATGTAACTAATTACCAATTGGTAACGACCCATCACTTGTAAATAAAACCATGCATAGATTCGTAGGTCATAGCCTACTTCAATTAAGCCAATTTTTGTGGCCATATACAAAGAGATAAACATATTTTTACATGCCTTGATTTGGAAAATCAAATGACACATATAACAAAATACTCAAAAATACTATACATGCCATTGAACAAAACAAACAAAGTCTTTATACCAAAGCTTGTCTAGTTGATAGTGTGTTGACTCTCCAATCGTTTTCCAATCCTTTCGAGTCCTCGAGCTCTATGAGACAGGAAAAAAGGGAGGGGTAAGCATTTACATGCTTAGTAAGCTCGAATAACCAGAAAGTAAACTTACTGAGTAATTAGCATACATCCATATTTAAATCATGAAATCATCAATTATGAAACGATTCCCTATCACATGCACTCAATCAATGAGTTAGTTATATAACAAAGCATCATGTAATTTATGTAAATGAGCTCATCATTCATCATCTTATTGACGTACATCATATTAATACCATTGAGTTTCTAGGAAATCTCGATGGTCCGTCAATTCTTGTGAATGATCATTTCACATATATGCACTCCCGCGAACCTCACATCTCATGGCAGGATTACCAGTCCAGGCTAAATCCCCCATATCATGAACTCATAAGGTGATGTCGGGATTACCAGTCCAGGCTAAATCCCTTATAACGACAAACACACTTAATGAGCTCAGATCTGAATTACCAGTCTAGGCTAAATTCAGACCCTAATCGGATTACCCGTCTAGGCTAAATCCATAATGCACACATATTCTTCGGGAGGCTTGATCATTCAAGGAACACTCGTTTGGGCTAGATCCTTTTCATACTTGAGATCACGGATTACCCGTCTGGGCTAAATCCTTACAGCAACACATGCAGGATCTCTTTACACATATCAATGAGGATTTATCTATCGAATTCCTTTTGTCAACTTCATCCGAGACATTTTTCACACGTTACCATCAAATATGCATTTCTATGATATTTCATGCTAATAATAAATGCAATCATCATGCATTCATAATTCATTCAATTATGCATATTAGGGGTTTACTTTAAGTTATCCGAACTTACCTGGTATTCTTTTCGGAGTTGTGTTTCGGTTATTCTGAAACCTTACGTTTACCTCGATCGACCTCCGAAATTTGTTCCTCGGGGTCTATAACAATAAAATTAACTCATTAATACACTACATTATACATTTCAAGTTTAATATCTACCCCCGGTCCAAATGGCCATTTTGCCCCTAACCTTTCACATTTTTACGATTTAGTCTTTAGGCTCGTATAATGAAACACATGCACTTTCTATCTTACCTAAGCCTAGCCGAACACTTTTCCTTCTTATGGCAGCTCACATTTTCCATTATTTTCTCATTTCTACCACACATTTACATCTTTTGCAAAATAGTCCTTATAAGGGTTTTTCATGAAAATCAACTAGGAAAAGATGTTTAATACACATTCATCTTTCATATTCCTCGATAATCCATCAAAATACAAACAACTCATGCATGGGTAAATTTTTAAACATGAACCCTAGCATGAAATATAGGTAGAAATGGAGAGAGCAAGCTACCGGGATTTCAAAAATACAAAGAGCATAAAAAACGGGGCTTGAGAGCACTTACTATTGAGCTTGGAAAGCTTGAAAACCCTAGCTATGAAAACTCTTAAAGTTTCGGCTAGACAAGGAAGAGAATGGGCTGATTTTGGTTCATTTTTCCCATTTTATTTCATTAAAATACCAAATAACCAAAATGCCCTTAAGCCGTTTCCTTAAAATTCCACCCATGCAAGCCCATTTTTGTCCAAAAACTTAGAATTTGGAAAAATTGCTCTCCAATTAGAATTTGGAAAAATTGCTCTCCAAAACCTTCTAATTCATAGCCCAAAGCAATTTCATACAAATTGCTTCTAGAATTCAAGTTTTGAAATTTATTCAATTTAGTCCCTAATTTCCAATTAAACATCTTACTCAAAGAATTTCTTCATGAAACTGTAACACATACATATACTCATATTCTAGGCCTCATAATAATCATAAAGTAAATATTTTGATGTCAGATTTGTGGTCTCGAAACCACCATTCTAACTAGGCCTTATTTCTGGATGTTACAGTTTCAGTATCCAAGCCAACTCCCGAACTCAAATACTTGGTGATGTATCTTATCTTGAGAAATGGCATGTACCTAGGTTATTTTTGAAGTTATTTTTTTATAAGTGATGTTGGTGAAGAATGTTAATAGATAGCTAATTAATGTAATGTGTGTGTTCTAATATAGTCCTTTTTGAATTGAATTGAATGATATTTAAGTGCAAATTTTGAAGTAGTTTGTTTAAAGGTTATTAAATATAAGAGTTAGTCTTTGGTATGATGGTTAATGAGTATTAAGTGTGTTTATCATATTTTGCATTGGTTGAAAGTTTGAATATTAGATTGCTTGTTGTTTAAAATTTGCAGGGTTGGTAAATTTGAATTTTAAAGTTCATTTAGGGCCCACACGGTTTGATACACAGACGTGTGACCAGACTGTGTGAGACATACGGCTTGCACATAGACGTGTTGTTAGGCCGTGTGTCCCCTGTATCCTTAAATGTAAAGTCAGGATAGTACATGGGTAAAAGACATGGCCGTGTGAAGGACACGGGTTTTAAGCACGATCGTGTGTCAAAAATATGTGAAAATGGTTTAAAAATGGTGAAAAATTAATATACCACACGACCTAGCCACATGGGCGTGTGCCCAGGCCGTGTGCCCCTTTAATGCTTAAGAAATTCCAAGTCAGATCAGCCCACGGGCTGGCCACACAGCCATTTCCGAGGCCACATGGGTGTTTGCCCCTATCTTCAAGGAAAAATTTCCAAAGTTGCCAATTTAGTCTCGAACCACTTCTAAAGCATGTATTGGGCCCCGTAGGCCCATAGTAGGGACTTTATGGTGAAATTTGAAAAAAATTGATTTGGAATGCTAATTTATGACTCGATTTTGTATAAATGTTAGTGTATAAGTCTGGTAATGCCTCGTAACCCTATTCCGGTGACGGATAAGGGTTAGGGTGGTTACAAACCCATCCCCATGCAATGCATCATACAATCATGTTATGTCAAATCATGGTATCATACATGCATTCAGTACAGTTTTAACAGCATGCTTAATATACAGTCATAAATATATATATCGTACATGGATATAACAGTCATTCAGTCAATTAGGGGTCTAGGTAAGCTTACCGACCCTACAGTAGGTCCACAATTGACCCGGGTGACCCATGCAACCTTAGCAATGAAATAGTGAACATGCCCATGTTGTCAGCCCATGTGGGCCCACACAGCCCAAAATGGCCTTGGCATGTGGATCACACGGCTTGGCCCAAAATTCCCACACGCCTGTGTGGCCCATACAGCCCAATTCGGCCCGACCCATGCGTCACACACGGCCTGACTCGTTGATCACATGTCCGTGTTTGGTCACCCTGCCTGCCACACAGGCGGTCACACGTCCTTGTGGTGTCGACAACCTCACTTTTCAGCTTTTTGCTGATTCCAGTTTTCAGCGTTGTGATTACAGACCTATATCGATTTCGACTCATAAGCACTTCAGAGAAATTTCAAACCTAAATATTGATCAACACACACCTCATTAATCACCTTAATGGTTGAAATAAAGCCAACCCAACAACTTACTCAATTTACGAGCGATTGGAACTTACCCCTAATGCCTCAACTCAGTTTGCTCACGAAGTAGCATGAATAAGGTCTCGATCACACACAAGTTGCTACTGTCAACAAAACATAATCACTAATGGAAAGACAAGAAACCAAAAAGAAACAGTTTTGCACCAGGTAACGACTACCCCAAATCATCATACTTACCCCTTACTTACCAACGTATGAACAGCGAAGAAGGAACGCACTCATCAACTTGAACGATCAAAAATAATGCACAAAGATAAGAAAAAATTCAAGGGACAAAACGGTAGCACAAGGAAAAGGGAGAAAAATAGAAGGGATGAAGAGAAACGTCAGAAGGGAAGAGTAAAAAGAGCCAAAATCAGCAGAAAGAGCAGGGAGGTGAATGCGGCAGAAAAATTGAAAAAAAAAAGAAGAACTATGCAAAGGACCGAAATTAGGAAAGTGAGAGGTGAAAAATGGCAGCAAGTGGGGGAGAAGGTAAAAATTTGGCATAGAAAACCCAAAGGCAGAAGCTGTTAGAAAACTGAGAGAGTGTAATGGCCCGATTTTGGGCCCAATTGGAACAGTGGATTCGGGACCACTAATTCGAGGGTGGAGAAATTATTTTTAATATTATTTTATGTGTTGAGGCATGATTATATGAGAGTATGAAAATTTTGGCGAATTAATTTAGCAATTTCATGCTTAATTGTGAAAAAAGACTAAATCGCATAAAGTGCAAAAGTCCTATTTTGATAGCTAAGGGTGTCAAATAGCTAGAGAACCAAAATTGGGGGTCTTTAAAGGGTAAATAGAGCTTTAAAATAGTGGTGGCCAGCCATAGGGACAAAAGGGATGAGAACCAATATTGGGGGTCTTTAAAGGGCAAATAGACCCTTAAAATAGTGGTGGCCGGGCATAGGGACAAAAGGGATGAGAAAGTCAAAGTTAGGTGGACTAAATTTGATTAAAATAAAACCTAAGGAAAAGGCTATCATCTTTTTGTTTTGCTTCTTCTTCTCCATCGATTTTCCTCCAAGAAAATGACCATGGAAGCTGGAAAAATTTCAGCAACTTAAAGCCTTTGCAAGTAAGTGAATTTGAGGGCTTTTCTTAAATATTTTTGTACTTTTGAGATCCTTGTAGCATGAGCTTTCTAACAAGAGGGCTATTTTGCAAAATGATTGAAAGTCTAGGGTTTCACCATGAATGTATTCATGTTTTTTTCTTAAATTTTATGGAAGAAAATGAATCATGGTTGTGAAATAAACAACTTTTGTGAATGGACTTCTCATGAAAAACCCTAATAGGACCATTTTGTAAAGTTTGCAAAATAGATAGTAATGTTGTGAAATAATGGAAATTTTGGGTTGCTATAAGAGTAAAAAGGGTTCGGTTGGGCTTAAGATATGAAGAAGTTCGATAAAAATTGATTTTTAGACCTAGAGGTAAAATGACCATTTTGCAAAAGTCTAGGGGTAAAATGGTCATTTTGCCCAATTTTAAAATTTTTGAGTACCTAGATTAATAAAATGATTAAATGTGTGAATTTTCATCATTATAGATCAAGAATTACAAAATCCGAGCCTAGACCGAGGAAAAACAAACAAGTGGACTAAGCCAAACTAGTCGTCTACATTTTTTAATCCGAGGTAAGTTGTGTGTAAATAATACAACTACATTGTTATTTCATGTGTTTGAATTGATATAACATAAATTTTTTGTTTGTGGAAATGATTATGTATGTTGAATATTGAGATAATAGAACTCTCGTTTGAACCCTGAGAAATAAATCGGATATTCATGCCATGACATTCGGGTTATTTGTGTGCTAGTGTAAGACATGTCTGGGACATGCACCGGCCACATTGTAAGAGCCAGTGTAAGACCATGTCTAGGACATGGCATCCGCATTGAGACAAGAGCTAGTGTAAAACATGTGTGGGGCATGCATCAGCTACGAGATGTGTCAGTGTAAGACCATGTCTGGGACATGGCATCGGCCTCGATTTTGATAGTCAGTGTAAGACCATGTCTGGGACATGGCATCGACTTAATGGATGAGCTAGTGTAAGACCATGTCTGGGACATGGCATCGGCATTATACCCTATGTTTGAGGCTTAGTGAATATCTGACAGCTTTCCAAATGGTTCAACGATAGGAGTTTTAGTTTAAGTTAAATGGGAAAAGTATAACCATGTTGTGAGTGGTACAGGAACTTATTTGAAATGTATGAGACGTGAGCTCAATATGTATGCTATGTGAATTGTATTGGTTAGTGACGAGTAAGTTATGTTTATGCCTACTTTTGTATTATAAGCATGGTGATGAATGGTAAAGTTGCTGTTATATTTATTTGCATGCAACTTACTAAGCTTTATGCTTACTCCCTCTCTTTTTCATTTTCTTATAGTGTCACCTAACTAGCTCGAGGATCAACAGACGTCGGAGGCATCGATCACACTATCAACTGAAGTACTTGGTATAATTAGATTTATCATTTTAAATATGGCATGTATAGTGATAAACCATAATATATACATATTTTTATCCCATGCTTGGCATATTTATGGATGATTTATTATTATTTTTATTGAATTTGATAATCCTAATCCTTTAATTTCATGTTTTATATTCAGGAGAGTATAGGAAAGTGAAAAGAGCAAGAAACAAGCCAAAAATAGACAAAATAGGCTAATTTCAGTGTTCCACACGGCCCAAACACTCCCACACGAGTAATCCCCACACCCGTGTGAGATACACGGGCAGACCACACGCCCGTGTGTCACGGCCGTGTCGACATTAAACCACGTCAGGATTGCACATGGCCTGAGCACCTTCACACGGGCGTGGCACACGACCGTGTCCCTGTCGAGCCCGAGTCTAATTCTATTTGGAAATGGCTAATTTTGGGCTATTTTGGGCATTCCAAAGTCTATTTAAAGACACAAGAAGAGGATCAAAGGGGGGCGCAGAGGAGAAGGCAAAAAATACTCAAAGACAAATTTTGGAATCAGCTCGGAAGCAAGACCTACTTCAAGACTGAAGATCTCCATTCAATTTCCTTAGAAGTTCTTCGGGTTTCTTTATGTTTTATTGTTTTCCCAATTTTGAGATCTTTTCCCCCATCATTATGAACTAAATTCCCTAAATACTTAGGGAAGAAAAAACCTAAGACGAATTTTATTATCTTTTGAATTATATGATAAATACTTGTTCTTATTCTTAATTATGAGTTTTAATCCTTGCGATAATATTTCAAGATATTAATTCAGGTTTTGATGTGCTTATTCAGTGGAGCAAAAGTCCCTGTTTAAGAGTAGATCTTCCATAATTAAGTGAAGTTGCATGCAATCCTAGAGATAGGACGACATAAATCTGTCGGATTAGAGTCAAATCTAATAAGGGAATTCATAGATCGAGCTAATGCGACAATAGGGGTTTTAATTAGAAAGAGATTTCAATTAATCAACCTAGAGTCAGTTGTTTTTAGTGTCGAGAGAGATATTAACATAAACTAGGGATTTCTACGAATTAAATCAAGTGAATAAATCGTCAAGTTCAGAAGTAGTAAGTGAAGTCTAGATGGATTCTTCCTTGGGTATTATCTTCTCCATCGGTTTTCCAAAAGTATTTTTCAACTTTTATTTCTGTCATGTTCTTAGTTAATTAGATAATTAATCTTAGTTTAAAACATCCCTTTAATTATTAGGCTAGATAATAAAAAGATAGTAATTACTAGTACTTTTAGTCCTTGTGGATACAATATTTTCGGTCTCACCATAACTATACTATTGTTCGATAGGTGCGCTTGCCTTAGTCAAAATTTTTAGTTAGTTTAGCGACCATCATATAGGAACTTAGACTTTTGAGTTTTGTGTCATTGTTTATTGGCCAAATGTGATGGCTTACTTTAGCATTGATTCATTTTGTATAAGGCCATGAAAAATGACTAATATTGAAAGTTATTATATGAATGCAAGATAGTCTTTCATAAATGTGAAATTGTTTGCATGTTTGAGTGCATGAAATGTATATGAGCCTTAGTTATGGTGGTTTGATCTAGAAATCATATTAAGTTAGATTTTGATATGTTGGTTGGCATTGGGTTGTGTTTCAGAGTGGTAAAAGGCTTGGTAGATAGCCCCATATTGTCTACACGGGTAGACACACGAGCGTGTGTATAGATACACAGCTAGCCCTATGGGCGTGTTGTCTGGCCGTGTGTCCCCTGCACGTAAAAATTGCAATTCATTATGCATGGTAGTAAACATACAGGTAGAGACATGGTAGTGTGTCTCAGCCACGTGAAGGGCACGCCGTAGCACACAAACGTGTGCCTTGGCGTGTGACCCTTAAGGATTGCTGACGTTAGAAACAGAATGTCAAGGTTTTCGAACACGGGCGTGTCGAGACCGTGTGAGAGACATAGGCCATGGACACGGGCATGTGCCAGGCCGTGTGAAAACCCCCGTAGGTTCGAATTGAAAAATAAATCTACTCGGGTATTGGACACGGGCGTGTCGCTAGATGCTTAGGCCGTGTATGTCACACGGGCTATCAGCACGACCATGCTCAAGTTCCACACGGGTGTGTTGCCCATCCACACGGGCGTGTGCCCTGTTTCAAAGGTCATTTTCCTAGTGTTGGTTAAAGGACCCGAGTTGGTCCTAAGTAGCTTCCAATAGGTGTTTTGGGCCTTGTAGGCCCAAGATAAGAAGTTTAGACAAAGTTTGAAAAATTTTCAAGTTTTAATAGGCTCGTATAATCTGACTTGTACGTATATATGTGATTTGTGAATAGTAATGCCTCGTACCCGGTGTTGGCGTTGAACCCGGGTTAGGGGTGTTACAGAGAGATTGAGGGAGGGAAGAATTTGGATGTTCTCAAACTTCTCACTCAATTTTCTCACCAAATCCCTTAATCCACTTCCCAAAACGTCCACCCCTCCCTCAACTACCTAATTCAAATTCCACTCAAACTCTTCAGTATTCCGGCTAAACTAGGACACCCACACGGCACAAGTAGCAAAATAAAACATTCCCTTGCACATACCAAGACTCGAACTCAAGATCACCAGCACTTTGCCACTCCACTTAACCACCAGACCAACAGGCCCATTCCTACATACTTTACCAATATTTATTTTTAAGCCTACTGACTAGAGATAGGGGTTCATTCAATTAAAAACAAAAATTTTTCCCAAGCCAAGGCTTGAACCCAAGACTTCTCAGACACTTCCGAGAACAGTTAACCACTGGAGTAGATACACATTTGTGTCACAAACATACAAAAATAATATATAAGGGATTTTTAGGGCATTACAACTCTACCCCCCTAAAAGAAAATTTCGGTTCCGATATTTTACCTGATTAGAACAGATGAGGATACTGCTGACACATTGCATCCTCAGGCTCCCACGTGGCCTCTTTAGAGCTATGATTACGCTAAAGAACCTTAACGAGTGGGATGGGTTTTCTTTTTAGAACCTTTAAACCTTGCTCCAATATCTGGACTGGCTCCTCCTTAAAGGTCAGATTTGGCCTAACCACAATCTCTTCAATCAGAACAATATGCTTGGGATCAGAGCGGTAGCGCCTCAACATAGAGACGTGGAACAAGTCGTGAATTCGATCTAACTCTGGATATAAATCTAACTGGTAGGCAATCGATCCTACATATTATAGAATGCTGTAAGGCCCAATAAACCTAGGGCTCAACTTGCCTTTACGCCCAAACCTCAGTACTTTCTTCCATGGCGAGACTTTGAGAAAAACAAAGTCCTCCACAAAATACTCAATCTCTCGATGCTTCAGATACGCATAGGACTTTTATCTATCTGATGCCACTTTCAGTCGGTCTCGAATCAATCTAGCTTTGTCCTCAGTCTTAGAAACTAGTTCAAGGCCCAGGATAAGTCGCTCACCCAATTCACTCTAATATGAAGGTGTGCGACACTTACGACCATATAGTGCCTCGTAAGGTTCCATCTGAATGCTAGACTAATAGCTGTTGTTATAATCAAACTCTGCTAGCGGCAAGTAATCCTCCCAACTGCCTTGAAAATCAATCACGCAACTCCTTAACATGTCCTCCAATATTTGAATCACCCTCTCTGACTGATCGTCCGTCTGAGGATGGAACGCAGTACTGAAGTCCAATCCTGTACCCAGAGCTTCATGTAACTTCTTCCAGAATCGAGACGTGAATCGAGGATCCCTATCAGATATTATTGAAACCAATACAGAATGTAGTCTCACTATCTCAGATATATACAGCTTAGCCAGTTTCTGCAGAGAGTAGTCAATGCGAACAGGTATGAAATGGGAGGACTTGGTCAATCGATCTACGATGACCCAAACAGAATCCTTCTTAGTGGGTTTGAGGGGTAACTCGCTAAAAAAGTCCATAGTCATTCACTCCTACTTCCAAAGTGGAATCTTAACTGGCTGCAACAATCCCGAAGGTAACTAATGCTCAGCCTTAACCTACTGGCAAGTCAGACACTTAGCCACAAATTTAGTAACCTCTCGTTTAAGGCCTGGCCACCAGTATAACTCACAAAGGTCGCGGTATATCTTATTTCTGCCAGAATGCATAGCATAGGGGCTACTATGCGCCTCTCGTAGTATGGACTATCTCAAATTAGTATCCTTTGGAATACAAATTCTCCCACGGAAACAGAGCACCCCTTCGCTATTCAGTCCAAAATCTACAGTATCACCACTCTTAACCTGTCAGAATTGGAGACTCAGTGACTCATCCTCCATCTGTTTACCCTTAATTTGCTCAATCCATATTGGTTTAACCTAAAGTTCAGCCAACAGACCACCATCATCAAATAAACTGAGACGAGCAAACATCGCCCTCAAATCAGTCATAGCCCTTCGGCTCAGTGCATCGACCAGCATATTGGCCTTACCAGGGTGGTATTCAATCATAAAGTCATAATCCGTAAGTAGCTCAATCCATCTACACTGCCTAAGATTCAACTCCTTCTAAGTGAAGAGATACTTGAGGCTCTTGTGATCAGTGTAGATGATACACTTCTCACCGTACAAATAATGCCTCCAAATTTTCAATGTGAATACCACCACGGCCAACTCTAGGTCATGCTTCAGATAATTCACCTTATAAGTTTTAAGCTGACTAGACCTGTACGCTACTACTTTTCCCTCTTGCATCAACACACATCCCAAACCAACATGTGATGCATCGCTGTAGACAGTGAACTCTTTCCCAAACTCTGGCTGTATCAAGACAGGAGCCTCAGTCAGTACGGTCTTGAGCTTCTCAAAACTCTCTTACTGTGCATCAGTCTAGTTAAATGACACACCCCTGCTTGCAACTTAGTCAAAGGTGCTACAATCAGTGAAAACCCCTCTACAAATCATCGATAATACCCCGTCAGTCCCAGAAAACTACGAATCTCGGATACATTCTTAGGCTTCTTCCAATCCAAGACAGCCTCAATCTTTCGAGGATAGACTCTAATCCCCTTAGCAGAAACCACATGTCCCAAAAACGTTACTTCACGTAACCAAAACTCACATTTACTGAACTTGGAGTATAGTTATTTCTCTCGCAGAATCTGTAGAACCACTCTGGGGTGTTCATTGTGTTCATCCTCAGTTTTTAAATACACCAGTATATCATCAATAAATACCATCATGAACCGATCTAAATAGAGCTAGAACGCTCAATTCATCAAATCCATGAAAGCTGCTAGTGAATCGTCAGTCCAAATGGCATTACTAGGAACTCGTAGTGTCCATAACGAGTCCTAAACGCCGTCTTATACACATCAACCTCCTTAACTCTCAACTGGTGATACCTTAATCAGAGATGCTTAGAGAAAATCGAAGCTCCTTAGAACTGGTCGAACAGATCATCTATCCTCGGTAGGAGGTACTTATTTTTTATGGTCAGCTTATTCAGTTGCTGATAGTTGATGCGCATACGCATGGATCCATCCTTCTTTTTCACAAGCAGAACTGGTGCTTCTGATAGAGACACACTAGTGTGGATGAACCCACAATCCAGTAACTCTTGAATCTGAACCTTGTACTCTACAAGCTCTTTTGGTGCCATTCTATAGGGAGCGATGGACACCAGATCTGTACCAGGAAAGAGCTCAATCCCAAAATTTACTTCACGATTCGAAAGTAACCCCGTTAGCTCTTCAGGAAAATCATCTGGAAAGTCTTGAACCGTCCTGATATCCTTAACCGAAAAATCCCCAAAATCTGAGATACTAATATAGGCCAGATACGCCTCATATCCCTTACGAACCAACTTCTCGGCCCTCAATGCAGAAATCACATTCAACAAGTAGTTCTGACACTTCCTAATTATGACTGCCTCACTGTCCTCCGCAGTTCTCAGTACAACCCTTTTCGTTGCACAATCTAGGCTCACTCGGTGTTTAACCAACCAGTCCATTCCTAGTATCAAACCAAATTCTCCAAAAGACAATTCCATCAGATCAGCTAGGAAGATAGCCCCTTGAACATCCAAAGGGACGTCTCTAAATAATTTATTCACCCTTACCGATTGCCTCAACAGACTCAGTATAGTGACCTCACTCGTAGTGCTCTCAACCATTATACTCAGGCTTTCGGACACAGTACAAGCTATATAGGAGTGAGTGGATCCTATATCTATCAGTACAGTATAAGGTACATTATAAATAAAGAATGTACCCGTGATGGTGTCTGGAGCATCTCTATCCTCTCGGCGACGTGCAATATAAACTAGAACCGACTGCCTTGCCTCAGTATAACCAGTACCTCTGTCCGGTGCTCTTTGACCATGGCACAACCCATTACCACCTCTGACCTGACCACGGCCTCTCAGTGGCTGCTGAACTACACTCAGTGGTGGTGCAGTACCCATGACAAAATCTTGCATGATCGGACCTCCATGGACAATCTCTAATACGGTGCTCCAAAGAACTACACCCCAAGCATGCTCCAGTTCTTTTCCAACACTCGCTCAGATGTCGTCTACCACAATCAAAGCAATGGTAGCCATCCAGTAGCAGCAATAGGGGCCTCAAATCTAATCGACCCATCAACCCTGGCATTTTTCTTAGACCTCTGAATGAAACTCGAGGGCTCCAAATCCCTCTCGATCTTACCTCTCTCTCGATTCAGCGCTCAGCGCACTTTACTTCCTCGGTAATCTTCACATTATCAACCAAAGTAGCAAAGTCTCACTCCCTCTGTGGAGCTATCAGAACCCTCAGATTATCCTTGAGGCCATCCTCGAAGCGAACACATCGCTCATACTCAATGGCCACCATACCTCGCACATAACGGCTCAGTCGCAGAAATTCGGCCTCATACTCGGCCACTGATCTATCCCCTTGAATCAAATTCAAGAACTCTCTCCTACGGGCATCCATATAACTAGCACCCACATACTTCCCTTGGAAAGCAGCCTTAAAGAGCTCCCAGGTCAGTCGATCAGGCTGAGTGCCCTCTTTAACCTTAAGACACCACTGGTAAACCTTATCTCTTAGCAGTGATACTGCACCCTTTAGTTTCTGCTCGGGGGTGCAGTCTAAATTGTCCATAATCCTTTCTATGGCCTCAACCCAGTACTCAGCCACATTAGGGGAAACTCAGCAATACCCTTGAAAATCTTGGCTCCATTAGACCGGAGTCGTTTCATAATTGACCCTCGACCTCTAGCTCCAATATTGGGCCCAGCGACCCTCTATAACACCCTCAACATGGCCTGGGATAGTGCGTCGTCCCCAGCTGCTTGATTATGAGACCCAGACTCATACCCAGTCACCGACGAGACAGGCGTCTCACTAGTATCTAGAACCCGAGCTATGGAATGCCACATTAGCCACCTAAGTGACTCCCCCAAGAAAGCCCAACCTAACCTCCAACACACCACAAGTTAAAACACAAAATATGCTTAAGTTACCAACATGCAATGGATTATCATATAAGTACTTTCAATAATACACTTAAACTAACTTTTATTCAGGTGGTATTCTAGTTTAAGTAAACAGTTTACACATCTTAACATCAAGGTACATTCCTGGTGTAGCACGCACATTCTAAGGCTTAGCAGTGTAAGACTTCATTACTCAGGGAAATTTTCGCGAACTACCCCTACGTGTTTAGATATTGTGAACTCTGTTTGTAGGGTTTCCCCTATTCTGCATATTAAAATTTATTAAGGTTTTGCAAAACCAATTTGCCAAATGTTGGGATTCGCACATTATGCAGTTCGTCAACCCTGTCACTTCAAAGCAACCTTAGTGAACTCTAAAAGTTTGTCAATTTTGAATATTTCATGTTTTTGCTTATGAAAAACACTAAGTTACAATTTAATTACTTAAGTATGAACTTCGTAAATTAAGAAAAACATCAAATCTAACTTGGAATAAATTTATATGCTTAAAATTTTGTGTTTATAAAGTATTAATAGTAAATAAACACAAAGAAAAACATAAGAAAACATAAAAGTAACTAGGTCCTAGAATAATTGACAAAGTTTACAGAAATATATCTCTAAGCCCAAGCAGATTCCCACATTGCCTTTATGTCCAGAGTTTTCTTGTACCTTCCTTCCAATACTAATACTTTGCCAGGATCACTCGCCTCGTCGTTACTCATTTGCATTTTAACTATTTACAGTGTTTAGAAATAAGTGTGTGAGCTCTTGTAAACTCAGAGAATATGCAAGAAAGAAAAACCACAAAGCATGAACAAAACATAAGTTAAGGAAAGGCTTTGCTAAATTTCTGAACTTCGAGCTGCTTTCGCCATACTTATGTGAAGTCTAGTTCGCAGTTACTCACTGTCAGTTAGCTTAAAAACAATAAAAAATAATATTTCAAAAAAACATAATATTATTAACGTGTTTTTTACTATTGGATAAGCAGGCCTCTTTATAACCCCTCAGAATGATTCAATGAGTCTTATCATGTCCCATAAGTGTAGCATAAAGCTAAATACTCTCCAAACACACCAACATGTCCCATTGAATGGAGCTTAGCTTAACATTCCCTTATCTCTTCATTCTATCCCAAGGCCTCTCCCCCAAATCACAAAACATAAAGGTGAGTACTCATAATTCTATGGCATGCCATTATATCCAACGGTTTCAAAATTTTATCATGTCAAAACATTTACTTAAACATAAAGCTAACAAATCACTGTTCATATCTAACTCGCAAGGTTGGGCTTGCATATCACTGTTCATAAAACACATATTTAACATTTTCACAAAATAGAGTTTAGAAAAGACTTACTCTCGAAAAGACTTACTCTCGAAACTTAGGTTAAAACCTTAAGTTCATGATTAACATTATGGTTCGCACACATATTTGCGATCCCTGAACACTCACCAATTTGCTGAAACTTTAAACAAGCTTTGTTTTCCTCTTGTTTTTGCTTGTAGACGGATTTTTCAGATTCACAATTTCTAAAACATACATTAGTCACTAACAAACAAAGCACATTAAAATTTATAAATAAACACGAGTGAACCTAGGTTCACACATGTTAGTCTTTTGGTGAACCTAGTTTCGTTTGTTGCGAACCTTTCTTAATTACCTCTAAACATCAACTCAACAGAGAAATAGAGTCTTACTTTAGATCTTAATTGCTAAGTTTTGGGTTCCTGTTTTCGTAGAAACTTGACAATAGGATAACCAATGAAAGAATTTGAGATAATTTTTTTGTTCAAAAGAATATGGATTTTTTTTATAGAAAGGGCTTAACTCATAGATACTAAGTATTTTGATATTTTTAAGATACCTAGTCATAGTAGTAGGAAAGATTTACGTGCATGGATGGTGTTACGAAGAAAAAAGTAAGTTGAATTTCCTAACTTTGGTATAAGTACCCTTTGACTATTCATAATTTTGACTCTTAGCCTAAAATAGTGATTACAGCTCACAGGGCCCACTGGCATCCCTAATTCGCCAGACCTGTTGGTGTACATCAGCTCGCCAAGCCGTCTGATGAACCCCAGCTTGCCAGACCTTAAACTCAAAAGGCCCTATTTTGGGATGTTACAACTCTCCACCTTTTAAAGAATTTCTTCCTCGAAATTGCCTCTATTAGAATATATAAGGATACTGATGTCTCATTACTTCCTCTGTTTCCCAAGTGGCATCATTGGTTTTGTAGTTTTGCTACAACTCTTTGACTAAGGGAATTCTCTTGTTTCACAAGACTTTTTCCTTGTGAGTTATAATTTCCACTGGTTCTTCATCATATGTGTAATAGCCCGATTTAGACCCTGTTTGGAACAGTGGTTTCAAGACCACGAATTCGAGTCAGAAAAATTTTTAAAAATTATTTTTTGTGTTTATTATGTGTGAATTTATATCCGTGAAATTTTTGTATTTTAATTTTGTCGTTTGAGTGCCGATTTAATAAAAAGGGCTTAATCGCATAAAATAAAAATTTGATGGTTAAATGTGAAAGGGTCGAATTGTTATTGTCTTATTAAATTGAGGTATTTATAATGCAATGTTACCATGATAGCAAAAGATGGACGGTTATAACCATGAATTATAATGGTTTAAAATTTTAATATAAAGGTTATATATGTAAAATGATTATTAAGTTATAATAATATAAAACATAAAATCAAAACCCATGTGTTCATCCTTTTGGTTTGACAAAATAACAAAAAGAAAGAAATAAAAATAAAGCTTTAAGGTTCGACCATTGTTGAAGCTTGATTAAGGTATGTAACTAGCTCGGTTTTTGATAATTTTTACATTTTTGAGATCATTGCAATGTAATGTACAAAGCCCATGCTTGAATTTCTGATTTTGATGAATATTTTGAGTTATACCATTGATGAATAATTGAGCTGTGTGTGATGTTAGATGATGAATTATGAAAGATATGTTTTGGATTAATATGTTTTGATTGGAATTTTTGATGAATTTGAGTAATTAGGGCTAAATTACAAAAAAAATAAATTGAAGGACTAAAATGTGAAATAAATGAAATTTATGGACTTCTATGAGCATGGGTAACATTCAGCCTAAGCATGGTGTGTGCAAATTTTGCATGCTTTGTGTTTTGTGCAATTTGGACTAAATTGTAAAAAGTGTAAAATGTCAAGGGTAAAATGGTAATTTTCCCATTTATGTGTTTTTGGACTAAATTGAATGAGATTATGTTTGAATGAGTTTAATTTGAATATGTTTAGATCAAGAACTAAAGAAATCAGATTTGGATCGGGGGAAAACCAAAGTTGTCGAATAATCATCCCATTCCGATTACTGTTGTCCGAGGTAAGTTTATAGGCAAATAGATGTTGTAAATTTCAATATATGTATATTATAAATGCTGAATTACTTGTTATAATTGTTTGAGAATGAGCCGAAAGGATACATGTTTGAGAATAATGGTTACGAGTTCGATTTGACCGAGTTACGACGTTCGAAAGCCTCGTATGAACCTTAGGAATAGCTAGGATATATATGTCATGAAATAGGATTTTTGATATGTGTTCTCGTGTAAGACCACATCTGAGACGTTGGCATCGATATGTGTTCCCGTGTAAGACCCTGTCTAGGACAGTGGCATCGATATGTGATTATATGTAAGACCACGTCTGGGACGTTGGCATTGTACGATATGTGTGATTATCTGATTATCCTATTCAATTCCGAATGGCTCAATCAGCAATGATAAGTTGTGATTGAATGTGTAAATCGAGCTAAAGTGATCAGGTATGTGATAGTGGATTACCTATTTGAAAATAAGGTAAGTTAGTTATTTGATATGTGATGCAAATTATACATGATGCTAATGTAAATATATGTGTATTTGTGTAGTATATTTGGCCACATGTTATATATAAGCATGTGATATTAAAGTTTGATTCATGAGTATATGCATATGAGTTTATATATATTCGGTTATATAATGATATTGTGGCTTTGATATTGAATGATACTTTGATAATAGATATATGTATTTTCGGCCAAGATAAAGTTTATATATGAAAGTATATGTTTTATATGAACCTATAAGCTTGAAATTAAATGTGATTAGGATAGCTTAAATTGGTTTTGTTAAATTGAGTTGATTATGTCATTGAGTTTTTATTTGCTTATGACTTACTAAGCTGTGATAGCTTACTGTGTGTGTATGTTTGCTACTATTTTATAGATTTTGGAGACTATTTACGGACTCAGGGATCGTCAGCGAAGTCTATCACACTATCTTCTGTTTGTCGGTGCTTTTAAAAGTTAAATTTTGAAACTATGGCATGTATAGGCTATACTACTTTTCGAATATATTTGAAGTTGTGCATATAATATGCCATGTGAAAATGGCTTATTATTTTGTTGTGTTGGATTTTATGTCTTGATCAAATTATGAATATGTTTGGTTTCAATGTTTAGGTTGTGCTTCATTATGTGATTTAGTATCAAGGTAAATTCAGTTGTGATATATAGATTAAGTGAAGTTGCTAATAATATATATGTGATTGATCAATAAATTTGGCTATGATATTAAATATAGGTAAAAGATGTAAGTTGATTGAAATTTGGCATTTGAGTTTGAATCCAATGGTGGTTATGCTTGGTTTTGGTTTTGGGTGATTCGGCTATGACTTGTATATAAGTGAATATAGGTGAAATTGGTTTGATAAGCTTGTTAAAGCGTGGATCTATGATTTGGTATTTTAGTGAATTCGATATTGGTATATAGAAGAAATTGATATGAATTATATTAGTATTTTAAACATGATTTGACACTTATATATATAGGTATATGATGTATTGGTTTAATAATTATACATTAGTTGAGATATATTTGTAATATGTTTGACATGACATAAATTTTGGTTATATGTATATTTATGTATTTAGCCGAATATGTGATCATTGAATTAATCTTGAATATGACCTTTGTTACATTGCATAATAAGTAATATTAGCATGTTTAGATTCGGTTTTGGTATGTTAAGTGTTAGACAAATAGATGCTAATAGTTGCTATGTATTATGTATATATATATTTATGATGAGTTGATGTGAAAGGCAAACTATGTTTGATATATTGGCTTAGTTCTTTGAAATGTTTAGGCATGTAAAATGATTGAATAAAGTTGAAAGTGAACAATTGTTAAAGCATAAGTATTAAGCATATTTGCATTTGGCTAAAGGTTTAGAAATTGACCATATGAATAGTAACTTATGCTTTTATTAAACAAGATTGTTTGATGCAAGTTTAATAAGTGGCTTCGTTAATTGTGCTTTAATTATTAAGTATATGTTATATGACGTTTTTGTGTGTATTAATGGAATAGTAAATAAGTAAGCTTGGTTTTGTCAAAATTTATAATAAGGTTGCATGTATATTTGGTCTTGAATAATAAGTAATGAGTTGTTTAATTCCTATGCTTATATTCGGCCAGTTAATAATGATTTATGGTTGTATGTTTGTTGACTTCCGTGAAACCGTAATGTTTTGGTTTGGTTTAGTATACGTTCATATGTGGTGAATAAAATGATTAATTCCTATGTGTATCCATGAATGTCCAGAACTTGTGTCTTGTTCAGTAATACCTCGTAACCCTATTCTGAAGACGAACACGGGTTAGGGGTGTTACAATATGTAAGGTCAGGTCACACCTCAATTTTATCTACTGAAATAAAATGTGATGGGTCCACGTAGTATTTTCTAAGCATGGACAGATAACATCATGGATACACTCAAGTTTTGGTGGCAACTTGAGTCGATAAGCAACTGGACCAATTCTTTCAACCACTTTATATGGACTGATGAATCTTGGACTTAATTTCCCTTTTCTTCTGAACTTTAAGACCTTTTTCCATGGCGAGACCTTCAAAAACTTCTTCTCTCCTACTCGGTACTCAATATTTTGTTGTTTCAAATCAGCATAGGATTATTATCTATCTGAAGTAGCCTTTAATTGTTCACATATCATTTCTAACTTTTCCTTTGTGTTGTGAACCAACTCTGGTCCAACTACACATTTTTCGTCTAGTTTTACCCAACACAAGGGAGTTTTACATTTTTTCCATACAATGCCTCAAAGGGTGCCATTCGGATGCTTGCTTGATAGCTATTGTTGTATGCGAACTCTGCCAAAGGCAGATAACGTTCCCAACTTCCTACGAACTCTAACTGCCAACTTTGGATCACGCCCTCGCAACATGCCCTCCAGTATTTGTATCACTCTCTCTGATTAACCATATGTTTTTGGGTGATAAACAGTACTGAAGTTAAGTTTTAAACCTAATGCTTCTTGTAGACTTTTAAAGAATCTCGAAGTGAATCAAGGATCTCGATCGGAGGTAGTAGAAATTGGTACGCGATGAAGCCGTACTATCTCTTTTATGTACAACTCCATAAGTTTTTGCACCATATAAATTGTGCGAATAGCTAAAAAGTGCGAACGCATCGTGAGGTGATCCATAATCACCTATTTTGCATCTTTCTTTATCGAAGTCGTGGGAAGCCTGAAAAAAAGTCCATAGTGATCCTTTCCCACTTCTATTTCAAAATATTCAGTGGTTGTAGCAATCTTGAGGGAAATTGATGTGATGCTTTCACATTCTGACAAACTAAGCACTTAGCCACAAAATCGTTGACAACACCCTTAAGCCCAAGTCACTAATATAGTTCATGAAGGTCACGGTACATCTTATTGTTCCCTGGATGCATTGTGTAAGGGCCACTATGAGCTTTAGTAAGGATTGCATGCCTAAATTCTTCGCCACAGGGTTCGTAGAGCCTTCCACAAAAATAGAGTATCCCTTTTCCATTCAGTGCGAAATCCTCCTAAACCCCTTGTTCTACTTGGCGAACCCACCTTGTCAAGTACCTATCTACGTATTGCTTCTCTTTTATTTGTTATGAAATGGTTGGTTTTACTTGCAGCTCAACAAGCAGTTCCCTATCACTTGTTACACTCAAACGTGCGAATAGAGCTCACAGTTCACTCATTAACTTTCTAATTAATCCTTCAGAATTTTTATCCACCTTCTCTATCGCAAGTTCAGCTCTTTCTACGCAAAAAGATATTTGAGGCTCTTATGGTCTGTATAGATGGCACATCACTCACCAGATTAGTAGTGTCGCCAAATCTTGAGTGTAAACACCACTACTACGAACTCTAGATCATGAGTTGGGTAGTTTCGCTCATGAGTCTTCAATTGTCTCAAAGCATAAGCCATCACCATTACTTCCTGCATCAGCACACAACCAAGTCCCATGTACGAGACATCACTGTAAACTACAAAGTCTTTCCCAGATTCTAGTTAAATTAGTACAGGTGCTTTAATGAGTATCACCTTAAGTTTTTCGAAGCTTTCCTGTATTTCCTTTGTCCATGAAAACTTCATATCTTTCTACAGCAGCTTTGTTAAAGGTGCCGTAATGGTGGCGAACCCTTCAAAAATCTGCAATAATATCCTACTAACCCTAGAAAGCTTCACACTTTAGTAATACTCTTTGATGATCTCTATTCTGAAATTGCCTCGATCTTCTTTGGGTCCATATGAACCCCTTTTGTCAAACTATATAACCTAATAATGCTACCTCATTTAGCCAAAATTCCTACTTTTTGTGTTTCGCAAACAGTTGTTTCTCTCACAAAATTGGTAACACATTTCATAGATAAGCATCATGCTCTTCTTCAATTTGCAGTTGAGCATCATGCTCTTCTTCAATTAGCGAGTACACCTGGACATCATCTATGAAGACCGCCATGTGTTGATCCAAGTACTTATGAAACATTCTATTCATCAAGTCCATGAATGTAGCAGGTGCATTTGTTAAACCAAAGGGCATGACCAAAAATCTATAATGCCCGTTCCTTGTTCTAAAAGTTGTTTTCAAAATATTTGACTTTTTCACCTTAAACTAGTAATATCTTGATTGCAAGTCTATTTTTTAAAATACGATGGCACCTCCTAGTTGGCTAAACATATTATCAATTCGTGGCAATGGGTACTTATTCTTGATGTTCAATATGTTAAACTATTTGTAGTTGATACACATCCTCAAGCTACCATCCTTCTTTTTCACAAACAAAACTATCAATCCTTCTAATTGCTGAGACTATGTTAGGCAGAAATTAGGTTCACTCACTACCCACAACAATTTTCACCCCTTCTCTAGTTTGTGACGTCACTCTTTTTAGTTCCAAATCTATTTTGGCTTTGTACTCAGTTAGCCAGTCCATCCCTAGAACCATTTCAAACCCATAAAAGGGCAATTCCATCAAATTAGTGAAGAATAAATGTCCTTGAATCATCAAGGGACACCTACGATACGCTCTGCCGACCAAAACACTCTCACCAAACGAACTAGTGATAGTTATACTATTATCAATGTTTCTGATCGCGTGATTTCATGATAGGTTTTAAATATTTATAATTAATCGTTCTTGAAACTAACTATTATCGCGATGTAGGCAAGTGTACCTATCGAACAGTAGTATAGTTTTAGCAAGACCGGATTGTCGAACCCAAAGGAACTAAAAGTACCAGTAATGACTGTCTTTTTATTATCTAGCCTAAGAATAAAGAGGTTTTTATTTTAACTAACTAATTATCTAAACTTGGGGAATTGCTTTTGGGAAAATCGATTGAATTAAGACAATACCTAAGGAAAAATCCACCTAGACTGTACTTGTTATTCTGGCTTCGAATCGGACGATTTATTCATTTAACTTATTCCATAGAGATCCCTAAGTTATGTTATTATCCCTATTCAAGACTAATAACGTCTAATCCCTAGATTGAATAATTGAGACCTTTCTCTAATTAACACCCTAGGGTTGCATTAACTCAATCTATGGATCCCCTTATTAGGTTTCACCCTAATCCAGAAAAATCTTGTCACCCTATGTCTAGGCGCGCAAACAACTCCGCTTAATTATGACAAATATACTCTTAGACAGGGTCTATTCCTCCTCTAGATAAGAGCTTATCTTGAATCAGTATCCTGGGATATGAAAACAAGAATTAAGAACACATAATTAAGAACAAGTTAAATATTTATCATACAATTCAGAAAATAATAACAAGATTCGTCTTAGGTTTCATTCCCCTTACGTATTTAGGGGTTTTAGTTCATAACTAAATAAGAAAACATCTCAGAATAATAAAGAATACAAAACATAAAGAAAACCCAAAACTCTTGAAAGGGAAATTGAAGAGAGATCTTCAGTCTTGATGGTGAATCTGGCTTCTGAGATGGATCAATTGGCTTTCTTGGAGTAATTCCTTCCTCCCTATTTTGTGTCCACTTTTCTTCCTCCTTTAGGGTGCATTTATAGGCTTTAGAATGCCTAAGAGCCCTCAAAATTAGCCTTTTCCGAATTAGATTCAACTTGGACTCGGTAGGGACATGCCCGTGTTACACACCCATGTGCAATTACTTCAGGCCGTGCTCGAGCCTGCCAAATTGACACGGCCATGTGATCTATCCGTGTGAGGAGGTCCAGGCCGTGTTGATTTCGTACTTTGGCCCATTTTCTTCGTTTTTGGCCCGTTTCTCGTTCCTTTCGCTCTCCTATGCCCTCCTAAGTATAAAACATGAAATTAATGCATTAGGAGCATCGAATTCACCAATTCTAATGGGAAATCATCCATAAAATGCGTTAAACATGGGGTAAAAATATGTATAAATTACGGTTATCAAATACCCCCACACTTAAGCATTTGCTTGTCTTCAAGAAAAATTCTCAACTCATAATCAAAATAAATTCTTATCAACTTATAATTTCTATCGATAATATCTCAAAATAATCCATAGGTAATCATACATTGAGAATTCAACTAAAAGAACATAAAAGTTTCAAACATTCCAAGTTGAGTATTTAATCATGCAAACATAGGTGTCTCCCCTCATCTAAGTAATTACCTTTGATTCAGAATATCACAGAGTTTCACATCCTCACTAAAGATTCACTCAAATCACTCGAGGTGTTTAAGGACAATAAATGAAGCACTCAATAGTCAATAATGAAAAGTCATTACCATAGGCTTGCATGAAAATCAAATCACCACCACTATAATTTAAGATGATACATCAATCAAAAGGTCTTTAGAGGGTTGTAATGAGGCTTGGTTAGAGGGTGTGGTCACAAGCTGAAAGAAAGGGTTAGAATCGAGATTGAGTTGAAAAATTACTTAACTAGAAAAAAAATATTTAATCATCACTTACGTACAACAAAACTCATTCTCTGACTATGGAATTTAAATACTGAAGCTTACAAATAGAAGATCACTCCTAATATGTATACATGTGTTTTTTTTAAGAACAAGTTAAATAACATAGACTAACTATTAAGAACAAGACATAGCTAAGCAATTTATTCAACTCAAATCTCGACAAAAATAGGGATTAATTTAGGGGATTTCGACAATAATGGGTTAAGGGTTAATATTAAGGGTAATACAAGAAATGGCTTGTTAGGCTCAAAGGGGTTTACTAGGGGTTAATCGTGGAGGTAGGCTTTTCATGGCATGAGTGGGTTAATCCTAAGTGCCTCTCTCATTTTGACATATCAAATCAAATAGTGTGGTCTTGACATGCATAATCAGGCAAGTTCTAAAATAACAATTCAATACTGACGCACTCAAAGCAATAATAAAAGTGAGCATGAAAGAATTAATAGATGCTCAAAAGGCTCAAGAATCTCACAAAAATTATGGCTTTTTGATGTTTAAAACTTGTGAATTCTAACTCAAAGTAATACCTAAATTTTGGGGAAACAACCTAAAATTTTAAATTCTTAAAAATCAACTTATCATGCTTGATTCTCTAATGTCTTGATGTTTAAACAATCAATGCATAAATGCCTATGTTTTAATTCAAGATATATCAATCAACGTCATAAATCAATCAAAATTTATCCTAAATACGAAATGAGAGCTTTTCAAGAGAACAAGGCAGTCATTCAGGGATTTTTCTGATAATGAAATAAATACCCCCCACACTTAAGATGTACATTGTCCTCAATGTACAAAGATAGATAGGAAAAGATAAATTTGCAATCATAAAATAGGGGGAGAAGTGAAACTTCCTATATGATGAATTCCTCGAACTGGAGTTTTAGAGAGTAATCGGTGCGAGAGTGGAGAAGGATACTCCGGCTGTGGTAGAGGTTCATTAGTCCATAAGTCCTGCGCCAAAAGAATATTATATCTAGTGGTAGCTATGGTCGTGGACGATTAGGACATGGCAGTTGTGGAGAACCTTTCCCGGTGGAGTTTTTAGTTCCTATGCGAGAATGAGCTTAAGGGCTCTATATAACTATAATAAAATCAGGAACTTTTTAGGGGATATTAGGAAGAATAATTACTCATAAAGAAATAATCAAAATTGATAATTAAAAATAAAATTCTAAAATCTAATAAAAATAAAAAGTAGTTTTAATAAAAATTAAAAACATAAAATAATAAATAAATGTTTTTAAACATCTTCATCGCTGGATGGTTCGTGAGGTGGGACTGGCGATGAGATGTGGAGGTGCTGACAAATCTGCTGTAGAGTAGCATCAATGTTGTCAAATCATTGAAAACACTGCTGCTCGAATCGAGTGAGACGCTCAGAGATATCAGCATATGAAGCCGCCGCATGAACTGGACGAGAGGGTGGTGATGGCTGAGTCAGTGGGTCCTCGTGCTGTGGAGGGGCATCATCAGGAATGTCCTCATAGGCCTCCTCCTCAGTAGATTGGGCAAGACGATATTGAGAAGGGTAGGTTCCTCGGCGCTTTTCGATCATCCTCATACTAAGCATGCTCGAGATGCCTTGTGGAGACATCTGGCTAATGAGGGTTAAGGATGGTTCTTGGGCTACGGTGCTGAGAAGCCCGAAGTGTCGAGCCAACTGAGTAACATAGGGGCCAATGGAGATGACCCCCTTCCTATGTCGCTCCGTCTAGTGCTGAATCACGAGGGCAATGAAATAAGCAAGGTCAATAACGCGTCTGTACGATATACACCATAAAAAGTAGGCGTCATGAGTGTTGACGACGCCAGTGCTCTCTCGCCTTCTTGTAATCGTATAAGCCAAAATGACGTGTAGGTACCTCAGGGATGGTAGGAGAACTGATGCCTTGGAGCGGCTAGGATTGTAGGAGGCAGCGCCAGGGGCCAAAGTGTGCCAGCACATTGAGGGAGAGAAGTGGATGTGGCAAGTGAGAGCATGTAGTTCATTCTCCTCCTTGAACTCCTCGTATATAAGCCCAATGCAGCACCGAACTCTGGGACGCTTAGCTGGCGGATTAATCCACCTAGGCAAAATTGGACCGTGTCGGGATCATCGTAGTTCGTCATTACGGTCTGAAGATGGAACGTTCAGTATAGTTCCATCGTGATCTCGAGATACGTCGGCTCGATTATTCCAAAGAAAAGCTCTCAAGGGTCGGTGGTTAAGAGGGCCCGAATCGCATTAGCCAACTGAACTTGTTCCACAGCAGCCCAGTCGATGCAGTGGCCTGCAATTAAAGGTCGGGCCCGAAGTATTTGGTAATGTTCTTATTGGGGCCAACGGGGGAACTGCAAGAGAGGGTGACAAATTTTCGCGTTTGGACTAGCGGAAGATGACGCTCCCTTCCTTTTCTTCGAAGCAGGTACGACGGTTTTCTTTCCTCGTGAAGACGACATGATCCTGCAATCAAAACCATTAATTCATCTTGAGGAATGATCAAAGTAAAATGAAAACAAATTTTAAATAACAATCATAATTTTAGAAACGACTAAGGCTACTAAGTTAACCAAAGCAATCAATTGTACGGCGTAAAAATGGCAGCGGATTTCATGGAATGCAACATGTTTGACGGATGAAAAATGTTAACACTAAAGGCATGAGTATGTCTATTGTTCTAACCCTAAATATTTACTTCTAACTAATCAAATGGAGTAGAGAAATCATGTAATGAGTAAGAATTTCAACATGAAAAAGATGATAACTTGTTCTATAAATGAAATTTGTGTGATAGAAAGATGAAAATAACATGAAATATATAGATTACTATGATAAATAGCATTATAAATCAGTGAAATAAAAGAGAAAGAAGTAAACAAATGCTGAAGGAGATAGATTAGGTGTCAAAAATGAAGTTGGAAGCGGCGCACGGGCGTGGCGGGGAGGCCGTGTGGAATTGCAACGGCTAGGGTTAGGGTTTTTGAGTGGGGAAGAAAATGAATAGTGCAGGGTATTTATAGATTTTGGAGCACACGACCAGGTAACACGCTCGTGTTTCCCAATTTCAGCCCGTGTGATTCGCGAATTTTGAATTTGGGCGCGTCTGACATTTAGTCCACGCCAGTGTTCTTTGGACGTGTAGGTGCACACAGCCGTGTCGCATGGCCGTGTCTGGTGTTGTTCGCTTCTCCCACGCCCGTGTATGAAGACCCACGCCCGTGTCAATCTAACAGGTTTGACCATGGGTGCTAGACACGGGTGTGTCGCGCACCCACGCTATTTTAATAGGTTCGCCCATGGTTTTTTCACACGGCCGTATCGCACGCCCATATTGTTTTGGCAGGCTCGACCACGGCCATGTCGCACGACCGTGGCGTTTTATCGTAGCCCGTGTTTTGGGAAATCTTTGCCCTATTTTCACATGGCCCTAAGCACGCCCGTGTTCTTGGCCGTGTCTCTGTGGAAAGCCAGTATTCAAGAGCTCCGTTAGTAAGTTAGGTGTTGAAGACTAAATTTTAAAGAAGTTAATACAGTTAGTGTTCAGGTTGCCTCCCGAGAAGCGCTTATTTATAGTCTAAGCTCGACTTACCTCTCCGTTGAATGATCATGGTGGTTTGAGGAGTTTATACTCCTCATTCCTGCTATCAATCTCATCAAAATAAGGTTTTAAACGTGTCTTATTTACCTTAAAAGTGCCAAACTTGGGATGACTCACCTCGACCGTACCGAATGGGAAAATGCTGAGTACCGTAAGAGGGATTTCTTCATTCGGTGTGGTAGCGACAATGTGGGGATCTGCGGCATCTAATAAGACTCTATCTCCAACCTTAAGTTGATTTGGAAAGATATTGAACTCGTTCTGTCATAGATTCAGTTTGTCGGGTGTTCTCGGTTTATACGTACGCCATTCATCTAGCTCCTCGATTTGTAACCTTCGATCTTCATGAATAGGTCCTCTACTATTACTTGAGAATGGCTCATGTACTTCCTTCAGACTCATTTCCTGGAAAGAAGGTTGCACCATATTGTCAGTTTTAGTAGAATGGTTTAGACGATCACCTTTAATTTCCAATGTGTTGCCGGAGTTGCGAGCTTGAAGGGTGATTGTTTTGTCTCTCACACGGAGTGTGAGTTCACCTGTGCCAACATCAATAATTGCTTTAGCAGTTGCTTAAAAGGGCCTTCCTAGAATTAAAGAAGTGTTGCTGTCCTCCTCTATGTCTAGAATAATGAAGTCAACAGGAAATACAAACTTATCGATTTTAACTAGCACATCTTCAATAATACCCCTAGGGAATCTTATAGTTTTATCTGCTAATTGAATGCTCATCCTAGTCTGTTTGGGTTTCCCGAGACCTAGTTGCTTAAACATTTTGTAAGACATGACGTTGATACTAGCCCCTAAATCAGCTAATGCATTATTAACATCTAAACTACCAATTAAGCAAGGAATCGTAAAATTCCCTGGATCTTTTAATTTGTTTGGTAGCTTATTTTGCAGAATAGCTGAGCGCACTGCGTTTAGCTCTACATGCGACGCCTCGTCCAACTTCCACTTATTTGCTAAAAGCTCCTTTAAAAATTTCATTGCGTTTGGCATCTGCGATAGAGCTTCAATACACGATAAGTTAATGTGTAATTATTTTAAGAGTTTAAGGAATTTACCAAATTGTTCATCTGAGCGGTCTTTCCTTGTCGCATTGGGGTATGGCACACGAGGTTTATATTCGACATTCACTGATTTCTTTTTATTATGACCTACCTCACCTTGACCTTTTTTCTTGCCTCGGTTCTGGTTCAGGCTCAACGACTCCTTCGTCATCTTGAATATTAATTACGTTGAGTTGTTCCCTGGGGTTGGGTTTAGTATTACTTGGCAAGCTACCTTGTGGTCATTCGGAGATTAGTTTGGAAAGCTGGCCTATCTGAGTTTCGAGCCCTTGGATAGAAGCTTGTTGATTTTTAAGTGCTGTCTCAGTGTTCTGAAAACGGGTTTCTGACACCAATATAAACTTTGAGAGCATCTCTTCAAGGTTCGGCTTCTTTTCATGTTAATAGGGTGGTTGTTGAAAACCCAAAGGATGTTGTGGTCTTTGATTTCCTTGACCGCCCCACGAGAAATTGGGGTGGTTTTTCCAACCTGCATTGTAAGTGTTAGTATGGGTTATTTTGGGATCGAGAGTTATTGTTACCCATATATTGGACTTGTTCCTCCTCAATGCTAGGGTTGAAGGGTTGATACTCTGTGCATGCTTGTCCTCCATTTGTCTCGCACCTCATTACTGGATGTACCTGGGTAGAACCAAGCAAACCATCAATCTTTTTATTTAGAAGTTCTACCTGATTTGATAGCATAGTAACTGAATCGACGTTATAAACGCCTGCTATTTTAGTTGGCTTAGTCCTCATGACTTGCCACTGATAGTTATTCAGTGACATCTCATCTATAAACTCATAGACATCTTCAGGTGTTTTATTATTGACGGTTCCGCCAGCAGCCGCGTCAACCATTTGTCGAGTCGAAGGATTTAGGTCATTATGGAACGTTTGAACCTATAGCCAAAGCGGTAACCCATGGTGAGGGCACTTTCTCAGTAAGTCTTTGTATCTCTCCCATGCATCGTAAAGAGTTTCTAAGTCCATCTGCACAAACGAAGAGATATCATTACGTAATTTAGCCGTTTTAGCTGGCAAAAAATATTTTAATAGAAATTTTTTGATCATTTGTTCCCAAGTAGTGATTGACCCTCATGGTAATGAGTTCAACCATTGTTTATCTTTGTTTCTCAATGAAAAAGGGAATAACCGAAGATGAATGGCATCATCAGAAACACCATTAATTTTAAATGTATCGCATAGTTCCAAGAAGTTTACTAAGTGAGCGTTGGGATCCTCATCCTGCAAACCATCAAACTAAACAAATTGCTGTATCATTTGAATAGTGTTAGGTTTTAGTTCAAAAGTATTTGCAGCTACAGCAGGTCTAACTATGCTCGATTCAGTTCCTATTAAAGAAGGTTTATCATAATCGTACATAGTGTGTAGAGCAGGATTTTGCTTAACCGCAATTGCAAGACGTAGCTGATTGTCTTGGTTTTCAGCCAGCTCTTTGGTTGGGGGTTGAGTATCGTCCTCTTGCTCGTTCTCTGTGTACCTTAAGCTTCGCCTTATTTCTTTGTGGTTTCTGCGAACTGTGTAATCGATTTCTTTGTCAAAAAGTAGTGGTCCTGACGGGTTTCTTCTAGTCATAAACTATAAAAACCTGCCAAGAGAAAGAAAAAAGTAAATTAATAAACAATAATAAATTAAATTAAATTAAATTTCAAGAAAAATAAATGGCTAAAGTAATAAAAATTGAGCATTCCTAATATCTTAGTTCCTTGGCAACGGCGCCAAAAACTTGATCGCGTGATTTCGTGATAGGTTTTAAATATTTATAATTAATCGTTCTTGAAACTAACTATTATCCCGATGTAGGCAAGTGTACCTATCGAATAGTAGTATAGTTTTAGCAAGACCGGATTGTCGAACCCAAAGGAACTAAAAGTACTAGTAATGACTGTCTTTTTATTATCTAGCCTAAGAAGAAAGAGGTTTTGTTTTAACTAACTAATTATCTAAACTAAGAATTCACAAAGAATAGAATTGGGGAATTGCTTTTGGGAAAATCGATTGAATTAAAACAATACCTAAGGAAAAATCTACCTAGACTGTACTTGTTATTCTGGCTCCGAATCGGATGATTTATTCATTTAACTTGTTCCGTAGAGATCCCTAAGTTAAATTATTATCCCTATTCAAGACTAATAACGTCTAATCCCTAGATTGAACAATTGAGACCTTTCTCTAATTAACACCCTAGGGTTGCATTAACTCGATCTATGGATCCCCTTATTAAGTTTCACCCTAATCCGGCAAAATCTTGTCACCCTATGTCTAGGCGCGCAAACAACTCCGCTTAATTATGACAAATGTACTCTTAGACAGGGTCTATTCCTCCTTTGAATAAGAGCTTATCTTGAATCAGTATCCTGGGATATCAAAACAAGAATTAAGAATACATAATTAAGAACAAGTTAAATATTTATCATAAAATTCAGAAAATAATAACAAGATTCGTCTTAGGTTTCATTCACCTTAGGTATTTAGGGGTTTTAGTTCATAACTAAATAAGAAAACATCTCAGAATAATAAAGAATACAAAACATAAAGAAAACCCAAAACTCCTGAAGGGGAAATTGAGGAGAGATCTTCAGTATTGATGGTGAATCCTGCTTCTGAGATGGATCAATCGGCCTCCTTGGAGTAATTCCTTACTCCCTATTCTGTTTCCCCTTTTCTTCCTCCTCTAGGGTGTATTTATAGGCTTTAGAATGCCTAAGAGCCCTCAAAATTAGCCTTTTTTGAATTTTACTCAACTTGGCCTCGACAGGGACACGCCCGTGTTACACGCTCGTGTGCGATTACTTCAGGCCGTGCTCGAGCCTGCCAAATTGACACGGCTGTGTGATCTGCCAGTATGAGGAGGTCTAGGCTATGTTGATTTCGTACTTTGGCCCATTTTCTCCATTTTTGGCCTGTTTCTCGTTCCTTTCACTCTCCTATGCTCTCCTAAGTATAAAACATGAAATTAAAGCATTAGGAGCATTGAATTCACCAATTCTAATGGGAAATCATCCATAAAATACATTAAACATGGGGTAAAAATATGTATAAATTATGGTTTATCAGTTTCCTACTAAAATACCCAACTCACAAGCCAGCTAGCTCAAAATGTATGAATGTGTGGAACTAGAATCAATTAAAGAAAACAATAGTATAGTTCACAAAGTGAAGGTACATGTAATGACGTTGTTAATAACTTTTTTCCTATGGTTTCCTAATAGCATACACTCCTAGAAGCCATCCTATTTTAGCTTGAGTAGCAACTGTGTGCATTAGGGTTTGCTATCCAGCTTGTCTTATGTCATTACCTCTTCCTCGTCTTCGACCGTAGACCCTTACTCACGCTAATGTGGAGGCTACATTCTGCGTTTTCGATCTCTCTTGTTGTTCTAGGCAGTACCTTAACATGTTTTCTTTAGACCCATACTTGAAACATACCCTAGTCAATTTTTGGCATTCCCCAGGATGCCTGCATTCGTAATGTTCACAAAGTGGCCATCTTAGCAATTGGTACGAACCTTCTTTTCAGCCTTAGTGTTACTCTGCTACCATAACTAATCTATTTGTAACTTGTGTCTGACGTTTCTACCAGATTTATGCGATTCACGATCCTTCTTAGATGTTCATCCAGATTGCCCAGATGTTCATGACCTCGTTATAGTTTTTGGAGCCACTACCTTTATCTCCTCAGCACTCCGCCTTTTCAACCAATTCATCAAAGGTCATCGTGTTGTGAGCTACTAGATAGAGTTGGATGTCACGATGTAACCCAAAACAAAATCTTTTATAGCGATCCCTTTCAAGAAAGACCATCTCAGTTGCGTACTGGTTTAGTCACAAATATTCAATTTCATACTCGGCTACAGAAAGTTCTTTTTACACCTGTTAATGAATCCTCGCTTGCTAACTTTGATGTACAGTTCGCCCATGAACTTATTCTTAAATGTTTCCAGGAAAAATCTCGAAGTTAATCGATTCGCAGTAGTTCCTTGCATTATTGTGCCCCACCAGTGATGGGTTTCGCCAGTAAGTAAGGACACAGTACATCCCAACTTTTATTCCTCAGTACAAGCAATCTGCTCAAAGATCATTTCCACACCACTAAATTCCTTACCACCTAGAGCTCGCAGACGCTCTAATGGCAATCATAGACTGACTGGAGCAACATTTTTACTAGAGACACATTGGAAAGCCCCAATTATCACT
The DNA here is from genome assembly GCF_007990345.1 of Gossypium hirsutum. Classification (NCBI taxonomy): domain Eukaryota; kingdom Viridiplantae; phylum Streptophyta; class Magnoliopsida; order Malvales; family Malvaceae; genus Gossypium; species Gossypium hirsutum. Next base: position 110,190,944 of record NC_053431.1, read on the forward strand.
TGTACTAATGGTTTGACATTGTCATCCAAAATATTTGCCCTACGATATCGCACAGGCGGCGCCGAAGTCCTATCATCCTCTAGAGCATCCGCAGGTCCATCAACACCGCGTTCATTCCTTTGAGAGGCATTTTACTAAATCTAAACATGCATAAGACACAAGATTAAGCAAGTATTCTAAAGCATGTTCCATTACGTATCCTACGCATGTCAAACTCGATTGTAAACTTAGTTCGCCAAAACATATTTACAAATATAGGTCACCAAAACATATCTGTGAATATAGTTCGCACTCCTGTAAGAACATCACACTAAAACATATATGTGAGCACAACTACTAAGAAGGTGAGTAGCAGAAAGTGATTCGAAGCATAACTCTACAAAAGAAACATCTAAACCTATCGACAAATAATTGTGCTTATCAATTCAAATAATTTACAAATTTTGCGAACCTATTGAATTAACCAACCTAGAAAACCTAACAAGTTAACCAACCAACCTAGCGAGCTATGATACCAAAAAATGTAACATCTCGCACCCAATCTGATTGTCAAACCTGAGCTATGGAATGCCACATTAGCCACCTAAGTAACTCTCCATTAAAACCGAACCTAACCACCAGCACACCACAAGTTCAAACACAAAATATGCTTAAGTTACCAACATGCAGCGAATTATCATATAAGTACTTTCAATAATTGTAACGACCTTATAGTTAGGGGTGTCGAAAAGTGCATTCTCGAGACTCCATTCCCATAAATCGGACTCGTAAATATTTATCAAAAATATTTATGAAGTTAGTTGTGTAGTTAATTAGATTTCACTTAATTAGATTTTGGTTAAGTGGATTTGCAAGAATTAAGAATTATTATTGTATAAGGACTAAATCGCATATAAGGTAAAAGTTAAAATATAGATTAAAAATTTATTGAGGGACTAAAGTAGAAAATATAAATTTTCCTTGTTAGTGGACAACTTTATGAAGTATATATATTATATTTAAACTTATCATATATATATATTAATAGTTAATAAATTAAAATTTAAAAGTATGTATATGTATTATATAATATATAATATATAATAAATGAAATTATATTAGATAGAAAGTGGAGAAATGTGAAAGAAGACATGAAAATTTAAATAGAAAGAAAAAGAAAGAAGAAAAGAAGGAAGAATACACGGAACCTAAGGTTTTTAGCATTCAAACTTCAATTGGTTAGTCAATTTAGTCCATTTCTTATAATTTTTATATTTTTGGAATTCCGGTATTAAGTACTACCCGACCCATGTCGAAATTTTAACATTTCTTAATATTTTAAATGTTTTTATTGTTGAATAGATTTAGTAATGTGATTTAATTGATAGATTTTTAAGCTAGAAACGGAAAAGGATTAAATTGTAGAACAAATTGTAAATTTTGAGTAATAGGGACTAAATTATGAAAAATGCAAAATTTAGGAGTTTAATTGAAATTAGGGAGCTAAATTTAGCTTAAAGTGAAATTAGTATAAAATATGGGATTAAATGTGAAGAATAAAAATTAGTCTCGATTTAGGGACTAAATTGGAATTTAAGCAAATATTGAGTAAAAATTGAAATATTCAATGTGAAATTAAATTGTGTTGTATTGATGTATTTTAATTATTTTAATTCTATAGCTAACATCGTATCGGAATCCTTAACTAAAAAGGGGAAAGATAAAATCCACGTCGAATAGCTCAGAATCCATGGTTTGTATTTCTATAATCTGAACCTAGTTGTTAATTGTTGTATTTTGATTTAATGCATATTGTAAGTGGTTGAGGTGAGTATTTTGGCACTTTGATAGTGAATTGAAATTATAGTTGATTGCAATGGATTGAATTGGTATATACATTATGAATGTATTGATTATTTCAATTGAAATTAATGTATATGTAAATGTGATAATGTGCAAATATAAGTATTGGACATTGGTTGTATTTGAAAAGTGAAGCGAAATCTTATTAACTGTATTGGGCTAAGTTGGATATAGATGGCATGCAATAGGATAGGAAGAGTTTAGGGATTTCTTCGACTTCGAGTCGATGAGGCACTGGGTGTCAATTTGCTTTGGTTTAATCGATGAGACACTGGGTGTCAATTTATATAGCGCTGGGCGCAGTTATTACTTCAGATTTATCCGATGAAGCACTGGGTACCAAACTGGTGTGTTGGTTGGATCCGTGTATCTATTTGAGTCTCAGTCGTGCTAATAGGGTAGATAAATAATAAAGTTCTATAGTTGATATTGAAATGGCATGGTATGTGAAATGGAAATGATATAGTGAATTGAAAATCAAATTTGAAATATGTTGTGAATAACTGGAATATATGATTTATGTACTCATGAATTGAATATGAAATGGATAATGTCATTATTTAAATGAAATTTGGATTGATATGTGAAAAGCTATTTATATAGCAAGTGATGTGAATTGAGATATTTCTTAAACAAATCAAATATGATAGCATGTGAAAATTTAGTATGGTATGAAATGATATGGTAATATGCATGAGTTTGAAATGATGGTCTATGGTAATTGTAAGCTTAGACAATAGATGTTCGTATAATTCAAATTATGCATTCTTGTATAATTATGTCTTTAATTGTTGATTATAGAAATATCACTGAGTTTTACTCAGCGCACGGTTTTGTTTTCCGTGCGCAGGTTAGGTACTTCTCTTTTGATCGCTAACTCAGCATCTAACAACGATCCCGATCTCAAATGTGGTGAAGTGTACCTTTTGTGATGGCATGTATCTAGGATGTCTTAAGTTTATAGTTATTTTGTGAATGGTTTGTAATAAAGTTAAAGTATAATGTTGGTTTAAGCAAAAATAGTATATGTTTGTGTTTGAAGCCATAAATTGGCATGTTGGTTTGAACCAAGACTTGTTAGGTATAAGTGAATTTTAAATTAGATGTGTTAGGTAGTTATAAGCTAGGCTAAATTGATTGATTTTGGCATGTTTAAAACTTTGATTTGAATGATGCATGGATGATATATTTTGATGAAATAACTTGTGGTACCAATGAGGGTACATTGGTTAGGCACTTAGGATGGTTGTTTCGGCATGTTTTGAGCATGTTTGATCGTGTTTTGAATAGGTTAAACGAATGGTTTTTGAGTTGCTTAATGGCCAAGCAAGTAGGAATTGGTAAACTTGAGTTTTAAGGTGCTTTTGGTTGCACACAGCCTAGCCACAAGGGCGTGTGTCACACATGGGCATGTGTCACACACAAGCAACATACATGGGTGTGTGACCTAAGTTAGAAAGTTACACGGCCTGGCCACACAAGCATGTGACCCCTGTAGTTGCATTTTTCTAACTTTTTCCTCAAATTTTCAAATTTTCCCAACTTAGTCCTGAATCGTTTCTAAAGTGATTCTAAGGCCTCGAAGGCTTGACTAAGGGATGATATTCATGCTTAATGATGGATTATGTTGTGCTTATTGAAATGTTTTGAAATAAGTGATTTAGGTAATGTTGATTTAGTAGTGCTCTGAAACCCTATTCCAGCGATGGATACGGGTTTGGAGTGTTACAATAATACACTTAAACTAACTTGTATTCAACTGGTATTCTAGTTTAAGTAAATAGTTTACACATCTCAATATTAAGGTTTGTTCCTAGTGTAGCTCGCACATTCTAAGGCTTAGCAGTGTAAGACTTCATTAAACAGGGTAAGTTTCGCGAACTACCCCTACGTGTTTAGATACTGCGAACTTGGTTGACAAGGTTTCTCCTATTCTACATATCAAAATTTATTAAGGGTTCGCAAAACCAGTTTTCCAAATGTTGGGGTTCGTACATTGAACAGTTCACCAACCCTGTTATCGCGAACACTAAGTTAGAATTTAATTACTGAAGTATGAAATTTTTAAATTAAGAAAAACATCAAATCTAACTTTGACTATATTTATATGCTTAAAACTCAGATGTGTTTATAAAATATTAATAGTAAACAAACATAAAAAAACATAAAAGTAACTAAGTCCTAAAACAATCGACGAAGTCAACAGAAAGATATCTCTAAGCCCAAACAGATTCATACATTACCTTTATGTCCAAAGTTCACTTGTACATTCCTTCTAGTATTAATGCTTCATCAAGATCACTTGGCTTGTCGTTACTGACCATGCAATTTAACTATCTGCAGTGTTTATAAATGAGTGTGTGAGCTCTTACAAACTCAAAGAATATGCAGGAAAGAAAAACCATAAAGCATGCACAAAACATAAGTTAAGGAAAGGCTTTGCCAAATCTCTGAACGCCGAACTAGTTTCATTATACTTACATGAAGTCTTGTTCGCAGTTACTCATTGTCAGTTAGCTTAAAAACAACAAAACATAATATTTCAGAAAACATAATCTTAGTAAAGTGTGTTTTATTGTTGGATAAGCGGATTTCCTTATAACACCTCAGAATGACTCAATGAGTCTTAACATGTCCCATAAGTGTAGCATAAAGCTAAATACTTTCCAAACATACCAACATGTCCCATTGAATAGAGCTTAGCTCAACATTCCCTTACCTTTTCATTATATCCTAGGGCCTCTCGCCCAAATCACAAAACATAAGTGTGAGTACTCATAATTCTAAGGCATGCCATTATATCCAACGGTGTCAGAAGTTTATCATGTCAAAACATTTACTTAAACATAGAGCTTGCAAATCATGAGAAGCTCGCAGATCATTGTTCATATCTAGCTCATAGGATTGGGCTTGTATATCACTATTCATAATATCGCATATTTAACATATTCACAAAGTAGAGTTTAGAAATGACTTACTCTCAAAACTTAGGTTAAAATCGTAAGCTCTTAATTAACATTATGGTTCTAACATACATTTGGCGATCCCTAAACACTCACCAATATGCTGAAACCTTAAACAAGCTTCATTTTTCCCTTGTCTTTGCTTGTAGATGGTTCTGTCAGGTTCAGAATTTCATAAACATACACAAGTCAATAACAAGAAAAGAACATTAAAACTCATACATAAACAAGAGCGAACTTAGGTTTACACATGTTAGTCTTTTGGTGAACCTAGTTTCCTTTATTGCGAACCTTTCTTAATTACCTCTAACATCAACACAACAGAGAAACAAAGTCTTACCTTAGATCTTAATAGCTAAGTTTTGGGTTCTTGTTTTCGTAGAAACTTGACAACAAGATAATTAATGAAAGAATTTGAGATAATTTTTCGTTCAAAAGAATACAATTTTTTTTCATAGAAAGGGCTTAATTTATAGGCACTAAGTGTTTTGATGTTTTTAGGATACCTAGTCGTAGTAGAAGTAGGAAAGATTTACATGCATGGAAGGTGTTGCGAAGAAAAAAGCAAGTTGACTTTCCTAACCTTGGTATAATTACCCTTTGACTATTCTTACTTTTTACTCTTAGCCTAAAACAGTGATTATAGCTCACCAAGCCCACTAGCAATCCCTACTTCACCAAGCCAACTGGAAATCACACTTCGTTAAATCCACTAGCATCCCTAATTTGCCAAGCCTTCCAGTGTTTTTGAGGTCATTAGAGCTTGATTTAGCTGGCTTGTGTACCAATTTGTTAAACTATTAAAGTTTTAAAAAATTTTCCATTGTTAATTTCTTAAAGTTTTAGGTGTTAAATTGACAAAAATTAAGCTTAGATGTGAAGATGAACTAAATTTTAAAGCTTGATTGATAATTTGTACATTAGATACCAAATTTAATAAAACATAAAATTGTCAGTATGAGTAAGAAATAAGAGGTCCCTAATGAGTAATAGTGAAATCAAATTTCAATCCAGAGCTTTAAATCGAAAGTTATGCTTATCTCGGGTTTAGGGACTAAATTGAAAAATATGTATGACTTTATATTATTCGTAGTTAAAAACAACGCAGGACCATTAAAAGGGAAAGGAAATTCGAGAGTTGACGATGAGTGACACAAGCTTTTAGTTTGTATCTTTATGATCCAAGATCAATCTAGTTATTACTTATTCATGACATTTTGCGTTATATAAATTGATGTGGATCATTAATGGTTATTAAGTTGAAATGCTATGGTTGAAATTGAATATCAAGACAGGGACTAAATAAAATAAAATAAAATAAAGAGTTGTATGACTTAATTGATATAGGAAATTGGTATGAAATTGAGCTAAATTATGTTATATTATATGATAAAATGATGGATTGATATTGATTTAAAATGATGAGATGTGATTTAAGCTATATGATGAAATTGGAAATTGGTTATTCTATTAATTGTACAAGTCTATACTTTGGTTTGTCCAATGATGCACTTACGTGGCAATATAATTGTTTTGGAATATCCAATGATGTAACACCCCAAACTCGGCCCAGACGTTACGGTCGAATTCGGCGTGTCACATTGAAGTGTTTTTCGAAAACCATGTTTTCATTGAAAACCCTTCTTGATGTAAAACTCATTGGAGCGTTATTGTAAAACTCATGTTTTAATTAGAAATCTTTGAAAATAATATTTTCGTTATAGATTAAAGTGAATGGAAGCTATGCACCAGGTAGGAAGCCAAAAAAGAGGAGGTGAGTCTATTGGACTGCTTAAGTACCAAGCTCTTCATGGATCCAATCCTAGACATGCACACATCCATTGCCACACTTAAAGCATATTACTTGTCCACAAACAACAAATTAAGTTTAAGTCCATTTAAAATATTTATTTCCTTTGAAAACATTAACGTTGCGGAAGCTTTGCTCGGTAATCGTGATATTTTGAAAATAAGTAACTTTTACAAAACACGCCCTAGAGCTAACCAATTTAATAACCCAAAATATTAAAAATAATAAAAAGAGCGGCCTTATTACATCTTAAACCAGAATAAAAATAATCAAAATAATAAATGCGAAACTTATTTTAAAGAAAACAGAAACTTAATCTTCGTGGCCACACTGAATCCCGCCCAGCTCCAAGTCCACCAACTAGGGCTCACCTGCAAGGATGGAAGGGAAAGGGGGTGAGTTTGGAAAACTCAGTGTGTAAAGTATCCCAACCAGAGCCCAAATCAGTTCAAGCTTTACTGGGCCTAAGCCTTATTCAAAAATTAGTGTTAACTGGGCCTTAGCCCATATCAATATTAATATGGGCCATAGCCCCTTACAGTATCAGAGTATATTGGGCCTAGCCCATATCAGTATTAATATTGGCCATAGCCCTATTACAAGTCGAGATATATTGGGCCTTGCCCATATCAACACAGTTGGGCCCATCTCAATACAGTTGGCCCATAACAAAACAATCTCATATGGTTAATGCATGATAACCCCATCCAACCCTGCACTTGCCTCCGTCCATCTCTACACTTCTGTGGGGAATAAATCACCCACGCCATCCCTACACTTACAGTGTTAGCGCCGTTTGCGGCACTAACTATAATCTGTAGCAAAGCTGCTTATATCAGAATATGTGGCACAGCCACCAGAACGGGTTCTTCCTCCATAACATAACCCAGATCCCATGCAACAGATGTACATGTCATGGCTTACAACAAACATAATCAGAATATCATGCATTTCAGTCAAAATTAACCTTAGGGGTATAACAGTCATTTTGCACCTAGGGGTAAAACGGTAATTTTCATACTTAGGGGTGTTTTAGTAAAATTCACTATTCTAGAGTTTACATACATATTCTAACCATTAACACATTAACAGAAGCGCTTACCGAGCGTTTTTACCGAATGGGGCCCGTTGGCCCATTAACCCGTTTTCGGCCCATTAAGCCCAAATATACCGAAGTGCACGAAATTGCGCACTCTACAATCATACTCCTTGCGATTACCAAAATTAACAACCAAACCACCTCACAAGCGCTCGCACGCTCGCAAGTTCACAAATGCCGGCTTTTCGGCTTTTCGGCTTTTCGACTTTTGCCGATCTAGTCTATGAGTGGGTGTCGTTTACACACCTGTTTTTCGATGAAACGTTGACGAGTTCCACACACACGAACTGCCTACAATTGGATTACAACCATATCAATCTAATTATCGAAAACAAACCACGTATTTAACCCATTACTATATTCGGCCAACACAGCCTTAGATCCCAGAGTTCTTTACCTTTTTCCGAAATATGGGTTAGATCTGAAGAGCCAACCGAATTAGCCTTCAATCCCTTTGTTGTACGTCCCCTTACTCATGCTAACACTTACACAACCAAACAGAAAGAGGCACAAAACCCTTAGTCCAAAACGCTAGCCACCCATAAGGGTTTCGACTTTTCTTAATTCCTGTAATGAAAAAATAGTTTCGAAAACTTACCACCGGTTCCTTCAGCCAACGATTCCACTTTAGTTCTTATTAAATTCTGATGGAGATCTAACCTTCAAACCCTAGCAGAAGTCGGTCCTTTTCTTGGTCTAAAGATTCGGCTATGCCCCTAAACTATGGGGTTTTCGGCTTTTTGAAATAGTGAAGAAGATGAGATATGAGAGTTTTGTAGTGGCTTTGTCGACAGAACTTTAGGGTTTAGAAGAAGAAAGAATCGACCACAAGATGGAGAAGAATCAAATATTTGGCTAGGAGAAATCGGCACAGAAAAAAATATAGGCTTCGGAATTTCGGCTTTTATAGCAATTGGTTATGGAGTTTTAGAAAGAATGGGAATGGATAAGTAGAATGGTGGGAAGGTTCGGCTAGAAAAGAAAAGAAAAAGAAAAGAGGATGGAAGAAGAGAGGAAAAACAATGAAGGTTAATCTCAAAAAAAATAACAGTAGATATGAATGGCCCCAACCTAAATCGACTAATTACTTAAAAATACGCAAAACTAAACAAAAAGAAAAACAACCCATACACCAAAATTTTAAGAGGTTTTCGGCATTTAATTGCCTATAGCTGAATTGGTACTGCCATGAACCCTATTTCGGCATAAAATCCTTTCCAAGCTAAAATTCCATATTTTCCTCCTTAATTTCAGCCACCACCAATTCAAATTCCATCCAACCTCTTTGCATTACCCGCAGCAGTCCACCGCCTGACCGACTCAAGTCACTGCTAGGAGAGTTTCGGTCAAACTTTGACTCTCCCCACGTGAGCAGCAAAATTGATCCTTAGCGCGCACAGCAGCTCGAACTCCAGACCTCAGTCTGCCCTTGCACCTACGCCCGTGCTGCTGGCCACTGCACTATGCTTTCTTCCTCACTAATGTACGGTCACAGTTAAGTTTAAACCTTACCTGCTGAAGCTCCAGTCCGCTTAAAAATAAAAGGGAAATTTCGCCTACCACGCCACTTGAACCTTCAACCTCCAGAACACTCAGCCACATTGCTTGCCACTGCGACACAGCCTCACTTTTATAATAATATGACTGCATTTACATATAAGCCTTATTTACTTCAGTCACGGGCTACTTAAAAGAAATAATACACGTTTCGCTGTCCCCTGCATTCGAACTCGTGACCACTGGGTCTCCTTAGCGCGCTGCTGCCACTGCACCAAGGCACTCCTTGTGTTGAATTATACTCGTAACTCCTCTTAACCCTTATTTTAGCCGCGATCTGCATATTAAAAAACCCAAATTTCGCACGCCGCACCTTGAACCCAGGCACCTCCCTAGCGTCCTCCTAACGTCTTTAGCCACTAGGCCAGATGCCTGTTTGTGCTAAAACTTAGCCCTAATTTATTAATGAAGCCTACTGCCCAGATTCCCTTAAGAGGCAAGATTCAAGAATTTTGCTAAAGCTATGGGCCGAGCCCCGGACCATTCCCCACATTATACCCCTTCGTTACCTATTTAATTACTAATAATAATAATAATAATAATAATTTCATAAACATATCTAATAATAAAAATTTCAAATACCAATAATACAACAAATAATAATAATTTTCATAAAACTTTTCAAACATACATACAGTAATATTTTTCTAATAATAATTTTATCTCATAATACTAATTAAAATTTCATAAAAATTTAAATTATCCGTAATAATAAATATAGTAAAAATTTTCTAGTAGTAATTCAAAATTTTTTTCTTAAACGGTAATATTTAAAACTTCTTAATTATTCAGGTTTTCTTCTATCCGAATCCCAGACTCAAGGCCCAATTCTTTCTAGGCCCAATTTTTGGGGCGTTACAGATGATGCACTTACGTGTTAGTATATTTGATTCGATATATTGATGATGCGTTTACATGCCAGTATATTTTCTTCGATACATCTGATGATGCATTTAGGTGCCAACATGATTGCTTCGATTTATCCAGTGATGCACTATGTGTGCTACTATGCATTCTTCAATTTATCCGATGATTCACTATGTGTACTAGTATATTTCCTTTCGTTTATCCGATGATACACTCAATGCCATTTTGAGATGTAGATTGATTAATCTGAGTATCCATCTTGAAAATCTGAGTCAAGTTTATAGGATTCTATAAATGTGATTTGGCTATAAGGTAGATTGGTTATAAAATGTGAATTGATTTGGTATAGTTTCATACTTATGAAATGTGATATGTTATAACATATAAAAGATCATGTGATATGAGCCAAAAATAAGGCCTAAGGGTCGATTAAGTGAGTTAAAAAGCTCGAAAATGATTGAAATGAGATGAGATGAAATTAAGTATTTATGGATACGATTGATGGATGTATAGGATTAAGTATATGTTTACAAATGTGGTAAATAATTGAATAGGTGTATGTATAAAAATGTGGCCCAAAACATTTATTTAGTAGGTGGATTATAAGGTGAAACAGATTGACCGATAAGTATAACGTAAGTAAAGGATAAAATCATAATAGATTGATTGAATTAATTCCCTTATCATGTGATATAAAAAAGTATAGTTTTGATGATAATGTTGGAATGTTAAGCAAATTAGCTTACCTAATGGGATATGCATACTTACAGGGATGGATCCAAGGGGCGCGACCCTTGGAATTTTTAGATTTTGTGTTTACATTGTATAACATTTGCCCACATTGGCCAAATTATATTTCATATAATTCACCCCCTTAAGCCATAAGGTTATACTTTATATTAACAAAGTATTTTTTAGTTTTTAATTATATAAATTTAATAATAATAATAATCAAATATTAATGTATGATGGGCCTTGAAAGACTAAACTTAGAGGCCCAATATGGACTTTAAAGCCAAATTCCAGAATTAAATGATTTGGCCCGTACCCATACATATTTGGTTAGTAACATTCTTGTATTTTAATTTGTATGTCTTGCTAAGGAATTATTTTCCTCTAGTAAGGTGCTGACACTTCCAAAATAAAGAGAAAGGAGGTTCATATCGGGATTGAGAACACAGAGTAAAAAATACAAACTATCTTCCTCTCGACTCCTTACGCAAAAGACCTCTCAGTAATTATTTTTGCATAAATTATGTTCTTTATTTATTTTACTTTTTTTTGTTTTTCCTAAATGTTATTGTTTAATATACTATTACAATCTTTGGGTTTTTCGATTAAATTATGGTCAACAAAAAGATTGAATCTTTGTAACAGCCCGGTTTTAGCTAAATCAGAACAATGGTTTTGGAACCACAAATCTGAGGTCATAAAATTATGTTAATATTATTTTTTGTGTTTACAACATGTTATTTGATATGTTTGAAAATTTCGTGATTTAATTTTACCAACTGGTTAGTTAATTTGATAAAATGACTAAATCGCGTAAAATGTAAAAGTGACATACTAACTGTTTAAGTATTTATTTGCTATGATTAATTAAATGTGAGGTCCTTATGATGTGATTAGACCATATTTAGTGGATAATGAGATAAACAATCATCCATTATATGATTTTATAATGGTTTCATTAATGGCATTATAGTAACTTTGTAAATAATGTTATTAAATTAAACAAAAACATTATTTTGTTCATCTTTTCACCACCATTGCCGAAAATAACAAAGAAAAGAAACCATTTTGAAGCGTTTAGGTTTGGCACTTTAAATCTGAAATTGAGGTATGGATTTTGTTCGGTTTTAGATGATTTTTATGTTTTTGAGATCATTGCTTCGAATACTAGCTAGCCCATGCTTGATTTTTGAATTTGTTGATGTATTCGTGATTTGTCATTGTTGATAGCTTGATGTTTTTTTGGTTTGATGATGAAAAATAAATATTTGTTGATAGATTATTATGTTTAATTAAGTGATTTTTTATAAAAATGCTTATTTAGGATTAAATTGTGAAATTTGAAATTTTAGAGGTCAAAATGTGAAATAAATGAAATTAATGGGCTGCTAGGGACCTAGGGAGAATTCAGCCTAACATGAGTTTATTGAAATTTTGTGTATTTTGTGTTGTTTTGAAATAGGGACTAAATTAAAAAAATGTGAAATATAGGGGCTAAAGTGCAAAATGCCCATTTATGTGCTTTGGATGAAAATTTAATGCATATATAATTAAATAAGTTGAATTTGTATTAATTTAGATCAAGAAATGAAGAAATCAGATTTGGATCGGGGGAAGTTGAAAGTTGTTGAATAGTCATTCTGGTCTGTTCGTTCTATACGAGGTAAGTTCATAAGTAAATAAATGTCCTTTAATGCAAATGAATATGTTTTATATATTGTCGAATTGATATGTGTGTATATATATATATAGACATGTTGCCGAATTGATTGAGCATTTGATGGTTTGTTTCGAGCCTGAATTAATTGAATTACGACGTCCAAAAGCCCCGTACGAACCATAGAAATAGTATGGGATACGTATGTCATGACATTAGGATTTCCGAGGTGTGATTTCGTGTAAGACCATGTCTGGGACATTGGCATCGTATACGATTCGTATATGACCCTGTCTGGGACAGTGGCATCAAAATGTGAAAACATGTAAGACCATATATAGGATATGGCATTGTACGAGCTTATATGATTTCCGTATATCCTTTATGATTCCGAATGGTTCAACAAGAAATATCGAGTCGAAATCGAATGTGAAATTGAGCTAAATGATTCAGGTATGTGTGAAGTTTATATGTTCATGAAAGATTAAGGTAAGTATAGTACTTGATGTGGTAATATGAATTTTACATGATAAAAGGTGATTATATATGTATGTGATATTGGTTATATTCGGCCAACTAGAATTAAAATGTAAATTTTCTTTTGATGATTTATTTGCTTATGGCTTACTAAGCTTTCCAAGCTTACTTTGTGCGTTTACTCGACTTTTTATAGATTTTGGAAGCTAGCTACGAGCTCGGGGATCGTCTTGGAACATCGTTACACTATCGATCGTTATTTCGATACTTTGAAAGCTTGAATTTATGGCATATGGCATGTATAACCTAGTTTTTAATATAATTGGTTTTGAAATTGTATACATATATAGCCATGCGAAAATGGCTCGAATATGATGTTAATGCTTGTGTGTATTCGGTCATGTCTTAAGCTTATTTTGAAGGTATATTTCATGGTAAATATGTTTGTGATGTTGGTTATATGATTTAGCAATTAGAAATGGTAAGTTTGATGTATAATCGGCTTTATAGTTAGCTCATTTGAAAGTGGCATAATTTGGCTTGGTACTAAGGTAAAATGATGAATATATATATTTGACTGTGTATTGGTTGTGTTGATTCGGTTTGTAATGGCAAAATATACACATATATTATGCTTGAATGATTGGGTTTTTAGGTACGGTTCATAATGGAAAATGATGATTATATTTTGAATATGTTTGATGGACATTTGAATAGCTATAAGTGACATAGTATTTTTGATATTATAATTTTGAGATAGTATGTTAAGCTTAAGATTGAAAGATGGAAATGGTATGAATTTTTGAATGTTGTATTAATGACCGAATAGATGGTTGTTTGAATGGATGGCATCTAAGGTTTAAATATGATAATTTGCATGCAAAATAGGTATGCTTGAATCGTTAATACTGCTTAATTGATAAATATTACTATGGTGAAATGGGTAAAAATTTTATAGGCTAATTTGCTAGCAGAATAGATGATGAGATGAATAGCTAAGTATATGAAATTTGGATCGGTTTTGAGCATGTGAATAGGGTGTAATGTGATTTCCCTATTTGTGACCGAATATGGTTAATAATATTAATATGTACGAAGGTGATTTATATTATTGAGCTGCTGGTTACTATACGAGTTGTAAAAATTTTCGTGATTAAGTTATTATAATTTTGTGCATAATTAAAATTGAAAGACTGTTCTGAGTTGTATTTTGGTTGGTAATGCCTCGTAACCCTAATCCGGCGACGGATACGGGTTAGGGGTGTTACAATCTTTTTCAAAAAAAGGGTGTTAGAAAGCAATAATGACCAATCGGTGCCTTAACCTTTTGTTATTAGTGGAGAAAAATCAAATATAGGATCTTCCCAAGCTCCTAAATGAGATATCAGGTCTTCTAAATCCCAAAATCCTAAATAAGATCTCGAGTCTTCCCAAGCTCCTGAATGAGATATCGGGTCTTCTCAAGTTACTAAATGTCCTCATAAGGTGCAGAGAGTTAAAACAAATGAGTTTAATGCTTATTCTTTAGAGCATGATACGAGACTTCTAAAATCCATTTGGTATTACCCTCCAAATCAACAATACGAAGCTTGTCGAACTTACATTAAGTTTGGGCTATATCAACAGATTCCTCTAAGTGAAGCTCTAACATCTCCTCAGTATATTAACAAGAATGGGCATTGATTTCTCCCATCTTGATACAAGTTATTTTTGGATTGGCTCAAGTTTTCGACAAGTAAAAATGTTGCATGTGTTTTTCCTTGTTTTTTCTTCAGCAAACCATTTGATCTTAATGGAAATACTTTTACAAGCCAAGGATTTCGATCATGAAAGAATGATCTAAATGTCCTTTTTTTTATTCATGTAGGTAAGGATGCAAATTCTTTACATATGAATGCCATGAAAAATTATCTCGATCTTCAGAATTCCTTGCAAAATATTGAGAGGATTATTAACAAACAAAATTCTAAAGAAGTTGTAAGAAATCGGCTACAGCTCAAGGTGTCCATAGATTTTGTCAAAATGGCTTGTATTTCAAGGTTGTGCCTTTAAAGGTCATGATAAAGCACAAGATTCAAGAAATCAAGGTAACTTTCTTTAACTAATAAAACTTTTGGATTCTTATAAAGAATATGTTGGGACAATTATCTTAGAAAACGCCCCTCAAAATGCACAGTATGTTAGTCTGATTGTTCAAAAGGATATTCTTTCTATTTTGGCAAGTAAAATCCAGGGATTAATTCAGCAAGAGATTAAGATACAAAGTTTTGCATTATAGTGGATGAAGCTCGTGATTAGTCAAAGAAAAAATAAATGGAAATTTTATTGCGATTTGTTGATAAATAAGGTTCTATACATGAGCAATTCTTTGATTTGGTTCATGTGAAGGACATCACATCGTTAGCTTTAGAGAAGGCAATTTGTAAGTTATTTTGCGTCTTTGCCTTAATGTGGATGATATTCGTAGTCAAGGATATGATGGTGCAAGTAATATACGTGGTGAATGGAACGGCTTGCAAGCGTTATTTGCAAAAGGTTATTGATTTGCATACTATGTTCACTGCCTCACTCATCGTCTCCAATTAACTCTAGTAGTTGCATCCAAGGAGGTTATTCCTATTCGTCATTTTTTTCATACTTGACTGGTATAATCAATTTGGTTGCTTCTTTAATCAAGCGGGATGATCAATTAAGAGACATTGAGGCATCTTATATCGCAGAGTTGATTGGCGGTGGTGAGCTTGAAACTGGCAAAGGGAAAAATCAAGTCGATTCTCTCCAATGTCCAAGCAATACTCAATGGGGATCTCATTTAGCTTCTCTCAATAGCTTGATGAGGATGTTAGATTCCATCTGTGTTGTATTACAAGATATCATTAAGTCCAGAAACCTTACTCGAAGGAGTGAAGCTGATGGAATATATGATGCAATGATATCTGTTGAATTTGCTTTCATCCTACATTTCATGATTGAGATGCTTGGAATCACTAATGATCTCTATCAAACATTGCAATATAAATCACAAGGTATACTAAATGCGACGCAGTTGGTGTCATCAACTAAAATGCTTCTCTAGAAATTCAGAAAACATGGGTGGGATCGTAATCTGTCATAATTTGGTGTAGCAAATTAAACTAGTTTTCGCACTATATGAGCTTAAACATCAACATTTTAGTTAAGTTTTAATTAAATTTTTGTAAGTTTAGTTAAAGCCAATAAAATGTGTAATTTGAGTCTTTTATTGACCTTAGGGGCTGAATGAGGCCTGAGGGTGAGCTAATATACTTTATGAGAGTGCAGGAGACCATTAAAAGGTGTGTTAACTCAATACTAGTCACTATGTTGCAGCATGGAGCACTAGATGTCACAACATAGATAGCAGAATAAAAGAATTCTAAGACTGCCTTCGATTTCACGATAAACCTCTAAAGATAAGCATATTGCCTTCGATGTCGCAACATAGGACCTGGGGTGTCGCGACAGCACCTCTGTACAAGAAAAAATTATAAGCTAGGGTCGTTTTGGTCCGCACAATAAAATGTTAAGCACAAGGACGGAAGCTGACCTAGGGTTAAAGATGACGACCACTCAAAGTCTATAAATAGGCTCATTTAACACATGTTATGGACAACTTTGATATTGTATAATTTTCTCTTTAGATTTAGTCTTTAGTTTCTCCCTTTTCATAGGTTTTAGATTTTATTTCAGTTCTTGTTATTTGCTTTTATGGGGATATCATATTTATGAAACACAATCAAACTCTGTGAGGATTCGACGTTTAATTCTAAATACAAATCAGGCTTCTTCTAAACTTTATTCTCTTGAATTATTCTTCACGTTTATCATTTCTATCAAGTTTATATTGTTTATTAGATCCACAAGGAACTAATCCTCCTATGGGGGATTAGCGAGTGGAGGTATGATTAATTAACTATTTTGTAGGGGTTTCTTAACGGATTAGCTGTTTAGGAAAGGAAGAGCCTAAACCCTAGGCCTGACAATCCTAGGAAGTCATTAAGGTGAGAATTAACCCAAATTTGGTATGGCTTATTTGTGAACACCTTAAACCTAAACCGTCTAGACTATGAGGACGAGAGATTATTAGTTCTTATTGATTCATTATTTTAGAAGAAGATCAAAAGATTCTGCTAGGATATCGACTAGTTGATTGAACGAGAAAACCAGAAGTGACAGTTGATTATGATTAACGAAGCGAGCTAATCATCCATCACCAGATTTGATATATTTTACTCTTTGATTTCTAGTGTTTTATTTATTTTTTTATTTTTTTTTATTATTATTAGTATAGTTTACCAAAACTATTCTTTTTATTCTCCATACTATAATCCAATTAAAGCACTAATTAGATCTATTCTTGTTTAGGTTAAAATTAATTTAGTGCTCGCCTCCCTTGGGTACGATCCTCAAAGTACTTACCTACTCTGTTGTAACTAGATTACAACCTGACCGTACGCTTGCAGATACCGCTTTTTATATCTTTTGTACAGGATTTCTACTCTGGATGTTAGTACATCCGAAGGTGGTCAGATCCTTTGTTTAAGAAAGTGAAGTTATTTTTTAAAGATCATGAGATAGAAGTCCAAAATTTTTGTGCTTCATAAAAAGCTAGTCGAGGTTGGTCTCGCATCCAGAAATATAACCTCACAATTGAGAATCACTGTCGGTTTGATATATACATTTCTAATATCAATTCATTGCTAACAGAAATGAATTCTGACATTAATCATGAGGTAATGGAGTTACTTGTTCTTAGCTCCGCTTTGGATCCACACAATAATTACAAGGCTCTTCGGGTGGAAGATATTTGCAAGCTTATAAATGATTTTTATCCAGACAATTTTACGGAGCAAGAAAAGCTACACATGAAGATTCAATTTGAGCATTTTCAACTAGATGCTCATCAAAGCACAAAGTTGCAAAAAACTTCTATAGTTGTTAAGTTGTGTCAAGTGCTAGCTAAGACAAATAAGCCAAGTATTTATCCTCTTCTTGATAGAATTACTCGTATTGTGCTAACTCTTCTTATGTGTACTACAACAACCAAATGAGCTTTTTTAGCCATGAAAATTGTGAAGACAAGGCTTCGCAACAAAATAGAGGATGATTTTTTTTTCAACTTACTTGGTGGCATACATCGAAAAAGAGATAGCTCGATAATTTTTAATAGATTCTACCATTGATGAGTTCGATCTTATGAAAAAACGGAGGGTGCAATTTAGGATGTGTAGTATTGAGAAATAAGACTAAGGCCAAGTTTTTTCTAATTTAATTTTTGGAATTATAATGATATTTATGAATTTTTTAGTATAGTATTTGTAACAGCCTGGTTTTAGCTAAATCAGAACAGTAGTTTCGAAACTACAAATCAGAGGTCAGAAAATTATTTTAATATTATTTTTGGTATTTACAGCATGTGATTATGTATGTTTGAAAGTTTCATGTGATAATTTTTTTGTTTAAGTGGTTAATTTGACTAAAGGACTAAATCGCGTAAAATACAAAAGTTACATTCCACTTGTTAAAAGTGTTTAATTGCTATGGGTTATTAAATGAAAGGTCCTTATGTTGATATTAAACCATTTGAGACATTAGTGGACTTATATGGACATATGATTATGTTTTTTAAATGTTTTATTAGAGGATATTTAGGTAATTTGGTTATTCTTATGATAATAAACAAAAAAAAATGAAAACCATTAGTAATATCGTCATCTTCAATCGTGTATAACAAAGGATAAAACCATTTTTAGGGCTTTGGATATTCGTCCATTGCATAATTCAATTGTAAGTCCATTTTGACTCGGTTTTTGATGATTTCTATGTTTTTGTGATCGTTGCTTTGTGTACTAGCTAGCCCGTACCCTAATTTCTGAAATCATTGATGATTTTGTGAAATTTCATTGATGAATCCATGAGTTTTATGATGTTTGATGATGAATTATGCAAGCTTAATGTTTGATATACATGTTTTATAAAGTGATTTTTGACAAAAATGTCAATTAGGGATTAAATTAAGAAAAGTGTAAATTGAGGGGTTAAATTGTGAAATAAATGAAAAATATGGGCTGCTAGGGACCTATAGAAAATTCAGCCAAGCATGGGTTTAGTCAAATTTTGTGAATTTTGTGTGTTAATGAAATATGGACTAAATTGAATAAATGTGTAACTTTAGGGGTTAAAGTGCAAAAATGTCCAAATATGTGTTTGTGGATGAAATTGAATGTGTTGATGAATAAAAGGGTTAACTTTGAATATATATATATAGATCAAGAACGAAAGAAATCGAATTCAGATCGGGGAAAAATAAAAGTTATTGAATAATTGACCCCGTCCATTACTTCTGACTACGAGGTAAGTTCATATGCAAATACATGCTTTTAAATTGAATTAGATATGTATTATTTGTCATTGAATTGCAATTAGTATGAATGAGCAACTAAGAGCAAGAAACTACAGAATTACAACGTCTGAAAGTCCCGTACAAACCTTAGGAATGCTTAGGATGCAAATTTCATGACATTAGGTTTATCAAGATGAGATTACATGTAAGACCATGTCTGGGACATTGGTATTGTATTGTGATTACGTGTAAGACCATGTCTGGGACATTGGCATCGTTATATGATTACGTGTAAAACCGCGTCTGGGACGTTGGCATTGATATATGTTAACATGTAAGACCATATTTGGGATATGGCATTGTATGAGCTCTACGAGATATCCGAGTATCCTTAGTGATTCCGAAGGGTTCAGCAGGAAAAGTCAAGTTAAAATTGAATATGATATTGAGTAATTGTCAGGTACGTACGAGACTCATATGTGAATTGAAAAGAGTAAGTATTTGATGAATTTACATGTGAATTGGAATGGATGTACCTCGAGAAAGGTTTGTGTATCTGAATGTGTTTAGTTATAATTTGCTTAGTTCATGAGAATGATGCCAATTATGGTATATATTTAATTACAGATGGCTTACTAAGCTTTTAAGGCTTACTTTGTGTGTTCATTCTTTGTTTTATAGATATCGAAGTTAGCTCGAACTCGGGGATCTTCAGAAAGCATCATCACACTATCTATCAACTAGTTGGTACCTTTGAAGCTTTATAATTGGTATATGGTATGTATAGGCTAGTGAGATGTTGATAAGTTTTGAACCATGAATTTAGCTATGAGATTTGACTTACAAATGATGTACATGTTTGTGTGTGTTTAGTAAGTGCTATACATGAGATGTTTAAAATGCCTTAAGTGTTGGCCTGTTTTGGTATGTTATGTGGTTGTTATTTTGGTTAATTGTAAATAGGACTATTAGATTGGAATGATGATATGTTGTAGCTTAATTATGTGAAGTTAAAATGGTAAGCTTTGTGGCATGAAATAGGTGGTAAGTTGATGGGTAAATGCATTTTAGAAGTTATGTAAGTTTGATGATTTTGGCATAGTGAAATGGTATATTTTGGTTGTGGAATTGAGTAATTAAAATGGTTGTGAAAAGATGGCATGAAATGTGTGTGAATTGGCATGTTTTGGCTGCCTATAATTGTGTTGAAATGATGCTATTTTGATGGATAGGTGAGAATGAGAAAAGGGTGGCAAATTCGCCTTGCAAATGGCCTATTTTTGTCAACACGGGTAGAGACATGAGCGTGTGTCTCAGCCGTGTGTGACACACGGTCATGTTACACGACCGTGTGTTCCCTGCGTACCCTTCGAATTAAAGTCAGTATACCCTACAATTTTGACACGGCTTAGACACACTGGCGTGTCTACTAGCCGTGTGTGGCACACGGGCTGGCGCATGGGTGTGTGGTCAGCTGTGTGACCCAAGTCAGTAACCTCCCTATTTTTCCCACGGCCATAACAAATGGGCGTGTCTCCAGGCATGTGGTACAATCAGTATGTATGCCCTGTTTTCACACACCTGTGCCACGGGCATGTCTGGTGGCCGTGTTAGTCACACGGCCTGTTCACACGGGCGTGTGACCCTTAAATATTGAAAAAAAATTTCTAAGTCTTCTAAAATTTGTGAATGTTATCGGTTTAGTCCCGAACCATTTCTAAGCATGTTTCAAGGTCTCATATGACCTTAGAAGGGACAATATGATTGAGATGAACGTATTTTGTTATTAAAATGTATAAATGTACGTGAATAATGTGTATTGATCGGTAATGCCTCGTAACCCTATTCCAGCGACGGATACGGGTTAGAGGTGTTACAGTATTAGTTATTCTTTTTTTATATTGGAAAGAAATATTTAATTTTATATAGTGTGATTTTTTTCTTTTATTTTTTTACAGTTAAATAGTTCATGCTTTTTAAAAACATTAAATTGATTTGTTTGATAAGAAAAAAATAGTATCTAAGAAGAATTTGCACTTTTTTAAGTTAAAAAAAAAGGTCATTCTGATTTAAAAGTTTTACCCCCTTAGAATAAAATACTGGATCTGTCCCTACATACTTAAATGTATATATGAACTTATATAAGTTGCGAATTGAGTTCACATACTTATTTTCATGCTTTTATATTAAATTATAATATCTTGAATCATAAAGGTACCACTGAGCCCTATTACTCAACATACGGTTTGTTTTCCGTGTGTAGGTTAGGTTCAATTCGAGATCTCCAGCATCAGCTTCAGCATCCAGTCAAAGATCTTGGACTTAACAATGCTTGTGTATCTTTTTTCGTTAGTTAAATGCCATGTATCTAGTGTTGGTCGATTTTGGTGCAATATTATGTTTTATGCACTTTTGAATTAGAAATTGCATGTATGGTATGGGTTAATAAATTATGGTATACATATGAGCTCTAAATGTGGTTGAAATGCATCAAAAGTTGCAACTATCTATAACCTAGATGAATGGATGAATATGTTTAAATCTTTGAAAGTAATAATATTATTTAGATAACTTGTAAGTGATATGTCACATATATTGTTAATTAAGAATGTTGAAATGTTTGAATTGGTGTTTGAAAGCTACTTAAGTTTATTGATCTTTAGTTGTAGTAGCGTAACATGTTTGTGTGTAAAAATTGTAGGTTTTGACAAAATTGGAATTGTAGAAATAGTATGTGATGTCGCGACGTTTAACGTACCATGTAGCGACAAGAAATGACCTATAATATCACAACAAGACAAGGAACCCTGTCGTCACGATGAGAAATTCCCTCACGTCTTAACGCCAACCTTAAAAATTGAATTTCTTTACAATTCAATCTGAATTTGACCTCGAGTTAACATTAGAGCTTTTGTAAGCTCGTATAAGACTTGGAAATGATTATTTATCATATTACTTGCTTTACTCATATTTGTGTATCTAATGATATGAATTATATTTAATTTAATCATAATTGCTCCAACAACGAATATGGCACCTTATAGCTCAAACCCCGCGATCGAGTCAGGTATAAAGTGTTACAGGTTAGCTAAATCAAACTCCTATAACCTCAAATTTACAAAAAAAAATAATAAATCAAAGAAAAATGGCTAGAGACTTAGAATTAATAGTCAAAGTTAAAAACTAGCTTCCAAACTTCTTCAATGGTGGATAGTAGGTTTTCCTTTCCCATTAAATTTTGTTTATATACTTAGGTTAGTAGGTTAATTAAACTTAATTCTTAAGTTAATCATGATTAATTAAACAAAATCCTTTAATTAATCAAATTAATGGCATTTAACATCAAACCCCACTAACATCTATTTTTATTTGGTTTATTTGTCATTTTAATATTTTGGATAATTGTTATAAGTCCCCAAGCCATTTCCTAATTAAAAATCAATAGCAATCAAACTTTTATAATTTAGTCCCTAAGCATTAATTACTCACAATTTCGGTTAAATTACTAATCAAATTTTCAATTCATCTATACACTAACTCTGTAAACATCCTTATTTAATATTCACGGACTCAATTTACGGTAACGAAATTCCGAAACTACATTTTCTGACACTATAAAAATCAAGTCGTTACATATGTCGATCAAATACAAAATAAATTCACTCAAACTAAACTTAAATTACCATAAAAATTAAAATAAAGTTACAAAATCAAACTCAAATCACTAAAAATAAATAAATTAAAATAAAAAAACTCAATAACTTTTTTTCATCATTTTCAATGCACCATGAACATTTTCTCCAATAACAGATATCAAGTCTTCTAAACTTCCAATACCATTCTAGTTAAAATTTAAATTCACCATTCACAAATTAGCATCACAAAAAGAACAATGTTTTGCAAGATAATAACAAGAAGAATTGTGTAGTTTTCAAACCTATAACAAAATAAAAAAAATTAGTTAATTAATTAGATCAAAATAATCACAATTTGTGTTAATTATTCACAAAATGACAAAAGAAAATTTAATCAAGGCAATGCTACAATTCTACAAAAGAATGGTCATCCAAAAAATAATCAAACAAAATTATATATACACAAAAATTTCGTAGCTCCTATAAAAAAAATAAAACCTATAAAAAAATAAAAGAAAAAAATGCAACTTCTAAAGAATCAAAATAAAGAAAATTAACAACAATTTAATAACAATAAAAATAATATTGGAACATAATTGTAACTTCCAAACAATTAAAACATTATAATAAATAATAAAATAATATTTAAAAACAATTCATTAAAATAAAATGTAATAATAAATTTTAAAGATGACATGATAAAAATATTTATTATACTTATTAAATTTAAAAAATTAATAAAATGTAAAATTTTATAATTAAAGTTATCCACACTGTAACGGCCTAGTTTTAGCTAAATCGGAACAGTGGTTTTGGAACCATAAATCCGAGGTCGTAAAATTATTTTAATATTATTTTTTATGTTTACAGTATGTGATTATATATGTGTGAAAATTTCGTCAGCTAGTTTTATCATTTAATAGCTCAATTTGAAAAAAAAGACCAAATCGCGTAAAATGCAAAAGTTGCATTCTATATGATAAAGGTGTCTATTTTCTGTGGATTATTAAATGTGAGGTCATTATTATGAAATTAGACCTTGGATAGTGGAAATTTACATGAATAGTCATCCATTATATGCTTATTAATGTTATTAATTAAAGGTGTTTTAGGAATTAGCAAAATAAGTTATTGAATAATAAAACAAAACAAATTTTAATGCTCATTTCATCATCTCTTCACCGAATATTGAAAAATAAAAATACCATTGAAGCTTTATGAAGTTCGGCCCTTGCATGATTCATTAGGTAAGTGAATTGAGTTTAGTTTTTGATGATTTTTATGTTTTTGTGATCGTTGCTTTGAGTACTAGTTAGTCTGTGCCCTAATTTTTTAGTTTGTGGGTGATTTTGTAAAATGCCATTGATGATAGCTTGATGTTTTTGAATGTCGATGATGAAATATGAAAGCTTGGTGTTTGATAAACATTTTTTGTTAAGTGATTTTGAGTGAAAATGCCTAAATAGGATTAATTTGTGAAAATTTAAAATGTGTAGTTAAATGTGTGAAATATTGATAAATATGGCTGTTATAGAGCCTATAGATATTCGGTCAAGAATGGGTTAAATTGAATTTCATGAATTTTGTGTTTTTATGAAATAGGGACTAAATTGAAAAAATGTGAAATTATAGGGGTTAATGTGTAAAATGTCCCAAATTGTGTGTTTTGGATGAAATTGAATGAATTGGGGAGTAAAAGAGTTAATTTTGAATTCATATAGATCAAGAAAAAAGAAATCGGATTTAGATCGAGGGAAATCGAAAGTTATCGAGTAATCGATCCGATTCGTCTATTCCAAATATGAGGTAAGTTCATATGCAAATAAATATCTTTAAATCGAATTATATATGTTTACTTTCCATGGAATTGTTATGAATGTTGAACGAGTAATTACGAGCAAGAATCGACAAAGTTTCGACATCAGAAAGTCTCGTACGAACCTTATGAATCGTATAGGATAGGAATGTCATGACATTAGGTTATCGAGATATGATTACATGTAAGACCATGTCTGGGACATTGGCATTGTATTGAGATTACGTGTAAGAGCATGTCTGGGACATTGGCATCGTTAATCGATTTCATGTAAGACCCTGTCTGGGACAATGGCATCGATATGTGATAATATGTAAGACCATATCTGGGATATGGCATTGTACGAGCTTATGTAAATTCTGAGTATCCTTATCGATTCCGAATGGTTCAACGGGCAAAGTCAAGTTGAGAAAGATTATGTGAATGAGCTAAATGACTCAGGTACGTACAAAATTCATACGAGAATTGGAAATAGTAGTGATTGATGAAATTACAGGTGAATTTGAATATGTATTCATTGAGAAAGGTTTGTGTATCTATATGTGTTTACTTGTATTTGGCCTATTGATAAAAGTGTTGTGATTCATGTGGTAAATTTATTTGCAAATGGCTTACTAAGCTTTTAAAGCTTACTTTGTGTGTTTTTCCATGTTTTATAGATTATCGAAGCTAGCTCGGACATCAGGGATCATCAGGAACCATTATCTCACTATCGTCTACTTGTTGGTAATTTTGGAGCTTTCTATCTTCGGTATATGGCATGTATAGGCTAGTGTCTTTTTGGTATGTTTTGAGTTTTGATATTAGCCATGAGATTTGGCTTGTAAATGGTGATGTATGACCTTTTGGAGTTGCTTTGAATTATATGAGGACAAGTGATATATGTGATGTTTATAAACTATCATGTGCTTTGGCATGTTGCCATGGTTGTTGGTGTGGCTAAGTGGTTGCTCATTTGATTAATTATTAATTGATATATTAATGCTTGAGAAATGGTATATTTTGGTATGATTTTTAGATAATGAATTGGTAAGTTTAGGAAGCATGTTTTAAGGTCTCGCAGAACCTTATAAAGGACAATGTGAATCATTTGAATGCATAAATGAATACGTTATGTATGTGAATGATGTGTATTGGTCGGTAATGCCTCGTAACCCTTATTCCGGTGATGGATACAGGTTAGAGGTGTTACACACACTCTCACTATTTATTAGAAAACGGTGTGGGAAAAAATATTATTATATGGATATATATTCAAATGAAAAATCATATCCAAATTTTAATTGTGATAAATTACAATTAAAGTATTTAAATATTTAGAAAAATAAAAGAGTAAATATTAATAAGGGTTAGAAAATATTAGAAAAATGAAAAAAATTCAATTAAAATGACCCAAAATTATTAATTATTTATGAAAATGACCCATTTTGAAAATTATATACGTAAATGTCATATTCTCTACAGTAGAAACCGGTGGTGCCATAAGTATTGGCGGCACCACCTGTCATAATGATTGGCCCGTTTGAAAAAAATGATTTTTTTGGGTAGTGCCATAAGGATTGGTGACACTAGTAGAAATAAACATTCACCCAGTTAAAAATACCTTTATTTTGAGGGGAAAATAGAAAAATAAAATAACATATTTTTTTAATAGGTGGTGTCATAGCCATCAATGTCACCCGTGTCAGAGGAACTTTGAAATTTTTTTATGGTGTCATAGTTATTGGTGTCACCACTATCAGAAGGGAGTGATAATATAACTTTTTTTAAGTTGTACCATAGGGATTGGTGTCAAAGGGTTTAAATTTTTGAAATTTTTTTGGTGGTGCCATAGGCATTGGCGTCACCACTTGAGACAAATTTAATATTTTTTGGACCCAATTCAAGCTAAGTTAAATACTATTTTGTAAATTATTTGATTTGAATTATGAAAATTAATAGCTATTTAAAAATTTTTGTTTAATTGGACATAATAAATTCAAGATTATAAATTCATGGGATCGATCCGATTAAGCAACGAACAAGTAGAAATAGCGGAAGAAATTGAGAAATTGAACACACAAATTTAACATGGAAAAACCCCTCCAAAAAGGATCAAAACCACAGGCAAAGATAATTTTACTGTAATAACAAAATAACGAAGAGTACAAAAGATGGAGATAAAAACTAAACCCCGAAAACTTGAAAATAAAGAACCCTCAAAACGTAAACACAAAATTTTCTAAAAGTGTTATGATTTCTAATCTCTAATGATTGTATTTTCTAAGGCTGTAAAAGAGCCTATTTATAGGCTAAATTCATAGGACAAATAATAAATAAAATAATCTAGACTAATCAGAGTTTGATTGAAACAAATAAACATAGTTTAACTAGAAGATTATTTCTCAAATTTGACTGAAATAGGAGTCATACTTAACAAATCTCTACATTGACTCATATTTCCACGTCATCTTTGCCAAAGCCCGCCATGGTCCTATCTTAAACTATGCATGGAATTAATTGAGTCGAATCTATGCTTAGAAACTGGAAGATTTCTAGTCTTCGACTTGTACACTGCCAAATCAAAACTAACTCAGGTCTGATTTTCACAAACATAGTGCCCTAACTTTTCAAAACCTGCATCCAAAATAGAATCTCTCTTCAATGAAATGATCATGCCTTTTTTCCTCCTATAACCAAGTTGTCTCTGCTCCAAACGAGTTGACTTCGACTCCATAACAGACGAAGGACATTTGATTTCACCGGTCATTGTAGAACTTTCCAGAATATAAAAATTGTCGGTTCTTTTACCTTTTAACAAAATGAGAGCTCCATGAGATACTTTAATGCCGCTCGACTCGATGTTGATTTTGCATCCTTTCAAGTCTAAAATATCAATCAAGTACATACCTGACATCTGAGAGTGCTTAATCGTCCCATCGTGTATCCTAATTTTAACAGTACCAATACCAATTACCTTACAGGATGAATCATTTCATATGCGCACAACTCTACCTTCAACCTAACTATATGTGAAGAACCATTCTCTATTAGGAAACATGTGGAAAGAACATCCCAAATCTAGGATCCACTTGGATATAAGCTTGGAATTATCACTCGTTAAAACTAATAAGAAATTATCACCGCTTTCATCGACCAAATTAGCACAAGCTACATCTTCCTCGTTACTCTCAGTAGCTCTTTTATTTTGCAGTTTATAATAATCTGCTTTGACGTGACCTAACTTTTTACAATAGCGACACATTTTGTCTCGCTTCTTTGATGCTACCAAAATGGAAGCTTGTCTATCTACCTTGTTATCTGAACCAAACTCATTGTCAAGTTTGTCTCTACTTAACAAATGACTCCTTCACATCTTCGAACGAGAGTTTGTCTCTGCCATAAATTAGGGCCTCCCTAAAAGACTTTTATGAAGAGGCTTAAGAGCACAACAATAGCATAGTCTGATCTTCATCGTCAATCTAAACCTCAACATTCTTTAAATCATTTAAAAGAGTAATGAATTGACTGATGTGATCTCTAAGAAGCTCACCTTCATTCATACGAAATGTAAATAGATGTTGTTTCAACACTAATCGTTTAGCTAGAGACTTAGTCGTATAAAGAGTTTCTAACATTTTCCACAAGGCGAATGAGGTCTTCTCCATCAATACCTCCTGCAATGCCGTATTCGTGAGGCACAACTAGATTGGAGACAAGGGCTTTTCATCAAGTTCTTTCCATTTTGTTTGATTTAGATTCTTAGGCTTTTTCCTAATAACAACCTTTTTCGACCAGTTTGAACTAGAATTGCCATCATCCGAACTTGCCACAAATTGAAATTGGTGACACCATCAAACTTTTCAATTTCAAACCTTATTGCTATCATCTTTGAACGGGTTGATCTACGAAAATTGAACTAGCTCTGATACCACTTGTTGGGGATCGATCCGATTAAGCAGCAAACAAGTAAAAATAGCGGAAGAAATTGGGAAATTGAACACACAAATTTAAAGTGGAAAAACTCCTCCAAAGAGGATAAAAAAACCACGGGCAAAGATAATTTTACTATAATGGCAAAAGAACAAAGAGTACAAAAACTGGAGATAAAAACTAAACCTAGAAAACTCGAAAACAAAGAACCCTCAAAACGTAAACACAAAAATCTCTAAAAGTGTTATTAGTTCTAATCTCTAATAGGTGTATTTTCTAAAGTTGTAAAAGAGCCTATTTATAGGCTAAATTTATAGGTCAAATAATAATAAAATAATCTAGACTAATCAGAGTTTATTTGAAAGAAATAAACATAGTTTAATTAGAAGATTATTTCTCAAATTTTACTGAAATAAGAGTCATACTTAACGTAAATAAAATGCATGCTACAATTGACATACACAACCATTGAAATATTTAGAGAAAAAGGGAAAAATAAAGAAGGAAAATGAAAAGGAGAAGAAAAAATTGAGGTTGAAGGAAAAAAGGGGATAAATAAAAAAAAGAAAAAAAACGAAAAGAAAAATGAATTAAAGGTAAAAGAAAGAAAGAATAGGGAGAAAATTTTAAAAACAGAAAATTGAAGAGAATAAAAAAAGAAGAATAAGGGGCGGGATGTTAAAAAAGAAAGATAAAGGGGTGGAATTATAATTAATGGAACCCTAAACCCAAATCAAATAATTTACAAAATAATATTTAACTTAGTCGGAATTGGGTCGAAAAAATTAAATTTGCCTCAACTGGTGACGTCAATACCTATGACACCACCCAAAAAATTTTAAAATGTTAAACCCTCTGACACTGCTAACGCGAATCCCTATGGCACAACCCAAAAAAAAGCTATTTTCTCTCCCCCTCTGATAGTGGTGACGCCAATGGCTATGGCACTACCTATTAAAAAATAATTTTTTTCCTATTTTCTCCTCATAATATAAGTATTTTTAACCAAGGGAACATGTATTTCCACTGATGCTGCCAATCCTTGTAGCACCACCCAAAAAAATCATTTTGTTTTTCTAATGGGCCAATCATTAGGTGATTATGATGGGTGGTGCTGCCAATACCTATGGCACCATCGGGTTTTACTGTGGAGAATATGTCATTTACATACATAAATTTTCAAGTGGGTCATTTTTATAAATAACTAATAATTTTGGGTTATTTCTAAAAAAGGGAAAATATATAATATATAGATTAAGTAATAAAATAAAAGTTCTCTAAACTGAATTTCTTTATTTTAACTAGAAATTCTATCACATGTATATGCGTATAACAACCATGTAACACACATTTGTGTTTGAAAATAACATACAATAAATAATGAAAAATAAACTAAAGTTCCCTTGAATAATATAATATGAAAGGGCATTTTTATAATTTCCCTAACTGAGTTGGTGGCAGGTTAACTCGTGACACCAACTCAGTTTAGGACTTCAAAAATAATAAAGATATACAATTGATGGAGATAAGTGTGCATAATAAAATTAAAATGTACAGAAAATATAAAATACTTTTTTGGTTGAATGGTAAATTTAATGTTTTACACATTGGTGTGAGTTCAAAAATCACCATAAGCATTTTTTTGTTATTTTAAAAGTAAAAAAGCTAAAATGCCTTTGAATAATATAATATGAAAGGGTATTTTTATAATTTTTCTAATTGAGTTGGTGTCCGATTGACTTGTGACGCCAACTGAGTTAAAGGCCTAAAAAAGAATACAAATGCTTTAAGTATACAAAATATCCTTAAAAAAATATACAAAATGAAAACTACACAATTGTACAAAAATGTCTAAACATACATGTAACTTATCATGTTTATGCTTTTTTTTTTACAAGAATAGGGTAATCTCTTAAATTTTATTAGTAGACCTTAAGGGTGTATATATATCTATACAGTAGTATTTATGTAGGAATCAAATTGCTAAGAGATAATATCTCATAATAATATCCTATAATATCCCATTAGGAATCAAATTGCTAAAAGATAATATCCCATAATAATATTCTAACACCCCCTCAAGTTGGAGCATGCAGATCATAAATGCCCAACTTACTGAGAAGATATTCAAATTGCAATTTACCAAGCGCCTTTGTAAAAATGTCAGCCAATTGAATGGAGGTCGGAACATAAGAAAGTGCAATCAACCTATCATGGATTGCATCCCTAACAAAGTGACAATCCATTTCAATATGTTTAGTACATTCGTGAAATACGAGATTATGTGCAATATACTGCATAGATTGACTATCACAAAATAAAGGAATTGTTTTAGGATGATGAACACCTAAGCTCAGTAAAAAGGCTTTCAGCCACTTGAGTTCACAAGTGATGGAAGCCATAAACATATGCTCAGCCTTAGCAGAAGAACAGAAAATAGTATGTTGTTTATTAGTTTTTCAAGAAATAAGATATTATCCCAGAAAGACAAGCCAGCCAATAAGTGAACGTCGAGTTAATGGACAACCAGTCCAATCCGAAATCACACCAACCTTTCAAGGATAAATCACTATCAAATCTCAAAAGAATCCCTTGGCTAGGATAGCCTTTCAAGTACCGGACAACACCCAGAGCCGCGTTCCAATGCTCTTGCCTTGGCTCATACATAAACTGGGATAAGACATTAATTGAGTACGGCGAATCAGGTCTGGTCATTGCCAAATAAATCAAACAACCCATTAACTATTTTTCAGCTCAGGATCAGACAAAATTGTCCTTGTAGTATGCGCTAATTTATGAATTTTCTCTATTGGCGATCCTAAGGGCTTTGCTCCCAAAAAACTTGCCTGCAGAATAATATCAAGTGCATATTTCCATTGACAAAGAAATCACCCCACAGAGTTACAAGCTACCTCTATCCTCAAAAAATATTTCAAACACCAAGATCCTTCATATGGAAGCAAGAAATAAGATACCCCTCAAAAGTTTTGAAAGCAGCAGAATCATTCCCAGAAATAAGCAAATCATCAACATAAACTAGCACATCAATGCGTACAGATCCCTTAGTGTCTGTATAGGGAGAATAATTAGAATATGATTGAAAAATCCATAACCTTTTATTGCAGTAACAAGCTTCACAAACCAACACTGGGGAGCTTATTTCAACCCGTACAAAGACTTGCGCAAACGACAAACCATTCTAGGCTTCTTAGGAGCAAAACCTAGAGGAAGCTTCATGTAAACCTCTTCATCAAAGTCACCATACAGGAAGGCATTATAGACATCCATCTTATGTAACTCTCAATTTTTCGAAGTTTCAATAGCTAAAAAAGCCCAAACAATCACCATTTTCGTCACAGGTGCGAAAGTTTCATTATAGGCAATACCTTTTACCTGGTGATTACCAAAAACAATAAGAGAGCTTTAAGTTTTTCAATACTTCCATCGGAGTTGTATTTAATCTTTTACATCAACTTACTACCCAATGCTTTCTTTCCAGGAGGAAATGTTTCCATAGACCAAGTGTCATTATCCTCTAGAGCACAAATCTTATTTTACATAGCATCATGCCATCACATATCCTTCACAGCCTTTTTAAAAGACTATGGCTCGACCCTACAGTAATAGCTGCAAGAAAATTTTAGTGTTTATAATAAATTTGTCACAATTAACATAATGCGCTATAAAAAATAGAGTACTTGAGGAAGGCTCTAAAGCAAGTGAGATGGGAGATAGACTTTTCTTTATGATAGTATGAGTGAAAAAATCTCAAAGCTTCATAAAGGGAAACTTTTCCCTATGCCCTCATCATTTAGACGCATCATTACCCAAAGCCTTTTGCACTATCGTGTTATTGGAGGAAAAAGAAGATACCATAAGTGTTAGAAAACTTGCAAGTGGCGAATTCATAGGCTCCGGAGTAACAAGCGGAAGAACTTTCATGGGTCCTAGCACCTCTAATTCACCAAAATATGTATAAAAAATTGCATCTACATTCCCATATGGCAAAGCAACTGTAACACCCTATACCCGGTCCAATCGCCCGACCTAAGCTGTAAGGTATTACGACTTAAAACTTTGACATCATTCACAATTTAATAAAAAATAACCAAATAATTCATTTGCAATCATTTTTCCATGTTATTCAATCAAAACGGGACTTAATTCAAGCTCACAGAATATTTAAAACAAACCTAGAATAATTCTAGATTAGAATGAAACTTTTACAAAAGTTTGAGCAAAAAGTGGAAACAAGAGTCGTGTGACAGATCTCAGACCGTGTGGCTCAAGAACATGATCATGTGGCCAAACCGTGCAACAACCTGTGCTCGTGTAACTCAGGGTCACATGGTGGTGTCTCCAGGCCATGTAACTCTCTGAGGTCATATGGACAAGCCTACACAAAAAATCAAAGAGGTCATATGGTCGTGTCATGCAACCATGTCACAAACCGTGTGTGCCCAAAATACCTTCAAACACAAGTCAAATCACCCACAATTTCTTAGACTCCAAGCCATTCATTTACCATCACATAAACCTATTCAAAATGTACCCAAATATGTAAAAATATGTCAATTCACATTCAACCTATGTGCCTAACCAATATGCCATTAATGGCACCATAATTCAAGTATAAACAACAACTATCCAAACCAA
The DNA here is from genome assembly GCF_007990345.1 of Gossypium hirsutum. Classification (NCBI taxonomy): domain Eukaryota; kingdom Viridiplantae; phylum Streptophyta; class Magnoliopsida; order Malvales; family Malvaceae; genus Gossypium; species Gossypium hirsutum. The sequence goes on from NC_053431.1 coordinate 110,224,328, forward strand.
GACATAATCAACACGTCCACCTTATTCAATCATCGACCAAGTCCCAAATACCATATTCCAAAATCATATATTTATATTAAACTTTCAAATGCAAACATACTTCATCATAAGTTTATAAATTACCAAAACTAAAATGACCATTTCAACAACATCTCGTCAACAAAGGCATCAAGTGAAGCTACCATTTCAAGATACCAAATACAAAATTACATCTCAAATAATACAATTCATCACCAAGTTACCTAATAACATAAACATACCGAAACCCTATTTACATACCACTTATAACCGAGCCAAAATAAACAAATAACTACCAAAAGAGTTGTTGGATAGTGTGATCTCCAATGATGTTCCAAACAACAGCAAAAGTCTAACAATCTACAAAGAAGAAAAACCAAATAGAGTAAGCTTATATAAATCTTAGAAAGTTCATAAAATAAAACATCACATACCTGCCAATTTAATTTATAAATTACACATAACATAGAATAAACATTCCTTTGTCTTATTTCATCATTCCAACTATATGAAGTGACTAACCCTGAATAATTCATATCATGTTAAGAATCACGTACCAAGATATAATCAAACAAATATAATCCATTATATCATCTCATTCCATTTCTATTTCAATAGTTAACTATTTTACCCGAACAACAATAGTAAATTGGCTTCAAATACGTGAGAGGGTAATGCTCACACAAGCTGACAAATGGACATTAACCAATACACGATGTTGCTCACACAAGCTTCAAAGAATCTGTAACATATGCAGGATCTCAAGCCATCGGTATGGTATCCACCACTGATACATAGTACCTGATAAATATAATATTGGCACAAAGTGCTTGATACTGTAACTTAGGTACAAAGTACCTGATATTGTAATCACAGGCAACTAGTTTCTGATACGCCCTAATGACATGTCATTTGTATCCTAGATATTCACTAAGTTCACTCGAGCTTATCATGTTTTACCAAGATCATTCCATACTCCAACTTTACCTTTCAAACCATAATCTTTCAATTTTATTATCATTTAGTAGATCATAGAATCATTCAAATTCATATAACCAAACACATAATTAATTAAAACATCAATAAATGTAATACGAGCTTACCAAAATATGATAGCTATCAACATTCGACAACGACTACTCGATGATTTTTCCTTTCCCGCGATTATCAACCAACTTATCCGTTTCTTGATCTAAATATAATAATTTTATTCAATTAATAATTTTAATAACCTAAAACATTTAAATTCACATATTTGACCCTTATTCTTCATTTTGCACATTTACCTTATACATTTACCTTTTATTCAATTTAATCCCTAAACCCAAAACTTCCAAATCTATCACAATTACACCAACTTCATGCTAGCCAAATGTTCCATCATACCATTACATCCCATATTTATTAAAATTTCACAAGAATTTCATGCTTAATTTAATATTTTATCAATTCAGTCCTTTAACTTAAACTAACCAAAATTACTTTACAAAATAGTCATATTTAACTATCAATTTAATAATCTAACAAAAAACTTCAGAAACATCACAAATTCATCCATGACATAATTTTAATTATTTAACAGTTTTACGAATTAGTCTCAGGATTAGCTAGATTAAGCTACAACGATGTCAAAAACATAAAAATCATGAAAAAAACAAGTTGAAAAACACTTACATGCACCCAATTAGAGCTTGGCCGAAACTTAAGAACTCAACAATGGTGTTTTTCTCCTCTTACAATTGGTGGTGATGAAAAAATAAATATGACAACATGTTTTGTTATCTTTTATTTTCAGTTTATTTATTAGATTACTCTTTTAACTCAAATTTCACACAAAACCTATCACCTAACTGTCCAATATACCTCAATTTGGTAGATTTACCATTTCAAGCCCTTAATTCAAAGTTTTATAACTATATAATTTAACTTATAGTAATTAGTCTTTACGACTTTTACTGTTTAGTCCTTTTTACTTAATTAACTATTTAAACGTTAAAATTTTCTAACCAAAATTTAATACGACACTGTAATAACTATATAAATATTAAATAAAATAATAAAATATCGACTGATCAGAATCATGGTCCCGAAACCACATTTTTGACACCATTGAAAACGGGTTGCTACAGCAAAATTGTCAGGCTTAATGGTTGCAGCATTCTCATCCAAATACGGAAAAATATCCTCAAAAAATTTCACATTGTGGGACACAAGGAACTTCTTAGAATCTAGATCATATAAATATCAACCTTTTTTGCCAAAAGGGTACCCAACAGAAACATACTTTCAACTTCGACTAACAAACTTATCACCCTTAGAACGTTGATTATGAGCAAAAAATAAGCACCAGAACACACGAAGATCATCAAACAAATGAGGGCTGCCAAACAACATTTCATAGGGTGTTTTTTTGTGAAGAAGAGGTGAAGGAGTTCGATTAATGAGATGAAATACAGCCAACACACACTCCCCCTAGAAGATATAAGCAGATTTCCCTAGAAACGCAAAGCACGAGCTACATTTAAAATATACTGATGTTTCCTCTCTACTCTCCCATTTTGTTAAGGAGTCCCAACTCAATATGTTTAAAAAATAATGTCATTTGCAAGAAAATAATCCTGAAGAAAATTAAATTTCGTCCTATTATCACTTCTAACACACTTTATTTATTGAGAAATTGGCGGTCAACCATAGCAATGAATAACATGAAAACTTTGAAAACCTCTTTTCTATTTTCCAATAGATATATCCAAACAACACGAGAGAAATCATCAACCAATGTCAAAAAATAATGAGATCCACAAGATGAAGGAGTGTCATAAAACCCCATAAATCACAATGAACTAACTCAAAAATATGAGTGGATTTTTGTTCACTAATTGGAAAGTTATATCTAGCTGCTTAGCACGATGACAAATTTCACATGCTTTATTTAGATTATCTATAGAGTTACTAACAAAAGGAAGTAACTTTACTACTTTCTCGGAAGGGTGACCCAATCTTCTCTGCCAAAGTTCCAAAGAGGATGAAGTTTAATTGAAACCGCTTTGACCATCGAAACATGCCGGAAGTAGTAAAGTCCATCCCGTTTCTCACCCGCTCCAATCAGCTCCCTCAAATGAAGATGAATAGTACATATGTTAGTAGAAAATTGGACAAAACAGTTCATATCATCATTCAACTGGGAAAATGAAATTAAATTACAGTTTAATTTAGAAACGTAAAGAACTTGTTTTAATTGAATTTTGTCCTCAATGCCACCATTGTTTGGCTACTAGGGAGTCCTATGGAACATGCTACAAAATCTCTCACATTCGTCAAACACATAATATCACTCATAACATGATTTGAACACCCTGTATCAATAATCCAATTATTCTTGGGCTTACCATTCAACCGAGAAGAAGTTGATTGTTTATTACTGAACACCGCTAGAAGAGACTACTATTGCTCAACAGTAAAACCAGGAAGTGGCGCCTCACTTGGTGGTGATGGAGGAGGAGAAGACTCGCCTCCAGACATTTAGAATGATGAAAGAAAAAAAATTGTGTAAAAAATCTTGCTCAAATGCCATGAAAATAATAGGATAATCTCTTGAATTTTATTGATAGAGCTTAAGGGTATATATATATCTATACAGTAGTAGTTACGTGGGAACCAAATTGCTAAAAGATAATATTTTATAATATCCATTAGGAATCAAATTGCTATGAGATAATATCATATAATAATATCCTAACGTTTTTAAATAATTTCTTTTTCATATATGCACAAAAAGATTAATTTACTCATTTTTTTAATTGAAGAAAAAAATGCGATATAGAAATTATTATGGTATTTTTACTTAAATATGCATAGTTACATCTCTCATTTCTCACCTCCTCTCATTCAAATTTAGAATTTTTCTAATCTACCAATTATATCATCTTTCCAACTTTTTATTCCCCTTTACTTTTACAAACAAAATTTAATTTTACATAGATTAATTAAAAATTTCTTGAAAATCCCCGAGTGTGAGCCGCGGGGGTTTTCACTCTAGTAAAATATTTGTTATTTTATAAGCAAAATGAAATATTGCATTGACTAAAACATGTATCGAATGAAGGGATTGCAAAATGTTTTCCAAGTAAAAACCAAGCCATAATCCCACAAAATTCGGACAAGATTCTGAAATGTTGTCCATCGCCAAGCTCTGCTCTGCACCAGACACCCTGATCTTAAAACCACTTATTGCTTGCCATTTTGTGTATGACTCAATAGAAATCTATTCTCTTCTATGTTGTTGTAAATTTTATATAGTCCCAATGCCAGCTTGCCACATGGTAAATTCTAAAATAATAGTAATGACTGATTTGTGATATAAATAAAAGACAACGGGCCGGGAAAGTTGACCTAGATATAGCCTGCAGCTCTTACATAACAAGTTGCTACAGCTATTGAATTTGATATGAAAACTCCTAAATTAAACATGGAGGCCGGACTACTATAATCGAAACCCCCTTTCCTTTGTTTCGCATTTTCATCCTGAAAAAATTCAACGCCAAAAAGAGATCAAGTTGGAACCCACAGCAAAGATGGGGGGATGGAGAAACGCGGTTCAAGAAGCTGCTGCTTCCAAACCGCTGTTTCTGACGATATACACCACCATTATCGTGGGGATAGTGGCGACTTCTTTTTATGTGTTCTCCGCCATTTACTCTCCATCCGCTTCCACCAGCACCCAGTCTATCTCTACTTCTTGGCTTTCCTCCCCTCCTCTCTCCCAGAGTACGCTCCTTGTTCTTTTTTTCTTTTTTCTTTACGCTCCTTGTTCTTTTTTTCCTTTTTCTTTTTTTTTTTAAAAAATTTAAGCTTCTATGTATGTGCAAATGGCCGATCATACGTTATTAGAACAACTGAGTAAACATTGTTTTCGTTATTGGATCCTAATCAAAATGGAATATTGCTAATGGGTTTTTGTTAGTTTGACTTTTTGTTTGTATGTTAGACCCTTTCTTCCCCGAGCTTCTTTTATGGAATTATGTTGCAATTTTGAAGACTTTCTTTGATGCCTTTTATTATGATGTTCTGTTCAGTACATCAACTTCACTCTTTTAGCATTTGCTTTACCATTAGTCAATTACAAGATTTTATTAACTGATGTCCTCAAATGGTAGATGGTGGTTCTAATTTCAGTAACAACATTTCTCTACCAACAGACAAAGCATCACAACCTGGTAGCAACCAGTTGAAAACTATATGGCAGGCTCCGCCTAGTAATTCGAAAATGCCACCTTTGGAGTCCTTTAAATTAACAAAAGAACTGGTTGGAGAAAGGGCGAAAGACAATGTCATTATTGTCACCTTTGGCAACTTTGCGTTTATGGATTTCATCTTGACTTGGGTTAAACACTTGACGGATCTTGATGTTTCTAATCTTCTTGTTGGTAAGTTGTTAAAATCTTCCTGCAGTTAACTGTGCTTAAAAGTGGACAATGAATCGGAATCGTTGTGATTTAGGTGCTATGGACACCAAACTGTTGGAGGCTTTGTATTGGAAAGGTGTTCCAGTATTTGATATGGGTAGCCATATGAGCACAATAGATGTTGGATGGGGCTCTCCTACATTTCATAAAATGGGGAGAGAGAAAGTATTACTTATAAATGCTATACTTCCTTTTGGTTATGAGCTATTGATGTGTGATACAGACATGGTGTGGCTCAAGGTACTCCCTTTCCTATCCAGATCAAGTTTTTCTTTGTTGTTTACATGACACTAAGCTATAGTTTGATTGTTTCACTTTTTCTTCCCTTAAATTGGATAAGTTTTATTTTATTACAATGCTATCATACTGTGGAAGAATATGGATTTTTCTGATTCTATAAGAAAAAAAATTTCAGTGAGAAATACTAGTTTTTCCTGGCGGTTGCATTTGCTTTGTGTGTACTTTTATTGGCTTGTGTAATGCTTCTTACTCTGCTGTCATCATTTCTTTATATTTTAAATCATGATCCTTAATGGTCACTTCATACTTGATGTGGCTTGCCCCTTTCCACAGGATCCTCTTCCATATCTTGCTCAGTATCCTGATGCTGATATCTTAACTTCAAGTGACCAAGTTGTGCCAACGGTTGTTGATGACAGATTGGCTGACTGGAAACAAGGTAAAATGTTTCAAGTTGTGGCCCAGAGTAGTATTGTTACTGGAGACCTGCCCTCTTCTTTTCTAGGAGAAGAGAGGAGAAAGGTTGTCAATTGATGTGGCGTTTTAATTTAGCATAACCAACGCTGCCTTTAGATTGTTTTCACCTTCTATGTTAAGTGTTAAACTCTTCATTTATGAAGCAGGGACTGCTCAGTTTGCACTGCAGCCTTAAGCCTCTTTTCCATTTGTTGTTAACACTCAGTGCACTGAATTAGAGAATGTCTAATTTATAAATTTATCATTTTCTTCTTTTTACTCTTATTACCAGTCTTGTGACTCCTTCGGTCAACTGATTCTATCTTTTCCTTGAACAGTTGGTGCTGCCTACAATATAGGAATTTTCCACTGGCGGCCGACAGAGCCTGCCATAAAACTGGCAAAAGAATGGAAAGACATGCTTTTAGCTGATGACAAGATATGGGATCAGAATGGTTTTAATGAACTTGCACGCAAGCAGACAGGGCCAGCCATTGATGATGATAGTGGACTTTTTTATGCGTTTGATGGAACTCTCAAGCTGGGAATTCTACCAGAAAGTATATTTTGTAGTGGACACACTTATTTTGTTCAGGTAGGATCTGTATGCTTGTTCACGGTGAATTTGATAGTCTTATGTTTTTATTTTACTGATGGTTGTTGAAATTCCAGTTTTTGCACTTAAATGCCTTTTTGTGTTTATACCCTTGAGCTTTAATTTATCTTGCTTGTACCTGTTAGTAAATAGCAGCATATGTTGTACATTAAGCTTGTCCTAAGCCCTAATGCTATTGGCAGGCCATGTATGAACAACTTAGGCTGGAGCCGTATGCATTGCACACTACATTCCAGTATGGTGGTACTGAAGGGAAGCGTCATCGGCTGCGGGAGGCCATGGTTTTCTATGATCCACCAGAGTACTATGATGCACCAGGTAATCTTGTGCCAGTTATTTTCCAGATGTGATGTTAGGACTTATATTATGATTACAAATGTTCTGTACCAACTATAAAGTATGGAGTATTTTTGTGCCAGCTGTTCTGATATTTGGTTTTAGTACCAATATTATCTCACCAAAGCTGTTTAAGACAGTTTCTGCATCCTGCAGAGCTTCAGTTATATTTATCGATCTGACATGGACATGCTAAAGGCTTTTGCAATTTTTTTCCTTCATGTAGAGATGAATGGGTCATATCTTAAACGGATTATGGCATCAGACATATGTTATGCGATGTGGGCGTTTCAGGTTGAAGGAAATAGTACATATAACATGCAGTTTGGTTACATTATTATCCTCCATAATAATTTATTTGCTTTCCCTAGGATATATCATTGGTTAAAACTTTGCGGAACAGATGAGTTAGATATGATGATTTGTCCTCCATGCATGAAGTGTATAATTCCACATTTGTACTTGCAATGAAACATCAACTGTTTCACATTTTTTATATCTCTCCTATCATGTTTTATGCCTGTGTTGGTATGATGGGATGCAGGACAGTCTGAAATCGACTATCCTGCGAGTTTTATCAGGGAAACTTAAAAGAGTTCTGTAGTGAAATGAGAACTTTCTTTAACTTTTACCTTTGCCCCCATTTTAAACAAAGGGGCTATCAATTTATCTAGCAAGAAAGATCAAAGTCAATTGAATTTCAGATATCGAAACTTGCTTTGATGTTCACTGAATGTTTTATGCTGCCAGTTAACTTATTGAAGGAATTGTGCAGGAGGATTCTTGTCATTTAAACCTTCTATTCCGAAGAGCTTGTTATTGGATGGGGAGCATAATCTAGAATCACACTTCTCTCTTATTAATTACCAAGTATGAGTGTATTATTTTAGAAGTATAAGCTTCTGCGATTTGAATCCTTTGTATTTATTCTCATAATTTCTGTTGTTGACAATTTTATTCAGATGAAACAAATAAGGTCAGCACTTGCTATCGCTTCATTGTTGAACCGTACACTGGTGAGAACACTATGATCATTCAAAATGATTGTCTCAATAGTTTTCTGTTTACTGTTCTAATGAGTGTCGTGAATATAATTTTTCTCTGTGATGGAAATTGAACCAAGATATTTAAAGTAGTTCTTATGAGAATCTTGGCTTACACCCTTAGAGCATGTGTTTTTAACATGAATTACTTGTGCCTAATGGTAGCAAAAGTAATCAAGGTAAAACATCTATAAATTGAAATTTTCATCTTATTAAAGAGCCAGTAAAGGGTGCAAGTGATATCACATTGTGTGGGGAAAGTTATCTAATCCATTCAATCTGTAGATTTGGGTATTGGAGTTGGATAAGGTTATGTAATCATCTTTTTAGCTTTTCACTGTGTCAATTTCAGGTTATGCCTCCATTATGGTGCCGATTGGATAGACTATGGTTTTCACATCCTGGAGTTCTGGAGGGGTCAATGACTAGGCAACCTTTTCTCTGCCCTTTAGACCATGTTTTTGAGGTAAATTGTTGATGATTGTAAGACCATTAGACCGTTATTCGTACAACCATGAAACCAATAATCTCTATATCAGAGCACTTCATTTAGCCTCTTTTAAAGTACAACTTAGTGCAAGGATTTTGTGGATTCTTTTATTTTGAGCATGAGACGTTCTAATTCTAAGGAATATGCTATGCACTGTTGTAGGTAAATGTTATGTTGAAAGACCTTCCACAAGAGGAATTCGGCCCTGCAATCAACATCAGAGAGTACTCATTTCTCAACAATCCATTATTACCCCAACAAGTAAATGAAAGTATTAGTGATAGAGATTAATTTGTTTCTTTTCTTTGATCTCCTTCGGGGAACTTTAATTTTCAATGTTGTTTCAGGTAAAAGAGTCATGGCTTGATGTTCAGCTTTGTCAAGAAGGAACTGAAGACTGCCATGCATCAAGTAACACAAGTCGACCAGGTCTTTTAAGATTCCCGAAAAACAGTACTGAAGAAATGGTATGGCTGATTCTTCACTTACGTAAAATATCTTGTTCAAAGTAGTGCAATCACTCCCAATGTTCTTGATGCAATGGATCCTATGTGCTATGTCCTAAGTAGTGAATTGTTCCATGTTGAGATATATTTTTCATTCAGTTAGACACTAGTCCAAGTTTAGGTTGGTCAAGTATCAAAGGTCGCTAGATGTAGGTTACGTTAAGTTCATAACCGAGTTATCTTATTTCTGCTTGTATTTTCATGGAACTGGTATTTTTCCTTGTCATGCTATTACCAATGGCTTGGTAGTGACGTTGTTGAATTCTAATTCTGAATTATACAGTTCAAAACAGTATTCTCTTCATTCAAGGATGTCAAAGTCATCCAATTCTCGTCAATGCAAGGTGCCTTTTATAGTTTCACCGATAAGGCAAGTCTTTTCATCAAGCTGCAGCTTCCCATCTTCCATTATTTTTTACTTTGTTTTTACACATTTGGGTTGCCATTGACTAATATGTTTAATGTTTTATGTAAACTCAGACAAGAGAGGAGAAATTCACGAATCGTATGAAGAGGTATGTAGGTATATGGTGCTGTGTAGAAAACCACACTCCTGGACATATATATTACGACATGTATTGGGATGAGAAACCAGGTTGGAAACCTGCCCCACCCCAAACCCCAGAGGAGGATCACCCGCCTTTCTAAGGCGCTCCCCCAACCAAGCATTTGGAGTATCATCATTTTTTTAGTCTAAATATTGCCAAGTTTTGGGAGACAGAAAAAGAGATGCAGAAACAGATAAATGTGTTGAAAGTTAGTCTGGTCTCATTCCTAACACAGTCGGAAACTAGAAATGAAGTGTATTCATATTTGGATATGGGATGAGGTTGTATTGACACTAACTATTCAGAAGAAAAATGTCTGAAATCTGACATAAACCCTTACATGTGTACCCATAGGTCCAAAAATTTTGACTGTGTTTTGCCTTTCTCCAATACAAATAAGGGGGTAAAAGGAGAAATGAAGCTAATCATTTGAAGAAAGTTATAGTGCATACTGAAGGACCTTTCATGTCCGGCTTACTACTTGTTTTATAAGATGATTTTTTTTTTTTAAACTTAACATGTATTTCTTTTATTGTAAAAGTCTTGGCTTTGTTACTTGATTATTATTGCTATTTACTTAAAGCTGATGCAATGTTCAATATCTTTGGAATGGTAATCAATGAATGAATAGCTGAAAATAGGGTGCGGAAAGACCGAGTATTCCAGCAAGAGCTTCTGATTTTTGAAGTATATACCAGGAGAGCGTCTCCAAACCTGTTTTTGCCTAGTAGGGAACTAAATCTGGATATGGAAAAAATTCGATAAAACATTCAACCCGTACGAATTGACTGAAGAATAATTTTTTGATAAAAGTGATACACTTTATTACTTTTTTTTTAAACCCAAAAAGATAGGTCAACACCAACTCGTGTTAGGATTCAGGTAATTTCGGTTTTTATCTATTTGAAACGGTTCGAGCTATTTTTGGTTCTATATCACCCGTTGAGCTTTTGACTTCCAATTTTCGATTAGTTTAATCCGTCATTCCAATCCAATTTTAACGCCACCATTTCAACTCAAAAAAAAAAAAAAATCAACCATGAGTTTGGATAGCGAATTTTAAATTTATGAATAAAAAAATTACACCGTAAAAATTTGATGCTATCATCTTCTCCTAAAAAAATCCTAAATATTTTGCGCGAAGTCATTTACTTCTTTTTGTTTTTACCTAGTGGCAGTGTTAGCCTCTAGGCTAGCTATCGCTCACCTTTTTCTCCTGCTCATTAACCCTTTTTTTCTTTCTTTTTCCCATTCACTCCATGCGTCTTCTATCTTTCCAGTTTGCAAATCTATTTTGTGGGTATCTTTATTATCTTTACAAGTTGTGATGGATAGAAGACGGTGCCTAACATCGTTAAAACATCACCGGCACCGACAGTTTCTTTTGGAAAGTGGGTAGCTTATCATTGACTTCTTAATCTGTTTCTGTTTTGAGAGTTTCATAATAATAAATGATTTTATGAGTTGGTTTAGGCCCGTGTTATCTTAAGTTTTGTATGTTTTTTATTTATTTTTCCATTGTTTAATAAGTTTCACTTTTAGAAGCTTTTGTCTACTCTTGTAGTATGTTTTTTGGACTTGTTTAAGCATGTAATCTTACTTTTGCAAGGAATTTTAGGGTTGGTTTTGACGTTATCCCCTCTAATTTGGTGGATGCTCAGTTCTTTTGCCCATTTATGCCCATCGCTTTGGACCATTCGGGGTTGATTTCCTTATTGTATTAAGTGCTTGCAATCACTTCTGATATGTTGCACTTGAGTTGTGACAGAGCCGATTGTCAATGTACCATAATATTCTATTGATGCTGAAGCTAAAGCTTTTGTTGTGTTGATGGAGCTTTTTTTTTTGCACGAACAATAGGTGTTTGTTATTCTTTTCCTCGAATTGTATGGTCTTATTCATTGAATGAATTAATGAATTTCTCTTCAAAAAAAATTAAATTTACGAAGAAAATTTAAGGTATTGATATTTCATGAAATGGAAAATAATTATAAAAGAATAATAGTTGTATTAAAAGTTTTAAAAATACATATTCAATATGTGTATCATTAGATTCGTAAAGATAATATTAATATTATGATTATTTGGAAAACCACATCTAATATTGTTATACTTCCTCCTAACTTAGACACGTGTCATCATGACAGGCTACTTGAGAAACCCCCGCAACCAACTTCTTGTCTCTACTTGAACGCCTTAGTGACTAGCCCTGCCAGATTCCTACTCTCTGATTCAACCCTTAGTCTCAACAAAGGATGTAGATTACCCGCTTTATTCTGAAATACCTGAACCTCCCTTTTTAGGGATAGTTTGCCTACTTGACGAGCATCCTTTCCAAGCATCCACTTTTTAGGTGTGAACACTCTTCAAGTGTGAACACACTCCTGAAGACCATCGAGTCCCACTTGAGCATAACAACCTTGTATTGCCATAACAGAATGGGTCTTATGGTGTATGTCCTACACATACTCCCTAATGGCAACCCCTTTACGACGACCTGCCATGTCACACTAGCAAACAATAGGACCTCTCTTATAAACTTCAAGTCATCATCCAACCTAGCTACTCTAAATATTTCCACAAATGTCATCACATGTTCACAAGCATCACTGGTCTTCCCGTTGAATAGCTTGAACTTTGGACTAGTGAAGTCCTTGGGATATGACTTTGCAGTTACCCTAGTTGGATATGGTAGTTTGAGATCAAACTCAAAAAAGCCCAAGCTCTTATTCTTCTCCTCAAGTAACCTCTAAAGGTCCTCCTTTTTTACATACCCCTAAGAAGTAGTCTCAAAAGCAATCACAATAGAGGCATCAGTAACACTAGTAGAAGAACCAGGAATAGTGGGAGCAATTCCAGTGATAATGATAGAAGAATTAACAATATTGGTGTTGGTGTTTCAGGATGAAAAAGAACCAATAAGTGTATTGTCTCCGTTATTGGTATCATGTCTGGAAAATTTATTCCATTAGAAGTATTCACACTTCCACTCATAGGCTATATTTGTAGAGCTAAAGAAGAATATGCAAGCTCGAAAATGGTTTTCATCACTTGCCTATTGTTCTCTTCCAAGGTTTGCATCCTCTCCTGAGAGGCTTGAATCGTGTCCATCAGTTCTTTGATGTAGGCACAAACAATAGTGCATTGGTTTCCAATAGTGGTATTTATGTTTTTTTTTGGTAAAAGATGTATTGAAAAAATTTACCTAATGCAATCACTCATCCCCAATGGAATCTCCAAAATGTAAAAGGTTCTTTGATGGAGAGAGAAGCAGTGCAAACAAGTGATCAAAATTTACAAAAAGAAGGTGAAGAGGAAAACTGAAGCAAATCCAATAACACTAAGCGCAATAGTAGATGGTGGTTAGTAAGGTGAAAAAAGGGAAATGTGGCTAATGATAAGGCTAAACAAAGAAAACAAGTTAAGAGAATTTTTTAGTAAGCTTTGAGAGTTAGAATTCCAAAGTGTCAAAAGTCATTTCACTAGTTGTGAAAGGCTCTTATTTATAGCGTTTCAAGAATATGAGTTACAAAGTTGGTAATTAATTAGAGTAATGATAGATATTTTTCAAGTACAATTGCATTAATAGTTCTTTTTATTATGAAAGAATTTTGTAGGTGATATTAAATAGTGAATAAGGATTTAATATGCTTCTGCAAGAAAGGAGAAGAACTTAGTGTTATGGAAAAGGTTTTTAACTATCTCCATAGATCCACTAAGCCAAACTCTCTGAAATGTCTTGAGAGTAAAGACAACCCAAGAACTGTGTCATATTCAGGGGTTATTATAACACCCGTAACTTGTTTTCATTCCCAGAATAGGGTTACGAAGTATTACCATACAAAACAAAACATTTTATAACCAATAGTAATTAATTTTTTTTCTCAATTTAAGTTAATAAATACATGAGAAATTCAAAATGGAATAATCATGCATTTACATGCCTTAAATTGAGCCTACATAGCCTTAAAAATAGTTTTGAAGCAACCAGTGACCAAATCAAAATAAATCAGAGCATTTTCGGATAAACTAAAAAATTTCATTTACAGGGGCCACACAGTCGTGTGGCTCCAACACGACCGTGTGGTTATACCACACACTCGTGTGTCCAACCGTGTACTCACCCGTGTAACTAACTAACTTAGCTCACATTCCCCTATGACTTACCGACTTGGTTCATACGCTTATTTGGGTTACTCAAGTGTGACACACTGTCGTGTGACAGCCTGTGTCCCAAGCCATGTGTGTCCAAAAATGACCAAGTTCATGTTATTTCTTCACCTAAAAACATAGGTACCTAAACAAATTTATAATACATGTTCACAAGTTTATAAACACATATTTTAACAACCAAAACATGCTATTTTCAATCACCTAGCACCATACCAAGTATCATATACCAAACACATTTTAATGCTCATGTTACTAATTATCAAAACAATCATCTATAAGCCATAACATGCACCAAACTAACCCATTTCAAACACAGCATACCAACTTAATATGACATTTACCATTTCATAGTCTCATACTCAAATTTACCTAAATTTTAACAACCATAGCCTACCATTCTATTATCAAGTACCAAACATCACACATAGCCATGAAATATAGCATTATAACAATTAGCCCTATTACATGCCATATAAGCCAAATGTTTACAAAATCTACCAAAAGAGTCCTCGGGATAGTGTAATTCTGTGAATTGATCTGATCTCCTGATCAAAAAATGTAATCTACAAAAATAAAGATAAGACACGAATAAGCTTACTTGAAGCTTAGTAAGTTCGCTAAATTAACAATAAATCTTACCAAATTAACACAACAAACCAATTTGTAGATTTAAAAATGAAGTTCCTGTCAAACACTGCTCACAATAGGTGAGTATTATACAGTGCATTAATTCACATTACATTCTCAATCATTGCATTAATAAGATCTAATCTCAAATAATCAGAGGGTACCACTCATTCGAGTTTAGTTTCAGAGTTTTGACCAACTCACGATCCTGCTCACACAAGCTGTAGAGAATCCGCAACAGATGTAGGATCTCAAGCTGCCACTACGGCCTGTATCACTGTTATACAGTACCTGCTAAAATTAATCACTAGCTCACAATGCTGCTCACACAAGCTATAGAAAATCCGCAACAGATGCAAAATCTTAGCCATCACTACGGTCTATATCATCGGCTCCAGGCCTGATAGTTGATATCCATACTCATTTATCATGCAATCTCCAATCATTCCAAAGTCAAGTATAATATTGAATATATTCATAACACACATGAATTAAAATAAATGCAATATAAAAATAATGACACGAACTTACAGGACTATTTTGTAGTAACAGCTTAAGTATAGGGACTACTTCAAAACCTTTTCTTTTCCGCAATTGCCGACATGTTTTTGATCTAAAATAATAATTCCATTCAATTAAATAAGTCAACAACAAAAATTAAATCATTTTATGAAATTAAACCCCTTATTAACATTTTACAAAATTACCCTAAACTTTTCACTTTCGTTCAATTTACTACTTAAGCCTCAAATCATGCAAATTAGCCCTTTTTATTAAATCCAAGTTCAGCCAATATTCAATGACTTCAATACAACCCATTTTTGAAATTTATGTCTTAACAAGTCCTTATAATTTTATCACTTTAACAATGTAATCCTTAAACCTTAAAATCATCAAAAACTACTTTACAAAATAGTTTTATCTAACAACCATAATCAATAACCTTCCATAAAATTTCAAGAATGACTCAAACTCAATAATAAAACAACTTAAAACATTTAACAGATTCACAAATTAGTCCTTGAGTTAGCTAGATTAAGCTAATACAAGCTGAAAACCATAAAAATCACTAAAAACGACTAAGTTTCACTTACCAATTTAAGCTTTGAAATTTCAAGCATGAAAATCCTAGTTTTGGCTTTGTTTCCGTGGAGAAGATGAACAGAAAAGAATATTAAAAATCTCATCTTAATTTTAGCTTTAATTTAATATATATACCTTTGTTTTTTAATATTTCAATTTTCTTAATTAAATCTTAATTAATCAATATTAAGCCTAATTAAACTATCCAAATATGCACATCATCATTTAAATCCACTAACTTAACTCACATGGGTTAAATTATTCATTTAGCCCATTTAATTAAGTAACTCAATTTTTGTATCTTTTA
Source organism: Gossypium hirsutum (assembly GCF_007990345.1). Classification (NCBI taxonomy): domain Eukaryota; kingdom Viridiplantae; phylum Streptophyta; class Magnoliopsida; order Malvales; family Malvaceae; genus Gossypium; species Gossypium hirsutum. The sequence continues at coordinate 110,240,236 of NC_053431.1, forward strand.
CGATTCAGACCCCTTTTTTTACTCAATAACCTATTTAAACGAGAAAAATTTCTAACTAAAATTTAATATGACCTTAAAGATCTCGTAAATATTAAATAAATAATATTTACGGATTATTATGTCGGAATTGTGGTTCCGAAACTACTGTTTCCAACACCATTGGAAATCGAGTTGTTACAACTATCCCCCCTTAGGAAATTTTATCCCCAAAATTTCTTACTAGTAAACAGATTCGGGTATTGTAATCTCATTAAATCTTCAGTTTCCCATGTAGCTTCCTCAACCCTATGACGATTCCATAAAACTTTAACTAATAGTACTCTCTTATTCTGAAGTTCTTTTATTTCACGTGCCAAAACACTGATCGGTTCTTCAGAATACGACAAGTCTAGTTGTATCTCAACCTCATAAGGAGTAACCACATGTGAAGGATCTTGCCTATATCGTCTCAGCATTGAAACGTGAAAAACATTGTGAATCTTTTCAAGTTCCGAGGGTAACACTAATCTGTAAGCTACAGGATCAATCCTCTCTGTGATCTAATATGACCCGATAAACCTCAGACTCAACTTTCCCTTTCTACTAAAGCAAAGTACTTTCTTCCACAGTGAAACTTTCAAGAACATTTGATCGCCAACAACAAACTCTATATCTTTCCTTTTTAAATCAGCATATGATTTCTGACGATCCGGTGCTACTTTCAAACAGTCACGAATTATCCGTACTTTATCTTCAATCTCCTGAATTAAATCAGTACCAATCAGCTTAGATTCACTTAACTCTGACTAGTAGAGTGGTGTTCTATATTTTCTTTCGTACAAAGCCTCAAGCAGTGTCATTTTAATGTTGAATTGATAGTTGTTATCACACACAAATTTTGCTAAAGATAAATACCTTTCCCAACTACCTTCAAACTCAAGAATACAGTACCGTAACATATCTTTCAGAATCTGTAGTACCCATTCTGATTGCCCATCTATCTACGGATGATACGTTGTACTGAAATTAAGTTTAATACCCAAAGCTTTGTGAATCTTACCCCAAAATCTGAAGGTGAATCTCGAATCTCTATCAGAAATATAGATAACGGCACTCCATGTAGTCTGACAATCTCTGATACATTTAACTCTGCTAACTTCTCAACCGAATAATCAGTACGGGCTAGGATAAAATGAACTAATTTAGTCAATCTATCGATAATAACCCAGATCGAATCTTTTTTCCTCAATGTCATTGGCAATCCTGAAACAAAGTCCATCGTAACTCGCTCTCACTTCCATTTAGGGATAATCACATGCTGTAATAATCCTGACGGTACCTAGTGTTCAGCTTTCACCTATTGGCAAACCATCATTTAGTTACAAATTCAAAAATCTCACATTTCATACCTAGCTACCAATACATTTTCTCTTCAAATTATTGAACATCTTAGTACTACCCGGATGAATGGAATATGTACTATTGTGAGCCTCTAATAAGATGTCTCGCTTTAGCTCTAAATTATTTGGAACACATAGCCTATTACAGAAATACATCATACTGTAAGCTTTTATGGTAAATCCGGTATTCGGATCATTCTGCATTTGGCCTCGTTTAGCTATCAACTTCGGACTGTCATCTTGCAATTCTCGAATCCACTGCAGAAATAACGGTCTAACTTTTAATTCCGCTAAATTAGAACCATCATCCTCCAATAACAAATAAGCATTCAATGCTCTCAAAGCAAATAACAATTTATGACTTAATGCATCTGCAACAACATTAGCTTTCCCAGGATGATAGTCAATTACAAGGTCATAGTCTTTTAGTAGTTCTAATTACCGTCGCTGTCTTAAATTCAGCTCATTTTGAGTCATCAAATACTTCAGACTTTTATGATCGGTAAATATATGACATTTTTCACCGTAGAGATAATGATGCCATATCTTCAGAGCAAAAACAATAGCTGCTAGCTCTAAGTCGTGAGTCGGGTAGTTCTTCTTATGTGGTTTTAACTAATGAGAGGCATAAGCTATTACTTTCACAGCCTGCATTAATACACACCCCAGTCCACTAAGGGATGCATCACTGTATACAACAAATTATTTTCCAATTTCAGGTTGTATTCATATTTGAGCTTCTGTCAATATTCTCTTTAGCTAAATAAAGCTCTGTTGACATTCATCTGACCAGAAAAATTGAACATTCTTAGTTCACACGCTCGTGTGTCCAACCATGTGCTTACCCGTGTAACTCACTGACTTAGTTCACATGCCTGTGTGTCAACCCGTATGCTAGCCCGTGTGACTTACTGACTTGGTTCACACGCCCATGTTAGCTACCCATGTGTGACACACGGCTATATGATAGCCCGTGTCCCAAGCTGTGTGTGTCCAAAAATGACCAAGATCATGCTATTTCTTCACCTAAAGACATAAGTACCTAAACAAATTCATGATACATGTTCAAAGTCTATAAACACATCTTTTAACAACAAAAAATGTCATTTTCAATCACCTAGCACGATACCAAGTATCATATACCAAACACATTTTAATGCTAATGTTACTAATTATCAAAACAATCATCTATAAGCCATAACATACACCAAACTAACTCATTTCAAACACACCATACCAACTTAGTATGACACTTATCATTTCATAACCTCATACTCAATTTTACCTAAAGTTTAACAACCATATCCTACCATTCTATTATTAAGTGTAACACCCCGTACCCGAGACCGTCGCCGGGGTTGAACACGAGGGGTTAACAGACTTAGTTCACTTAATTTCACAGTTCATTTTAAAAATTTCCAGACAGCTGGCTAACTGTGTCACTGTCACCTTAAAAATCATATCTTGAGTTCCACAACTCGAAAATCTGTTTCGTGATTTTCCCTGGAACTAGGCTCATATATCCATCTACAAATTTTTTTCTAGAATTTTTGGTCGGGCCAATTAGTACAGTTTATTAGTTAAAGTCTCCCATGTTACAGGGTTCGACCACACTAACCTTCCTGCATTGCGACTTGGATAACTCCTTGTACAGGGCTTCAATGCTTATGCCGTTTGTTTCTAACGAAACTAGACTCAAAAAGGAATCTATAAATATATGGCATGACTTCTAATTATCTCTGGTTAAATTATAATGAATTTCGAAAGTTAGATCAGGGGATCCAGAAGTCGCTCTGGCCCAGTCCCACGAAAACTTAAGTATCTCTTAAAATACAATTCATATGGTCATTTCGTTACTTTCATATGAAAATAGATTCATCAAGGTTTGGTTACATAATTTATTCACTATTTAATTCCATTCCTACTATTTTTAGTGATTTTACAAATTCACACCACTGCTGCTGTCAGCATCTGCCTTTAGGGTAGACTTTACCTATTACGTAGTTTCCATGATTCAACTAACCCTTTAGCATATATAGCACAAAGTATGATAGTGATTAACCATTCCAATGGCCAATCCTTGCCAAGCATAACCACACCTCTCAATAACCATATCCATTCCAAACGATTATAACCTTATGCTAAAAACATATATAAGCCATTTTCGCATGGCTATCCAAAATTATACAAATCCAAAGGGTCCATGACCCCCAACAAAAGGGGTAGTCCTATACATGCCACTTCAAAGTTCAACCAAAAGTGTACCAAAAGGGGCTTTAATAGTGTGGACAACTTCGACTTCAATAATCCCGAGTCCGATAGCTGACGAACCAAAATCTATAAAACAGAGAATCAAAGAAACGGAGTAAGCATTTAATGCTTAGTAAGTTTGAGCCATGCAATTTGACACAACTAAAGTATAGCATTCATATGGCTAAACGGATAATCTCATATGCACAAATTCTCAATATCATACTTACTTCACATTTCCAAACCTTATATTCATACACAAAAGATCAACTTGGCCCAAGGCCGGAAGCTCATTAATTAACGGAGCGAATAATATTTCAAAGGAATTTACTACTCCAAAGCATATACGAAACGTACCTCGTCGTTGGGATTTACGAGCGTATTAATTGAAATTTATTACAGCAAGATCGCTCATTCCCAAGCCAAGTACCTTCGGAATTTAACCGGATATAGCTACTTGCTCGAATGCCTTCGGGACATAGCCCGGATATAGTAACTCGCACAATTGCCTTCGGGACTTAGCCCGGATGTAGTAACTCGCACAATTGCCTTCGGGACTTAGCCCGAATATAGTAACTAGTGCAAATGCCTTCGGGACTTAGCCCGGTTATCATCCGAATGTTCATACACATATCAATAAATCATGACACATCTATATTTCAATTTCATAATTAGAATTCAAACATAAGTCACGTATTAAGCATTCCCATTTCGGCTCACTAGCCACATACAAACAGCATGGTTTAGTTTGCTTTATAACATGATCTCTATGCACATACGGCTACCCGTCATACGTATAGACTAATTAACTCAACATATAATTCAAGTAGAATCATCATCTCACTGTATATTTGTTATGCTCATACATCATGACTTAATCAAATCATAAACTAAGTCCCATTGCTCGAAAACTTACCTCAGCTGTTGTCGAACGATTTCGATGGCTATTCGACCACTTTTTCCTTCCCTTTATCGGATTTAGTTCCCCTTTGCTCTTGAGCTTAATTTAACAAATAAATTGATTTAATCATTTGAGCATCAAAAGAGGAACTCAAGGTACTTAGCCCTTATATATTAGGCATTAGAGTCATATACGTATGAAATCACGAATCAAATTCAACATATTAGTCAATATTCACCTTAGCCGAATTTTCTAAGTCAAGATAAAGCCATCAATATGCTTACCTATGGTCGAACATACACATCAACCTATGTACTCATTCATGTGGCCGAATATGCATGTCTATGTTGAGGCCGATTGTATACTTAATACATTCTACAAATATGGTCACTTGCATTGACTAAATACCATTTTGTTTCAAGTTCAAACTCGACTATTACACATATATACACTAGAAATCAAATACTAACATTGCCCTTCACCTTAATAGCTAGCTTAGCAAACCTCGATTTAACATATAATTGTTCATAACACAATTTAAGCATACTCTCCATTCCATCAATTCCAAAACCCATACATTACTCAATAATGTTCAAAATTATATTCGGCTTAGCACACAACTTGCTAGCCGATTCTTCTCCATCTAGCAACTAATGCACATATGTGCTCATTTGTTAGACTCTACTTCATCTAACAACAACCATATTTCTCTCCTACTTCCTACCATGGCCGAATGCATCAAAACACCATACCATTTCAATTTTGGTCATGGTTAAACAAAGAACTTAAGGTCTAACCCAAAAATGCTAAAAAGAAAATTCAAAAGTCATCAATCCTCCATCACATGCATCATTACAAAGCTTCATTTTTAGCATGCAAATAATCTCAACACCAATCCACCTTAGCCGAATATCATCTCCATGACATAGCAAAGATTCGAACCATGGGCTAGGTAGGACTCAAGCTAACAACTAAAAACATGCATGAATCTCATGGACAACATCAACATACCTTAGTCTAGTAAACCACCATAACCGATTTTTCTCCAAGCTCTTCCCCCTCCTTTTCTTCCTTCCATTCGGCCAAGAACAACATGAGAGTTTTTTTTTTCTTCCCTTTTTTTTGTTCATCCTCATTTACATTCTCATTATTATTATTTTATTGCCCATACTCCTTATTTTATTTTTCCTAACATGAATCACTAACATAACATGTTTATGACATGTTTTGCCCATAATATTTTGTCCACCCTCCTTGTCATGGCCGGCCACTATTAATTTAAAGGGGAAATTGACATGCAAGTCCACCCTTTTATCACATGCATTAATAGATCCTTATAGATTAACCTATCACATTTCAAAAGTGTCACACATAAGTCCTATTGACTAAATTCACATGCAATTTACTAAATTGAAGCTTAAAACTTTCACACATTCATATTCACATATTTTAGACAATAAATATCGTATTCAAATAATTTGGTGACTCGGTTTAGCGGTCCCGAGACCGCTTTCCGACTAGGGTCACTTTAGGGCTGTCACATTAAGTACCAAACGTCACATATAGCCATGAAATATAGCATAATAACCATTAGCCCTATTACATGCCATATAAGCCAAATGTTTACAAAACCTACCAAAAGAGTCCTCGGAATAGTGTGATTCTGCGAGTTGGTCCGATCTCCAGATCACAAAATGTAATCTACAAAAAAAAGACAATTCACGAATAATATTACTTAAAGCTTAGTAAGTTCGTTAAATTAACAATAAACCTTACCAAATTAACACAACAATCCAAATTATATATTTAAAAATGAAGCTCCTATCAAACACAGCTCACAATAGGTGAGTATTATATAGTGCGTTAATTCACATTACATTCTCAATCATTGTATTAATAAGATCTAATCTCAGATAATCAGAGGGTACCACTCATTCGAGTTTAGTTTCAGAGTTTTGACCAACTCACGATCCTGCTCACACAAGCTGTAGAGAATCCGCAACAGATGTAGGATCTCAAGCCGCCACTACGGTCTGTATCACGATTATATAGTACCTGTTAAAATTAATCACTGGCTCACAATGCTGCTCATACAAGCTATAGAAAATCCGCAACAAATGCAAAATCTTAGCCATCACTACGGTCTATATCATCGGCTCCAGGCCTAATAGTTGATATTCATACTCATTTATCATGCAATCTCCAATCATTCCAAAGTCAAGTATAACATTGAATATATTCATAACACACATGAATAAAATAAATGCAATATAAAAATAATGACACGAACTTACAGGATTATTCTGTAGTAACAGCTTAAGTATAGGGATTACTCCAAAACATTTTCTTTTCCGTGATTGTCAACAAGTTCTTGATCTAAAATAATAATTCCATTCAATTAATTAAGTCAACAATAGAAATTAAATCATTTTATAAAATTAAACCCCTTATTGACATTTTACAAAATTACCCTAAACTTTTCACTTTCGTTCAATTTAGTACTTAAGCCTCAATTCATGCAATTTAACCCTTTTTATTAAATCCAAGTTCAGCCAAATATTTAATGACTTCAATACAACCCATTTTTGAAATTTATGTCTTAACAAGTCCTTATAATTTTATCACTTTAACAATTTAATCCTTAAACCTTAAAATCATCAAAAACTACTTTATAAAATAGTCTTATCTAACAACCATAAGCAATAGCCTTCCATAGAATTTCAAGAATGACTCAAACTCAACAATGGCACAACTCAAAACATTTAACGGTTTCGCAAATTAGTCCTTGGGTTTGCTAGAAAAACATAAAAATCACTAAAAACAGCTAAGTTTCACTTACCAATTTAAGCTTTGAAATTTCAAGCATGAAAACCTAATTTTGGCTTTGTTGCTGTGGAGAAGATGAATAGAAAAGAAAATTAAAAATCTCATTTTAATTTTAGCTTTAATTTAATATATATACCTAGGTTTTTTTTGTAAATATTTCAACTTTCTTAATTAAATCTTAATTAATCAATATTAAGCCTAATTAAACTATCCACATATGTACGCCATCATTTAAATCCACTAACTTAACTCACATGGGTTAAATTATTCATTTAGCCCATTTAATTAAATAATTCAACTTTTTCATCTTTTATGATTTAGTCCCCTTGTTTTACTCAATAAACTATCTAAATGATAAAATTTTCTAGCTAAAATTTAATATGACCCTAAAGATCTCGTAAATATTAAATAAATAATATTTACATATTATTATGTCAAAATTGTGGTCTTAAAATCACTATTTCCAACACCACTGGAAATTGGGCTGTTACAATTATTCCCACTTATTCTACTTCGGTAAAATAATATTATGTAAAACAACTTTTACAAAACATCTTTTGAATCGTAAGATGATGGTTGTTCTTGGATGAAAGTTGTTCCTAAAAAACGGTTACTTTGACTAACGTGAGTTGTTCTATGGTGATTTTTTTTATAGAGCTTATTTTGAATTGTGACTTTTCTGGAAAGATGCAATTGTTCAAAATACAACCTATTCCGAATAATGATCATTTTAAATTTAACTATTCCTAAAACAACATTATTCTAAGCAAAAGTTGTTTCTAACTTTAGTTGTTATTAACATGAGTTATTCTCACATAACTATAACAACCCGATTTTCAGTGGTGTCGAAAATAGTGGTATCATTAAGGTAGTATTAAAGTTTCGTTGAAAAATTTTAACGTTTCGATAGTTAACTAATTAAAAAGGACTAAACTGAAAAAGTTGTACAACTTGCTAATAATAATATTTAAGAGATTAAATGGCTTGATTAATAAAAATAGGAAGGAATTAAGAAGAAAATATACCAAAATTAAAAGGGTGAGGTGGCATAAGGAAGGAAAATAATAAAATAAAGCCATTCAATGGCAAAATTGTAATTTAATAATGAAACAAATTGAAAATTAAAAATTTTCTAGACATTTCTTCTTGTTTCAGTCTAAACTGCCATAGGAGAGAAATTTTGAAACTTGTTATTCATATTTTGCTTCATGTGAGTTCAATTCTTACTCATTTCTTGTAATTTTTATATTTTTGAGATTGTTACAATTAGGTTCAACTAAACCTTACCTCAGTTTTTGATTTTATTAAAAATTTTAGAAGTTGGCTATGATGAATCTATATTATTTTAGTTATTAAATGATTAATTTGAGATATTAATTTTTATTTAAAAGTATTTTATTAAGTGGTTTTTAATGAATTTCCCAATTAAAGACTAAATTGTTTCCCAATTAAAGACTAAATTGTTGAAATAGTAAAAATACAAGGGTTTGTTGTGAAATTATTGCAAAAATGGGCTATATTGAATGCCATGAATATTTTGGTAGCATGGGTTTGCATTAAAAATAGTTAATTTGCATGATTTGGGCTTAGGGACTAAATTGAATAAAAGTAAAAATTTAGGGGTAATTTTATAAAAATGTCAAACTAACCAAATTACATGAAATGAATTTTTTTTATTGCCTAAATTAATAAATTGAGTGAAATTATTAATTTAGATCAAGATCGGGTGGAAAATCGAAGAAAATGGAAAATTATCAAAATGCCCCTGAATCTTGGTATTTCTGCAATTTAGCTAGGTAAGTTTGTACGGTTAAAAGTTAATATTTTGTATAAATTGATGAATGTTATTATTTTTTATTCTATTGTTGGAATTATAATATTGAATTGAATTTCGGTTTGAATGGAACGCAGGATTTGAGTACATTCGTAAATTGGTGTATGATGGTATTGGAAGGAGATATCGGTATATTGACCAAGTAAACCGGGGTTTAGCATTTGTTGCGAACTCTCGTGTTTTATTTCTGTTCGAAGTGGTTGGGTGGATCAGCTCTTATAAGCTTCTGTTCAGCTCTTATGAGCTTCTATTGGCGTGTTCTGGTGGACTAGCTCTATGAGCTTCCGTTGATGATGTACTCTTATCGTTAAGTCATTCTTCGTATGGAAAATCTTGATAAGGTAAATTGTTTAATGAATTTGAAAGATTTGTTAATTATTGAATGGCTAATGCCAATGTATAAATAATTGTGGTTTGATATATGAATAGCTATTTATATAGCAATTGTGTAAATCTGGACATTGTTAATCAAATAAAAGATGTTAGCATGTGCAATTTGAGTATAGTACGAAATGATGTTGAAATGATGTGCCAATATGTATGAATTAAAAAGGTTGACATTTGATAGTTAATTGAAATGGATTGAATTGGTATATAAATTATGAATGTGTTGATTATTTGAATTGAAAGGAATATATATATGTGAAAATATGATAATTGGATATTGGTTGTATTTGGAAGTGAAATTAAACCCTATTAATTGTATCGAGCTGAGTCGGATATAGATGGCATACCATAGGATCAGAAGAGTTCAAGGATTTCTTCGACTTTGAGTTGATAAAGCACTGGGTGCCAATTTACTTCGATTTAACCGATGAGACATTGGGTGTCAAATGTATATAGCAATGGGCACATATTACTTTAGATTTATCCAATGAGGCACTGGGTACCAAACTAGTGTATTGGTTAGATCTGTGTATCCGTCCGAGTCTGAGTCGTGTTAATAGAGGTAATTAAATAAAATGGTACTATGATTGATATTGGATGATATTGTATGAGAATTGAAAATGGGATAGTGATTTGAAACATTAAAATGAGTTATATACATAAATGCATTAACTTATGTATCGATGATGGTGATTAGGCTTATATCAAGCTTGAGATTATGATTGATGTATATGCTTATGTCTGGTATTATAAAAATGAAATCGTAAGTTCATAATTGAAATGTGATATGATGAAAAAGGGATTGATGAATTGTATAATGTACTTTTATATGAGAAATTAAGTATGTTATAGTTGAACTTACCTATATTATAAATAAATATATTAATTAGTTAATTGATGTTGTTATTTAAGTTTATGTTTACTAAATAGAATGGAAAATAAGTAAAGGAAGTTATTCATTGTTTTATAAAAAGGTTAATGATGGTGTATAATGTTTATAAAATCCTATTAAGTTAGAAATGAATATATATATATATGAAGTTGATAGACTTACTCATTTATGAGTTAATGGTTATGTAGTTGATAAATCTTGAGGCATTGGTATAGCTTTATATTTAATATATAAAGTTTATTATTGAATTGGAATATTATGTTTAAAGTTTGTATGAGCATACTAAGCATTCATTGCTTACTTAGTTGTTTATCCTTTATTTCACAGATTACCGAAAGCTCAATTGGGTTAGAAGCTTGTTGAAGTTATCTCACACTATCCATCAGTTCTATCAGTACTTTTGGATGTTTTGATTTTGATTATAATGGCATGTATAGGTTATTTTAGATAAATGTTGACCTATGTGTGTTGTTGAGATAAACCAATTATTTGACTTGTGTTTTGGTATTCTGTTATGTGCATAATTTGCCTTATAATGTTGATGTGTTGAATGATTTGTGATTGAATGATGAAAGGTAAAATAGTGGTTGAATATGGATATGAGGTATGTTTTATAACTTGGTGGGATTTGATACTATGCTATAGTAAGTGTATATGTATTTGATGCTATTGAATAAGTGGTACAATTGGCACCAAATGTTAAGTTTTGGTAAATGATTTACATGTTGTGTGTTAATGCAATTATACATAAAAGTTGGTTGATTTCTTGGTTACATGGATTACATGATTAAACATATTTATAATTTTCATTTGAGGTACCTAAGGGCATATTGGTTGTATGTGAATATACTATATGTTTAAGACTTGATTTTGCTTGTTTTGGATGCCATAATACGGCTTGTTTATATGCATAATGTTGATTGTAGGTTGACACCAAAATAGGTGAGAAATATGGCTTGTAAAATGGCTTATTTTCGTCTACACGGGCGTGTGTCTCAACCGTGTATGACACACGGCCAGGTGACACGGCTGTGTGTCCCCTGTATCTTTTAAGAATACAAGTCAGTATGCTCACACGGCCTAGTGCACGGGCATGTCACTTGGCCGTGTGACTAAGTTAGAGAGTTACACGGGTACGAACTCGGGTTGGGACACGGTCGTGTGTCCCTAATTTCAATATCCACATGGCCTGAGACACGGACATGTTTATTGACCATGTGAGTCACACGACCATGTGACCCCTCAGCTTTGAAAATTTTTAATGTATTCCGAAAAATTTCATGAGTTTCTGAATTACTACTGACTTGTTCTAACGAGAATTTTGGGCCTCAAAGGCTCGAATAAGGGACAGTATGTATGAGTTTGATTGGTTTCTGACATGAATGTTATGTTATATGAAATGTTGAAATTTCTGTCTGTTTGATCTGTAAACTCCTGTAATAGCCCGATTTTGGGTCTAGTCAGAACAGTGGTTTTGGAACCATAAATCTGACGCAGAAAAAATTATTTTCCTTCTATTTTTATGGTCTATAGTTTTATGGAATGATTCTGTGAAAATTTTGTTTGAAATTTTTGACGTTTGAGCGCTTAATTTAGTAAAAATGACTAAATTGCAATAGGTGCAAAATATGTGTTCTAGAAGCTAAAGGTGTCTAATTGCTATGAAATTTTAAATTGAAGGTCCTTAAATGGTAATTAGACTATTTGTTAAGTTAGTGAACAAAAATGGACATGAAGTAAGAGAAATTTTATGTTTTAAGTTAGACGCATTTTGGTCATTAGGTTATTAAAATAATTAAAAAGCAAAATAAGCCAAAATCTTGTCCATCTTCTTCTTCCATGGCCGAATATAACTAAGGAAGACATAGCTAGGGTTTTTTCATCTTTCAAGCTCGATTGTAAGTCTGTTCTTACCCCGTTTTTAATGCTCTTTACATTTTTGAAGTCGTTGTAACCTGATCTATCTATTTCTACCACTAATTTAAGAAATAATCAAAGTATAAATTTTTACCCATGATATATATTTGTGTGTTTTGATTCCTAATGGTATAAAATGTATGTTAGATGTAAAATAAACAACTTTTGCTAGGTGATTTTGATGGAAATGTCAAAAAGGACCTATTTGTAAAAGTTATAAAATAAGTAGTAAAAGTTTGATTAAGTGGAAAATGTGGGCTGGTATAAGTATGAAAATGGTCCGGCTAGGCTTGGGTTTTGAATAAATGGAATACATTTCTTTTTACGAGCCTAGGGACTAAATTGTAAAAATGTGAAACATTAGGGGCAAAAATGTAATTTTTCTATAATATGATTTTTGGACTGAATTGAACAATTTGAATATTAAGTGAGTTAAATTTGTCATTTTAGATCAAGAAAAATGAGGTTTGGACCTAGATCGAGGGAAAAACAGAGTGTTTAACGATTAGGTCAAATTCTACTATTTTTGTACCGAGGTAAGTTCGTATGTAAATAATGCATTTTTATATTTATGTTTTAAATGCTTTAATATCGTATGAAGTGTGATTGACTCTTTGGACGTATTCGACAAAGTTACGACAAGCGAGAATTCCCGGTTGAGCCTTAGGAATAGAATAGGATACGAGTGACATGTCACTAGGAACCCATGTGTTTATGTGATCTGGATACTGGTCTCGTATGTCTTACCAGTGGCTGGGTAGTCCGCATGAGTTGCAGATACCTGACAACTTGTGTGAGCAGCACTGTGTAGCTACGTCCTAACTGACAGCTTGTGTGAGCAGGCCCGTGAATAGCTCGAAAACAAGCCTATATGTATTATGAGATATGAGGTAGCTTTGGCTACATATATGGTACTCATGTGCAAGATTTTCGAGTATCCGTTAATATTCCGAGTGTTCAACGGGAATGTCAAAGTTTTGAAAGACTATGGTTGTGTTGTGAGTTGGTACAGGTATGTACGTAAAACTCAAACGTAATGAGCTCGATATGTGATGAACTCTCGGTAAGGTTGTGATTGAACAAATATATGATCATGAGATTTTAATGGCATTTATGTTAACTTACATCATGTTAATTGTATGTTAGATGTGTAGTTATGATGCTTATTATTTGCATAGGAACTTACTAAGCTTTATAGCTTACTCCCCTTCCTTTCCCTTGTTTTATAGTGTCACCAAGCTAGCTCGGGGATCAGAGATCATTGGAGATCCACTCACACTATCAACAATTATTTTGGTATTAATGAATTCAACATTTAGAGTTGTGGCATGTATAGGGGACTTAGTCATTTTGTTATGTGTCATAATTGATTGGGCCTAATGTGTTGGCTTATATTGGTTCAAAGTTCATTTTGTATAAGGCCATTTGAAATTGGCTACTATTGGTATAAGTAATTTATATGATGATGCTTTTCGTGGATGTAGGAATTTACATGATTTAAGTTGATGAGTATGTGATGTTTGTGTATAATAAATGGTAGCATGTGAATGATGTGTTAATGTCTTGGTTGTGGCTGATTTGGTTGTATGTATATGCTTGGATTGCTACTATGTTATGTTGTGTAGGTGTGTGCATAAAAGGGTGGCAAAAAAGCTTGGTAAATAGCCTTATTTTTGTCCACATAGGTAGACACATGGGCATATGTCTAGGATGTGTGTGACACACGATCTGCCCCATGGGCATATGTTCCATCCGTGTGTCCCCTGCACCTCAATTTTGAGAAATAGAATACTCAGAATTGAGCATATGGGCAAAGATACAGGCATGTGTCTCAACCGTGTGGATGACATGGCTTCAGGCACGGGCGTGTGTCCTGGGTGTGTGCAGTTTGCACCTATTTAATAAAAAATCATAAATTTTAAATCGACTATGCTGCCTAGCACACGGGCGTGCGACTTGGCCATGTGTCTTCAATTTGTTCTTGAGTGACAAACAGAGAGTTACACGGGTTAGGGACACGGATGTGTGTGACCATACGGCTTGCTAACATAGGCATGTCCCATGTCAACATGGGCGTGTGACCCCTGATTAGTAAAATTTATTTTAAGTGTTGTAAAATTTTCTAAAGTTCTCGGTTTAGTCCTGAATCACTTTCAATGCATGTTTTGGGCTTCGTAGGCTCGTATTAGGGACTTTACGAATATTTGCCAATGGTTTTAAATTGGACGAAAATTTATGGCTTGGAAATGTATTTTTGCTTATATTTAAGTTTGGTAATTCCTCATACCATGTTCCGGCGTTGAATACGGGTAAGGGGTGTTACATTTAGTGGTACTAGAGCTACGATTTAGTCAATTCTCAAACTAACGTAGCGTGTGTAAGAGTCTAGCTATACATGTCATATATGGACTGTGATAGTGTGATGACTCTTGACAATTTTAAATTGTATTTTCATATAGTAATGCGCCGACTCCCCCTCAAGGGGGAGCGTCATCTGAAAATAGACCTCGCACGGCCAGTCAAGGAGGAGGGGCTAGGGAAGCCTTCCTCCACATAATGAACGTGTGGTATTCAGAGTTTGTTTGAATAAATCCAAATACTCAACATCCTCCACCCCCTCCTTATCCTCAATTGATTCCCGTAGTTCCCAAAGGTTTAGATTTGGTAAGACAGAATAAGTCTTAGGTTGATAAGATTCGAAAGCAATGGGCTGAGGAATTTAGGGCTAATGTAGATGATGACCCCGAGAGAGCCAAGTTCTGGCTTGAGAATACTATCAAGGTATTTGATGAGTTATCATGTATACCTGAGAAATGCTTGAAATGTGCTATATCATTATTGAGAGACACAGCATATCACTGGTAGAAGACACCAATATCTATAGTACTAAGACAGAGGGTTACATGAGAATTATTTCTAGAGGAATTCCAAAAGAAATATATCAGTCAGCGGTTTATCGATCAGAAACGTAAAGAATTTTTTGAGCTAAAATAGGGCCGAATGTCAGTGACAGAGTATGAGCGAGAATTTATCAGGCTCAATAAGTATGCCCGAGAGTGTGTTTCCTCCGAGGTTATTATGTGTAAAAGGTTCGAAGATGGGCTGAATGAGGACATCAGACTGTTAGTTGGAATCTTAGAACTAAAAGAATTTGTTGTATTGGTTGAACGAGCTTGTAAAGCCTAAGAACTAAGCAAAGAGAAAAGAAAGACAGAGAGTGAGGCTAGAGATGCAAGAAAAAGGCCGATGAATAAGTCATTTCAATCTCAGTCAAAGAAATCTAGAGAAATGAATTCTCGTTTGAATGTATCAGCTGGATATTCGCACAGAGACCGCGGTGAGTTTTAAATCTCAAGCTGCTTTAATGGCAAGTGTAGGTAATGTTAGGTCTAGCAGACCTGAGTGTCAGTATTGTGCAAGAAAACATCCCGGCGATATAGGATGAATGACCGAGCTTATTTCAAGTGTGGTTCTGATGAGCATTTTATCCGAGATTACCCTGATATGGCTGAGAAAGAACAATTTCAGAGTGCGGAAGGTAAGGCCTGTGCTTGCTTCTAGGCTTCTTTCAAGGCTGAGTAATACTACTAATAGAGGTAGGCCATCGAGAAATACCAGGTGCGAAACTAGCAATAAAAGTGTGACGAAAGATACAGCTGTGAGATTTGAGGCCGGAGCACTTGCTAGAGCTTATACCATTCGTTCTTGTAAGGATGCGTCATATCCCGATGTGATTACTAGTACATTTTCTTTTTATGATACTAATGTCATTGCATTGATTGATCCTGGATTGACTCATTCTTATGTTTGTGTGAATTTGGTATCTAGTAAGAATTTGCCTGTCGAGTTTACTGAGTTTGTGATTAAAGTGTCAAACGCTTTAGGCAAGTATATGCTAGTTGATAAAGTTTGCAAGAATTGTCCTTTGATGATTCGAGGTCATTATTTTCCGGCTAACTTAATGTTGTTTCCATTTGACGAATTTGATGTTATTTTGGGTATAGACTGGTTGACACTGCATGACACCATAGTAAATTGCAGACAGAAAACTATTGAATTGAAATGTGAAAATGGTGAAGTCCTTTAGGTTGAAACCAACGGATCAAGTGAATTACCTATTGTGATTTCATTTATATCTGCTCAGAGGTACATAAGGAAAGGTTGTGAAGCTTATCTTGCTTATGTTTTGAATACAAAAATGTCTGAATTGAAAATCGAATCAATGTCGATAGTCCATGAGTATCCAAATGTGTTTCTAGAGGAGTTGCCTGGGTTACCTCCAATCAGAGAGGTGGAGTTTGCTATTGATTTGGTATTTGGGACTTCACCAATATCGATTGCTCCGTATAGGATGGCTCCGACCGAATTGAAAGAATTGAAAGCTCAGTTGCAAGAGTTGACAGATAAAGGTTTTGCGAGACCGAGTTTTTCTCCCTAGGGTGCTCCAGTGTTATTTGTAAAGAAGAAAGACAGATCTATGAGACTTTGTATCGATTACCGCCAGCTAAACAAAGTGACTATAAAGAACAAGTATCCTTTGCCGAGGATTGATGACTTATTTGATCAGTTAAAAGGAGCAACAGTAATCTCGAAGATTGATTTGAGATCTGGCTACTATCAGTTGAGAGTTAAAGAATCGGATGTGCCAAAAATTGCTTTTAGGACAAGGTTTGGGCACTATGAATTTCTTGTTATGCCTTCCAGATTAACTAATGCACCTGCTATTTTTATGGACTTGCTGAATAGAATTTTCCTACCATATTTAGGTAAGTTTGTGGTTGTATTCATCGATGACATCCTAATTTATTCTCGAGACGAATTCGAGAATGCCGAGAACTTGAGAACTGTATTGCAAATGTTGAAAGATAAGAAATTGTTTGCTAAATTTAGTAAAAGTGAGTTTTGGCTCCAAGAAGTCGGATTTTTGGGACATATTGTTTCAGGTGATGGTATTCAGGTTGATCCAAGTAAGATTTTGGTAATTGTTGATTAGAAACCGCCAAGGAATGTGTCTGAAGTTAGAAGCTTTTTAGGCTTAGCAGATTATTATGGAGGTTTTGTCAAAAGATTTTCAATGATTGCTACTCATGTGACCAAGTTGTTGCAAAAAGATGTTAAATTTGAATGGTCCAAAAAATGTCAGCAAAGTTTTGAGAAATTGAAAGCATTACTGACTGAGGCACCGATTTTAGTACAATCTGAATCGGGAAAAAGATTTGTAATTTATAGCGACACTTCATTGAATGGTTTGGGTTTGTGTTGATGCAAAAGGGCAAAGTGGTAGCTTACGCCTCGAGATAGTTGAAACCGCACGAGAAGAATTATCTGACACACGACTTGGAATTGGCTGCCATCGTTTTTACTTTGAAAATTTGGCGTCATAATTTGTACGGTGAGAAATGCCATATTTTTACAGATCATAAGAGTTTAAAATATTTGATGACTCAGAAAGATCTGAACTTGCGACAACAGAGATGGCTCGAGTTACTAAAGGATTATGAACTAGTGATTGATTATCATCTGAAAAAGGCGAATGTAGTCGCAGATGCTTTGAGCAGAAAGTCCTTGTTTGTTTTGAGAGCTATGAATATGAGATTGACTTTGTCTAATGATGGTTCAATTTGGCTGATTTGAGAGCTAGACAGATATTTATTCAGCAAATTTGTGAAGCTCAGAAAAATAATAGTGAATTGCAAGCCAAAGGAGCTCAGTGTGAATCAGGTAGAGATACAGACTTTAGGATCGGTTCAGATGGTTGTTTGATGTTCCGGGATAGAGCATGTGTACCAAAAAATAATGAACTTATTCATAAAATTCTACACGAGGCACACAATGGTTGTTTATTGGTTCATCTAGGTAGTACAAAGATGTATAATGATTTGAAGAAATTGTATTGGTGGTCAGGTATGAAATGAGATATTTTGGAATTTGTTTCGAGATGCTTGATATGTCAACAAGTAAAAGTAGAACACCAAGTGTCTTCGGTTTTACTCTATCCACTGATGGTACCCGAATGGAAATGGGATAGGATTACGATGGACTTCGTAACGGGTTTGCCTTTGACTCCAAAAAAGAAAGATGCCATCTGAGTTGTTGATGATAGATTGACGAAATCAACTTATTTTATTCTTGTACGTACTGACTACTCACTTGATAAGTTAGTTGAATTGTACATTTTTGAGATTGTGAGATTGCAGGAGTGCCTATTTCTATTATTTTGGATAGATATCTGAGGTTTACTTCGAGATTTTGGAAGAAATTATAAGAGACTTTGGGTATGAAGTTAAATTTTAGTACCACTTTTCATCCGCAGACCGATGGTCAGATTCTTAAAGATATGCTCCGATGTTGTGTTCTAAAATTCGAAGGTAGTTGGGAAAGATATCTATCTTTGGTCGAATTTGCTTATAATAACAGTTTTCAATCGAGTATAAAGATCGCATCGTATGAGGCATTTTATGGCTGCAAGTGTCAAACTCCGTTGTATTGGATAGAACTTAGTGAGACAGATTCACAAGGTTGATTTGGTTAAAGAAACC
The DNA here is from genome assembly GCF_007990345.1 of Gossypium hirsutum. NCBI lineage: Eukaryota > Viridiplantae > Streptophyta > Magnoliopsida > Malvales > Malvaceae > Gossypium > Gossypium hirsutum. The sequence continues at coordinate 110,259,161 of NC_053431.1, forward strand.
GAAGAAAAAGTAAACGTAATCCGTGATTGCTTGGAAGCCGCTTCATATCAAGAAAAGTCGTACGCAGATTTCAAAAGAAAAGAGATTGAATTTCAGGTTGGTGATAAAGTATTTCTCAAAGTATCTCCGTGGAAGAAAATTCTGAGATTTAGCCGTAAAGGCAAGTTAAGTCCACATTTCATTAGGCCGTATGAGGTTATTGAAAGAATAAGGCCAGTGGCATATCGGTTAGCTTTACCGATAAAGTTGGAAAGGATTCATTATGTGTTTCATGTATCTATGTTGCGCTGTTATCGATCAAGATTCTTCGCATAAAATCTCATCGACAGAAGTTGAGATTCGACCTGATATGACTTATGGTGACGAACAATCAAGATCTTAGCTCGGGAAGTTAAACAATTGAGAAATAAAAGTGTAGCCCTAGTGAAAGTAGCCCTAGTGAAAGTTTTATGGCAACGACATGGGGTCGAAAAGGCTATGTGGGAACCTGAGGAAGCTATGAGAAAACAGTACCCAAACCTATTTTCTGACAAGATTTTTAGGGACGAAAATCCCTAAAGGGGGGAGAGTTGTAACAGCTCGATTTTGGGTCTAGTCGGAACAGTGGTTTTGGGACCACAAATTCAAAATAGAAAAATTTATTTTTCTTCTATTTTTATGGACTACAGTTTTATGGAATGATTCTGTGAAAAATTCGTTCGAAAAATTTGACGTTTGAGTGCTTAATTTAGTAAAAAGGACTAAATTGCAATAGGTACAAAATGTGTGTTCTAGAAGCTAGAGGTGTCTAATTGCTATGAAATTTTAAATTGAAGGTCCTTAAATGGTAATTAGGCCATTTGTTAAGTTAGTGGACAAAACTGGACATGAAGTAAGAGAAATTTTATGTTTTAAATTAGGGCATTTTGGTCATTTGGTTATTAAATGAATTAAAAAGCAAAATAAAGCCAAAATCTTGTCCATCTTCTTCTTCCATGGCTGAATATTACTAAAGAAGAAATAGATGGGGTTTGTTCATCTTCCAAGCTCGATTGTAAGTCCATTCTTGCCTCGTTTTTAATTTTTTTTTTACATTTTTGAAGTCATTGTAACCCGATCTATCTATTTCTACCACTAATTTAAGAAATAATCAAAGTCTAAATTTTTACCCATGATATAGAATTGTGTATTTTGATGCCTAATGGTAGAAAATGTATGTTAGATGTAAGATAAACAACTTTTGCTAGGTGATTTTGATGGAAATGTCAAAAAGGATCTATTTGTAAAAGTTATAAAATAAGTAGTAAAAGTGTGATTAAGTGGAAAATGTAGGCTGGTATAAGTATGAAAATGGTTCGGCTAGGCTTAGGTTTTGAAGAAATGGAATACATTTCTTTTTTACGAGCCTAGGGACTAAATTGTAAAAATGTAAAATATTAGGGTCAAAAATATAATTTTTCCATAATATTATTATTGGACTGAATTGAATAATTTGAATATTAAGTGAGTTAAATTTGTCATTATATATCAAGAAAAACGAGGTTTGGACCTAGATCGGGGGAAAAACAAAGTGTTTGATGATTAGGTCAAATTTTACTATTTTAGTACAAAGGTAAGTTCGTATGTAAATAATGCATTGTTATATTTATGTTTTAAATGCTTTAATATTGTATGAATTTTGATTGACTCTTTGGACGTATTCGACGAAGTTTCGACAAGCGAGAATTCCCGGTTGAGCCTTAGGAATAAAATAGGATACGAGTGACATGTCATTAAGAACCCATGTGATTATGTGATCCGGGTGCTGGTTTCGTACGTTCTACTAGTGGTCGGGTAGTCCGGTATGAGCTGCGGATACCTAACAGCTTGTGTAAGTAGCACTGTGTAGCTACGTCTAACTAACAACTTGTGTGAGCAGGCCCGTGAATAGCTCAAAAACGAGCCTATATGTATTATGAGATATGAGGTAGCTTTGGCTGCATATATGGTACTCATGTGCAAGATTTTCGAGTATCCGTTAATATTCCTAGTGTTCAACGGAAATGTCAAAGTTGTGAAAGACTATGGTTGTCTTGCAAGTTGGTACAAGTATGTACGTAAAACTCAAACGTAATGAGCTCGATATGTGATGAGCTCTCGTTAAGGTTGTGATTGAGCAAATCTATGATCATGAGATTTTAATAGCATTTATGTTAACTTACATCATGTTAATTGTATGTTAGATGTGTAGTTATGATGTTTATTATTTGCATAAGAACTTACTAAGCATTATAGCTTACTCCCCTTCCTTTCCCTTGTTTTATAGTGTCACCAAGCTAGCTAGGGGATCGAAGATCGTCGGAGATCCACTCACGCTATCAACAATTATTTTGGTATTAATGAATTCAACGTTTAGAGTTATGGCATGTATAGGGGACTTGGTCATTTTGTTATGTGTCATAATTGATTTGGCCTAATATGTTGGCTTATATTGGTTCAAAGTTCATTTTGTATAAGGCCATTTGAAATTGGCTACTATTGGTATAAGTAATTTATATGATGATGCTTTTCATGGATGTAGGAATTTACATGATTTAAGTTGATGAGTATGTGATGTTTGTGTATAATAGATAATAGCATATGAATGATGTGTTAATATCTTGGTTGTGGCTGATTTGGTTGTATGTATATGCTTGGATTGGTACTATGTTATGTTGTATAGGTGTGTGCATAAAAAGGTGGTAAAAAAGCTTGGTAAATAACCTTATTTTTGTCCACACGGGTAGACACACGGGTGTGTGTCTAGGCCGTGTGTGACACACGGTCTGCCTCATGGGCATGTGTTTTGACCGTGTGTCCCCTGCACCTCAATTTTGAGAAACAGAATGTTCAAAATTGAGCATACGGGCAGAGACACGGGCGTGTGTCTCAGCCGTATGGATGACATGGCCTCAGGCACGGACGTGTGTCCTGGGAGTGTGAAGTCTGTACCTATTTAATGAAAAATCATAAATTTCAAATCGACCACACGGCCTAGCACACGGGCGTGTGACTTGGCCGTGTGTCTTCAATTTGTTCTTGGGTGACAAACAGAGAGGTATACGGGTTAGAGACATGGGCGTATATGACCACATGGCCTGCCCACACAGGCGTGTCCCATATCAACACGGACGTGTGACCCCTATTTAGTAAAAAAAAATTTAAGTGCTGTAAAATTTTCTAAAGTTCTCGGTTTAGTCCTGAATCACTTCCAATGTATGTTTTAGGCCTCGTAGTCTCATATTAGGGACTTTATGAGTATTTGCAAATGGTTTTAAATTGGACAAAAATTTATTACTCGGAAATGTATGTTTGCTTGTGTTTAAGTCCGGTAATGCCTTGTACCCTGTTCTGGCATTGAATATGGGTAACGAGTGTTACAACTCCGGTAATGCTCCATAACCCGGTTCCAACGAGAGATACAGGTTTGGGGTGTTACAATAACAACTACACTGAATGTCAATTATTCTAACTAAAGCCCAGTTTTGAGCGTAACTATTCTGGAAATAGCTATTCTTGAACAATAATTGTTCTGAACAATAAGAGTTGTTACTCCGAAAAAGATGTTAAGTGAAATGGCGATGTAGTTGTTCCATGCTTGGTGACTCAATTTCTTGAAATATAATATTATTTATCTCAATGAAGAGATAAAATATTAGTATTCAATATTGAATATTTGATTAAACCAATTAAATCAATAAACATACTGAATTAGCTTATGAACTAATTTTTTTTAAAACATTAAAGAAAATAGAAAATGCACAACATTGTGGATTGGAGCGGACTTGACACATGAAAATTGTTTGTATTTTCACTGCCCACTGTTCAAAAACTTTTTTGAACAATCTCATTATAGGTGTCGATCATATCTGCTCTTTTTGACACAATGTCTAGAGCTACCCATAGCCCTTCTCCAACCCATAAGTAGGAGGATAATGCGTTTTAACGCATTCGAAGCCACGCCCTCCTACATTGACAACAATATCCATATAAATTGAAGAAAATTTTAATGTATGTACAAAATGAGGCAAAAAAATTTTTGGTTTGGTGCACAATTATTGTGGGCCTCTGTAATTGGATGAAGACCAAAAAATGTAACCTATAAATATAATTTTTAAGATTCAATATTAAAATAGTTATTTATATTATAAAATTAGAAGAAATATAGAAAGGATATAAAACTAAAAGAAATATAGAATGGACAAAAGATGAAAGGATTATTTAACTTCCACATTGGCCTCTTATAAGCTTGTACATGCCCTCTATTTATAAGACTTCAAAAACCATAAGTTACAAAACATTAAAGACCAACATTAATGTATCTTATAAATTATTTAAGGGTTACAAACTAATGAATTTAGGGGTTATGGATATTCATTTTTTAGGAGTTACAATAGGATGAAATTGGGGGTTATGGACATCTATTTTATCAAATGATTTACAACAATTTATGTTTCTAGATCGTTACTTGAATTTAATTTTCATCACACATGTTAGTTGTTTTTATCAAATTGATGTGGCATATTGTCGCTTGTTTAAATCTGATTGATCCACATCATCTAATTTTATAGGAGTTACAAAAATAGATTAAAATATGTGATGAGAATCAAATTTTGGTACATATCAGGACAAAAAATATAGATATCAATCTGAACATTAAAAATCAAACTCAAGTATTAGAAGGCATATTTATGCTATTCAAAACAAAAATTTGTTATTTGTTAATATACTATGAGTAAGTTATGGATTTAATTTAATACTCTAATTTGGTCAATTATAGTTTAGTTTGTACTTTTTGAACTATGAAATTTCAATATTGGTCCAAATGGTAAGTATTAAATTTGTTAGGTCAAATTCTACTTTAGTGACGTATTATGTGTAAGTTATGAATTTAGTCTCTATTCTCTAATTTGATCATTTTTAGTTTGCTATACTTTTCAAATTTTGAAATATAAGTTGACGCAAATTGTAGACATTAAATCAATTAAAGTATAATAATATGGTTATTTTTAGTGTCATATAATAATAGCAAGCTAACTTGACATTTGCACATGTAATATATTATATTGGTCATATAAGATTTTGGAAATAAGAGAATTTAACTTAACGAATTTAATGTTACCATTTGGTTAAAGACTAAAATTTCAAAATCTGAAAAGTATAAGAACTAAAAGTAACAAATTAGAATATATAAACTAAATTTGCAACTTATTCATAGTACAGGGAGTAATAGCAATATTTGACAAAAAATATCAACAGTAAATCGCACAAGAAACATAAAGTCATATTAAAAAAAGTTTAAACTCTACTATTAGTATTTGCGATTAGTAAAAGTTGTGGATTTAACCCCTATACTTTTATTTGGTCATTTTTTGTCTTTTTACTTTCAAAATTTTTAAATTTCAATTATCACCAAATAATAATTGCTAAATTCATTAAGTAAAGTTCCACTACTACAAAATCTAATGTGTTAATATTATTATATGTTATTATTTCCACGTATTACTCACTAAAAATCTAATTAATGGATTACTCATTTGAATTAAGATTGTAATTTCAAGTTTTGAAAAGTATAGGGATTTAAAATGATCAAATTAGAGAAAATGGATTAAATCTATAATTGTACATAGTATAGGACTAGTAATTAAATTTAATCAAATAAATTTAACTGCTATTGTTTGGGCCAGGACTAAAATTTTAAATTTTGGAAAGTAAAAGGACTAAAATTTATCAATTTGAAATTTATGGGGACTAAAATTGATCAAATAAAGGTATAGGGACTAAGTCCACAACTTTTGAAAAATACAGGGACTTCTAGAAGAATTTAACCTAGAAAACGGAGAAAGAAACATATAAAAAAGTCATAAATGTAAACAGTAAAACACTAAAACAGAGAGAAAACCCTAAAAGTCCCTCCACGTGCGTTGCGTGTGCTCTACGCTCACCTCATCTCCGTCCCGATCGAAGCACACGCCTCCTCCCTCTTTTTCTCCTCCTTTTTCCATAAGCTAAATAAACGCAGCCCGATCTTCAAATCCCTACACCTAATAAATCCATCGGTTTTCGTTTTGTAAATCCGACGGAGAGATGGCGGATCGCTTGACGCGTATCGCGATTGTCAGCTCCGACCGCTGCAAGCCCAAGAAGTGCCGTCAGGAATGCAAGAAGAGCTGTCCTGTTGTTAAAACTGGTAACATAAACTTTATTCTTCCCGTTACTGATTATCTTTTTCATTTTTTTTAGTATGGAATTGTTTTCCTGTTTTTGGAGATTTAGAATTAGGGGTTAATCTAATTTCATCTTAATCGAATTACCTTAAATGTATTGTTTCATTATTTCTTCCCGAACGATGTTGATTATTGGAGAATCGGTGAAAGTATCAAGGAAACTTACTGTGCTTGTGTTGCAAGCCGGATTAATATCAGCCGGTAACCTGAAAGAAATAGGGACGAATATAGAAGAACAGTGAAGAAGTATAAGATAACAGATTGTTAGGAGGAAACTATATTTCTTGGATACGGAGTTCTTGTCACAATAATGTTTCTGACAGCATGTATATAGGATTATTCTGAGCACTGCCAGTGGAGTTTTATTTAACTCCACAAATGGCCTTATAGTTGTAAACTAATTAATCATCATTCTAGACTTGCATTTTGGATATTGTTAATGCTTGTAACTTATTTGTCCTGTCGGACACATGATATTCAAGTCAGCTGTTAGCCTGCTACTTGGGTCTAGTTTATCTATTCTCTCCTGCTTCAGATAGTCTATCTCACTTTGTTTCTCCTTCTGCAGGGAAACTTTGCATTGAGGTTACCCCTGCCTCAAAGATTGCTTTCATCTCTGAGGAGTTGTGCATTGGTTGTGGCATCTGTGTCAAGGTATGTAACTTCACTTTGATATCGAATTCGTGTTGGTTTCTATGTTCGCAGATGACAAATAGTATGTGTCTAAAGCTGAACCACTTATCTTCTGATGCAGAAATGCCCATTTGAAGCAATTCAAATCATCAACTTACCAAGGGATTTGGATAAAGATACAACCCATAGATATGGCCCCAATACTTTTAAACTACACAGGTTTGTTCGTTCATATTGTTCTTGAAAAATTTTGTAATTTTTGCATGCTTTCTTTTTTTCTTTCTCCCACCACCTCCATTTTGAGATGGTTTTGAATTGCAATTTCAGGTTACCAGTTCCAAGGCCTGGGCAAGTTCTTGGTCTGGTTGGAACCAATGGCATTGGAAAATCAACTGCTCTTAAAGTTTTGGCTGGGAAGCTAAAGCCAAACTTGGGTCGTTTCAATGTATTTATTTGAAGTTTTGTTTCTGTAATTGCTTCTTTAGCTGTGTGCTTTCTTTACCTATTTGGATAACCTATTTGCAGAATCCTCCAGATTGGCAGGAAATCTTGACCTACTTTCGAGGATCTGAGTTGCAGAACTATTTTACCCGCATCTTGGAGGATAATCTCAAGGTGCTTCTTTGCATAATATTTGATCCTGCATCTTCTACTTTCTTGTTTCTTTATATTTGTTATTAAGTTCTAATACAGAAAATGATGAGAGTTCCAGATAATCTAGTTGCATACTATGTCAAGGCCTTCTCTAATGATCTTGCTAGTTTGTTCCAAGATTTTTCCGACTCTTAGGTTGTGAGATTCAATGAGTGGGATTGCTTCAGCGTCAAGTTCTGACTTTCATAGATTTTAATATTTTTCCATTAAACAGATTCTGTGATACACTATATGTAAATTTACAGAAATAGTTTAACCACATCCTTTTTGTTTCTTCCACTTTCATTATATTTCCAGCATAGGTATTGATTTTCTATGAAGTCTAAATCTTGGACCCTTGAGAAGCCTTGGTGGAGAACTTATGTGAAACTAAACCAGTTTCGTTTTGCTGTTAAGATAGTATAGTTTACTGATCATGTGGAATCCTACTCTTTACCTGTTATGTAAAGCTACATAACTATGGAGCGCAGAAGAAAATGCAATGATTGATAATAATTGTCAATATTGTCAACGTTTATATATTTTGTATCATTGCTTCCCTAATCATGGCAACTTAATAAGTGTCCTGCAATTCCCTGTTTTGCCTTGATATTTGCTAAATATTTTTATATTAATCAGGCCATCATCAAGCCACAGTATGTTGATCATATTCCAAAGGCAGTCCAAGGCAATGTGGGACAGGTGCTTGACCAAAAAGATGAGAGAGAGATGAAGGCCGAACTCTGTGCTGATCTTGAACTAAACCAGGTCATAGATCGTAATGTTGGGGATTTATCAGGTGGGGAGCTCCAGAGATTTGCTATTGCTGTTGTCGCCATACAGAATGCTGAGATTTATATGTTTGATGAGCCTTCAAGTTACCTTGATGTTAAACAGAGACTGAAAGCAGCACAGGTCATTCGATCTCTGCTCAGGCCTAATAGGTAAATCTCCTTTGTCCTTAGTCCTGCATGCTTCTTATAGTTTGAATGGTTCTAATTAGGGTAACCGTGCTTTTATATTTTGTATTTCAGCTATGTTATTGTGGTTGAGCATGATCTTAGTGTCCTGGATTACTTGTCGGATTTCATTTGCTGCTTGTATGGAAAACCGGGTGCATATGGAGTCGTAACCCTTCCCTTCTCTGTAAGAGAGGGAATCAATATCTTCTTGGCTGGATTTGTACCTACTGAAAATCTAAGGTTTCGAGATGAATCGTTAACCTTCAAGGTAAACCTGTTTCTATTGTTATTTGTGCACACATCATTCATCTTTAAATTCTTTTCTTGACCTATCTGTTTCCCCTTTGTTTTAGGTAGCTGAGACCCCACAGGAAAGTGCTGAAGAAATTGAAACCTATGCACGATACAAATACCCAACCATGACTAAAACTCAGGGCAATTTTAAACTTAAAGTTATGGAGGGTGAATTTACTGATTCTCAGATTATTGTAATGCTGGGTGAGAATGGTACTGGGAAGACCACATTTATTCGTATGCTGGTATTTTGCTCTTTCATCATTTGTGCATTTGTTATATTACCTGTTTTAATTCATCGTTGATCTCATCTCTTGCATAAGTTGATCAATATTATTGGATAACCTGCAGGCTGGTTTGTTGAAACCTGATAACGTAGAAGGTTCAGATGTGGAGATACCTGAGTTTAATGTTTCATACAAACCTCAAAAGATCAGTCCCAAATTTCAATCTACTGTCCGGCACTTGCTGCATCAAAAGATACGTGATTCATACATGCACCCCCAGTTTGTTTCAGATGTGATGAAGCCTCTTCTCATTGAGCAATTAATGGATCAGGAAGTGGTTAATCTCTCTGGAGGAGAGCTGCAAAGAGTTGCATTATGCTTATGTCTTGGAAAGGTAAATGTTCCTGAATTACCCAAAAGATAATGATATATTTCAAAGATAAATTTTCCAAGTCTTGACCCTAAATTGTTGGGGGTGCTGGTTAGTGCGCTTACTTCATTCTAACCTAAGTGTTATGGAATAACACCTTTTAACACTAAGCATTACCTTTCATGCACATACATCTTCTTGCGGGTTTACATGTGTATGTGTGGTGTGCCTGCAGCTGCACGCTAGTATTTACTTGTTTGGATTTGTGTTCCACTATATCCGTTTTAGGCTACTTGGGTGTGCTGAAGAGCTGATATAGACTTTTCAACTCTGTGGTGTTCATAATAACTGAATATCCAAGTTGTGGTATTCCTAAGTAAAGGTGTGGAAAACATGCTGGACTGAGGCACATTATTGTCTCCATTTTGTTTTTGCTAAACTTATTTCTTTAACATTATATCCCTTTTAGGCTACTTGGTTGTGCTGAAGAGCTGATATAGACTTTTCAACTTTGTGGTGTTTATAATAATTTAAATATCCAAGTTGTGGTATTCCTAAGTAAAGGTGTGGAAAACATGCTGCACTGAGACACATTATTGTCTCCATTTTGTATTTTCTAAACTTGTTTCTTTAACATTATATGAGATATGTGGTTCTTTGGCAAATACTAGGAATTGAGAGCTATTATATTATAGTTTCTCTGGATCGGAGTTATAGCTATACAAAGTCAAGTGATGAGATAGATCAAGTTCTATTTTGTTTTAGATGTTCCTAATTTGGAGTTGCATTGTTATGTTCCTAACTTTTTATTCAGTTTTCCATTTCTTTTTCTTTTTCAGCGAAATGTTGGTATGCCATTTTCTTTGTTATGTATTTGCTTTTCAAATTTAAAGTCTTATGGGTTGTCCAATTTTTTATCCTTCCTGATGCATATGTATGTTTTATTCCATGCAGCCAGCAGATATTTATCTGATAGATGAACCAAGTGCTTATCTTGACTCCGAGCAGCGTATTGTTGCTTCTAAAGTCATAAAGAGGTTTATCCTCCATGCAAAGAAAACTGCGTTTGTGGTCGAGCATGATTTTATAATGGCGACTTACCTCGCAGATAGAGTTATTGTCTACGAGGGGAAGCCTTCAGTGGATTGTATTGCAAACGCTCCTCAGTCCTTGTTAACTGGCATGAATCTGTTCCTATCTGTGAGTTTCGCAGCTGTTGCCCCTTCGGTTCTGTACTTCCCTTGTATTTTGATTGTGCTATTCGGTTGAAGTTTCTGGTTGTGCTCAATGTTATTCGTTGTTGCGTTCTACAGCATCTGGACATCACTTTTAGGCGGGACCCAACCAATTACCGACCGAGAATCAACAAACTGGACTCAACCAAGGATAGAGAGCAAAAGTCTGCTGGGTCATATTATTACCTAGATGATTGATCGACACATCTACTGGCAGGTGAGAAATCATTCTTTTCTGTTGTGTAGTTTATGGATTGTAGTATCTCGATGTGGAGGGTACTGAACTTGGTAGTGTTTGTCCATTGCAGTTGTCAATTGTGATGAGATGAACAACAAGACGTGAATGTTGGGTATTCCCGGGATCTCTGAGTGGAGCAGTGATGGTATGTTGATAAGCTGAGAAGAGGTCCGTTGATGGTATCCATGAGGCGGCAAGCCATTTGTTTTAGAAAAATATTTCAATTATCCTACAGTGTGCTTTTCTTTATGTTTTAGCAATTTTGGTTGATATTTTATGAGTCAGGAATACTGATACTCCTGTTTTATTTACTTTTAAGAGCAAAGGTATGCTGTTGACATGAGAGAGCTTTGAATTATCCATGTAGCTAGAGAATTATTATTATTATTATTATTACCCTTTTACTTTATCAAGGCTAAATGCTTAGTTTAGGTCTAAAGTATTGATTCATCGAGTGAGGATCGACTGAATATTAAAATTTGATGGAAACGTGGTGTGCATGAGGTAGAATTAGGGTCAATTTTCAAATTGATCGGCTGCACAAACATTTTGAATGTTATGTGATGTCATATTTATGTTTGCATCAAACCAAATCTAATTAGACCACTAAAAATATTTGTAATTTAAATTTCTAATTTTCAACAAGTCCAAGAATAATATTAGACGCTGGTTGGTCTGAGGAAATAGGGAGAATGGAAAATAGTAAAGAAAATATGTTTGGTTAAAATTTTGAAAAATGGAAATATTTGAACTAAAGAAAAATAGAACTTTTTTTTTTCAATGAACATGTTTTATTTTCTTTATTCATAAAATTTTTAAATATCAAAATCCCTTACACTAGTTAAAATTCATATAAATGTAGTAATTTTTTGTTTTATTTTATTTATCATTTTTTTGTAAGTAAACAATGTACTATACATTTTATTATTGAAATTTTGTTTACTGCTTTTTAACTTTTAAATAATAGAAAATAAAAAACAAGAAATATTTTCAAAAACAAAATGGATAGTTAGTGTTTGGTAAGATAATTAATAATTAAATCTGAGTGTAATTACATATGTGTGACATATTTGGGTAACTAATATAATTAATGAACTATGTATAATTGGAGCATTTCAGTCACGTTTTCTTGCTATGTTTGGTGGAAGTATGTTTGAGTGTATGAGTTAGCAATAAAAGAAGTATGATTGAGTGTATGAGTTAGCAATAAATTAACATAATTGGTAATATTTAATCCCTCTCATGGCTTAATTTTAGAAAAGAAAAAGAAATCGATTATTTTGAAGAGTTACTTTTTACAATAATTTTATTCATCTTTTCAGTACTAACTATTCATATTTTATATTTAACTATTGTAATACGTAGATAAATAAACTTTCATTATATTATTACACTAGTAACCAAACGAGACATTTAATTCTGAGCACGTACGTTATAATAACATATTTTATGAAAGAAGAAAGTTTAAAAGAAGAAGAAAGAGAAGAGGTGGAGGAGAAAGAATAATAGTTTTGGTACAATTTTTAGTTTCCCCTGCATCCCGATGTATTAGTTTTACAAAAAGATATCATATTATAATGGAAGGGTTAGGAGTGCTTAAATCTAGATTCAACTTGATTAATAATCAGGCATATTTATATATGTTCATAATTTCAAAAAGTTATTAGGTACTTGAGATTTCAGATAATCTTCAAAATCTTAGATTTTTATGATACTTTAAGAATCTTATAGTGAGATAAAATAAAATAAAATAGAACATGTTTTAAGAATGCTAATATAAAATTATAAAAAGTTTTGAACGAAATGATTTAAAGATCAAATATCCCATTTAAAACTTTCAAAAATTACAACAGTTCAAACACGATTTGTCCTCGTAAGTTTTTAGGTAATTAACATGTATTTATAATTAAAAATTTTACTTTATTTTATATTTTAAAAATAATAATAATAAATTTTAAACTCTTCTTTATTTTATTTTTGTAAGTGTGACTTCATTAACTCAAAAAAGAAAAGAGAACAAAGTTTAGTACGAAAAACATATACAAGTTACTGACAAAAAACACGGGTAGAATGGGAAAGATATGATACTCCAGACCTACACCGCCCATTTAGCAACTTATCAGGTTTATGGACAAACTACTCATTGCTTCAAAGTTGAAATATACAGGGTTTACAGTGACATGTTCCGAGTTATGTCTCGCAAGTCGTAATGCATATATCAGATCGTTGAATCAAATGTTGTTATTGTTATATATCAACAATTAAAAAGAAAGAAAAACAAGTCTCTGATTATTCAATACAAAGCAGTTGAAGTCAAATTATTATTATTACATTCACTTATTCCACACTATATCAGTTTTGACTCCCCATACTCCATGCTTTTGCGGGCAGTAAAATCACTTCCACTTCCTGAATTTGCCGCCTCCATGCTTTCCGTGCTTGAATTTCCCATGCTTCCCGTGCTTGAATTTCCCCCCATGATGCTTAAACTTCCCACCACCATGATGTTTGAACTTCCCATGATGACCATGACCAAACCCATGAGCACCATAAGCACCATGAGCACCATGAGCACCGTGAGACACGTGGTGAGCCCCCATAGCAGCTGCGGCAGCTGCTGCACCACCTGCAAGCAGCGCTCCCATGCCACCGTGCCCTGCACACACACACACACACACACACACACAAAAAGGGTAATTAATTATTGGCATCTCACATTTAACATAACAAACTTGGACCACATTACGATTATGTAGGAAGTTTTACCTGAATGGGATGCACCAGGATAGCCAGATGGTGGATAGCCGTGAGGGGGGTATCCTCCTTGAGGAGGGTAGCCAGCTGGTGGATAGCCTTGAGGTGGGTAAGCTCCAGCAGGTGGATATCCGCCAGGAGGTGGAGGGTATGCACCAGGAGGGTGTCCATGACCACCATGACTAAGACCATGAGCAAGATGTGAAAACAGACCCTTATCATCAGGCTTATGCTTGTCCTTCCCCATGATTTCTCAACCAATAATCACTTCTGTGGAACAAACAGAAAAAAAAATGCATAAATGAAATGATCACATATAAACTTAGATCAAAATAATAATGATAAAAAAGGCACAACATGATAACAAGGATCTGTAAATGATTCCCCCAAGGAAACAAATCACGAATACTGAATAAAGTATGAAATTTACCAAAAACAAAAATTCAACGAAATTCCCATAACAATGAATCAACAACTAGAACATAAACTTGAGAAAAAAAGAATTGAGATCGTAAAAAACAGTCAACGCCTTTTCTTTTTTTTCTTTTATGGAATTTCGAAGACTATAACACAAAGGATCATAGAACAAATTACCTATGACTATGAGATAAAATTTCGAAAAAAGAAAAAAGAAAAAGAAAAATAAATTAGGCAGAGAAAAGAAGAGATATGTGTGTACCTACGGTTACAGAGCAAGTCAGACTGATATCGGAATGGAAGTCTTGGGAGGAGATATTTTAGCATATTTATATATTCACTTTGAAATTAACAAAGGAGAGATTCCACGCGTTGCTCTAACGCGTAAACGACGCGGCTAGCTAATGTTAAATGACAACGACACGTGGACTACAACCTCCATTTTTACCTTAGCCCTAAGTCATGGAATCTTTTCTTCTTTGCGTATATTTCATTGGTAAATTTCCTCTACAGCTCCTTACTCTATAGCGCACTTTATATTTTGATCCTTGTACTTTTTTTGTTTTTGTTTTGAATAATTTCATTATATGGTATGATTATATCCGCTCTTTTTGATCTAATGTCTAGAACTACTCATAATACCTCTTCAACTCATAAATAAGAAGATAATACCTTTCAACGTATTCAAACTCGTATCCTCCTACATTACAATAATGTCAATACCAATATCAAGATCAAGACTCTTCAAATAACGAAAAAAAAATCCTATACATTTGAAAAATAAATAAAATGTTAAACACATATATATATTAGTTTATAATATAATATGTTCTCTCTATTGGTTATAGCTTAAAAGTCTGAATAATTTTATTTAATAGGTAAATAGATATGAAATTTAATTATTGATTGACATCAAATTTTAGACATTGTATGAAATCTAACTAAATATAATTATTATAAAACCAAAGTTAATAAGTTTTTAATGGTTACAAAAGAATAACCATTTTATTCGTTTTTGACCTACAAAAACTTTTTTTAGTTTTAAAGCTATAAAAGATATTCTAAGTTTAAATAAAAATAAAACATTTTTTTATTAATTTCAATTCAAGTTGGGTAGATAACTTGATTGATTTACGAATAGGTATATTTAAAATTGTATAATAGTTAAACATGTTGAGGTACATGTAACGTAGGGGGTACATCATTTTGGCTGCTTTCCAAGTCAATTTAAATACTGCACCATGTCCCACCTGGTTGGTTATCCGCCACTATCTAATTAAAGGGTAAAAATGATTTTTTTTTGCAATTTTATCACTTAATTTTTGAAGTGTTTATATTTTAGTCACTTAAGCATCAAATTTTTAATGACAATTGATTATATACGTCTCATCATGTTTACATTTTCATTTTAGTCACTTAAAGATATCCTTTTTAAATGATTGGTTGGCTTTCCTAGCCCTCCCACGGGTCTCCACTCCCCCAACTTCTTTTGACATCTTTCAACGGTGGCTTCGAACCTTGGCTCTGATACCAACTGTCACGGACTTAGAGTTTTCCCACGCGATCCGTGCGGCCTTAGGCAGTTTCTCTGCTCAAAACGCCTAAGTCAGCCTAACTTGTAACAAAAAAAAGATTCAGCAGCAAAAACGCCCAAGTCAACTTCACTCGCAACGATAAAGGATTCAATAGAATTCCCTTAAGATTTTCACGAAGAACAACAGAAGAACGAAGTAAGAACGAGCCTTGAAAGATGAACAAAAGCAAGAACACTTGAGAGAAAAGTTTGAGTGAATACTCTCAAAATTCTTATTAATAACTCAATGAATATACAATGAGCAAAGAGGTCTCTATTTATAGTTGAGCCTCACAGTATATCAATAGCTATAATTAAAAGCTGAATACAATTAGAACTCTAAGCTTACATAACCAGCTGTATACAAATAGAACTCTAAGATTCCATAATTATATCTTCTAGAACACTTCCCATTTCTATCAGGCTATTGAGATGGGCTTTTAATCTCTCCAATCACCGGGCCAGTTTGGTTGGGCCAGTTTGGTTGGGCTAAATGACCTCCCTCGAACACGATGGATCGCACCAGTTTGTCATGGTTGCGAGCACCGACGCGCAACCCATGACATTCTCCCCCACTTGTTCTAGCGACACCCTCGTCGCATCCTCCTCATGGAACTGGTCAATCTTCCCTTGGAACTGCCACAATGCCTCAGCAGGTTCCCAACTTGCTTCGCTATCAGGAAGTCCCTTCCATCGAACTAAGTACTCATGCTGTGGTCGGTGGTACTTTCGTCTAATTACCCGATCTGCCTCAATGTTTTCTACTTCACGATCATACGAGACTTTTACCCCCATCGGTGCTCGATCGGACTTGCCTCGATTCGGATCTTCTTGATCCTCATGAAACGGCTTAAGCATGCTTACATGGAAGACTGGGTGTACTTTAAGTTTTGGTGGCAACTCCAGCTTGTAGGCCACCTTGCCCACTCTCTTCACAACTTTAAACGGCCCTTCATACCTTCGCACAAGACCCTTGTGCAACCCAGTATATCGTAAAATCAAGTGTAGTTTAGCAAGGACTGAGTCACCCACTTGAAATTGTACATCCCTTCGGTTCTGATCGGCCCACTTCTTGCTACGCTTACTTGCCTTGTGTAAACAAGCTCTAGCCAAGTCATTCTTCTCTTGCCAATCTTTTGCGAATCTATAGGCTGCCGGATTTGGTCCTATGTAATGGGTCACAACAGCGTTGGGTGTGAGTGGTTGTTGACCCGTCACTATTTCAAATGGACTTTGATTCGTGGTCCCACTTTTCTGCAAGTTATATGAAAATTGGGCCACATCCAGCAACTTTGGCCAATCCCTTTGTGTGGCACTCACATAGTGCCGAAGATACGTCTCCAATAGTGCATTTACTCGTTCAGTTTGCCCATCGGTTTGTGGATGCATGCTCGTGGAGAAGTTCAAATCTGAGCCCATTGACTTGAACAACTCCGTCCAAAACCGACCAGTAAATCGACCATCTCGATCGCTGATAATAGATAGTGGCACTCCCCAATATTTCACCACGTGTCTAAGGAATAACCGAGCTGCTTCCTCAGCAGGGCACTCTTTGGTCGCCGGAATAAAAGTCGCATACTTTGAAAACCTGTCCACCACAACAAGAATGCTAGCAAACCCGTCAGACTTAGGCAAACCAATGATAAAATCCATAGATAAACTCTCCCATGGCCTTTCTGGGACTGGCAGGGTTGAAGCAAGCCGGCTGGAGTCTTTAACTCAACCTTGTCTTGTTGGCACACTAGACAAGTTTTCACATAGGTTTCCACATCAGCACCTATGTGAGGCCAATAATAGCGATCCTCCAAAAGGGCCAAAGTGCGATGCATCCCTGGATGGTCTGCCCATTTCGAGTCATGGCATTCCTTCATGACTTCCTTACGGAGTTTCCCATAATGGGGCACATAGAGGCGGTGTCCATGAGTGTATACTAGCTCCCCATCAAGCCAAAATCTTCTTGTTTTTCCCTCCTTGGCAAGCTCAATCAAATTTTTGGCCGTAGGATCATGGGACAATCCCTCTCGAATGCGTTCCAACAAAGAGCCATCAGGTTGACTGATTGCTGTGAATTCCATCTTTCGACTAAGTGCATCAGCAACATTGTTGGCACTTCCTGGTTTATATTCCATTGTGAAATCAAACTCTGCTAGTAAAACCTGCCAACGAGCCTGCTTGGGAGACAACTTTTTCTGGGTTAGAAAGTAACTATTGGCAACATTGTCGGTAAGGACCACGAACCTGGAACCCAATAAATAATGTCTCCATGTGCGCAAGCAGTGTACTACCGCAGTCATCTCTTTCTCTTGGACCGTATATCTACGTTCCGTCTCGTTAAGCTTTCGACTCTCGAAAGCAATTGGGTGTCCATCTTGCATCAGTACTCCCCCAATAGCATAATTTGATGCATCTGTACGTACCTCGTAAGGCTTCGTAAAATCCGGCAAGACAAGTACGGGCTCCCTCGTCATTTCTTGCTTCAATTGGTTGAAGGCCTTCTCACATTCTGGATTCCAATCCCATACCTTCCCCTTCTTCAACATGTCTGTCAAGGGAGTGGTAATTTTGGAGTAGCCTTCGACAAAGCGGCGATAGTAATTTGCCAATCCAAGGAAAGATCTCAACTCTGTTACCTTGGTTGGAGGCTCCCACTCTGAAATGGCTCGAATCTTATTTTTATCCATTCGGATCTTACCGCCTCCCACAATGTGGCCTAAGAATGACACCTCTTGTTGGGCAAATGAGCATTTCTCCTCCTTGACGAACAGCTCATTTTCCCTCAAAGTCTGGAACACCTCCCTCAAGTGTCTTACGTGCTCTTCAAGCGACTTGCTATAGACCACAATATCGTCAAGGTAAACAACCACAAAACGATCAAGAAAGGGTTGAAGTACCTTATTCATTAGGGTGCAGAATGTAGCTGGGGCATTCGTGAGTCCGAAAGGCATCACAAGGAACTCATACGAACCGTACCGTGTCACACAAGCTGTCTTTGGTTCGTCCCCCTCGACTATCCGAACTTGATGATACCCCGATCTCAAATCTAACTTGGTAAACCATCTTGCACTACCAAGCTGGTCGAACAAATCTGCGATAAGAGGAATAGGATACCTATTCTTCACGGTGATCTTGTTTAGAGCTCGATAATCGATGCACATTCTTAAGGACCCATCGTGCTTCTTTTGGAACAACACTGGCGCACCATATGGGGATTTAGATGGTCTAATGAATCCCGCATCCAAAAGTTCCTTCAATTGTTTCCGCAACTCTTCTAATTCTGGCGGAGACATACGATAGGGGGCCCTTGCTGGCGGCACCACATTGGATACTAACTCGATTTTGTGGTCCACCTCCCTCTTGGGTGGCAAACTTTTTGGCAACTGAGCAGGCATTACATCTCGAAATGATTGTAGCAATTGTCCCACTTCTTCCGGAGTCTCACTAACAGACTCAGCGGTCTCTTCGATCTTCAAGGTGGCTAAATATGAGACTTCATTTCTCCGTACACCTTTAGCAAACTGAATTGCTGATAGTGTTTTTCCCTCAAAGCTTCTCTTCCTTGTCACTTTCACCATGCATTGATGTTTCGCATCTGAAATCACCATGTAATTGCTCGAAGGGGCAATAAGAGCTTTAACCTGATCAAGGAAGCTTAGTCCCACCACAAAATCATAGTCATCAAGTGGTATTACCTTAATGGATACCTTCCCTGACCAATTGCCGAGCTGAAGATCCACTCCCTTTGCAACCCCCTTGATTGGAATACTTTCCGAGTTCACTGTTTTGATCTGACCCCGTTCATTATCTATCTTGAGGCCTAGTTTACAAGCAGCCTCCTCAGACATGAATAAATCAGAAGCGCCTGTGTCGACGAGCGCATTCAATTTTCTGCCGGCCACAATGATGTCTACAAACATCAAACCATGGCTTATTCTATCTTCGACACCCCCTAGTATCGATCCAAGGTTGTTATCCTCCGCATCGGACTCCCCCTTTGCTTCCATAGCCTTGAGGGCGGCCTTCTTTGGACAGTCCTTGATCATATGTGGACCCTCACAGTGGAAGCACCTTATAGGCCCACTCTTTCTCTTGTCCCAAGGTTTCTTACCATCGCCGTTCCTACTGGGCCTTTCTTTATCTCCCCCACTATTACCCTTTAATCTGGGTTTAGAAGAATTGGAATTGTCTTTCCTCCCACCAAATTCAGCAAGTGATTCTGCTACTGACATAGCCTTGGTGAGCTCTTGAACTCCTCGGCGCTGCAACTCTTGCTTCGCCCACGGTTTTAATCCGTCCATAAAGGAAAAGAATGCCTCTTTCTCCCCCATATCTGAGATTTGGAGTATAAGCTCGCTAAACTCCTGTACATACTCCCTCACAGTGCCTTGTTGTGCAAGCCGACGCAACCTTGCCCGAGCCTCATCCTCGGCATACTCTGGGTAAAACTGTGCTTTGAACTCACATCGAAACTCCTCCCATGTTCCGATTTCAGACCCACCACGTCTCACATCAGTGGACCTACGACGCCACCACAACAAAGCAACGTCAGATAGATACATCGCAGCAGTAGTTACCTTAGTGACATCCTCCGTAATGCCTTTGGCACAGAAGTATTGCTCGATTCCCCACAAAAAGTTGTCCACATCTCTTGCGGACCTTATTCCCTTAAACTCTTTGGGCTTGGGAACATCAATATTGGGCTTGGGTGCGGCAGCCGCTAACCCACCATTGCCCAAGGCAACCTTGTAGATTGTGAGTTCACCCTTGAGCTCCGCAATCTCTCCCTTCAAGGCCACCACCATAGCCTCAATGGCATCATCTCTACCAGTCAACTGTTTCATATTATCCGTCACATACTCTTTAAGCTGCTCCTGCATGGACTGCAGCCCATCATGGAGCCTATCATCAACATCTTCAACTCTCTCCTTGATATCCCCCATTGAACTCTCGAGAGTGACGACGCGATCCTCTAAAGCTGACAATATGTCCCTTGAGCGACTGGCTTTCCTAGCCCTCCCACGGGTCTCCACTCCCTCAACTTCTTTTGACATCTTTCAACGGTGGCTTCGAACCTTAGCTCTGATACCAACTGTCACGGACTTAGAGTTTTCCCACGCGATCCGTGCGGCCTTAGGCAGTTTCTCTGCTCAAAACGCCTAAGTCAGCCTAACTTGTAACAAAAAAAAGATTCAGCAGCAAAAACGCCCAAGTCAACTTCACTCGCAACGATAAAGGATTCAATAGAATTCCCTTAAGATTTTCACGAAGAACAACAGAAGAACGAAGTAAGAACGAGCCTTGAAAGATGAACAAAAGCAAGAACACTTGAGAGAAAAGTTTGAGTGAATACTCTCAAAATTCTTATTAATAACTCAATGAATATACAATGAGCAAAGAGGTCTCTATTTATAGTTGAGCCTCACAGTATATCAATAGCTATAATTAAAAGCTGAATACAATTAGAACTCTAAGCTTACATAACCAGCTGTATACAAATAGAACTCTAAGATTCCATAATTATATCTTCTAGAACACTTCCCATTTCTATCAGGCTATTGAGATGGGCTTTTAATCTCTCCAATCACCGGGCCAGTTTGGTTGGGCCAGTTTGGTTGGGCCAGTTTGGTTGGGCTAAATGACCTCCCTCGAACACGATGGATCGCACCAGTTTGTCATGGTTGCGAGCACCGACGCGCAACCCATGACATTCTCCCCCACTTGTTCTAGCGACGCCCTCGTCGCATCCTCCTCATGGAACTGGTCAATCTTCCCTTGGAATTGCCACAATGCCTCAGCAGGTTCCCAACTTGCTTCGCTATCAGGAAGTACTTGTTTATCTCTTTACTGGAAGTTTTAATTTTTTTCCAATATTAAAATTTTAAATCCCAAAACATCAAAATTAATTAAATAAACTATTTAATTTTTTTATCCCTTCATAATGATAGCCGTTTTGTTACTATAATATTGAATTTATTAATTAATTAATTTAATCTCCTTATAAAATTTTAAATTTTATTTTACATTTCCAAATTATACTTAATGAAATCAACTCATATTCAATAATTGTCTACGAAACTTAAATTATGATCTCAAATCTTCCATACTAAACTAAAAGTAAAAAAAAAATCATTTTGCAATTAATTAAATTAATTGCTTGTTCTCCCTTGCGTAAATTTTAAGGATTTTCTTTGCTTTTTAGCTTAACATTTAAGGTTCAAGTTCATAAAATTAAGGGCACGTTTGGTTCACTGGGACGGAATAGGGCTGTAATGAAATAGAGTTGTAATAGAATAAAGCTAATGGAATAGAGTTGTAATTAGTAATTCAATTGTTTGGTTGAATGTAATGGAATAGAATTGTAATAGTATTCTTGTGTTTGGTTGAATGGAATAGATTTGCAATAGAATAAGGAAAAAAGCTAAATGGAGAGATGGGAAATGATAAAAATCTTGGTAGGTTTAATGTTCCTCAATATCTATACATATAAGCGTTGAATTTGTAGACATTTCACTAACATCAACTCCTACAGTTTAAAACTATGCTTGCATTTGCCAAGGATGCAAGCATCTATTAAAAGTGGCTAAAAAAACACTATAATATAGAATTTTCAGGACTACAAACATGATTCACAATCCATATACCCTTTTATTATGTACAAAAACATAGATACCCTATTTAAAATTCTTGTATAAAATCGACATAGTAAATCCTTGACACTTGGATAACAACAACAGATGAGTGGTCCAGATTTCTCTAGAGGAAATTGCTTTAAATACCATTATAGTAACCACGAATGTTATTTGAGCTCTGGTGATCGGTACTCCTTTCACCGCTGAAATTGCTTCATTGAGTTTGGTTGTGTGATGAACCACTTGCTTCATCCTCTACAATCGAAACAAATTAAGTTATTTAAGCTACAAGTATTATCTAAAAATGGGGCCTAAATTTAATGTGATGTGATTTGCAAGAAATGGTGTTGCTTTTGAATTTGGACTCTTAAATGATGAAATGTGTATATCTTTTTCATAATTATTTGCATTGTAGAGGGTAATAAATGAGACAAAATATTTATAATGTTCAGATCAACATGTTCAATTTAGTAAATATCTTTATCAGATCAGTTAAAACTTTAAATTTACAAATATTCCCAATTTTCCAGGAAAGTTCAAAAAATATAAGAAAAAGTGAGAACATTATCATACCTTGTCATCACTGTAACTTTGGAATAGCAGATTCTAGTTTAGTTGTTGTTGTTTATGCCTTTGTTGAGTTTCAAAAATGATGATGCAAAAAGTAGCAACAGCAACACCAAAAGAGTATGTGGCTCCAATACCAGTCAAACTCTATTTCCATAAATTAAGGCCACCAGAGCTTTCTTCCCAGTTGACATATTTGTTCTCAGCTTTCTTTTCCACCAAATCTTTTATTTTGGAGAACTCATGTTCTCCAAAAACCTAGTTTCATTGACAAAATTAAACGTACCTACAGCATCCAATTGAGGGATAACTACTCTTTTGCTAAGCTAATCAGACCTCAAGCCCTTGAATTGCTATTACAGGTTGTACTGTAATAGAGGTTGATTCCATTTAGCCCATAATAGGCTATTACCTTAAACCAAACAATTGTTTGTGTGGGCCCATTGAATAAAGCTGGAATGCGTAAGCTATTCCATCATACCAAACATGTTGTAAAAGAAATTTGGATTTCGTAGCCAATTATTAAAAATGAGTTATTTAGGTCGATTTTAATATGGAAATATAAAATAAAATTTTATAATTTAGAAGGAATTCAATATTATAGTAACAAATTAATTAAGATTATAAATATATAAAAAAAATTGCAATCATTTATTTAATTGATTTTAATATTTTAAAATTTAAAATTTCAGTATTAAAAAAAAAAGAAATTTAAAATTTTCAGCAATGATGATCAAAATAAAAGTGACCTAAAACTTGGATGACCGAAATGGAAGAGATTTTAATGATTAAAATGAAAAAAACCTAGCACTTGGATGACTGAAATGAAAATGTAAACATGATGTAGCATGTATAGTTAATTAAAATAAAAGTAATCTAAAACTTGAAAGATCGAAATGAAAGTGTAAACATGATGTGACGTGTACAATTAACCGCCGTTAAAAATTTAATGCTTGGATAACTAAAATGAAAACGACTTAAAAGTTAAGTGATCAATTGGGGCAGTTTACCCTTACTTAAATGACTTCCCCAAATGTCAAACTTGGAACCAGTCTTAAAACATCGTTGAGGTGCACAACATGGCTTGTTGAACAAAAATGAACATTGCATCGACATCCTCTGTAAATTTATGTCTTCATATTATTCTCTTACATTATTATTTTGCATTTATGTTCAAAGGATTTGTTATGATTCTTACTATTATCGACCCGTTACTGAATTGCTACCCGGTTGTTTGATTGGGTCCTCACCCATACTCTATGCGGTTTACACTTTGGGTTCGCATGCATGGTGCTCACACCATTCTATGAGACCGCATAATATGGGTTCGCACTACCATGTAAGCAAACCCACATCTAGAAAACACGTGTTAACCCTAGAGTAGGGTACGTGTTGACATGCATGGGAACCTACCTACAATATCTCATCTATGAATAATAACCATATCATATAAATACACAATTTAACCTATCTGAAAGATACACACTCTAAATTAATCAACAACTGGTACGTGAGCATGGACAGACTTTTGATTTTTAGATTTTTAGATTGCTAGAAAACCAAAAATGACTCGCCTCAACGAGAATTTCCCCACTAATTTTCCATCAGGCTAGACAAGAGGTTCTTGCACTGACAATTAACCAACCAGAGAATTTGGGTAACTCAGGCCATGCAGATGCTTCCAACTCTTTTGATCTCAATGCTCTATTTGGTCAGGGACCGTTATTTCCCTCTGATCAGAAAGCATGGCCACTAAAATTGTTTAATTTGTAGTAGTGGTTGAGGTTGATGAAGGAACAAATGACTCAACAAAATGCTAGGTTTGAGCAGCAACAAGTGTTTCAGCAAGAACTGTTAAGAGAGAACGAAGAATTGAGGAGGAATATGCAGTTTAACAACTCTGATTTTCAAAATCATGTCTCACCTGCAAAAGAGGAGGATGTAGGGGCACATACAAAGCCATGACAGAATGAAATGGATGCTTTGTATAGAGATGTATGAGTATTGCATCATGATGTGTAAGATATGAACTGGTTGTTTTGTTCTAACAACCTAATTTCTCATGAAATTGTAAGCCTACCAACTGAGTTTAAAGTTTCAAAAGAAATGCTCAAAGGAAGAAGGGATTTTTGAGCACATCTCATGCAAAATAATGATTATATAAATGTGCTAGGGGCTTTTGATACAATAAAATGTAAAGCTTTCTCGACGAACATTAGAAGAAGTATAAAAAATTGGTATTTTTCTTTACCACAGAGTTCCATTCAAAGCTTCCCAAAGCTGGGCCAAATGTTCTTAGAAAGGTGTCGAGCCCATAGAACAATAATGAGCACTCCTATGAGTTTGATTTCAGTAAAACAGAGGGATGGAGAATCTTTGCAAGATTATGTCAAACGATTCCATGCAGTTACGTTAAATAGAAAGAATTTGGAGGACCAATGGGCCATTGATTCCTTTATCATAGTAGTCCAAAATGAGCACGTGCAATATTCGTTTACTAATAATAGGCCAAAAGTTTGACAGATTTGTATGAGAGGGATAATAAGTTCACTAAAGTAGAGGAAATTAAGAGGATAGCTCACAATACTTTCTAGAGGGATAACAAACAATTTAGAGGTCAACAGGGAGTTCATAGTCATCAGGGTTCTCTTTCTCAGAGTCCACGCGTACAAGGTGGGGAACACCATAAGAACTATTTTTTAGAATGAATCATCAAGGGCATTTTAGATACCTCAGGCTGAGCACATAAAAATAGTACGTTCCTTATGGAAAGTTTGAAACTTATACTTCCTTAAATGCTATAAATGCCTACATTCTTAGTCAGGTTAAAAGTTTGGGCATTTTGCTAAGCCCTCCACCCATGCACCATAATCAGTCAAAAGCCAATTCGAGAGACATGTGTAATTTTCACAATGACAAAGGACATAAGATTGAGGATTGTATTTTTTTTTGAAATGTGCTATTAAAGAGGCAGTTAGAGATAACGAGATAAAATATTTTATGGCTCAAGATGCTACACCGTCAAGTTAGAGTTTACGGGGCATTGGCAAGGCTAAACAAAATGTTAGAGGCATAATACATGTAATAATTGGTACAGATGAAGAGTGGACAACCTCTAATACAAAGAGAAAGACTCATCTTGGAAGTGTAATCTCAATCAGTCCACTGAAGAGACTGCATCAGCAAGAAAAGTGGAAGGTAGAGTTTAATGATGAAGATGAGGATTCAATATGTAATGAAGAAGGAAATGATCCAATGGTCGTGTCAACAACTATAGTAGGATTTAAGGTGACGAGAATTTTGGTTGATAGTGGCAGTGTTGTGGATGTGTTAATTTGGGACGTATACCAGAAGATAAGGTCGAAGGAGCAAGCTTTGAGGATGGCAAACCCTTTGTATAGTTTCGCGAACCATCCAGTCGAGGTGAAGGGATGCATTACCCACCTGTTACCTTGGAGAATAGTGAGCACACCACCACAGAATATGTTAGTTCTTTGTGGTGGACCATCCAATAACTTATAATGTCATTTTTTGGTGTCCCATTATGAGATTGGCTAAAATGATTATTGTCATAACTTTTTGTATGAAAATTAAGTTTCCCACTAGGATAAGAATAGGTTTTATGAAGTCTGACAAATGAACAACTAGACAGTGTCATATGTTATCAATCAAGTAAACATATGAACAGGTACCATAGAGTCAGAGTTCGCAACAGACAGAAGTAGCTACTCAAGTTTTAGATTTGGATAGTTTGAATGTCAAAAGTGATGAGAGAATTCACAAGCCAGAAGTAGTAGAAGTTACAAAAACTTTGCAGTTGTTTTATGATAACACAAATAAGTTGGTAAAGATTTCATCAGCGTTGGCAAAATAAGAAAAAGAGAATCTGGTCTGATGTTTAAGAGAGAATTCAAACATTTTTTCATGGTCAACTGCAGACATGCCTAGTGTGGATCCTTAAGTGATTGTTTGTAGGCTAAACATGTCTCCTGAAGTAAAACTAAAAAAATAAAAAATAAAAAAGGTTCACTCCACAGGTCTTGGAGGCCATTAAGCAATAGGTAGGAAAGTTACTTTCAACGGGATTTATCAAGGAAGTGGCGTACCCAGACTAGGTATCAAATGTTGTGATGTTAAAGAAGGCCAATAGAAAGTGAGAATGTGCATTGATTTCACCAGCCTTAACAAAGCTTGCTCAAAGGCTTGCTTTCCTTTACCCTTGATCGATAAGTTAGTAGATGCGTCATTGGGCCATAAATTTTATGAGTTTTATGGATGCATTCTCGGGTTATAACCAAATTTCTATGGCTCCAAAAGATCAGGATAAAACAATCTTTGTCACGAAAGAAGGTTTGTTTTGTTATCAAGCCATGCCTTTTGGGTTGAAGAACGCAAGTGCAACCTACCAGAGATTGGTTAATAAGATTTTCAGAGAATAAATTGGTTATAGTGTTGAGGTCTATGTTGATGATATGTTGGTAAAGTGCTCTAATTTGAGGGTGCATATTTAGGATTCGCCTGAGGCTTTTGTTGTTCTATGAGCCCATAGCATGAAGTTGAATCTAAAAAAGTGTGTTTTCAGTGTGAGAGTAGGAAAATTCTTAGGCTTCTTGGTTTCAAAAAGGGGCATTGAAGCAAACCCTGAAAATATTCGGGATATGTTTCCCCCAAAGACCATCAGCGCCTAATAGGGAGAGTGGTCACACTCAACAGGTTCGTCTCTAGAATAACAGATAAGTGCTTACCCTTTTTCAAAGCCTTAAGAACTTTTTTTAGTTAAATAGAGGTGTAACACCCAGTTTTGGTAGGTTTTGAAATTGGCAGGTTAACTGAGTAGTATTTTGGACGGGGTAGTGCTATCCACCCAACTGATACTCTTGGCATGAAAAGTGGGCACATGGCAAGCATTGGATTATTACGATGAATTGTTTTAGAAAAAGGATGAATTGTTAAGAAAATGAGCTTAGTAATAAATTAAGGAATTTTAGGTAATTGGGTTACCGCTGTAAAGTTTTGGTTAGTCATGGTACTGGTTATGTTCTAACAGGATGGTTAGAAACGAACGATGAAATTGCTATATATATATATCTGTGTTGGGTTTTTGTACACATTTCTCTATAGCTGTAAACCACTTATATGGCAGATTGAATAGAATTATGAAGTGTGTCAAGTTTCCATAAGGACAAAGGTTGTATATTAGATAATCAGTGTAGAAGGCCCAAATTGCCCGGCCCAATTTCAACCTAAACCACTTAACCCCATCCCATCGTCCCATCACCTGCAAAACAACAACAGAGAACCAAAACAAAACGCAAACAGTAGCAGACAAAACACAAAGAAACAAAGAAGAAAAAACAAAAAGGGGCAGAAAAGAAGCAAGAGAACAAGGAAATAGATAATAGCAAATCCATGGTATTTCGGCTATAAAGCCTGAAATCCTGGATTTTTTTTGGGTACAAAAACAAGAATATTGTAAAAGGGGAGGAGAGATTTAAAAAAAAAAAAGAGATTGAAGAAAAAAAAAGTGTAATCTCTCTGAAGATTTTTCTTTAAAAAAACAGAAAGCAATACAAAAAAAAGATAATAACAAAGCCATCAAAAAAAAGAAGAAGTGCAAACCGGCTTAAGGTTTTTTCTTTTTTATTTTATTATTCGAATCCATCTCTTCTCATTCATGTATTAAAATATATCAAGGTATATATATAAGAAATATATAATAATAATAACCTTTTTGAAATTTTCGGCCACCGTGCGCGGTGGCCGGCGATGGTGGCCGACGGCGGCGGATGGCGGCAGACGGAGCCGGAGTTTGGTCGGAGGGAGAAGGCCTTGAGAGAGTTTGAGAGAAAAGGGTTAGTTTTTTTTTTATGAAATGGGAAAAATAAGTTTTTTTTTAAGAATTTTGACTTATATAGCCCCATCAAAATGACGTCGTTTTGGGTTTAAGCCACTAATGCCAAAACGATGTCATTTTGGCTCTTAACCCATGGCCGACCCGCGACCCGACCCGCTCCAACTTCAGGATCCGCGTGTTTTCATTGGAGGGGCTATTTGCGCGTTTAGCCCCTCCGCTTTTATTTACTTTGCAATTAAATTATTTTTTTATTTTTAATTTGGCACCAAAATTTGTCGCAATTTTCAATTTAATCCTAGCTGATGCTGTGCATTTTATAAAAGGGATTATTGCACTTTAGGCCCTCTGTTGTTTCACGCGCATTTAAATAGGCCTTTTTCTTTTTTTTTATTTTAAATTTGCCCCAACACTTCGTTTTTAATTCGAATTTAGTCTCTTTTTTAATTTAAGTTGATCTTTATATTATCTTTGCTACTTTAATTTTTAATATTAGTTCCAATAATATTATATATATGATTTTAAATACACTCTTTTATTTTCTTTTATTATAAATATTATTATTTTATTTTCTTTACGTTATTATTATATCGTATCGTTTTTTTATCATATCATTATTATTTTTCATGTACACATTATTTATATTATTTTCATGATTATTATTGTGTTTATTTTTACTACTATTATTGTATTTATTATTAGTATTAGTATTATAATTACTATTATCATACTTATATGTATATATATTTATATGTAAAGTTATCAATGGTTATTTTAATATTATCATCATCTTAATATTAATATGTACTTATTTTTAACATATATATATATGTATATATTTATGAAGTATTATTAATAATTGTTTTGTAACATTATTATTATTATTTCTAATGTGTATGTATTATATATATTTTTAATACTATATTATGTATATATTATATTATATATATACATATATATATTTATTATATTTTTATGTATATATTTTTAATATCACATTATTCATATGTTTTTTTATATATTATCCCATGTAAATACTTTCAATACTACATTATGCATATATTTTTGTCTCTATTATATATATACTTTTAATATTCAATACTATTATTATGAATATGTTTTTGGTATACGTATGTATATATATATATTTTTTTTTTCTTTATTCATATATTATTATCATTATTTTCTACGTTATATTATTATTATTATTATTATTATTATTATTATTATTATTATTGTCATTGCCATTTTTGTTGTTCCATGTTTTATTCATTTTCATTTATTCGTTAATTTGCTTATGTCTTCGATCATTTCATTTTCCTCATGCATTTGTTTATATTTACATATTACTAGTCTTGCTATTACTTCATCTTTTATAATTACTCATATTATTGTTTTTGACACTGTCGCACCTATTATGTTATTATTCATATTAATATTATAATTTGCTTTTATGTTTTACTATAAATCACGTTATTTTTCTTACTCAATCTATTAAAACAATTCTTTCATAAAAGTAATATTCCGTATTAGGTAATTCGAGATAATCGTACCCTAACTTACTGGGTTTTGATTTTTCTTATTTAACCTAAATAATGGAATATTCCTTTTAATCACAATGTGAGTTTAAAAAAATGTTTATTTTTGGAGATACGAGGTGTGGTGCCCTAACTTATCGGGTATGACATGTTGTTACCTCGAAATAAGATTTTTCGCAAATAAAGGCAATACTCGGTGTTTGATGATTCGAGAATCATACCTTATCGTGCTAGGTTGTGATTTCTCGTTTGCTCAAAAACAATCGAATATTCCTTTAGGTTTTCACCCATGCTTATTAAAAACCTTTCAAAACAAAGGATGTTCGATGATTGGATATTTGAGAATCGTGTCCTATCGTGTTGGGTTGCGCTTTTTCATTTATTCTAAGCAATCAAAGATCCCTTTGAAGTTTCATCCAAATTTTCTAAAAACCCTTTAAAACGAAAGAAGTGTTTGATGTTTGGGCAGTTCGGGGAATAGTGCCCTATTGTGCTGGGTTGCAATCTCCCGTCTGACCGAAATAATCAAATATCTCTCCGGGATTTCACTCGTATTTTCCAAAGTGAGGCAATGATCAATGTTTGGGAATTCGAAGAATCGTGCCCTACTGTGCTGGGTTTCGATTTTTCATTGGACTAAATAGTTGAGCATCCTTTCGTGATTTTCGAATTATAAATTTTTGGACATCGAAACAAGAAGATTTTTGACAATTAACTCGGGTTATTCAACTTTTATTAAAAAAAGCCACATTTCAAAAACATTTTTAAGACATAAGGACAGTATTTAATCGATTTGGTACCAATTTTGGGCGTAATGAGGGTGCTAATCCTTCCTCATGCGTAACCGACTCCTGAGCCCGTTTTCTAAAATTTTTGTAGACCAAAATTGTTGTTTTAGTAAATCATAAATGTTTTATTAAAATAGCCAAATTTTTAGGTGATCCGATCAAACCAAAACAAAAGATCAGTGGCGACTCCATGCATTTGTTTTTCAAAAGTCGATTACCCCTTTTTTTTAAATTTTAAAAATTTTAAATCGAGGAATGGTTTCAACAGCTTGGCGACTCCACTGGGGAAAATAAGAGATTCAAGCCTCAAAATTGATTATTTTTGTTCTTTTGTCGAAAATTTAAAATTTGGTTTTTAACAGATGATCCTTTTACTTCATTTGTTTTGGTTCAAGTCCTATAGAATACTTTTGCATTGCATTGCATGACCGTTGTGGTCACACCTTTTAAGTGGGAGTGAGAAACTTTGCTTTCGTGAGGTTTTCACCTCCGCATGGGCTAGGAGATCGCTTCCGGAATACATCCGTACTTATGTCTTCGTGAGGTTTTCACCTCCGCATGGGCATAAAGAAATGTATTCCCGTGAGCTGAACTTGGTCCATATGAGCCTATAATGGGTGAGGACCGAGGAATCTGCTGGTTCGGGTACCTTATCTCTAGAACTAAACCGCATATAGTAAACCTTAGGAACCATCCTTGGATGAAGCCGCGTCGAGCCTTAGTACTTACCCGTATATGCGTCATAATTATCGTTTATGTGCTTGTATTCTATCGCTATTATTTGATACTAACCAGTGTTTTGTTTGGTTTTGTCTTTTTTGCATAACATTGCATACTAAAGGAGGCGTTAATTCGTATTCAATTACTAAGTTAGAAAATTTGACATGGAGAATGAATTTCTTAGTAAAGTCGAGGATAATGCGACCGTTCGTGCATGGTCGAAGAGGCTGCAATCAAAGAGAGAGGATAGCTTGGCACAAGGGTATGTATCGGAGTTGCAAGATTTCACTCGCGTCAATGTAGTACAGAACGAGCTGCAAGAGTTGAGAGACATTTGGGCTAGTTGGAATAAAGGAATCAATCAATTGTTTTACCAAAATTATGGTGACGTATCCTACCTGCTAGACATTAGAGTGGATAAGAATTTGTTCCGAGCCTTGGTGCAGTTTTGGAATTCTGCGTACAAGTGTTTCACTTTTGGAGAAGTGGATTTGGTACCTACCATAGAGGAATACACTACTTTGCTCAGGTGTCCCAAAATTCAGGTCCGGATGACTTATGCTCGGGTTTTTAGTAGTTAGACTTTCGTGAAGAAACTGATGAGCATTTCTGGGATGAGCGAGCATTGGGTCATTACTCGGATTCAGCAAAAAGGAGATAGCAAATGTATCCCTTGGGAGAATTTGCGAGATTTGATCTTGACACATCTAGATAAAAGAAAGAGGGTTGATATATTTGCCTTAAGCATCTACGGATTAGTGATCTTTTCTAAGGCTTTGAGGCACGTGGACGAGGCGATCATTGACTTGTTTGATTGCCTTGAAAAGGGAATCACACCGGTGCCGGCAATATTGGCAGAAACGTTAAGATCTTTGAGCTCATGTCGAAAGATAAGCAAGGGGCGATTCATTGGATGTGCACAATTATTGATAGCATGGTTCCACAGACACTTTTGGAAGGTAGATAAAGTTTCCTATCGAGTCTTCTCCGAGGGTTATTTCCCGCTGAAAGAAGAAGCAGCTATACAGAAGAGAGAGGATATCTCAGAGGAGAAGTGGATGGACATTCTTCAGAACCTCAGGGAGGAGGATATCGAGTAGAGAGCTTATTGGATGGTTCCTGACGAGATCATGTACCGATGTGGTAACTTCGATTGGGTGCTATTGTTAGGAATTTGGGGAGCTACCAGGTATACTCCACTGTTAGCCTTGAGGCAATATAAGTCGAGGCAGTTTGTACCCACGACCTATGGGCTTGCTCAGAGTGAATTCTCATTTAAATGTGCTCATTATAAGAAAAGAGTTCAGGAGTTATCGGATGCTTGGAAACAAACTTGTTTGATGAAGAGGTTAGCCGTCGGTTCCATG
Source organism: Gossypium hirsutum (assembly GCF_007990345.1). NCBI lineage: Eukaryota > Viridiplantae > Streptophyta > Magnoliopsida > Malvales > Malvaceae > Gossypium > Gossypium hirsutum. The sequence goes on from NC_053431.1 coordinate 110,292,178, forward strand.
GTAACGCCCGAGTATAGCGAGTGGTTTAAGAAGAGGACTAATGATAATATTCCTAGGCCAAGCTTGGAAAATGCTCGACCTATCGGGGAATAATTACAAGTCACCCCATCAGAATTGAAAATTATAAGGCGAGATTTCGAGAAGAAGAGTTCGGAGCTCGGGAAGAAGATCGAACAGTTAGAAGAAGAGAAGATGCATCTAAGGTTAGATGCTGATGTTCAGAGGTCAGAGGCTGAGAAATGGAGAAAAGGAAAAACTAAGGCCGAAGAAGACCTAAACAGCTTGAAGACGGACTACAAGAAGCTGCGCCTATCTATGAGGACTGCGGGTTTAGGTAAGACTTCCAAACAATGGCGTCACAAAATTCGAGAAGAAAAAGCCAATACTGATCGGTGGGAAAGAAAATTTCGAGAAGCTCAATCACGAAACGAAGATTTGGAGAAGAGTCTGTCGGTAAGTAGAAATGAGCGAGGGAAATTAAGTGCTAGAGTGGCAGAACTCGAGAATTCTCTGCATCAGTACCGAAACCGCAACACCGCAATAGAGTTGAGGGCAAGCTTGAGCAAGATAGAAGAAATGAAAGGAAGAATAGGAGAGTTAGAGGCATCACTGCAGAACTGTGAGATGCGGATCCAGTTTTTCGAGGCAAACGAGGATCGTTGGAAAGAGCAGCTTCACCATGCGCAAGACTAAGTAAGAAACAGAGATTACCTTATGGGGGAAGCCATAACCCAGATTCGGGAGGTAGCAGACTACTTGCAAACTTTAGCGGTTCAAGCGGACACTGAGGGTGAAGTATGAGTTGGAGTCGGATCGCGGACAAGAGCTGGCCTCGTTGCTTAGAAAAATTAGGACTTTAAGTGTTAGAGCGAAATTTTATTTGTAATTCGACTTTATGTAAAAGATTTTATTTTCGAGTGAAATTTTCTAAGGGCAATTGAATCAAAATTGATGCCTCCTTTGTATTCATGCATTTGCATTACATCATATCATTATGCATTAAAGGCCATAAGAGTTTTCTAATTAATTAATTAAAAATTATTTCAGTAACCTGGAAACCAACGAAAACCAACCAACCACGCACCCCTATGGTACAAGAAAAAAATCAATAGATAAGAGACTCGAAAAATTGGAGCAAATGCAAAAGAACATGCAAGAACAAATGCAGTCTTAGATGGAAGAGCAGCTAGCCAAGATTCAACGAGAGATGAAGGAGAAAATGATGGAGTCCCAAAGAGAAATGATGTCCTAGTTATCCAAATTGCTGTTGGGAGGAATAGATAAGGGAAAGGGCCCCATGGACCAAATTGAGGAAATGAATGAAGATCTTCAATACCCCCTGGCTTTACTCTGGCGTATATACCGATGAAGCCCGAGATTAACCTACAAAAACCATCGGTCATAATCATACCCCAGCAAGTTCAAGCCGGAGCTTCAATTCCGATGAACTTCCAAGCTGGCTCAGGCTCTAACTTTGTCAAAAACCCGAACTATCCGCCCGTTCCCGACTTGGATGAAGTTACTGAAGAGGAAAATGCGAGGATGGATTCACAAAAACAATTGGAAGAACGGTGTAGATGGCTTGAGGAAAAATTCAAAGCCATGGAGAGCGCGAATCATCATCAAGGGATTGATGCCAAGGATCTGAGTCTGGTCCCAGATTTAGTCTTCCCCCCTAAATTCAAAATACCTGATTTCGAGAAATACAATGGAACAAGTTGCCCTAAAGCCCACATCACCATGTTCTGCAGGCGAATGACGGGATATGTTAACAATGACCAGCTACTAATCCACTACTTTCAAGATAGTCTAGTTGGAGCGGCGTCTAAGTGGTATAATCAACTGATCCGAGCCAAAATTAACTCATGGAAGGACCTGGCTCAGGCATTTATGAAACAATACAATCATGTGATGGACATAACCCCCGACAGAATCACTCTCTAGAATATGGAGAAAAAGTCAAATGAAAGCTTCAGACAGTATGCACAAAGGTGAAGAGAGGTGGCCATACAAGTTCAGCCGCCACTTCTAGAAAAGGAGACGACAATGCTCTTTATCAACACCTTGAAAGCCCCTTTTATCACCCATATGTTAGGAAGCGCCACAAAAAGCTTCTCCGACATAGTGATGACGGGGGAAATGATCGAGAATGCTATGAGGAGCAAAAAAATAGAGTCGGGAGAGAGTGCCAGAAAGTCGGCCCCAAGGAAAAGGGACAATGAAGTGAACAACACGAGCACATTCAACAAGGGGCAGTCCAAGTCAATTACCGTAAATCAACCCAAAACGGTGACTACCAATCAACAAAGCTCTGTAAGACAAGAATCCAATGCGAGGAAGAACACAGAAAGGCCACAATTCACCCCTATACCCATGACATATAGGGAGTTATACCAGAACCTGTTCAATGCTCATGTAGTATCCCCTTTCTACCTAGAGTCATTACAGCCCCCGTATCCCAAATGGTATGACACAAACGCCCAATGTGAATACCACGCGGGAATTACCGGACACTTAATCGAGAATTGCACTGCGTTCAAGAAAGTAGTCGAAAGACTCATTAAGGTGGGGATTGTAAGATTTGATGACCCAGCCACGCCCAATATAGCAGAAAACCCACTCCCCAATCATACCACCCAAGGAGTGAATGGGATAAGTGAAGGCTTGAACAAGAAGACCAAGTATGAGGTGGCAGAAGTCAAGACCCTATTGAGGCAGGTATGGAAGGAGATGGCTAAGAGAGGATTGATTGTGTTGGATTCGAGGGAAGAATCCAAAGAAGAGAGAAACTACTGTGAGTTTCACGACAAGGTGGGGCATGAAATCCAAGATTGGGTGGAGTTCAGAGCCCTAGTACAAAACATGATGAACAATAAAGAAATTGAATTCTATGAAGAGACCGAGAACCCCGTAGAGGGAGATATATGTGCATCAGAGGGAGAATTAACAGCACAAAATCGAACGCCTAACTATCCCGTGGTGATCATTTCGAGACGCAAAAATAATGAAGCCAGAGTACAAATGCCACCGAGGGTCATAATCCAAAGACCTGCAGTTTTCCCTTACAAAGACAGCAAAAAGGTCTCACGGAATTATGATTGCAGTGTGATGATGCCGAGAAAGGAGAGCCCGGTTGACGCTTCAAGAGAGGACCAAGGCAAGGGTTTCTATACACGTAGCGGGAGGCGTTACGATACGACGAATGAGGAGGTGCAACCCACAAAAGGAAAAGCCCAGGTGGTTGAGGAAATGAAGGGAAAAGCAACCAAACCTATTAAGAAGCCAGTTAACGAAGATGAGGCCAAAGAGTTTTTAAAATTTCTAAAGCATAGTGAATACAGCGTGGTGGAACAGCTACGTAAACAACCAGCTCGTATTTCGGTGTTAGCCTTACTTCTAAGCTCGAAAGTTCATCGTAGCGCGCTAATAAAGGTCTTAAACGAGACATACGTTCCCAATGACATATTTGTTAACAAGCTGGACCGTTTGGTGAACAACATAAATGCCGACAATTATATCTTCTTTAATGACGACGAGATACCACTCGGGGGCATGGGGTCGACTAAAGCTCTGCATATCACCACGCGCTGTAAAGGGTATACGCTGCCAGGCGTACTGATTGACAATGGGTCAGCTTTGAACGTCCTGCCTTTGACCACCCTGAATAGATTACCTATAGACAGCTCTCACATGAAGGAGTGCCAGAACATCATAAAAGCATTTGATGGCACAGAGAGAAAGGTGATGGGCAGAATCGAGGTACCTCTTCAAATTGGGCCAAACACATATGAGGTGGATTTCCTCGTAATGGACATCAAGCCCTTATACAATTGCTTGTTAGGAAGGCCCTGGATACATTCGGCTGGGGCAGTGCCTTCCTCGTTGCATCAGAAATTGAAGCTAGTATCGGAAGGGAGATTGATAACGATCAAGGCTGAGGAGGATATTATTGCAACTGTGAGCAATAATGCACCTTATTTGGAGACAGATGACGAAGCAATCGAATGCTCATTTCGATCTTTGGAATTTGTTAATGTGATGTTCATCGCCGAGGGAAGCAAAATTCTGGTGCCAAAATTGTCTAAAACCACAGGATGAGCCTCCAGCTGATGATCGGAAGAGGGGCCCTACCCGGAAGGGGACTTGGAAGACATCTGCAATGAAGGGTTGAAACGCCAATGCCAAAAGACAAGAGAGATCGCTTCGGTTTAGGATTTAAGCCGGATACGAAACAAATGAGAAGGAAGCTGGAAAAGAAGCAAGAAAGAAGAAGCGCTCGATTAACGGGGGAGGAAATCAAGTGGGAATCAATGACATTCCCCCATATATCGAAAACATTTGTGTCCGGGGGAATCATTCATCCCGAGAAAGACACACCAATAACGGGAGCTATAGAAGAAAGGCTGGAAAGCTTGGACATCAACGTCATATGCGAAAAGGAGATCGGAAGAGAGAATTTGACGGGCATTTGCCTCTGCACGCCTGGAAGTGTTCTGGACAACTGGACTGCGGAAGAGATTCCGGTAGTTTTTAGAACGGATTCAGAGTAATGTCCAAAACACACTTATTGCTCTAGGCCTAGGAGTAATAAGAATCTTTTGTGAAATAGGCCGATGTTTAAAAACGACATTTCAGTAAAATGCACAGTTATTATCATTTTTGAGCAAATGTTATCTCGTACTTTCAATTCCATTCATAACCATACAAATGATTACTTTCGAATTCTTTTATTCTTGAAACATTCTTTTAAATATTCTTTCATTCGTCATTCATAATCATATCACGCAAATAAATGTTTCGAATTCTTTTAATTCTTTGTATCTGCCTTCATCCTCATAACAGGTCCCTAGATATTAATGATACGAGTGACACTGCTAGCGACTCAGAATTTCCTTTCGAGCAAGATGTGTGTATGGATGATTATCAGGATTTTGAAAATGACCAAGGCTGTAACCTATCTCCTGATTTATTGAGGATGGTAGAACAAGACGAGAAACAAATCCTACCTCACAAAGAATCAGTCAAAATTGTGAGCTTAGGAGGAGGATATGAGGTGAAGATCGGAACATGTATCACTGCGGAGATGAAGCGAGACATCATTGAATTACTTCAAGAATTCAAAGATGTCTTCGCATGGTCATACCAAGATATGCCCGGGTTGGACACTGACATTGTGGTACACCGACTCCCCATAAAAGAAGAGTGTAAGCCTGTTCAGCAAAAACTCCAAAGAATGAGGCCCGACGTTTTGCTAAAAATAAAGGAAGAAGTTCGAAAGAAGTTTGACGCTGGATTCCTAAAGGTGGTAAAATACTCAGATTGGGTAGCCAACATCGTCCCTGTCCCTAAGAAAGATGGAAAAGTGCGAATGTGTGTGGACTACAGAGATTTGAATAAAGCCAGCCCAAAAGACAATTTCCCACTACCTCATATTAACACCGTAGTGGACAACACAGCGGGACACTCACTGTTTTCATTCATGGACGATTTTTCGGGATATAACCAGATCAAGATGCATCCTGAAGATATGGAGAAAACCACATTTGTAACCATGTGGGGCACATTCTGCTACAAGGTGATGCCGTTTGGACTAAAGAATGTGGGGGCAACTTATCAAAGAGCCATGGTAACTCTTTTTCACGACATGATGCATAAAGAAATCGAGGTCTATGTTGATGACATGACAGCTAAGTCTCGAACAGAGAAGGAGCACATACAAGTCTTGGGAAAATTGTTCTTGAGGTTGAGGAAGTTTCAGCTAAAACTCAACCCCGCCAAATGTACCTTTGGAGCCAAGTCTGGAAAGTTGCTCGGATTCGTGGTTAGTGAGAAAGGGATCGAGATTGATCCAGACAAAGTTAAAGCCATACAAGAGCTATCCCCGCCGTGCACTCAGAAAGAAGTTCGAGGCTTTCTAGGAAGATTAAATTACATTGCTCGGTTCATTTCACAACTGACCGAGAAATGTGCCTTGTCTTTTGCCTCCTCAAGAAACATAACCCAGGTGAATAGGATGAAGAATGCCAAAGGGCTTTCGACAAGGTCAAACAGTATTTATCCAACGCCCTGGTGCTGATGCCACCTAACCCCGATAAGCCGTTGATACTGTATTTGGCAGTATTCGAGAACTCCATGGGATGCGTATTGGGTCAGCATGACGAGTCGAGGAGGAAAGAAAAAGCTATTTACTATCTCAGTAAAAAGTTCACAGAATGTGAGGCAAGGTATCCGCCGATAGAGAAGTTGTGTTGTGCCATAATTTGGACAACCCGAAGACTGAGACAGTATGTAACGCCCCTTACCCGAGACTGTTGCCGGAGTCGAGCACAAGGCACTACTAAACTTATTTGAGCACTTAACCAAATTTAGATAATTGATATCCTACTTTTCAGACAAGCTGTCCAACAGTTCTGATCTCTCTTCACTAAAAATTATTTATCTCATAATTCGGGACTTGGATGATGTTCCCGTCTATCCCTCTTGAAAATAGTCTCGATAAGGATTTTAAATATATAAATTAAAACTCATAATTATTTTTGTACAATTTCTAATGATTTTCTAAAATCAGAACAGGGGATCTCGAAGTCATTCAAACTCTGTCTCACAACAATTTAAATATCTTATAACATAAAATCCAATTGCATGCACCGTTTCCTCTATATGAAACTAGACTCACCAGGATTTAATCTCATATTTTATTCAGCCCTTAACTCAATTTCCACAATTTATGGTGAATTTCAAAAGATACACTACTGCAGTAACCCAAAACTGCCAAGGCCATATTTATTCATTCACCACCATTATTCACTAAATCCATACAATATCATTTCATCCATCATGGTAAGAACACATAATTATGCTTCATAAGCATAGATCCATAATCTCAATGTCATCAAGTATCAAGAACTTATTCCAAATCGTGTCATTTTCATAGTATTCACCAATTCTTAATCTTTTCGGGCCATTTTACATTTTCGTTCATAATCAAATTAGGGAACGATTACGAAATTGAGTACCTCATTATCACAATGCCATAGTAAAACTATGGTCTTGCACATAGTCACATATCACATACCGAGGCCATAGCCCAGCCATGGTCTTACACGGATCACATATCACACTGATGCCATATTCCAGATATGGTCTTATACAGTAGCACATATCACACCGATGTCATATCCCGGATATGGTCTTATACAGAAGCACATATCACATTTCTCCGAAGCCATAGCCCAGTTATGGTCTTATATAGAAATCACATTTCACATGCATGGTCTTTTCCGTCAATTCGTCTTAGCCACTGAATGAAAGTACTCAAGTCTGTTGTTCCATTTAATTTGTACTTTTATTCAAATATCATTTTACAATTATCACAGTTTAATGACATTTTATATGCAATAATATACTATATCATTCATGAAATTTTCATTTCAAAACATTAAATTACACATTGCATTATTAAAAATCATATGAACTTACCTGGACTAATTTGCAAAAGTCGTAGAAATTCAGGGACTATTCTTGAATTTTCTCCTTTCCACGATTCAGTTCATTTTCTTGATCTATAATTATAAAATCATTCCTTCATTAGCATCCATTTCAATTCTATTTCACTTCACAATTTATGCTGTTCAAATTTCGAAATTGCACTTTTACCCCAAAATTTACAATTTTCACAATTTAGTCCCTGCTCAATTCACCCATCAATTGAACTAATTTTTCTCAATTAACACTTTATTTTATCATTATAAACTATTTCAAAACCTTTTATATTCTTAATTTCAACAGAAACCTTCAATTCACAACTTTTTCACAATTAGGTCCTAAATATCATTTCCTATCAAAATCACTTAATAAAACCACCTTAATATGAAATTAGAACTTAAATTTCGTAATAATTCATCATAAAATTTCCCTATCCATCCAGGGTAACTTCCAATTTCACCCATAAAATCAAAAACTAATGAATTCTACAAGTGGACCTAATTGTAAAAGTCATAAAAACATAAAAATTATCAAGAAAAGTAAAAATTAAACTCACATGATGTAAAAATATGAAAAACCAGCTTTCTCCAGACCTTCTATGGCGTTTTGGCTGAGAAAATATGAAGAAAATATCTAGATTTTTCAATTACATCATTATTTAACTATTAACTTTTATGCTATTTCCAATTTTGCCCCTTGTTCACATTGTTTTCTTGCTTATTTCATACCCAAACCGTCCAGCCATTAACCTTTGGGTCTAATTGCTCCTTAAATCCATCTTTTTAAATACTTAAGCTATTTACTCACAATTTAACAAATTTTGCGCTATTTTCAATTTAGTCCTTTTTAATTAATTAGCCATCCAAACGTTAAAATTTTCTAACGAAAATTTAATACTAACTCAATGACACTCCATAAATATTTATAAAAATATTTATAGCTTGATTTTCAACTTTGAGGTCTCGATACCTCATTTTTTACCCGTTTGACCTAATAAATTCTTTTAATTCACTAATTTCACCATTTCACAAATTCTTCTAAATTCTTACTTGACTTATAAATATTAAATTACTATCTTGTTCAATCTTATTTGTCGAATTTAGTGATCTCAAATCACCATTTCCGACACCACTGAATATTAGGCCGTTACAACTCTCCCCCCTTTAAAAATTTCGTCCTCGAAATTTGTTACCTGAAAACAGATTTGGATACTGTGATCTCATTGGCTCCTCTGTTTCCCAGGTTGCCTCCTCCAATCCATGTCGATGCCATAACACTTTTACTAACGATACTCGTTTATTCCGTAGTTCTTTAACTTCCCGAGCTAATATTTTCACTAGTTCCTCCGAATAAGTCATATCTGATTGTAGCTCTATCTCAGTATGAGGAATCACATGTGAAGGGTCTGATCTATATCGTCTCAACATAGATACATGAAATACATTATGGATCTTCTCAAGTTCTGGAGGCAAGGCCAATCTATAAGCTACCGGACCGATCCTCTCAATGATTTCGTATGGTCCGATAAATCGTGGACTAAGCTTTCCTTTTCTACCAAACCGTAAAACTTTCTTCCACGGAGAAACTTTCAAGAACACACGATCACCCACATTGAACTCTATATCTCTTCTTTTCAAATCTGCATACGACTTTTGACGATCGGAAGCCGCTTTCAAACTTTCCCGAATAATCTGAACTTTCTCTTCAGTTTCCCAAATTAAATCCACTCCGACTAATTTCGATTCACTTAATTCTGACCAATACAACGGGGTTCTGCACTTCCTTCCATACAGAGCTTCAAACGGTGCCATTTTGATACTAGCTTGATAACTGTTATTATAAGCAAATTCAGCTAAAGGTAAGTACCTTTCCCAGCTGCCACTGAACTCGAGTATACAACACCTTAACATATCTTCCAAAATCTGAATCACTCGCTCTGATTGTCCATCTGTCTGAGGGTGAAAAGCTGTACTAAATTTTAACTTAGTACCTAAAGCTTCCTGTAGTTTATTCCAAAATCTCGAAGTAAACCTCGGATCTCGATCAGAAATAATTGATGTCGGCACCCCATGTAATCTCACAATTTCTGATACATATAATTCCGCTAACTTATCAAGTGAAAAATCTGTTCTGACCGGAATAAAATGCGCCGATTTAGTGAATCTGTCTACTATCACCCAAATCGAATCTTTTTTCTTCGGAGTCACTGGCAATCCAAATACAAAATCCATCGTCACATGTTCCCACTTCCATTCTGGAATCATTACGGGTTGTACCAAACCTGTAGGCACTTGATGTTCAGCTTTTACCTGTTGACAGATTAAACATTTTGCCACAAATTCACAAATTTCCCGTTTCATACCAGGCCACCAATACATTTTTTTCAAGTCACAATACATCTTCGTACTACTCGGATGAATCGAGTACATACTACTATGAGCCTCTGATAAGATATCCTTCTTTAATTCTAGATTATTCGGGACACAAATTCTATTACGATGGTATAACATACCACTATTATCAATAGAGTAATCTAAGTTCAAATTATCCCGAACCATTTGTCGTTTCAACACCAACTTCGGATCTTCATCTTGCAATTCCCGAATTCGTTGAAAGAATACTGGTTTTGTCTTTAATTCAGCTAATATAGAACCATTTTCATTAACAGACAAATGAGCATTTAACGCCCGAAGAGCAAATAATGATGATTTCCGACTAAGTGCATCTGCCACTACATTTGCCTTACCCGGATGATAATCAATGATAAGATCGTAATCTTTCAACAGCTCTAACCATCGCCTCTGTCTCAAATTCAACTCTTTCTGCGACAGTAAATATTTCAAACTTTTATGGTCTGTATACACATAACATTTCTCTCCATATAGGTAGTGTCTCCAAATTTTTAAAGCAAATACTATGGCAGCTAATTCAAGATCATGTGTAGGGTAGTTCCTCTCATGTGGTTTCAACTGTTGAGAAGCATATGCTACAACTTTTCCTGACTGCATCAATACACAACCTAAACCATTCAGAGACACATCACTATATACTACATATGGCACACCTGATTCAGGCTGAGTTAACACCGGAGCCTCTGTCAACATTTTCTTTAATTGATCAAAACTTTGTTGGCACTCATCAGACCATACAAACTCAACATTCTTCTGTAATAATTTAGTTATCGGTGAAGCAATCAGTGAAAAATCTTTCACAAATCGACGATAGTAACCAGCTAATCCAAGGAAACTTCGCACTTCCGTAACATTCTTTGGAGTTTTCCAATTAATCACCGCTGACACCTTACTCGGATCTACCCGTATACCATCAACTGACACAATGTGACCCAAGAATCCCACTTCATGAAGCCAAAATTCACATTTACTAAATTTTGCATATAACTGTTTTTCCCTTAATATCTGTAGTACAATTCTCAAGTGCTGAGCATGCTCGGATTCTATCTTTGAATAGATCAGTATATCGTCAATAAACACAACCACAAATCTATCCAGGTAAGACTGGAAAATTCGATTCATTAAATCCATAAAAGCAGCAGGAGCATTTGTCAAACCGAATGGCATAACTAAGAACTCATAATGACCATACCGAGTTCTAAAAGCTGTTTTTGGTACATCACATTCCTTTACCTTTAACTAATAATACCCAGATCTGAGATCTATTTTTGAAAACACTGATCGAATAAATCATCAATACGAGGCAAAGGATATTTATTTTTAATTGTTACCTTATTCAGCTGCCTGTAATCTATGCACAGCCTCAATGAACCATCCTTCTTTTTCACAAATAAGACAGGTGCACCCCATGGTGACATACTCGGTCTGATAAACCCTTTGTCTAACAGTTCTTGCAACTGCACTTTTAACTCTCTTAATTCTGCTGGAGCCATTCTATACGGTGTCACTGATATGGGAGCTGTTCCTGGAAGCACATCTATCACGAACTCCACTTCTCTATCGGGTGGTAAACCTGGTAATTCTTCAGGAAATACATCCATGAATTCATTTACAACAGATAGTTGCTCTAACTTTGATTTAGAACTTCGAGTATCAAGAATATAGGCTAAATAAGCCTCATTTCCTTTACGCAACAATTTCTGAGCAGACATAAAGGAAATCATTCTAACCATGTCATCTAAATTCCCAGACTCAACCAAAACAATATCTCCTGTTTGACATTTCAAGCTAATTCATTTTTCTTGACAATTCACTACCGCGTCATGTTTCATTAACCAGTCCATGCCCAAGATAATATCAAATTCACGAAAGGGTAGCAGCATCAAATCAGCGGGGAAATCATAGCCCTTAACTTTCAGTGGACAGTTATGACATATTAAATTAACTACCACACTTTGACCTAACCGATTTGTAACTTGTACATCATAATCAGTAGGCTCAACAAATAAGTTCTTTTCAGATGCTAACATAGTGCAAATATATGAATGAGTAGACCCAGGGTCTATTAAAGCATACACAGGAACATCATAAAGATAGAAAGTACCAGCAATTACATCTGGAGTTGTTGCTTCTTCTCTCGCTCGAATGGCATAAGTACGGGCAGGAGCCCTAACTTCTGATCGGCTAGCAGTATCTTTCATACCCGAACGAGTAGCCCCTGTAGCACTGCTCTGACCAGAGCGTCTTCCTTTTTGAGGAAGAATTTTCTGTTTCTCCCTCTGTTCCACTTCTTCTACTTGTAATTGGCGACAATCACGAATAAAGTGATCAGTGGCCCTACATTTATAACAAGCCCCTAACTTACTTCTACATTCACCGGGGTGACTTCTTCCACAATGTTGACACTTAGGCCTTTGGGTATTTTGTACACTACCCACACTAACAGCAGGTCTGTCAGATACTTTGTAATCAGATTGTCTTGGCCTACTTTTTCCTGATCTTTCCGGTACTGAAGTGGCTCGACTGAATTCCTCTTTAGATTTCTTCACTGGTAAAGCCGAAAATGACTTAGATGCACTTCTTTTGAAAGATTCTTTACTTCTTCTATCTCGTTGCATCTTTTTATTATATACTTCTTCAAGCTTCTGAGCACGATCTGATAGAACAACAAATTCTCGTATCTCAATGCCCCCTATCATCATTTTAATCTCATCATTAAGCCCTTCTTCAAATCTGATACACATTTCTTCTTCTGTGGGTACTATATCTCGAGCATATTTGCTCAGATAAACAAATTCTCTTTCATATTCAGCCACTGACTTGTTTCCCTGTCGCAAGTCGAGAAATTCTCTTTTCTTCTTATCCAGATATCTTCTACCGACATATTTCTTCTTCAATTCATTTTGAAAAAAATTCCCAAGTGATCTTCTCAGCCGGTACAACAGCTTCTATTGTTTCCCACCAGTTATAAGCTTCTTCTTTCAATAATGACACGGCACATATTAAGTAATCATCTGGTGAGCACGCCATTTGCTTAAAAACCCTCATTATACTTTGTAACCAATATTTAGCTTTAACGTGGTCATCATCTGTTCTTCCCCGAAATTCTTCAGCCCCATGATTTCTGAGCTTTTCAAATGGAGAACGTTTGCCAGATTCAATTGTCGGAGGAGGTGGTGGAGCAACCGGGGGTACTACAGATGTTGAGATAGGGGGAGGAGGTTGTATAGTCTGATTTCTTTCTCGCACATTCTCATTATACCACTGATTCATGAATCCATAAATCATATTTTTGAGTTCTTGTTCTCACATCAATGAAATCGGAGCTTCACTACTTGTTCCTTGTTCAGAGGTTTGTACTCTGCTATTAACTTCTTCTTGCTTAGTTTGTTCTGGTCCATCTGACATCTTTTCAAATCGAAGATAATCTATAATAAAAACAAGGATTAGATCGGATCATACACAGCACACTATCACAGATTTATATGGCATGTAATTCTAGACACTTTTCACATCATACATATTCCGAGAATCGGCTAAACCGAAGCTCTGATACCAATAAATGTAACGCCCCTTACCCGAGACCGTTGCCGGAGTCGAGCACAAGGCACTACTAAACTTATTTGAGCACTTAACCAAATTTAGATAATTAATATCCTACTTTTCAGACAAGCTGTCCAACAGTTCTGATCTCTCTTCACTAAAAATTATTTATCTCATAATTCGGGACTTGGATGATGTTCTCGTCTATCCCTCTTGAAAATAGTCTCGATAAGGATTTTAAATATATAAATTAAAACTCATAATTATTTTTGTACAATTTCTAATGATTTTCTAAAATCAGAACAGGGGATCTCGAAGTCATTCAAACTCTGTCTCACAACAATTTAAATATCTTATAACATAAAATCCAATTGCATGCATCGTTTCCTCTATATGAAACTAGACTCACCAGGCTTTAATCTCATATTTTATTCAGCCCTTAACTCAATTTCCACAATTTATGGTGAATTTCAAAAGATACACTACTGCAGTAACCCAAAACTGCCAAGGCCATATTTATTCATTCACCACCATTATTCACTAAATCCATACAATATCATTTCATCCATCATGTTAAGAACACATAATTATGCTTCATAAGCATAGATCCATAATCTCAATGTCATCAAGTATCAAGAACTTATTCCAAATCGTGTCATTTTCATAGTATTCACCAATTCTTAATCTTTTCGGGCCATTTTACATTTTCATTCATAATCAAATTAGGGAACGATTACGGAATTGAGTACCTCATTATCACAATGCCATAGTAAAACTATGGTCTTGCACATAGTCACATATCACATACCGAGGCCATAGCCCAGCCATAGTCTTACACGGATCACATATCACACTGATGCCATATCCCAGATATGGTCTTATACAGTAGCACATATCACACCGATGTCATATCCCGGATATGGTCTTATACAGAAGCACATATCACATTTCTCCGAAGCCATAGCCCAGCTATGGTCTTATACAGAAATCACATTTCACATGCATGGTCTTTTCCGTCAATTCGTCTTAGCCACTGAATGAAAGTACTCAAGTCCGTTGTTCCATTTAATTTGTACTTTTATTCAAATATCATTTTACAATTATCACAGTTTAATGACATTTTATATGCAATAATATACTATATCATTCATGAAATTTTCATTTCGAAACATTAAATTACACATTGCATTATTAAAAATCATATGAACTTACCTGGACTAATTTGCAAAAGTCGTAGAAATTCAGGGACTATTCTTGAATTTTCTCCTTTCCACGATTCAGTTCGTTTTCTTGATCTATAATTATAAAATCATTCCTTCATTAGCATCCATTTCAATTCTATTTCACTTCACAATTTATGCTGTTCAAATTTTGAAATTACACTTTTACCCCAAAATTTATAGTTTTCACAATTTAGTCCCTGCTCAATTCACCCATCAATTGAACTAATTTTTCTCAATTAACACTTTATTTTATCATTATAAACTATTTCAAAACCTTTTATATTCTTAATTTCAACAGAAACCTTCAATTCACAACTTTTTCACAATTAGGTCCTAAATATCATTTCCTATCAAAATCACTTAATAAAACCACCTTAATATGAAATTAGAACTTAAATTTCGTAATAATTCATCATAAAATTTCCCTATCCATCCAGGGTAACTTCGAATTTCACCCATAAAATCAAAAACTAATGAATTCTACAAGTGGACCTAATTGTAAAAGTCATAAAAACATAAAAATTATCAAGAAACGTAAGAATTAAACTCACATGATGTAAAAATATGAAAAACCAGCTTTCTCCAGACCTTCTATGGCGTTTTGGCTGAGAAAATATGAAAAAAATGTCTAGATTTTTCAATTACATCATCATTTAACTATTAACTTTTATGCTATTTCCAATTTTGCCCCTTGTTCACATTGTTTTCTTGCTTATTTCATACCCAAACCGTCCAGCCATTAACCTTTGGGTCTAATTGCTCCTTAAATCCATCTTTTTAAATACTTAAGCTATTTACTCACAATTTAACAAATTTTGCGCTATTTTCAATTTAGTCCTTTTTAATTAATTAGCCATCCAAACGTTAAAATTTTCTAACGAAACTTTAATACTAACTCAATGACACTCCATAAATATTTATAAAAATATTTATAGCTCGATTTTCAACTTTGAGGTCTTGATACCTCATTTTTGACCCGTTTGACCTAATAAATTCTTTTAATTCACTAATTTCACCATTTCACAAATTCTTCTAAATTCTTACTTGACTCATAAATATTAAATTACTATCTTGTTCAATCTTATTTGTCGAATTTAGTGATCTCAAATCACCATTTCCGACACCACTGAAAATTAGGCCGTTACACAGTATATGTTATATCACACCACTTGGCTTATCTCAAAATTGGACCTCTTGAAGTACATGATGGAGTCAACAACTTTGAATGAAAGGATGGCCCGATGGCAGATTCTACTTTCTGAATTTGGCATAGTCTATGTGAACCAGAAAGCAGTAAAAGGAAGTGCAATAGCAGATTTTCTAGCCAGTAGAGCCTTGGAAGACTACGAGCCTTTGAACTTTGACTTCCCAAATGAAGACCTAATATGTGTTGCTACCACTGAAGAAGGTTCCCTAGAAGAACTTCTTTGGAAATTGAACTTCGATGGGGCATCAAATGCTGTGGGCAATGGAATCGGGGCCATCTTGGTATCCCCAAACGGAGATCATTATCCATTCACTAGTAAATTGGATTTTGATTGTACGAATAACATGGCGTAATAAGAGGCGTACATCATGGGAGTCTGTGCAGCTATAGAACGCAAGATTAAAGTGCTAGAGGTGTATGGAGATTCTGCGCTAGTGATTTATCAACTCAAGGGAGAATGGGAGACCAGAGACCCCAAGTTAATCGATTATCGGAAGCTGGTCCTGGAATTGGTTAAAAAGTTTGATGACATTACCTTCCACTACCTTCCACGAGACGAAAATCAGATGGCTGATGCTTTGGCTACCTTAGCCTCCATGATCAAGTTGAACAAACAAGAAGATGTCAAACCCATCCAGATGCGCATTTATAAAACTCCAGCCCACTGTTATAATATTGAAGAAGATGAAGAGAGAGATGATCACCCTTGGTATCACGATATATTGCAATACGTGAAGAATCGTGAATACTCGGATCAGGCAAGCGAGAATGACAAAAGAACGCTAAGAAGATTGGCCATCGACTATGTCTTAAATGGAGATATCCTATACAAAAGAAGAAAGAATCAAGTGCTACTAAGATGTGTAGATGCTGTAGAGGCTAAGAAAATCTTGGAAGAAGTCCATGAAGGCGTCTGTGGGACACATGCTAATGGCTTTACAATGGCCAGGCAAATTATGAGATTCGAGTACTATTGGTCCACCATGGAAGGAGACTGTGTCAATTACGCTAAGAGATGTCATAAGTGTCAAATCTACAAGGACAAAATTCATGTGCCTCCTTCACCGCTGCATGTCATGGTTTCTCCATGGCCATTCTCTATGTGGGGCATGAATGTGATTGGACCAATATCGCCGAAAGCTTCCAATGGGCATCGGTTCATCTTCGTGGTTATCGTCTACTTCACCAAATGGGTAGAAGCCACTTCGTATGCTAGTGTGACCAAGTCGGCAGTGAGCAAGTTTCTGAAAAAGGAGATTATATGTTGATATGGAATACCGGAGAGGATTATATCTGATAATGCATTAAACTTGAACAATAGTACGATAGCGGAAGTCTGCAGTCAATTCAAGATCAGACATCACAACTCGTCACCATATCGCCCAAAGATGAATGGGGCAGTGGAAGCGGCCAATAAAAACATTAAGAAAATTGTGGGGAAGATGACCGAAACCTACAGAGACTGGCATGAAAAGTTACCATTTGCCCTCTTTGCTTATAGAACGTCAGTCAGAACCTCAACTGGGGCAACCCCTTTCTCTTTGGTTTACGAAATGGAAGCGGTGTTGCCAATCGAAGTTGAGATCCCGTCTTGTCGGAGTTAAAGTTAGAAGAAGCTGAGTGGATCCAGTCTCGATATGATCAATTGAACCTAATTGAGGAAAAGAGGTTAAGAGCTATCCGTCATGGTCAGATGTACCAAAAGCGAATGATGCAGGCTTATGACAAAAAGGTTTGCCCTAGAGAATTCCACGAGGGAGACCTAGTTTTGAAAAAGATCCTTCCCATACAAAAGGACTTTCGAGAGAAATGGATGCCTAATTGGGAAGGGCCTTACGTGGTCAAGAAAGCTTTCTCTGGAGGAGCATTGATTCTAGCCGAGATGGACGGTAAAAACTTGCTCAATCCTGTAAACTCAGATTCGATCAAGAAGTATTTCACCTAAAGAAAGGGTGGCCAGAGTGAAAACCGACAAAGGGTGCTCTGAATTCGCAAAAAAAAAAAGAAAGAAAGAAAGAAGAGAGGCCAAGGTGAAAACCTGCAAAGGGCATTTGGAACCAAAGGGGCCTTTGAGTTGAAAACCCGAAAATGGGCAGCTCAAATTTTGAATATGGGGCATATGACAGTCTTGTCCTCCCGAAATCAGCAAGACAGAAGAATGTTATACCTTGGAGCATCAACAAAAGACATAGGATCTCCTGAACACACATTTGGTTCGAATGAGCCTTTGAGAAATTAGAATAGTAAAACTCGTGCTGCGATATCTGGGGCACCTTTTCCTCATTTTATTTTGAGCCTTACCAGATTTGTTGTCCTGTTTAATGTATTCACTTCAAGTTTTGCTCAATAAAATTCCATCTTGTCCATTATGATAATCTCTTTCGAGCATTTTTTTGAAATCACGATTTTTGGACTTATAACATTCACATAAAAGAGGTTACGCATACTACTCTAGAAAGTTTCTAAATAGTACAAGGACCTGAAGCAGGGCCACTAGGCAGAACTAACCAGACTAAAAAGTGGGAAACATTGGAGAAAGAATAGTCCAAGTTGTGACTATTTCTTTGAATCTTATATCAAAGATAACGACTAAGCAGGAAGACACGATAGTGCATTAATGATAGAACCCGGATGAACTATGAGCAACGATACCTTAAACATTTAAAAAGAAACCATTCTCATGACATTTATACATTCGTAATCACTCATTTAGTTAGGAGCATTTGGCTCATTTCGATCATGGCATCCTAATTATTTGACATAAACATAGATACAGGAAACCCACTCTACAAATCATGTCTTTAGAAGACGATGTAGCGACATTGATCAATTCTACAGATCTTGTTTCCCTGAGATTGCAGTGGAGCAGATCGAAGACGGCGAATCTAGGCTTCCTGATGTTGCAGTGAAGCAGATTTAAGCCACCATCCTAGCTCCCTAAAGTTGCAGTGGAGCAGACTGAAGATAGCAAATCTTATTTCCCTGAAGTTGCAGTGGAACAGATTGAAGCTAAATTACAGATCTTATCTCTCTGAAGTTGCAGTAGAGCAGGTCGAAGTTACAAGTCTTATCTCCTTGAAGTTGCAGTAGAGCAGACTGAAAATAGCAAATCTTATTTCCCTGAAGTTGCAGTGGAGCAGATTGAAGCTAAATTACAGATCTTATCTCTCTGAAGTTGCAGTAGAGCAGATCAAAACAGATCTTGTCTCCCTGAAGTTGTAGTGGAACAGATCGAAAACGGTAAATCTTGCCTTCCTGAAGTTGCAGTGAAGCAGATTCAAGCCATCAAGCCTTAATCCCCAAAGCAGTAGGGTAATAGGTTGAAAATAGCAAATTTTATATCCCTAAAGTTGCAGTGGAGCAGATTGAAGCTAAATTACAGATCTTATCTCTCTGAAGTTGCAGTAGAGCAGATCAAAACAGATCTTGTCTCCCTGAAGTTACAGTGGAACAGATCGAAGACGGTAAATCTTGCCTTCCTGAAGTTGCAGTGAAGCAGATTCAAGCCACCAAGTCTTAACCCCCTAAGCAATAGGGTAATAGGCCGAAAATCACTAGTCTTATCTCCCTGAAATTGCAGTGGAGCAGACTGAAGACAACGGATCTTATCTCCTTGAAGCTACAATGGAGCAGATCAAGTTACAATTGTAGAAGAACACATTAAAGCCACAAGTAGTCGCAGTGGAATGAATCAGAGCAACAGTTCTTATACCTTTGAGGATACAGTGAAGCTACTTGAAGAAAAGAAGCGTCAAGAGAAATCGAGGCTTAGTAGGTTCCGGCAAATTTGTCCCTTCTTTAAGTCTTTGCTCTATTCTCGTTACACGACAACGAGCAAAGAGGGGCAGCTGTAGAAGGCCCAAATTGCCTGGCTCAATTTCAACCTAAACCACTTAACCCCATCCCGTCGTCCCATCACCTGCAAAACAACAACAGAGAACCAAAACAAAACGCAAACAGTAGCAGACAAAACATAAAGAAACAAAGAAGAAAAAACAAAAAGGGGCAGAAAAGAAGCAAGAGAACAAGGAAATAGATAATAGCAAATCCATGGTATTTCAGCTATAAAGCCTGAAATCCCGGATTTTTTTTTGGTACAAAAACAAGAATATTGTAAAAGGGGAGGAGAGATTTTTTTAAAAAAAAAAAAAGAGATTGAAGAAAAAAAAGTGTAATCTCTCTGAAGATTTTTTTTAAAAAAACAGCAAGCAATACAAAAAAAAGATAATAACAAAGCCATCAAAAAAAAGTGCAAACCGACTTAAGGCTTTTTCTTTTCTTTTTTTTTCTTTTTTATTTTATTATTCGAATCCATCTCTTCTCATTCATGTATTAAAATATATCAAGGTATATATATAAGAAACATATAAAAAAACCTTTTTGAAATTTCTGGCCACCGTGCGCGGTGGCCGGCGGCGGCGGATGGCGACGGACGGAGCCGGAGTTTGGTCGGAGGGAGAAGGCCTTGAGAGAGTTTGAGAGAAAGAGGTTAGTTTTTTTTTATGAAATGGGAAAAATGAGTTTTTTTTAAGAATTTTGACTTATATAGCCCCATCAAAACGACATCGTTTTGGGTTTAAGCCACTAATACCAAAACGACGTCGTTTTAGCTCTTAACCCGCGACCTGACCCGCGACCCGACCGCTCCAACTTCAGGATCCGCGTGTTTTCATTGGAGGGGCTATTTGCGCGTTTAGCCCCTCCGCTTTTATTTACTTTGCAATTAAATTATTTTTTTATTTTTAATTTGGCACCAAAATTTGTCGCAATTTTCAATTTAATCCTAGCTGATGCTGTGCATTTTATAAAAGGGGTTATTGCACTTTAGGCCCTCTGTTGTTTCACGCGCATTTAAATAGGCCCTTTTCTTTTTTTTTTATTTTAAAATTTGCCCCAAAACTTCGTTTTTAATTCAAATTTAGTCTCTTTTTTAATTTAAGTTGATTTTTATATTATCTTTGCTACTTTAATTTTTAATATTAGTTCCAATAATATTATATATATGCTTTTAAATACACTATTTTATTTTCTTTTATTATAAATATTATTATTTTATTTTCTTTACGTTATTATTATATCGTATTGTTTTTTTATCATATCATTATTATTTTTCATGTACACATTATTTATATTATTTTCATGATTATTATTGTGTTTATTTTTACTACTATTATTGTATTTTTTATTAGTATTAGTATTATAATTACTATTATCATACTGATATGTATATATATTTATATGTAAAGTTATCAATAGTTATTTTAATATTATCATCATCTTAATTTTAATATGTACTTATTTTTAACACATATATATATATATATATATGTATGTATATATTTATGAAGTATTATTAATAATTGTCTTGTAACATTATTATTATTATTTCTAATGTGCATATATTATATATATTTTTAATACTATATTATGTATATATTATATTATATATATACATATATATTTATTATATTTTTATGTATATATTTTTAATATCACATTATTCATATGTTTTTTTTATATATTATCCCATGTAAATACTTTCAATACTACATTATGCTTATATTTTTGTCTCTATTATATATATACTTTTAATATTCAATACTATTATTATGAATATGTTTTTGGTATACGTATGTATATATATATATTTTTTCTTTATTCATATATATGAATGGTTTTGACAGCTATTTGAATGCTTGCTTGGGTTAGTAGGGAGTCTACTAGATAGACATTATCGAATAGCATCGTTTGATGAGAGATATGAACAAAAGGCTTCGAGAAAACTAGTGCTTTTCGAATTACATCAAGCCAATAAAAAAACAACGAATCCATGGGTATTTGAACCTGAATATCCAAGAAAAAGCAGAATATTTGGTGGAAGAATGGGGGGCCCTTTTAAGCAACCTGTTATAATAAGAAAACCTTATATCTTGAAATTAACTCATCAATACTCCCAAATAAAAAGGGAATTGGTCTATTGATGAGTCAATAAAAATAAATAACTAGGAATTTTGAGTTGCACCTTGTGAAAAAAAAGACTTTTTTGTGTGGAATTAACAGTTCTCATTTCTTTTAGTTATTTTAGAAAGAAATGAAATTATGTTCAAGGAAACAAATATTTCAGGGTTATAGGAGTCTATACATAGCATATAGGCTTAGGCTTGAAGTTAAGGGCATCTTGGTATAATCGTCGAGGTACTGCAAGATCTAAGAGACTGAATAGAAGGGTACATAGACAAGTAAATCCCTTATGAAACTCATTTAATTTTAATTTAAAAGGATTCAACATTCGAGGGTAAGTAGACTACTCAAGAATTTTACATTTCATTTATGTCCTAATTTTGAATTGAATATGTGTATGTCCGTCTGGTATATATGAATGGATCCAAAGCTAAAGTATTAAGGTGGTATCAATACATGAAATTCTGTCAAGTAAGTTTGTGTCTATCTTTGCGGAGTCGTCTAAAGGGGTCCGTTGGGACTGTAAACATGATCTTTGAAAGGAAGAGTCCATGAACACGGCACCATATCATGTAAGACCATATTTGATGGGTTATGGCATCATATGGAAAGAACTAAAGGAATGTTATTACTTAGTGGAATTTTCTGCGTGACCTAGGACAATGAGGGGCAAACCTCACGAAATGTGAGTCTAAGCGAATCCCTATCGTGAACACGTCAAGAAATGGAAGCTTTTGTGGTGTGTCTGAAATGGAAACCTTTATGGTGTTTCTAAAATGGAAACCTTTGTGGTGTGTCTAAAATGGAAACCTTTGTAGCATAGTAAAATGGGAGCCTTTTTGACATTCTCTAAAAAAATAGCCCTTGTGGCAACCATATAAAGGGAATGCCTTTGTGGCGGACCTTGAATGAAAGAAATGGAATGAATGATGAACTCTGAAAGAATGAGAATTTTTACAGGCTCTGAAGAAACAATATGAAAGGTAACCTCTAAAGTTTAAAGTATTAGTAGCAATATATGAAAGAAATGCCCTTGCAGTGGATTGTAAAGAAACAACCTCTATGGCGAATCCTACAATGAAGGTTTATATGAAGCACACCGGATAGGCTACCCCAGTGGTGTAGTCTGGAAGGGCTTCCAATGATGAGCCACGAAAGACGTTCTTACGATGAACTTTGTGCTACGAAATAGGAATATCCTACATTGTCCCTAAATGCAAACAATATGACGAGTAAGTACGAGATGTATCCATGGGCGTAACTGTAAGGTATTTAGTATGATTAAGACCTGTATAGAGTTAGGAGATTAAAGATAAATAGCGAAGTAAAGAAAATATATTTTGGAAATGAATGTAAACATGGTACGCTCTAAAGGAAACTGATCATCTGTGTATGGGTCTTTTTCTGAAACTCGAAAGACTTGTGGCTTAGTGGTTGAAGAATGTAGGTAAAGCCTCAAAGACACTAAAGAGATAGAAAAAGGGCCTCAGAGTATGAGGTATGATAACGAGTGTGAATAAAGAAACAAAAATGGATACAGTTTTTTTTAGAGACTCGATGAAGAATAAAAGCAACAATATGGTTCTTAAAACATCAAATGTGGCGTACAAGTATGATTTAGGTAAATGGTGTTTGCCTCACTAAGTTTTATTGAACTTATCTTTATGTGTTATGTTTCAGCTGGGTTTTGAAGGTCTTCACCTAGAGGGACAATGCTAGGGCTACGTTGAAGAAGTGGCGTCATGGGCCATTATGTATACAGAGCAAACTTGTTGGCATGTTCGAGTCAGAGTTATTTTATAGAAGTCTTTTACATGGGATAATCATGATAGAAAAGGACATCAATTCAATCATAGTTGTAAATAAATTCTATGTGTATACCAATTGAATTATCGTATCATTCACGCTTATGTATTTCTTGGAGGAATTTATAATTAAACAGTTGCAATCGAATGTAATTTTTTTTAATTGAGTGAGCTACACATGTACTTGAACAGTAACACCCTAGATTCGAATTTGATTCATCGGATCAGGTTTGAGGTATTACAAGAGGAGTGCCAAGCTACTTTTGAGAAGCTCAAGTTATATCTCACGACTTTACCACTCTTGATGTCACTTTGAGTGGGAGAGACTCTTTATCTTTATCTAGCGACTTCTGAAGAAACAGTAGTATCAATTTTAATCAGGACAAAGGGGATTTGCCAATTTCCAGTATATTATGTTACCAATGTGTTACAGAATGACGAGCAAAGGTACTCAAATACAGAAAAGCTCATCTTTGCTTTAATAGTAGCAGCTCACAAGTTGCTACCTTACTTTCAAGCTCATCACGTAACTGTCATGACAAATCAGCCTATTAAGGATTTTTTTTAAAGTGGATACTTCAGGTAGAATGAGCAAATGGGGAAATGAATTGGTAGAATTTAGAATAGAATGTGCCCTAAGAACAGCAATCAAGGCTCATATCTTAATTGATTTTATGGTGGAATGTTCTTTTGACAAATCATTTATCCTTGCATGTAACTTTTATTCAAACACTATTACTCACATAAATGAGATGGTAGCATGTCATTCAAATTATTGAAAGATTACTTGACAAATACTCATTTTTTCTTACGATGTTTTGTTACAAGTATACATTGGGTTCTAAAAACTTTTTCTGTTTATTACACAAGATGTAGTAGTTAACTCATCATAGAGGTAAACGAGTTTAGTTGTGAAGCCAAAGTGTTGGACAGTTTATGTAGGTGGCTCAACAGCAAAGATAAGGTCAAGAAAGGATGTTCTTCTTATAGATCCTGATGAAAATGAATGGCAGTATGGGCTACCCTTCAGCTTCCAGTCATCTAACAACATTGCGGAGTAGAAGACAATGATTTCAGGATTGCAACTGGCTCTGTAGTTGAGGGCGAGAGAATTGATCATACACACTGATTCTCAACTCATAGAAAAGTAGATGAATAAGGAGTATTAAGTAAAAGATTCAAGCTTAAAAAAGTACCATGCCATAGAAACCCATATACTCGTTCAGTTTGATAAGGCACAAGTTAGACAACTATTTAGGATGGAGAACACCAAAGCTAACGTTTTATCAAAGTTAGTGTCCTCTATTACTATTGAGCAGAGAGGAAAAATCTTATTAGAGCGTAAAGCTACCCTAAGCTGTGCCACTCATCAAGTGCTCAATCTGAACCAGAAAGTAACATGGATGAACCAATTGTACAAACACTATAAGGAGAAACTCACCACCTAAGTAAAAAGAAGCTCGTCAAAATTCAGCATAAGATTGTAAGGTATGATGCTATAATTTACATTTAATATATCCTTGTATTTATAGGTTACTTAATTCTCATTCAATTAAATTTGTTTAATCTACTTTAGATATACCATGTTAAAGGGTGTGCTTTATAGAAAAGGCTACTCCCAACCTCCTTTGAAATGTCTTCCTCCCACAGAAGCCAAATATGTTATGAGAGAAATACATGAAGGAATATGTGACGATCATCTAGGTGGGAGGTTGTTAGCACAGAAGACATGTAAGTAGAGGTATTACTGGTCAATCGTATAGAAAGATGCACACAATATGGTTTGCACTTGCGATTTCTGCCAGAAACATGCCCAAGTGCAATGATCACCAATTGAGCTTCTGCAAATAATGACTAGCCTTTTTCCATTTGCAACTTGGGGGATTGACATTTTGGGTCCATTTCCAATAGCCACAGCTCAAAAGAAATTCATAGTTGTAACTGTAGACTATTTCACTAAGTGAATAAAAGTTTAAGCTCTGGCTACAATCATAGAAAGACAAATAGAGTGTTTTCTTTGGAAATCCATTGTTTGTAGGTTCGACATCCCATGCTTGATCATAACAGACAATGGAACCTAATTTCAAGGAAAATTCAAGAACTTCTGCAAGGACCTGCGGATTGCTCTCACTCAAAGCTTTGTAAAAACTCCCCAAACGAATGGTCAAATAGAAGCAATGAATAAGAAGATTTTAATGACTCGGAAGAAATAATTTGATGAGGCCAAATGTGCTTGATTAGAAGAGCGACTAGGAATTATATGGGCCCTGTAAACCTTACCTCATACAACAACTAGAGAGACAACTCATATATGGAGCAGAAGCAATAATCCCTGCTGAGATAAACTTGTGATCTTACAAAACAACTTATTTTGATAAAAGTGCCAACCAAGAGGCCATTCAACGCATTTTGGATCTTATCGGTGAAGTTAGGGAAACAACAAAAATCAAGAGTGTTGCGCGAGCACAACAAGTCACTCGATACTATAATTCCAAAGTGAAGAACAAGTAGTTTCAAGTGGGTCATCTTATTTTAAGAATATTGAAGTCAGTTTTCTAGCATCGGAACAAGGAAAAATGTCCCCTAATTAGGAAGGACCCTACAATGTTGTAGAAAAAATAGACTATAAAGCTTACAAAATAGAAAAAATGGATGGCCCTGTCCTGCCTCATACATGTAATGCATGCCATCTAAAAAAATATTATGTATGAGTAATTTGTCCTTTTTTTTCAATAAAGATACACTATTTGCAAACGTTGTTTAGACTATCTAGGATGAATAATTCTCTTTGAGTTAGTTGATTTAATATCGCTACTTCAAATAGCTTGTTGATTTAATATCGCAGCTGATATCGTTAAGGTTCGCTGATTTAATATTGTAGTTGATATCATTAAGGTTCGTTGATTTAAAACTATAACCTAAGTTCATTCAATCTAATATCATGAACAATCTTATCTGAGTTAGTTTATTTAATATCGCTACTCTAAATAGCTCGTTGATTTAATATCGTATCTAATATCGTTAAGGTTCGCTTATTTAAGATCACAGTATAAGTTCATTCGATTTAATATCATGAACAACCTTATTTGATTCTGCTGATTTAATCTCGCTACTCTAAACAACTTGTTGATTTAAGATTGCAGATGATATTGTTAAGGTTCGCTAATTTAATATCGCAACCTAAGTTCATTCGATTTAATATCACAAACAATCTTATCTAAGTTAGTTGATTTAATATTACTACTTTAAACATTTCGCTGATTTAATATCGCAGTTGATATCGTTAAGGTTTGTTAATTTAAGATCGCAACAGAAGTTCATTCGATTTAATATCATGAACAATCTTATTTGCATTAGCTGATTTAATATTGCTACTCTAAACAAGTCATTGATTTAAGATTGCAACTGATATCGTAAGGTCTGCTAATTTAAGATTGCAATCTAAGTTCATTCAATTTAATATTATGAACAATCATATCTAAGTCAGCTGGTTTAATATCACTACTCTAAACAACTTGCCAATTTAAGATCGCAACTGATATCGTTAAGGTTCACTGATTTAAAATTGCAACCTAAGTTTATTAAATTTAATATTATGAAAAGTTTTATCTGACTTAGCTGATTTAATATCACTACTATAAATAGCTCGTTGATTTAATATCCCAGTTGATACCGTTAAGGTTCGCTATTTTAAGATTGCAACCTAATTTCATTCCATTTAATATCATGAACAATCTCATTTTTGCTAGCTTATTTTCCAATCACTAGTTAAGTTATTTTTGTTGACTCATTTGTGGTGACAACTTCATTATGCAGTTTGCTCAAATAAATTCACAATCAAACACCACACCATTTCAATACAAAATAAACATAGATTTTTCATTTCAAATTAGAAAGAAACAAATACAATGAAATTATGAATTAACGTTGGTATCCTGGGGGCCAACAAGCTCTTCACCCTCTCCTTCTTCTTTTCCTTCTTTTCCATCCCCTTCACGTACAGCAGTAGGAGCTAAACTCGCCTCAGCAGGATTTTCAGCGAAGTAAAACCTGCTAGAATTCTTTCATTATTCTACAAATTCCTCCCAAGTTATTCCAAAATGGAAAAAAAACATCGAAATCCAATTAGGCACTAGTTGGGTGACTAAGAGCATCAAATCTTACCCTACGAGCATCGAAGGGACCGCCAACTACTTGAGTGTGCAACAAGAAGTTAGACTTTAAATCTGGCAACTAGTCTTAAAAGCTTTGCATGATATCACTTTTACTTTTCCAAAGCCTTTTCACTACTCTTCACCAAATTAGCCATAGCAAGTTTGTGTTGCTCATTCATCCTTTTCATGGTCGCTTCCAAGACATCATTATCAGCTTACTCACTTGTGACCTCTTCATGTAATTTTTCAATATCTTTTTTAGCAAGAGTGAAATTCTCATTTAACCTTCTATTATGCTACACTAATTTTTTGTTTTCTTCATCCAAGCCCTTGTGTACTTTGCGAGCCCTTTCTTGTGCCCCCATGGTATATTGATAAGCATTTTCAATCTATTTCTTATTCGCTTCTACTTCAACCAATACCCTCAACTAGCCCTATACTGACGATGCCAGCTTCAGCAAAAGGTACTTGGAGAGACAATATAAGCTACTGTAAGGAAGGTTTCCTTATGTAGCTGGACGATGCAGACGGACAAATATGCTTTTTTTATTCTTCGGGCATGGAATTTTTCCACTATTTGCTTACTTCAATAGGATTGCAAGAAAACTTTTGCATGCTAAGAGGCTCGCACCACGAAAATAATGTTCCTGTCTCACCACCAGAAGTAGTAAACTTCATAGAACCACCAAGAGGGCCATAATCAACAATAACCCCAAATATATCTTCAGTTAGTGCTCTTGGTGGTGGTTGAAGATCAACAAGAGAGTTAAGGACAGAAGGAATCGTAGCAGGGACTGTAACAATAGGGACTACATCACCAAATGTTGCAGCATGATCTTTTCTTTTATTTCGACGAAGCTCCCTTACAAGGGCTACCTTCATCTTCGTTACTCAGAATGATATTGGTAGCCCCTGCAATAATTTTTCGCTTCTTCTTACTGCTTGCACTTCCTTCTCTAGCGAAAGTATCAGATAGATCACCTCGCACAGTTTGCATGAACAATCGAACATCCATATATTCGTCGATCTCCCTGGACAGACTTGTGGATTTCTCTGAATTCTCTTCAACAACGCGAATTGTACCTGCATCACTAAGAAGTCTATTATAAGTACCAATTATCATAACGAGGTTCACATCACTCTCTACATCCCCTGCAAGTTTAGAGAACCACAGACAAAGTTTTAATTTACAAAAGTTATAAATAGTTGTTAGGTACATCTTTCTTCCCTAATAGTATAAGCCTCAAATCATCAATGGCTCTATGTGACCATGCGAACTACGCAAACAATACCCTCACGATGTTTGCACCATTATCATCATCAATAGGCCGTCATCCACTAGGACTCGGATTTAAGAGGCAATGCTGAAACACATTCCTAATAGTTAGCACTTCCTCTAAATCTAGTATATGACCATTGTGAAGTCTGTAATACTGAACCCACCCTACCTAGACATAATTTCTTATTTTTTCATGCACATACTCTTACTAAGTATCGACCATTCAATTGAAAAATCAAAATCAGCTTTAAGCTTGTACTTAACCCGTATGTACTTGCAGAAGTTTAGGCGAAGGTTCGAAGACCAGTTTGAGATGATTGATTCTACATTTTCACGAGAAGAGAAATAAAACAAACCCACCGAACCTTCTTGATTGCACACTTTCAGTTGGTACAACTTCTGGAAAACAACGATCAATGACACTTCCTCCTGCTAACTACATTCAATGAAACATATCATTGCGACCCACCACAAAAAGCCAAATAATTGTTTTAAGGCTATTCTTTATTCATCGAGAAAATGGCAGAAGAAAAAGTGGAGTGGTAAATGGAAACTTGCTTCTACCATGTGCAATGGAAGTAGAAAACTTCCATCAGTGGTGTTGCTTAATCTGTTTGATCCTTCGGCGATTGAGAAGTCGTAAGCGAAATTGGGTAGTTGAATTCCCCGAGTAGCCAAAACACGACTCATTTCTTCCTCTTCAGTGGTGCAAACATAAACCTTTGCCTTCACTGGAGTACTCACCTCATTGTGTTGTGAAAAGATGCCCTGAATAACACGACCGCTTCCTCTCGTCCTAACCATTTTGTTCTAATAAACCCAGAAAAAATCACAAGAACAACGAGAATTTTAAGAAAATTACCTCTAAAGTTATTCTTCTTAACAGCGACTCCTCCAAAATCTCTAATTCAAACAATTTAATTTTTAAAGCTCAAGTAACCTCCTTTTAAAAGGGTTTTACACTTTAACGATTCCTATATCCGAGAATAAGGGCAGAATCAACTGCACATAACTGTATCACTCCTTTAAACATGGCGAAGTGTACGTGACAAGTTAAAGCACAAAGTGTATTTAATAAGCTTCTCATTATGTAATCTCTCATCTAGAGTCGCTTTATAACTCTTCTTTAAACCAATCGAGGGACATATTGTTATGATATTCACTATTATCGACTCATTACTCAATTACCCAATTGGGTTCTAACCCATACTCTACGCAGTTCACACTTTAGGTTCGCATACAAGGTTCTCGCACCTTTCTATAAGACCGCACAATGTGGGTTCGCACTACCATGTAAGCGAACTTACATCTAGAAAACACGTGTAAATCCTAAAGTAAGGTAGGTGCCAACATGCATGGGAATCTACCTACAATATCACATCCATAAATAATAACCATATCATATAAATATATTGTTTAACCCATCTGAAGGACATATACTCTTAATTACTCAACAAGATTACTACTATAAAACATGAAAAATGGGGTAAATGCAACCAATCCCTTTGGGGTTATAAAAATAAATAATATTAGCCAGACCACAAGGCATCATCATCCACTCGGACTAAGTCGGTGCTTAGCAGCCATGGTACAAAATACAAATACAAGAATAATAAAAAGCTAGAAATAATAATAATTCGAAACTCTTTGCTTTGCTCCTTTCCCTTATAATCATCACTTGAGGAGAGATCTTGCTAAATGTTCCCGAGCAGTTGCCAATGCTTGACTTATTGTCTGCAAAACACAAAATTAACCAAAAAAAATTCAAATATGGTTCAACGTCTGCCAGCTGATGGAGACATGTTGGAAGAATTATTCAAAAAAAGTAACAATACCTGCTCAGATAAAGGAGCAGCCGCATCTATATTATGACTAGCAACCTTCCCTGCAATGACATTCGCATCGGTTTCTAGGATGATGCTGCAAAGTAGAAACAAAGAAAAGAATTAAGGATAGCAAATCAATCTAATGGCTTTAAGTGGATTGAGATAGCTCAGAACCCCTAAGATGACCATTTCAGTTCCTGCCTGTAAGTCACAAAACTCTTTTGTTTACATACTAAGTTTCCAGCCAAGTCTAAATACCTTGACGTATGGAACGAATTCATCTGTAGGTAAAAGGGTACCCACAGCATTGCTAGAAAGGCAAGTACACACCAAGAAGTATATTATCTTGCAATACTAATGATTGTTAGAAGGGTAAAATATACAAGCTAGTGTTTTCTATTTACTTGTATAATTGGTTCAACCCAATTTAACATCCATGTTATTTGATGGCATTCTAAATGACATAAAAAATGTCTTTTTAATAGAATATTATATAAGAATTATTGATTATATTTTGCTAATACCTAGATAAAAAGACATTTTTTTTATGATGCACCTTAAGGGCAAGGATCGTTGAAGAGAAACTAGTCTATTGCATGTTCTCCCCTGCCCCCGTTTATTCCTTATTGTCTCATTTACACTTTTAGTATTTGGCAGCAAGTAAAAAGTTACAAAATTAAAGGAATCTTGACTATTACCAAACAAACAAAGATAAATGGTGTCTCATTTATAAAAAAGTAAACTTTTAACTACAATGAATCATGTTGCATACCCGCCATCGACAATCTCATCAAGGCATAACAAAATGAGATCTAAGTTCTCCAGTGCCTCTTTCTTGTCCACAGTCCCTCTGGAACAAATGGTAGTAAGCAAAAGGAGTCGCAGTAAGTTGGTAGCAATGCACGCGTAAAGATATGGTAAACAGGGTAATAAGCGATTATGAAAACCTTAGAAGAAGGCCAACTGCATCAAAAAACCCTTGAAGAACAGTTACCAGAATGAGCTCATTTTCATTTTCAGCCCCAGTAACAAAAAAGTGAAGGTCTTGAACAAACTTGTACACAATGATATGACTCTCGAACATTGCTATCTCCGCTGTAAACAGGGAAACAACAATCACAATCAAGAAGAAATGGTATGAATACATTATGAAAGGTCAATGAATGATATTTCTTGTCCTCCCAAGCAAAACCAATAAAACAAAATGCAAAAAACAATATCTTCAATATCTTTCAAAGCCAGAAAAGACTTCATTTATCTTCAACTTTATTTGTTTCCCTTAGATTAAGAATGTATGATCACAAATCAAAATTAAAAGCGAAACGAGAGATAGGTGTGCGTTATAGTTGTTAACTTGTTACACTTGAACAACATGATTATTTCTGTAGGTGGAGTGGCAAAGTACTTGTATTTGAATCTTCATTTGACACCCGTCCCGGTTCGGTCCAGTGGATAACCCTCCCCCCAACCTCATTAAACACATAATCTATACACAAAAGAAACAGGGCACAAAGAGAAAGAGAGGTGTGAATGGACAAAAAGGAATACAAATTGTTTACCTTCAGTTCGAGCATTGGTCTTTTGAGTCTTTGTAAATAAAGACTTCTCAAAGGCTTCCTTAGCACTGTTATTGGGCCACTCATCGGAGTAATATTTAACAGCAACACGATTCCCCTCGGAATCCAGGAGAAGGATATTTTTTATAGAAGGACAAGACTCCTAGCACCACCATCATAAAACAAAATCAAGGATTGTAAAATGTCCCCAAATCATTATCGCTGTTATAGGATTGTAACTTAAGATTGCTTATAAGAGACTACGACAATGGGATCTAAGACTTACATACAGCGTTCCCGAATTTAGTTTCAATCAACAAGTTCCTACAAATATATCTAATAAAAAAAACATGGGATGGGATCCGAATACATTGTTCGAAAACTGTAAATAAAAAATAAATAAATCGAGATCGATCCTAAGTCAAACAAGTGTAGATCTGCAGTTAAAAACAACGGAAACCCAAGACAGGCGAGGACGCAAAGTACAAGTCTAAAACGTTAAGTTCATACCAGAATACAAAACGGTGGTTATAGAGAAAGGGAGCTGACCATTTATTTTTGTTTTGTTTTAGGATGGAAGGCAATGGAATGGATTGATGGCAGGGAAAAGAGGTGATCGGCGCTTGGCTCAGGCACTGAAAGATATGATGTAGACGCAAAAAATGAGATAAGAGAAAGCAACGTAATGCCACCCTCGCAATGCAATGCTATGCAGCAGACGAGACGCAGTTCATCAGTATTTATTTCCCATGTTTTCTAATTTTCTACAACTGTTGGGCCTGGCACTAGGCTTCCCCTTTTTCCTTCTTAACACTACCACCGACAGATACCACCGAGTTATTAATTTTTTTTTTTAAGAAATGCGAGTTAAACTAATAATTTAGTTTTTTTTATATTTAATTTTAATTTTAATTTTAATTTTAATGTGATGTAAAAATAAAATTTTATATTGAATAAATAAATATAAAAATTATTTTTAATATAATATTATATAATAATTATTGATTATATTTTTATTTAAAAATATTTTCATAAAAGTATTTATAAAAATTTACAAAATTTATTTTATCAAAATAAATCCAAAAACTCCCTAGTTTCCAGTACTCACAATTCAGAGATTTAGACCATCATCTCAACAAAAACTGAGTGGTAAAAACAGCGCAAATCAAAGCTATTTGATGTTTAATTACTCCAAATAGTTAATACTTTCCAACTCATCAACCGAACCATTTTTCAATTAAAGCCCTACATCAAATAGTTAATTACGTTAAGCATGACTGCACCAAATTATGAACCAAAACCATCTTTTCACACACTTCCATCTCACCTTCATATTTTGCAAAATGATTCCCTTTCATGTTTTACCAACTCCGCTAAACTTTCGGGTTTTTTTTTTTAAACTAACTCAATAATATTAAAAAATTGTAAAAATACTCAAGTATCAAATTATTTAGAAAATTAACCTAAAATTTATAGCATTTTTGAGTGATATCACTCTCCAACGCGACGACGCTATCCTAAAATCTCACTTAATCATCACCTAACTATTAAGCCAAATGAATAGCTGAACAAAAAATTTTAATTTTTTTTGTCCCACTACTTTCCAAGGCAGCAGTTGTTTCAAATACCATATTTTTATGGGTATTTCAAGAGTAAAGAGAAAAAATATATCTTTTTTTATTATTTTTTAGTATCGCCTCCTTCAATGGAGGCACTAAATGTGTGAAAAAAAAATTTTTGATTAAAGGTTTATAACTGGCGACACCAGTCTAAGAAACTTTTTTTTTAAATTTTTTGGTGCTGCCTACTTCAACGGAGGCACCAAATTTCTGTAAAATTTTTTTTTTGATGTCAACTCTAGATGTGGCGGCGCCAATATTTTTTAAAATTTTTCAATACCACTATTTCACATGGAGTCACCAAAGTCAGTAAAAAGAATTCTCCCTACCATTTCACATGGAGTCACCAAAGTCAGTAAAAAGGAATTCTCCCTGGTCCCTACCCTAGATGAGACGGTACCACCAGTAATATTTTTCTAAATTTTTCGATGCCATCACTTCATGTGGAGTCACCCAATTCAGTAATACGAAAATTTCTTGATGCCTACTCCTAATGTTACAACACCAATAATTTTTTAACTTTTTTCCGATGTAGTCATTTCACGTAGTCTCACTAAAATCAGTAAAATAATATTTCTTAGTTTATTAATTTGGTGCCTCCATTGAAGGAGGCAACACCGTAAAATAATAATAATATTTTTTTACTACAAAAATACCCATGAAAATACAATATTTGAAAAAACTCGTATGGATGCCGACCACGCCAAAAAAATAACTTTTTATTCAACTAATCATTAACGTAATAAATGGGTGATAGTTAAGTGGGATGGCATCGCCTTGGAGTGGTGTCACCCAAAAACACGGTACATTTTAAGTCATTTTCCTAAATAATCTGGTACTTGGGTAATTTTCATAATTTGTTAGGCTAGTTTTTCTAAAAAAGCCTAAACTTTCAGATCAAACACAAAATGTTGGGAATTAATTGATCAACAATAAAGGAGAGATTTGTAAGCACACTTTAGTGACAAAAATAGTTACAATCACAATTTTTGTGTTACGCAGAACGATTCACAAGGCAACTCAATTATCTATGAAAATCCAATCACCAGAACTATAAAAGAAGTAAAAAAATTTGAGCAGTCACGATAAGCATGTTCCACGTCATTTCATCAATAGGTGGATGAATACAGGGTTTTCTAAACAAGCAACCATATTCAACCATCGAGGGGAAAAAAGGGGTCTAAGCATTTGTACTGAAAAAGACTAATGACAAAAGCATTTTTTCAGATTCATCACAATGCAACTTAAGTCTTAAAGTTCCAACAAAAGGCTAACGCTAAGGCAAAGGCAAAGGCAAAGGCAAAGTTTATTTGGATTTCAGAAAATGTGGGGAGAGATATTTGCTAATCTCTAACATTCCGACAGACTCCTTCCCGGCGAATATCGTCTTCAACTTCTCATCACAAATAATCTCCTTCTTGTTTGCAGGGTTCTGAACAACATCACAGCAAGCAAATTACAGGGTCAAGCAAATAAAAGACAGACAATATTGCTAGGATTATACAAGCTTCCTTGCATAACAACAATCTTAAAAACATAAATACTAATGGTACTAAAATAAAGCATAAATTAACACTTAGCCTAGGTGGGATTAAAGAAGAAAACTTCAAAGAGTTGAACAACAAACATAAAAAAAAATGTGAATTCTGATAGACTTAAACATCAAAGGAGCTTTTGGATTTATATTTTTACTGAAAAGTTGTAGAACAAAATGCAAAATGCTGCTCCTTTTATAACTTTGTTTTCCTTCTTCACAAACAAATGGTATCAAGCATATTTTCTGTTTGACTAACAGGCGTGACTTGCAGAAATCTTTATTCTTGTTTACAAATACAGAAAAAAGAGCCATCCTTTACTTTTGGGGGGATTAGGATAACTTGAATGAGAATATGGATTGAAACTACCATGAAAACAAACATGATTAATATATTCTCTCTAATTGTTCCACCAATAACTAGAGAGCAGGCTAAAGTAACAGTAACATTGGAAGACAAAAAAGGAAAGGGTTTTGGACCTGGAGATTGTGGAGCTTGATGTAGTCCCAAATCTTTTTAATGGCGTCGGTGCGAGAAGCTTCGGAGGCTCCAAGGAACTTGGCCAGCTGTGGAGAGACAGGTATCACCCGCATAAGCCCCCTTCCATTTCCACTGGAAGAAGAAGAAGACGAAGAAGCGAAGGAAGCAGAGAAAGCCTTCGCCGCTTCTAACAATCCGCCGCACCTGCCAAACAGTCTTGATGTAGCCATCATCGCTGTCTCTCCCTCAGTTTTCAGCTCCTAAAACCCTAAGCTCTTTTCTTTTTGGCCAGTGAACCCTAAGTCTGTGAGACAGGAAACTTGTGTTCTTTTTAAGGAAAAAGAGAAAAAAGTAAAGTGGTTGTTGTTACCCTAATTGGGCTTATAATCGAATAGAGAAGAATAATTGGGCTGAAGCATTAGGGAAAGCCTTTCAATGTTTGTACCCTACACTCTTAAAAGCAAATTTTAGATTTT
This sequence comes from Gossypium hirsutum, assembly GCF_007990345.1. Taxonomy (NCBI): domain Eukaryota; kingdom Viridiplantae; phylum Streptophyta; class Magnoliopsida; order Malvales; family Malvaceae; genus Gossypium; species Gossypium hirsutum. Next base: position 110,328,738 of record NC_053431.1, read on the forward strand.
GACTTTCACATCCAAATCCTAATGTCTTTTTGTTTGTATGAGAGATTCAGCCATTTGCGATAAGTATACTAAAAAAGTCACATTGTATTTTAGTTTTTAAAATTTAAAAATAAGTAAATTAGTTAATAAAAAAGTAAAATAATCTTTCCTATAAAAAAATTAATCTAAACAGTTACACATGACATGTCACGTTTAACTACAAAAATTGATAAAAATTTTAAAAAGATAACTACTTTACAATGACCACTTTGCTTATTTTTTAAGTGGAAGAGACAAAATATAATCGTACTCTTAATATAAAAATCTCCATAATACTTTATCGTTATTTATTACACTTGACACATATAGGATCTTAAGATCTATTTTTCATTCATAACTTAACCTGATCGATTCTCCATAACTATTCCATTCAGCACTTTGAATAATGCAAATAGCTAGGGCAAAAATACTGCTGGTGTATAAAAGCATTGTTGAGAGGAGACTATATACAAGCAAGTGTTCAAAGTTAGAGCATACTTCTAATCTCATAAAAGATCGGATTTGATACTTATAAATTCACAAAATGATAATCACTGAACCAACTTAGCAAAATGTAAGAAAGAAACTGTAACAAAATCTTTGTTTGCATTTATGTTATACCGATCTCATGATGCCAATTAAGTTAAAATTCATTCAACTGTTACTAGGATGAGAAAGCAACTAAAGATCCCTTCCCTTCATCTCTTAATTGACAAAATTGACTTGGTTCCGAGATGTAGAATCTATGTTGAATCACCATTTAGCAGGGCTAGTGGGGCTTGGGTCTCATTCTTGGGCGGGGCATCAAGTACATGTACACTGAACTAAAATTCCAAGAATGTTGATATGTTACTGGGATGAGAAAGCAACTAAAGATCTCTTCCCTTCAAGAGAAATTACTAACAATACGATCTTCTTCCTACATTGAGGGATTGCAACGCAGATCACAAAATTACTAACAATACCTATATAACGTTCTTGCTCCTCACAATAATATCACCAAAAGGCTACGCGCAACAAATGCCTCCAAGCTTTGCATAAATCTGTTTTACAAAGAGAAACTCGATGGTTCATCAATCTCTAAACACCCGACGAGATGGTCAGCGTCCATTTAACTTCATCAGGTTCAAGGCTGACTCGAAATCTAAGCCATAAAACCAGGTACAATTGAAGTTTAGCAGACAAAAATGCCTTTGATAGCAAAACTGAAATTATGAACGTGTACATAAGATTTTGACAAGGATACTCCATTTCTTATGCTTCTAAGCTATCAAAATAGTATACTTCCCCTACTCTTCATCATCGTCATATTCTGGTATATGCTAAAAAAGAATCAAACGACCAGATTCTCAGTGTAGTGCAAATTATGGGAACTTTATGGTTTCAATGATGACGATGATGTTTACTTCTGCGCTCTAAACCTGAGTTAGAATAATCTTCATATCCGCATGATGATGAAGGCTTATGCCGACTCTTTTCACCTTTAAGATGTCTATAAGCATCATCTTCAGATGAATAATGATGCTTAAGTCGGTACTTTTCCCTCCTACTATTATGCCTAACAATGTCTGAATCTTCTGAGTTGTAAGGCTTTTGCATAGTCTTTTTCCTAGGCTCATGCCTACAGCAGTCTGAGTCTTCGGATGAATAGGAATGCTTGTTTTTGCTTTTCCTATCATGCCTATGATTCTTGTCGGATGAATTAGAATGCCTTTGTCTGCTCTTTTGACTCATCCTGCGTCTATCAGCGTCCGTTTCATCCAAAGTATAAGGCTTTCGGGTACTCTTTTTCTTCCTATCATGCCTGCCAGAGTCGGAATCTTCAGGTGTGTAAGATCGCTTATGTTTGCCCTTCCTATAATGCCTATCAAAGTCCTCTGCAGATGAATAAGAATGCTTTGACCTGCTCTTTTTACCACAGCATTCTGGATTAGATTCAGAATCTTCAGATGTATATGAACGCTTTTCTCGCCTTTCTTTAGTCCTGTATTGCCTGCCAGAGTCAGAGTCTTCTGATGAATAAGAATGCTTGTTTATTCTCTGCCTCTTATGCTTATCAAACTCTGCACCATCATCAGAACTTGACCCAGAATAATTCCGCCATTTCTTCTTCTTGGTTTTCTTCTTCTTTGACTTCTTCTCATCATCATCAGAACTTGAGGATAAGCCATCTTGATTAGGAACATCGGCATCCCAAGTACTTGGAGATGAATTCCTCTTGTGTTTACTTTTTTTTGAGGACTTCCTTTTCTTGGGTTTGCACGAGATGTTAGTCAACAAATCAGGGATATTACCCCCACTAAGGAATCCTGGTTTTTTTTTTTAAAAGGATAACGGTTAGTATGTAGCTGCTTATATCTTATGAGCTGGAATTGTCAGTAAATGATCCTTCAATAGATAAAAGTATTCACCTCCATACTCATCAAATATATCCTCAGCAACTATTTGTTGATTGGGATCATCTGGTTGAAATCCACCGCGAGGAGGACTCATACCTGGTTTTTGCTTTAGCTCCCACTTCAGAGGCTGCAAAAAATGGGATACATATCATGGCGATAACCAAATGAATAACAAAGAAACGGATGAGAAGACAAATATTGTTGCTTTCTTAGTGCAAAAAAACTTCTTTCAAAAATTTCTAACATTGTCAAAGAAGTATTTTAGTTCTTGATCCTGTTTAAGTTACAGCTCTTCCCTATAAAACAGACATTTCAAAATCTTATGGCCTCCTCCTTATGGCTTTAGCCTTGACTTAAAACACAACAATTATTCTATACTGATAAAAATAGTGACAGGATGACAGACAGAGCTCCCATATTTTCAAAAGATGTATTATTTGGAGCAATAAAGCTTTAATACCTTTCAATAATTTCAACAGAACCAAAAAAGAAGTAATACCAACCTCAGTAGGATCCATTTGGGCCATGATAGCAGTCAATGGATCATCTCTTTTTAAGCGACTCTCTTCATTCGGCATTATAGCATCCTTCAATGGACAATCACGATCACCACTCTGGTGACCATAATTTCCGCATCTAAGACATTTTACATTACGGACTTCAACAGCAAATGGTTTAACCCTACCAGGAACACCAGTCTCCAGCCTGAAAGTTCCATCATCGTGTCAAATAGAAGTTATAAAATGTATTTTCATGTTATAATAATGTAATCATGAGATGAATATATTTTGCCCTTGTTATAAGATGGTTAGTTTTAACATTCCTTAAAAAGATGTAGCTTGAGCTTCCTCATGTGAGTAAGCCAGTTTCATTGCTCAGTACAACAATAAAATTCATTTGCACAGCGTGACCATGGAAAAAAACAATCAAATAGCTTATTTCAGCAATAGAAATCAAATCAAATCAAATCAAATCGAACTGTCTGCTTTTTTCCATAATAGATCATATCTTCTTTGGTTTACTAGCCAAGATTGTGCGGTAGTGCATGCAGGTATATTCAATTTACCATTGGTTAATATGCAGAAGCTACTATTGATACATACCGTGGAGCGTTTTTAAGAACTTCAAACTCTTCCTCTGTTGGTAAAGAACGTCCAAAAACATCTTTAGGTCTTGATTTCCGTTTCTCTTGAGTAGTAGCACCTCCACCGGGCAAAGATTCCGGCTGCCTGCAAGATGAAGCTAATAAATTGAGAAAGCCATTTCACAAATATGAAAATTAGCTTAAAATAAAACAAGGAAAACACATGAAAAGTTTTATATTCAAATCAAAATTACATTGCTGTGGAAGGCACATCGGTAGAATGATCATCGGATACGTTGTTATGATCAGTTTTTTTCCTCTCATCAGCAATCTCGGCCGCTTTGGCACTTTCAGCATTATAACCAGGCGGACGAACATACATAAAGCTAACAGCTTTCATCATCTCCACCTAGGAATTCAATAAGGGTTTTCGGGTAATTTAGTCCCCAAAAGAATGAAGATAGAAATCAAGGGAAACCACTTAGATAGGATCATATTCAAAACCTTTTCCTTCTCTTTTTTGGAAATTAGAGCCGTCTGGCGAAAGAATTCTTGCTCTTGGGCATACTGCATCAAAGCATAAGATAGAATGCTTAGTGCTAGGGCAAGTGAGAGAGAGAGAGAGTAGTAGAATAATAAATAAAAAGAAAGACCAACCTCGCGAGCGACTTCATCGGCACGGCGCACGCGCTGGGCATGGGTCTGCTCAGCGATCCATTTGCGGCGTTGGTTAGGGTAGGAGAGGGGATGCCATGGTTTCTGGTTGAGATAGGAATGGCTCCAAGCGGTGCCGGCTTTTGTCTTGTAGTCAACTTCGGCGGAAGAGCCAGGCTTGTTGTCATCGGGGAACTTCTTTCTCAGCCTTATTCCTCCCCCCTCCTCTCCGATTCCATCCATCCTATCACTCGCGATTTTCTTCTTTCAATAAAATTTTCTTTGTATTACCAAAATAGGAGTATCAGATTTCGTCGTCCTCTTCTACTCCCATTCCCAAATTTTCTAATATCTAGTGCCAGATTCGGGACTTGGGATTGCCGGATCGGGCTGGCCCACCCAGTCTTTATGGGCCTATCGATTTTATGATTGTCCACTCTTCCCTTCTAATTATCAAATCAAGCCTGCTGTAGTTTTTCAAGCGTTCAATATTTATAGGTTAATGGGCCTTCAATTTTTTTCAAAAAATTTTAATTAAGGTCTTTCAATCAGCAACGATAATGTGGTCATTAATAGGCACCCACGTCATCACCATTTACCGACGTGGTAGTGACACATCATCACTAGTCGCTAACATGTCGGTTCCATCTCATCACTAAAGGCACATCATCACTAAAGGTTGATGTTGATGTGATAGTGAAAAAAATTCTTAAAATTATTTTTTAAGATTAATTTACAATGAATTTGGACAAACAATTCTTTAGATTTATTTTGGAATTATAAAAAATAAAAAATTATAAAAAATGGAAATTTATAATATTTATTATAAATTAATTAAAAACCATAAATTTTATAAAATTTATAAAAAAAATTTATTAAAAATCATAAAAATTAATAATGTATATTTTATAAAAAAATGGTTAGAAATTAACTATAAACCATAAAAACTATTAAAATAAATTAAATATTTTATAAAATTTTATAAAAAAATATTTTTCTCATTTGTATTAAAGTATAGCTATTGATCATTAATTAAAAAAAAACCATTGATGATTAACAAGGCCTAACATTTTTGAAGAACTTTTAATAGTTTACAAGAGAAAAAAAATATATCAATGTTTGATATACTTGGAAATAAGTTATACTAGTGAAATAATTTAATATAAATGAGCAAATAATTTTTGTAAAACTTTATGAAAATAAATTATTTTTCTAAAATTTTATGTTTTAATTAATTTCTAACAATTTTATAAATATTTTTTTCTAATTTTTTGTGATTTTTAATAACTTATTTTTAAAAAATTATTTTTAATTAATTTCTAATAATTATTATAAATTTTAATATTTTTTTGTAATTTTATCATTTTTTATGTTTTTTATAATTCTAAAAAGAATCTAGACAGATAAGATGTCTATTTTCAAATGAACTTGAACAACCGTATGTCTAGATTCATCATGTATTATTTAAAATAATTTTAAAATGTTCTAATTTTTTTTTTTGCTAATGTGGCACTATCACATCAACGATCAGTGGTGATGTGGTATTGTCATGTCAGCAAACGGTGCTGATGTGACGTCTGCTGACGATCACGTCAAAAGACTTATTTAGCAAATTTTGTTAGTTCAGAGGTTCAATTGAATGCAAAAAAATCATAGGGGCTTAATTAATTTTTTTTGAAAAAGTGCAAGAGTCAAAAATGTCATTATGCGTATTGTTACCATTAATAGTTTTTTTAATTCTTTTTATAATTTAATATATACCTCAAATTTTAATTAATTCATAAAATTTGAAATTTCTACTAATTTTTATGAGTTTTGTATGTTGCAATACATTTAAGGTGGAATAAGTCAAGTTTTGTCTCGATTCAACATTATTGATTTAAGGGATTTGGTACAATTGATCTGGCCTAATCCTTAAGATATGTTCCTTCAAATGGATTAATCTTCATTGATGATGTGAATGATTCCACAATATCAGCATAGTCCAAAGATTTTATTTTAATAAATTGCCAACATCAAATATAGCAAGTAACACTTTGTCACTGTGGTGATAGAAGTAGACACTTCCAGTGGCACATAATCAGCCACTTCAAAACTTGCTTCAACAATTAATGAAAACGTAAAAATATCAAAACCCAAATAGAACACATTAAATTAAGGAGGGTAATAGAGCGGAATAAGAGAAAATATTGTCAAATCTATCACTGTTATATTATTTACATGATTTTTCGTGCCCTAGCCCTACTTTGCTATGGTGAATGTTTTAAGCCGTGTATGAAATTATATGAAAACGATAGATTTGATCTTTGGATAATGCATGCATTTGAAAATAATTTTATGTAGTGAGTTTGCATGTATATTAATGGTATTGTGGTAAGATATATGTTAAGCTATTGAATGACATAATTTGAATATGATTTTGGTTGAATTTGGAATGTTAAATATAAATGTTAAACTATGTTTGTATAGTTGATGAATACTTAAGTTGTTATGATTATCAAAGTGTCCTTTTCATGTGGAATAGCTTAAATGCTCATGTGGTTGGTTAAATGTATGTGTTGGCATGTGTTTAAGTTGGTTTTGTGCAGGTTTAAATGGCCAAATATGCACAATTTGAGCAATGGTTTGGCTTGGCCCAAATTACGTACCAAATGATCATATTTTACAAAAAATAGAGTCCTCGTCGCGACATGAAATTCTTCTCGTTGCAACGTTGAATGATAGTTTGTGACGTATCAACGTCAAGCGGTCCAACATCGTGATATAACTCACTGTCTCAATGACGTCACGACGTGAGATTGACTTGTCACAACATGGAGTCCCAATTTTCAAAAGATTACGGTTTGGATCTAGTTCATACTCAGGTCATCAATAGATTTGTAAGCTTGATTTAGTCTCGATTTCTATTTAAATGATATCATATGATTACGATTGAGATACGAATAATTATTGCTTAATTTATTTACATGTTTTCAGTTTCGATTACTGTAGTAACATGTCATAACTTGGTTCCGATGACCGAACTGGGTAAAGAATGTTACAAATAGAGCGGGGCAAGAGAGAATATTGTCAAATTTATCAATGTTGTATTATTTACATGATTTGTTGTGCCCTAGCCCTACTTTGTTGTGTATGTTAAAACTCGAAGATCGTTAAGGGCACCTTTCTAACATCCATAACCACTTGCCATTTGTCGCATTTGATTTTTTTTCTTTTTTGAAAGACACATATTTATTAATTATTGGTTTGCATATTTGTACGATGCACGAGTTAGCTGTATGTATTAACTAAATTATATTTAATTATTTGTTATAAATTTTTTAAAATTTTGTAATAGTTCAATAATAATGTGATTACGAAATGAAAAAATGATATATTAATTTAATTTTAAAAGCATTATAATTGATATTATAATCAATTTAATAAAAAAATACAATACTATTTTATAAATTAATCAACTTAAATTAATAAGTAAGATTCATCCAAATATGACTTGGTCGTGGGTTGATTTGTTTGTCCAAACTTAAGGTCTATTTGAAATTTAGGATATGAAAAATGAGCTTGAATAAAAAAAATTAAAACCTATTTATAAATAAGGTTTGAGATTTAAAGAAAATATAGATATATGTGAAGATTAATTGTATTAAAATTGTGACAATTAAAATTTATTTAAATAAAAAATAATAATTAATTTAATTAATTTAAATTAGTTTTAAAATTTTAAAACACATTAAATTTGACTAAATTCAGTGCTTACAAAATAATAAAACCATTCACATTGTACATATACAATATAATTTTGACTAAAATTATCACATTTATTTTATAATGAAAACATATTTTTATTAAAAAAATATTTTATCTAGAAAATAATACAAAATATAATTAATATTCATAAAAGAATATTTACTTTTTTTAAAACATAATTAGACAATGGTGGGTAAAATCATTTATGATTACAACCTTTGATTTTTATTATATTTATATTAGAAGTTATCAAAATTACATATATAAAATTATTTCTAGATGTATAATAATGCTAAATATAATTTATTGTTTATTAAGAGTATTATTTATTTATCATATTTTAGTATATGAGTTAACGATTAATTGATAATTTTTTGATTTGTTATGAAAATGGAGGAATTTTTTTTCTTATTTTAAAGTGGTCTCATTTTTAAAAAATAATTTTTACTCATCTTTTTAGTTTCAAATTTGAATTTGTACCAACTATATTTTTTATTTTATATATAACTGTTGTAATACATATGCAATAAATTATTTTTTTTCTCATAGTATTACACTAATAACCAAACTAAGCATAAATTTTATGTTTTATTAGAGACTTTGGTTTATATATATATTTTGTAATGGGCCAAATCTGCCCTGGCCCAATAACCAAAACTCAAACCCATTTACAATGGCCCAAAACCAAAACCTAAGTTTAGCCAAACAGCCAAACCCTAGCAGCAAGGAGCGTCGTAGCCCTAACCTCCAGCACCGTACAAGCCTCCAGCTCCTCCGTACGCCGTACACCTCTACGCACCACGCACACCTGCAAACAGACAAGAAAACAACAGCAAATAGAAACAAAAACAACGGAATAACAAAAAAAAGAGGGCTTGTATTTTCATTTTTGGTTATTGTTCGGCAAAAAAGCCAAAAAACCTTTTCATTGTAACGAACTACGAACGGATACTACACAAAAAAAGAGCAATTAAATACAAAAAAGGAATCAAGGTGATTTTCTGATTCAAAATCTTGGATTTTTTTAGTTTCATTCGTCTGGGTTTTGTTGTTCTTATATTCGAAAGCAAAATAGAAAAAGAAGAAGGAAAAGAGCGTCTTACTTGGGAAATACGCCGTAGACCTCCTTCTGCTTTGTTGAAGTCGAAGCCAGGAGGAGACCTTGAGGCTAAAAACTCATCCTCTGGACCTGAAGGGGTAGGTCGTTGCCTGGGGAATGGGAATCGGTGGCTTGAGTGGTGATTTAGGGTTCAGCTGAACGAAGGAGATAGAGGCTTTAGCTTTTTTTTTTTTTTTACTTTGATTTGTTAATGGGGGGTTAGGTGTCTGATTTAGTTTTTTTTTTAGGGCTTAATTCTGCAGAGTATGAAACGGCGCCGTTTGGGGGAGGAGGATCCGTGTGTCGGCCTGATTCGTGGCCAGGATCATCGCCTCTTTACATTAAATGGTTAATTTGGGCGATTGGTCCCCTTTATTTGTTGATCCGTTCAATTAAAGCATGTTTAGATTTCTTTGTTTTTTTTTAAAAATTTTTCTTTGAGATTTGCGCACTACTTCAATTTAGTCTGCGCTTAAGCATTTTGTTTTGGAATTGGGACCATTTTCATTTTTAATCCTCGGCCATTTGAGCGCATTGCGCTTTGGTCCTTTTAATGGTTTATTCTATTTGTTAATTCTCTCTTATAGTTTGCTTTTATTTCAATTAAGTTTTTTTTTTCATTTTAATTTGTATAGTTCATTATTTTTTTAATTCATTTAGCATTCATCTTTTATTATTATTTTTATATATACATTTTAAATTACTTTGATAATTTACTTTGCTTTTTTATATTATTTTTTAAATTATAAAACTATTATTTTAAAATTATCTTGTATCATATTGTTTTTAAAATTTTGTATAATATTTAATTTAAATTAATCTTATATTAATACATATATGATTTATGACAAAATTAGTTTTATTTTATATACATTATTAGTTCCATGTTATTTTACATATATAATTCCTTTTAAATCTATTTATTTGTATTTCCTTTCAAATTTATTACGTATATAGTTTATTCTTAAAAAAATATGTTTTATTATTTCTTTGTTATTTAAGATTATTTCATGTATATATTGTTTTATTATATATTGATTTGTTATTCTGTCATGTATATTCTTTATTCTTTATTTTTATTATATCTTCATTATATATTGTTTATATTGATTTTTATTATTGTATGTATATCACCTTTAAATAGATATGTTTTGTTTTTAAAATATTTTTGTATGTTATTTGCTCCAAATTTTTTCTTTTACAATATTTATTCTAATCTTCATTTACATATTCTTAGTTTTATTTTATATATGTAAATCATTTCAAACCCTAACATGTATAGTTCATTTTTTTAAAATTTTTTATTATTAGTAGTTTTTGAATTGTTGCACATTATATTGACTCCTATTATCCGTATTGTTTTGTATATTGTGTATTGCTTTTTAGTTTTCATTTCATACATAACTGCTGCATATTGTTTACTCTTTAATTATTTGCATTATCATTTTAATTGTTATTCATCTATATTTGAAAATTTGTTGTATCTCCTTCTAATATGTTTCTTTGGTGAATTATATTTTGGTTTCTTATTAACGTCTTAAATAAGATATGAACTCATTGCCATGATGTGTTGATTAATTCATTTTTTATGTTTATACTATTATTCTTCGCCGAATATAGTGCTTTATTTGTGCGTATTGTCCCATGTTTATAATTTCACTCTTTTGTTTACAAATGCTACTTTGTAATTTGTGACTTTTTGTTTTAAATCATTTATTCCATTTTATTTCAACCCAGATTAATGCGTTTTAAGCTAGTTTTATAATTATTCATTTGAAGATCTCCCAAAACAAAGGCAACGTTTGATGTTTGGAAATTCAAGGAATCGTACCCTACCGTGCTGGGTTTCGATTTTCCGTTTGTCCAAAATAATCAAATATTCCTTTGAAATTTCATCCGTATTTTCTAAATTCTAAAACAAGGTAATGTTCAATATTTGGTAATTCGAGCAATCGTGCCCTACCGTGCTGGGTTTCGACTTTTCGTTAGACTAAATAATTGGGCTTCCTTTTGTAATTTTCAATGTATGAACTTTTTGAATTCAAGAATTGATCGCGGTTTCAAAGGAATAAAGGATCGTGTCCTATCGTGCTGGATGTGATGCTGTATTCCCTTGAAACAAGGGAACTTTGATGACCAACTCGAGCCGTTCGATTTTTTTTTAAATGGATTATATTTCAAAATATTTTTAAATCTTAGACATAAGGACAATACTCAATCAATTTGGTACCAATTTTGGGCGTAGCGAGGGTGCTAATCCTTCCTCATACGTAACCAGCTCTTGAACCTATTTTCTCAAATTTACGTAGGCCAAAATTGATTTCAATGGGGTAAAATGTTTTATTAAGTGATCCAATCACACCTAAACAAAAGAATTGGTGGCGACTCCACATTTTCGTTTTTTTAAAAGTCGATCTCCGTTTTTTAAAACAAAAAAATAGTTTCGACATATATATTGTAAGTTAAAATTGTTGGTAATGCAAAGAAATTGAAAAAATTATTTTTAAACAATTACGATTTGACAGAATCAGAATTTGGTGTTGAGACTGACTTTGTCAATTTATTGTTTTATCCCTTTAGAAAAGAATATAAATAAGAGGTTATTCTCCTTAGTTTCCATAGAACACAACAAGAGAAAAACACCTTCTCTCATCCTTGTGTTCTCTAAATTTTGATGTTCTGCGAAATTACACGAGAGAAAATTTTTGCCAAAGAGATTAGTTTTTAAGCAGGACCATACGAATATTGGAGTACAGTGTTAATTTTGGGAGGCGACAGTCAGCGCTAATGACTTTATAATTCCATAGTATTATAGCAGTAATGGAGTTATTTTATGATTAATTAAAAAAGAGGTAAAAATAAAATTCCATATACATCTAATACAAAAATTTGAAAGGTGCTGGATCCAATAATACGTAAAATAAAAATCCATAGTTTTGGATTTTAGAAAATTGCAATGTGTTGTATCCAAAATAAAAATCGAAAGGAATCATCATTCTTCAAAGAAAAAAAATAATATGCGAAGATCACACTTGAATATTTGAAGGCAACTTGCTTCCTAGCTCGTATCGACCTTTAAAGAAAAGAAAGACACCATGACCTAAAACATACGTAACTAAATAAAGAGTAAGGCAGAAAGAAGAGCGTTGAAGACACCTGCAATCTTTACATGAATAATTAGACAGAGGCAGAGGGCTTCTAAATCCCAAATTTCCAACATTTTCATTATGGACTTGATCTACTTACATAATACATATTCTATACCGTTGGCAGCATGAGAACGATAGACAGCTACATGGTTGGTAAGCCACCTTTAAACTTACTACTCATCTTTTATTGCATCATGAGTTGAGTTTCCTCTGATTAAATTTAAAAGCCAAGTGTTTTGGTTTTATTAGAGTTAGGTCAATGTAGTATCTCTGATGAGGTTAGCACTTAGAAAAAAAGAAAGCTGAAAATGAAAGCCACGTCTTCCATTTATTATTATAAAAGAATAAAAGGACAGGACAGGGTGCAGATTTTACAAATTGTCCTTTGCTTGGCATGGTTCGAGGATGATGAATTTTTAGCGTGGAATACACGATCCATCTTCAAGTAGGAAATGACATGGATATGTATATATATAAATTGGCCGCATGCCCATGCCTACCTGTGCTGTCATTTCTTGTTCACATGATTCTCCACTCATCTTTTTTGCCCTACCACCATGTGGATGTATATGTGGTCCTCTCCCCCTTATCTCTCCTAACTTTTTTTACCATTGAGTTTATAACTATTAGCTTCAATATTATTATTATCACCTGTTAAGTTTTCCTTTGGAAAATTATATATGATAGTCAGGCAACTACTTATCTAAGATGGAAAAAATGCATGTTTGGGATTTGATAAAATCATGATTTTAGTAACGGAAAATCAAGTGAAATTAATTTCTCAAACAAACAGCCAATAACCACCCTTTTATGCTATAAAGAAAGAAAAAAGGATATTGCTAAAGAATTCTACTGAATAATAATGGTGGACAATGATATTGATTGGGATTCTCATTTTTGTCTCACTTGCTTTTGACCAGAAAAGATCCAAGTTTAACTGAATCTAGATCTCTCTCTCTCTCATTTTTTTACTAATTTAAAAGCTAATTTTAATACTCAAATTAAAGAGGAGAAAAAAGGAAGCTTTGGTGGTATGCTCTGATTAACTCCTGTCTTTTCCATCAGTCATCACCATGATCAGGTGTTACATAAATTATTCAATCTTTTTTCCTTTTCTGTTGAGGGCACTAGGTTTAGCCCTGTTGGAGGATGCTGTTGGAGGATGCTGTTGAAGTTCAGCTAAAGTGGGTTTTAGATTCAGAACCCCACCAAAATCTGGACCTCACCACCACTGCATAATATTAGTGGGACTCTTGGTGTCTGGTTTTTGTATCTATATATATTTCATGTGTTTATTTAAAATTAACTCTTTGGATTCATCAAAACTCAAATTAGGACAAGAACATGTGAGTTAGAAGTATATTATCTAACAACTATGACAAACAAAAAAGTTGATACATAATTTCCTTCAAAATTAATCTAAAAATTATTCACCTTTGCTGCTACATATAAATTATTTTTTTTTACCTCAACCGCACTCGGTAAAGAGCCATGTAAGCGAGGAGTCGGTAGCCTAGCAGCATGAGTGCCATAATGGCCACATCAATCCACAAATGGTTCAATCCCATAGATTTGATGGCAGGTAAATCCCCAACCCTACACAATCCTCCCGTCCCACACTCGTAAACATCATCCTCATTGTACTGAATCCCTAGCAGAAGCTTGTAACAGTAGTAGCTGTAGCTCAGATATTTAAGCCACACTATGAAGGAAGGGATTTGTTGAACGTAGTATCCCCCGGCTATGAGGAAAACAAGTGTGGTGACGGAAGCTAAGGTGGTGGCTTGTTTGATGTCCATGAGAATGGCCCCGATGGCTAGGCCCAGACTTTGAGAGACGAGGACACTGTAAAGCACGATTAGCAGAGAGAGGATGAAGGTGAGAGGGTCTGGTTTTAGGCCACCCATCCAATAGATTATGAAGACGAAAGCTGAGGGGAGGGCAAGCTCAAGTGGAAGGTCACCGAAGGTTCTGGCGAGGAAGTACGATGAAAGGCGATACATTCCGGAAGAGCGTTCCTTGATTAGCATTGTTCGTTCTTGAGGGAATGTGAATACCGCATTGTAGAGTGGATAGAATCCCCAGAAGACCGAGAAGAAAAACAGCAGTGCAATCTGTTTTTAAGATAGAAAAAGCCTGCTTAGCTCGTCGAAGTTGGCAATAGTTTTTTACTTTTATAATATGTATATATATATGTAACTAGTAATTTTAACATTAAAAAACTACTCAACTTTTTCTTAATCTGATTCCAAATAAATAAAAATAAATCCCTTATAAAAAAAGCATTGATTTTTTTAACTCATTTTTACTTTACATGAACTAATTTGAAACATGTGAAAAAAAAATATGTTTTTTTACTTAAAATTTTGATTTTTTTTTCACCAATGGTTCATTTTAAGTTAACAACTTAACTTCAAAGTTTAATAGTATTACCTAATTAGATCAAATTTTCAATTTTTATAAAATAAAAAGTTAAAATATTCATAAATTAAATTAAGGACTAAGTTTTCGATTTTTTTATAAAAGTAAAAAAAAATGAATTTCAAAGTTAGACTGAATTACGACAAGAAGTTGGGTAAAATGTTGAAACTTTAGCTTAGCATGAAAGTCACCACTATTGTTTGGTTTTAAACGGGTTAACAGAGAAGAACTGTCAGTCTTACGCGGTCGGAGATGTGAGAAGCTGGGGTGTGCCACCATAGTAGTCCACCAAGTACTGCCACACTGATCACTTGGAAAATTCTTAGCCTGTTGAAGGCTTCATATCTCCTTTCTCTAACCCCCCTTTGAAGCAGCACCTTGAACTGATACCACCAACTTGTGCACCACTGTTCTGTCTTCTCATATCCTGCGTTAATATAATACATCATAAATTACTACTCGAGTTCACCCTCAAAACCAGAGTAGGGCAAATTAAGTAAAAACGAACAAAAGAAAATTTACTTGCTGATGCTTCTTTTGTATTGACGAAGTTATTGGCATCCGAATTGCAAAGCTCAGCTTTCAGCTTTGTGGAAATGTTTTTTTCGTAAGCAGAGAGAAGAGCATCCTTTACGGATTTCTGTTCTTCTTCCGTACTCTCAACTTGCTCCACTGAGTGCAGGAGATCAGGACCGATTCCTGCATTGAAATTTGATATCTATGTTTTGATGATAGTAAATTGTAAGCTTAGTACAGTGATAGTATTTGTTGAAAATGACCACAGAATCAGATCATCAAATGGTAAAGCAAAGTGACAAGAGGAAGGGAAGTATGAAAGGGTGGGGTCTGATAATACGACATAGTCCATAAGGGATATAAAGGTGGAAGCACCATATATTTTTTGGTAGGCCAACCGATCATATTCATACCCCATCTATTGTTGAAAAGGAACATTTAACAACGACAAAAAAAAGCTTCCCCTCATCTCAATTTCTCATCAATCTCTATATATGTCATAAAAAGGAAGTAAATACATGAAAGATGAAAGAAAAAAAAAAGATTTACCGTTTGCAAGATCAAGCAAGAGATCAGCTGGGTTGACAGTGATGGATGTGGAGAAGCCAATGGAGGAAAAATAATCCAAGGCTGAAGCTGCTGAACCGTAGTAGATTGGGCAACCCTCTGAGAGCAAAACCACCTTGTCAAACATGTGATACAGTCGATTAGAGGGTTGATGAATGGTGGTGACAACAGTTCGGCCTCCACTAGCAAGGCCTTTGATTGTGGTGAGGATCCGTTGTGCTGTGGTTGAGTCCAAACCCGAGGTGGGCTCATCTAGTAAAAGTAAGCTCGGGTTTATTAACATTTCCTGGCCAATGCTAACCCTCTTCTTTTCCCCACCCGATATTCCTCTGAAAAGCGGCCCCCCAATCATGCTGTTTCGACACTTGGTCAGTCCCAGCTCAGCGATAACTCTCTCCACATGTTGGGCTTTCTCGTCTCGGGTCAAGCTGTTGGGTAGCCTCAGCAGTGCTGTGAATAAAAGGGTCTCCGTCACCGTGAGATGGGGGTATAAAACATCATCCTGAGCCACGAATCCAGTTCTTCGTTTTAGGGCACCAGAAAAAGGTTGGCCATTGTATGTGATCTTTCCTGATAGTTTGCCAGTCAGACGGCCCCCAAGAGCGGAGAGGAGGGTGGTTTTACCACTTCCTGATGGACCTAACATTGCTAGTATTTCTCCAGGGCAAACCACTCCTGTTATACCATTGAGTATGGTCTTTTCTCGGGTGATCCATGAACCCCAGCATGATCCTTTCTCCTCCAACTTCACCTTGTACACTACCTCCTCAAACTGTGTAAAGAATCACAGAAATGTAAATAAACTAATATAAGAAAAATGATTAAGACAGTAAATAATGGTAACTAATACATGATGTATTGTTATTAATAATAAGACCTTCAAAGTTATATGAAACAAGGTAAGTCTGGGTGGAGGCTGGGAATTGTGTTGTATTGGGAACGCAAGGGCAGCCTTTTTCTGAGATTTAGACGTCTCTGACTCCACTAGTCCATTGCAGGCATGTTCGGGTTTTGGTGCTACGCAGTTGAGAGGCATGGCTAAAATGAAGTGATGCTATATGTTGGTGGACAGTGCTGGTGCTGGTATGGTTGGGGTCTTGGGGGAATGGAGAGAAGCTAGCTAACAAATTCCTTTTAACTGAGCTTCCCAAAGTGTGCACTAGAGAGCATATAAATATATTCTAGGAGAGAGGGAGAGAGAGAGAGAGAGAGAAACAAGAATTTGTACTGTGTGTTAAAGCTATTTGATGTAGGGATAGTCTTCTTTATGGTGGGAGCCCACCTCCTTTCCCTTAAAAATCATTCTAATACCAACTCCAAACCATTAAATATAATAGTCTACTAATCTCTTCCTAAGTTCCCTTTTTATATCATCATCTACTTAGTAGGGTTAATCTTGGATGTGGTGTGCTTAGATCAAATCATGACAAGTGGTGCATGAGTTTGGATCATGCCTGAGACCTGCAAATAGTTGCATCTCAGTGATTACTTAATGATTTTTGTTCTTGTTTTGACATGCACATGTTTCATGCATGTAGAACCTACTAAACAGAGTTTTTGGACAAATGGCTGGTGGAAAATTATGACGCATTCCGTGCATGCACCATTTTACATGAAAAAGTTGCCATATAGTGAAGCAAGTGGAAGATCCAAACATTGCCAAATATAGTAAAACAACAAAGGTCTAAGAGTACCACAAATACAGAAAACGCCATTTTTGTTGGGTTCTGAATTTCTTCTTAAAATTCTGTGATGCAGTGTACAATAAAAGACAATGAAATTGATGGTGGTGCTTCCCCCACCATTTCTCGCAGTCTTACACTTAACTCTTTCGAGTTTATGTTCTTTGTCTTGCCGAGAATGTCACCCTGTGTGTCTGGCAGTCAGTCATATAACTTGGGAATTTTGTCATTTCACTTTGTATAGATTTATGAACATTGATATTCTATCAATGCAGCTATTTGGAGCTTTCCATTCTCGTATTAGATTCGAAATCTTTCATTGGAGTTTGATTTTGAACTTAATTAACGAAACCTTTATTCTTGAAAATCTCTTGTGAATGGTGGTGTCAGAGCTGAAAGATAATAGTACTGCTGCAAACTGTTTGATTCAACACAACTTTGAGCGAGTCTAATATACATACAAAAATAAATTCCTTTGGCAACATTAAGTCTGCAGATGATATTAGAGTTTTTCATTTTTCTAAAACAAAATAAATAATGCCCATATAGATTATCATTACTTCAATAATGGTGTTAGAACATTCTATCAAAATTCATCTTACAACAACTAATTGGACCATGTTTTAATTAGAAAATAACTATTGAGAGCATTAAATTTTAAATTACATATTTAAAACAAATAATTATATTCCATATAAAATCATATATATTGAATTTTTATTTATGTTAAAATAATATTTTTATCAATAAACAATTAATTTTTTATTATTTGTTTATCTACTTATTTATAAATACTTCATATAGAATTTATTTATTATATTATTATAAAACCAAAATTTATATCTTATAAAAAAAACAATAAATTATTATATCCTTTATTAATATTTATTTTAATATTAATTAATATTAAAAATATTAAAAATGCATTTTTATAACACCCGAATGGAGATTAAAAATGAATAAAGAAAATGAAGATAACTTGGTAAAAAAAGATTCTAACTGTTGATGCTTTCTCTTTCCTGGTGCATGATGCTCCAGCCAAAATTTTGGTGTCTAACGCGGCGGTAAGTTTTTTTTTTTTTTAATTACTTATTATTATTATTATTATTATTATAGATATTCATTATTAACTTTCATCTTGGTAAAAATTTTATTCCGTAGATATTCATTATTATTTTACTTAATTCATTTTAAGAGTTTATTTAGTTATAAGTGAGGATATTTGGAAAGAGTAAAGGTAAACAATTGTATAATAATGCGAGTGGTACTATCCTTATTATTTTGTATGCATTGAAAATTTGTCTATTGAATTCGAAGAGTCACCACCACAAGTCTTTTTTATATGAAAGATGATAATATTGGTACGAGCGAAATTTAATTCGATTTCCTCTTTTCACATATAAACTAACGAAAACCGGAGTCAAAACTTTAGCAGATGCTGCGTTACATTCACGGCCACAGCGTAGGGTATATCCATACGTCTATTGGGGCCGGGGAATCAATTTTACTTTTTCTTAGTATAATTCGTAAATAGGCAGGCTATGGCCAGGAAATTGTGCTATTTTGCTAATGCTGATTTTTTCTAAGTGAATTCAACTTGTTTTATAGAGGAAATCAAATCAAAAAGGGATTCTTCCGATAACTGCTCTTTGTATTGATTTTTAAACATTCGTATCGCCGAAATTCGATATCACTTTGCATGTTTTAATAATATATAATCAGTTGGATGTTTAGCAAAGTCTTTGTCTAATATTCTAATTACCTATTTTTTTCTTCTTTATCATAAAAGAGAAATGATTAAAGAAGAAAAACACCCTCCCCCCCATCAAACGGCTTCCAATTACCATCCCTTATTTTATATAAATAAATAATTAATTTTGTTAAGTTGCAGAGAGCACTGAGCTAGGGCATGGGTGTGGAGCCAAGAGGGGGCGAGTTTCTTTGGCTACTCGACTTTGTCTTTGTGGGCATCATTTCTAGGATTGAGTGCACCCCCTTTCTGCCTCCCCAACTTGCATATTTGTTATATATGTATGCATGAGGGTTTTCTTTTTCATAAAGGCTCTATAAGGGTTTTCTTATAAAGGTTTTTTTTTTTGAAATTTTTATTTATTTTTACTGTAAAATTTAATTTGGTTATTCTGTCATTTATGTAAATTTTAATAATATAAATAGATAAAATTTTCAATAGAAAAAATTTAATATACATAAATTAATTAATTAATTTATTTTAATATAAAGAATAAAATATAATTTAACTCTTAATACAAAAATAGAGTGTGGTATAAAATATTATTTTAATTAATGTATAGGTATTTCTTGTAGCAAGTGCCCCCTTTCTGTTATCCTATACATATTCTTAATTCATTTCATTCCCTTTTATTCTTTCAAAAGTTCCATCTTGGACATTGATTCTCTCTGCTTTTCTACGTTAATTTTCCTGGATGCTAAATTTCTATTTCAATCAGTTAATTTACTACCACATATAAAAAATTATCAACTATTTATTATTAATTAATAATATTCTATGAAACCTACTACTTTTTGTGATGGGAGTGTTGTTCCATGGAGAGATACCCTAACCTAATAAAAAATAAATATGACTGTCAAATTATATCATCTAATATATAGTCAGACCATCAATAATCGCATCAAAATAACAGGATCTTCATTATATTATTATATGCTCGACTTTTTTGACAAGACAATCCATCGAAATCGCATTCCATCTTTGCACCTCCTACTATTAATTCGTGTCCATTTTTTGAGATGTCATAATTTATTTTCCTCTTACATATCACTTACTTTTTATTTAATCTAATTAAAGCTGTAACTCTTTTTTAGAAAATATATATATATATATGATGAGTAGGATGCACACATCAAATGGATGTCATGATTAACAATTATTTAATAAGAGTGCGTTTGGGTGTTTTTCTTTTGGTGGAGGAGCTCTTGTTTTCGTGAGGACATTTGCACTTAGGACGTCCATTTTTTTTTATTTAAAAGTTACATTTACATTTAGATAAAAGGCTTTTCAGTATCTGTGGGAGATTAAATTTTTAAAATTCAGTAAAAGCTCCCTCAATGCCAATAAAAATTTGGTGCTTGATTACGGTGATCATTAATTGAAAAACAAACTCAGAATGCAATCAACACCATAATTACCAAAACTTTTATAGAAAAATATGAATTTGGTAGTATGTAATTAGAGGTTAAAATATGTTATGAGTTTTTATATTTTTTTGTAAATTTAGAATTTAATTTTTATATTTTTATTTTTAGTATTTTAGATTCTTTATTTTTTAAAATTTTAAAATTTATGTCCAATTGTTAGCATTGTTAATATTACTTTATTAAATTTAGGTGTCAATTTTAATTACATTGCTACTAAGAGAGTATTTTTTTACTTGAAAATGTCACACCAAAAAATTTAATAAAAAGACAACTAACTGTGTTAACAATTAAACTTAAATTTTAAAATCTGAAAAGTAGAGAAGCTGATCTCTTAGAAACAAAAATACAAAGACTAAGATTTTTTTTAAAAATAATACAAAAAAATATTTATGAATTTGGGTGGAAAAAAAATTATTTACGAGAATGGGTTGAAATGAACAGCAAAAGGCGGTCTCTCCTGTCACGGTGACACCACCTACTAAAAATAATATTTTAAGATAAATAAATTAAAAAATATAATTTAATTAAAAGAGATGTCTCTAAAGGTGGCAAAAAATAGGCTCAAGCCAAAGAAACTGGCTCGAAAAACTCGAGTTTGAACTTGTTTTAAACCCAATTTGATAAAAAAAGTACAAAAATTCGAACTTGAAAAACCCAAACCTGAATTTAATAATAAAAATAAAATTATAATTAAATTTTATAAAAGCTTTAATTATTAGTTTTACTCAAATATTTTTTCTTCATAAATAAATTATTTATTTTATATATAATGCAATAGTAATTTTGTTTGAGAAAATGAGATTACCACTTTTATACAAACATCAAAAACTCTATGATATTAATTCCTAATTTTGTAGTTCCTTTCTTTAATTATTTGTCATTGTATTTGACTTCTAATTCTTGAAATATAAATTTATATTGAATAATTTAATTCGTAATTTAGATGTAAGAAATATTTATATATTATGTTTCAACTATTAATAAAACAATCAGAGAAAATACAAAAACACAAAGTTAGATTAGACAAAGAGAAAATTTAAATATGGGTTTAAATTTTTATGACTCCAAATAAATTATTTTTTATAGTTAAAAAAATTTTAACTCTAAATTTTTATACTTAAAACATATAATTTATGTCATGAAATATTAATACATGGAAGTATGATGTATTTTAGAATTTAAAATAATATGTTATATTTTTAAATAATTACATGCACATTTCCGTAAATAATTTTTTCATATGAAATAAAAAAAAACAAATTGGTTAATAAAAAAAATAAAGGGGAGATGAGATAGTGAATGATTGTGTAATGTGTGAATAGTGGTAGTAATTTGTAATGTGTAATGTAGTATAGTGAAGGGAGTTAGGAAGTCGACACGTGGCACGCACTCCTAGCCTTTAGTGGCCACATTGGCGTCGTTTTGCTGAATTTCCCTTTTTTGGTGGGGAGGGCCCCACCCACTTATTTTCCACCTTCTCATTGGAATTGCATTATTAGTATTAATTATCTCTAGTCTCTTTTAAACTCACTTACTCGTTCAGTTTTTACATTTTCGAAAATACCAACCATAATTACTATGTTTCAACTTTGACCCTTCCTTTCTTTTTTCTCTTTATAATGGAACATCTTTTCTTTTTTCTTTTTTTTGGAAACTTTATTTCTTATTTTATTTTTAAAATAAGAAAAATATGTTTACTAAATAGAAATAAAATTTTAGTAATAAAAATATGAATAATCTTCAGTAGTTTTTTTTTAATAATAGAAACATGAATTATTACATTCATATGGATTGTTTAAAAAAATATTTTTGCATTTATGTAAGTTTCAACAAAGGCTAATTCATAAACTCAAAGTAAAAAAATTCCTCACCTTTAATATTTTTTAGTTCAAAAAATATTTTATTGAAAACAATGAAAACAAATTTTTATTACTTTCTAAGATTCAAATATTATTTTTAAAATTCTTAACTAAACACGTTTTCTTTAGTATTTATTTGTATCTTTTAAGAAAACAAAAACAAAAATAGCATTTGTTCCCTAAAACTAAACAAATCCTTAGATTTTTTATTTTTAAATTTAAATTTGCTTTTAAGATCTATCTTTCAACTAAATTTCCTTTCAAAATATGTTTTTTTTCCCTAAAGATAGCGAAGGTGATTGTTGAGGTTTGAACCTCAAGCTAATGCCAACTAAGACATGGAAACAATGTAAGGAGTTTTTTTCATTAATGAATATTGGGTGTAGTGATAAATCACATTGTACTCCTAAAAAGAGAATATAGGTTTGAATCCTGGAGATAATATTGATATTAAGATGTCATGGAAAATGTACTTGTATCAAGAAAAGCGAGGTTAAACTAAATTGAATAAAATGAAAAGTGCACGGAACAAAGTACTAATTTTCTATCTTTGGCATCCTTAGAAAGGATTAAAATGCAGTTTTAACATTGATGTTATGTGAAGATTTAATGTGCTAAGTGTAATATTTGGTATAATTAAGTGAAGTGATATTGGAAAGGAGCTAAAAGTGCAAATTTTCCAATAAATAATTTTGGGACTTTTCAAGAGTTTTATAATGAGAATTGTAGAATTTATTTTATTTATGAAAAGATGGGAAAATGAATGGCCATATATTTGAAGTTTTTAATTCATGGAAATTACGAGGCATTCATTTAAATTTTGGTTTTGGCTTTGATTAAAATTTATGTGACTTTGACTAAAATTTATTTGAATAAAAGAAAGAAAAATGAAGAAAGGCATCATCTTTCTTCTTTGTGTCGTCCACCTTCCTTAGAGTAATAAGAAAAGCTTTTCCTTTTAATTTTTCTCATCTTCTCTCAAATCCAATAAAAAATCTTCACTACCTAATTTATTTTCTTGTTAAAATCTTGTAGAAAACTCACTTCTAAGCTTAATCTAAACCATGATGGTTTTCCCCACAGTCATACAATGCATGTACATATCATCATGCTTCATGTTGATCCAAACATGGCATACTTAAACAGCGTGGATCATAAAAACATGTTTGGAGTTAAGAACTTACCTAAAACTTCATTCTTTCCACAGCTTAGCCTTTTCGATCTCCAGAGCTTCCGTTCTCATGGCAGAACCTTTAAAATGGTTCTATAGTCCATAAATTTATGTCCTTATCATTATGTATATAGAAGCATTAAGAACTTTACCTGCTCGCTGGTTTTCTTACTTTTCCATCTCCATTCTCATGAAGTCTGCTCCAAGCAGAACCTTCCATAGCCTCCTTCCTCAAGCTACCCAAGAAGTTGATGAAAAAGAGACAGTGAGACTAAGTCGAGAAGAAAATCATCCCTTAGAAACCATATTCTATCTATTTATAGCCCTTCTCGCGCTATTACCAACCTTAGGGGAACCGTCAATAGCTAAATATTATGTCTCCCACTAAGGAATCGATATGTTCCATCCTAATTGAACCAGGTTTGGTTCTAAACCATGTCTAATTTAGTTTCCAAGTTTTCATTTATTTTAATAAAGGCCACCGACTTGTAGTCTCTTCCAATTTAGTCCTCTATTTATTTCAAAATTTTGAGTTATTAGGAATCCAAATGTTACAATTCTTAAATGATAGCGAATGAAGGCAATGACACTAAAAAGGTGCGACAGTGTGAGGATGAAACACAAGATGGTGGGGGTGATGGAAAAAATCCTGTTCGAAAATGATTTTCTTGCACAGTGAAAATTAAAAATTTGAAAATCGAGCCGATTTGTGATATTTATAGCAATAAACCTTTTACCAAAATTGCATCTACGTTTTCGGTTACACGGATCCTTATCATTCATAACTTTCAACCGAACGATCTTCTTCTCTATTCTCGTACCATGAACTGCATCGAGTGTGAGCTCGAACGAATTCGAATCTAACATAGAACCATAAATAGTTTATTTTTTTTCAAAGGAAAGTGATCTGTCGTAATTTGATATGACAAATCAGGCTTTCTTGGTAAACTTGAGGAGCTTGTTTTCTAACAAAGTAGCGTCTTTTACGTAGTTTTTGGTAGTTTTAAGGTTTTTGATTTAATAAGTAAAATTGCCTCATTTTACTTACTTTTGAGACCCAAATTGGCAAATCGTGCCATTTGGTGCCTTAACCTTCATTTAAGTGCTGTAGGTACTTGGCAGAAGTTCAAAATTGTGCGAAAACTTCAATAATGCAAGGGTATCATGATATCAGGGCTCTAGAATCATGATCCCCTTATCAGTACCGAGACCAAGTCATAAAGTAATGGTATCGTTATTGGATCTGGTGCCCTAAGTGTAGTATATGTGTTTGTAAAACTTGTAATTTTTTGAACATATTGGTTAATAAAACAAATTCATTTATTACAATTAATATAATTTGTATTATTTTTCTCAAATGATTTTTGCACGCAAAGTGAAATAGAAGCAAATGTTGCTCATTGATTGTCTATTATTTAAACTGATACTAATCAGTTTTACGTGGGCAGATCGTAGTACAAAAAGACAATTTGTATTAGTATATGAATCTAAACATGTTCTTAGTCTATTAAAAAAAAAAGAGAAAACCGATTAAAAGTCTAATATGTCATCTATCAAGTCCAATTGAGGGGATGCCTTGGCTTGGGCATCAGAGTAGATAACTCTTAGAAGATAAAGACATAGATGTGTCTGATTGGACTGGTAGTACATTGGATCGGACCCAAGCATGGTAGATCCTAAATTCTTTTATGGATTTATTAACTTGTGACATTTATAGTATGACATACCTAAATCCTGAGTGGATGCGAACTATGTTTGCATGACTCATACACTTTATTGTAAGTAAAAGCTTGAGTTCAAATAGATAAGGAACTGAAAGCTGATGTGTTCGGTATGCGACTTCTGTAGTATGTAGCGTCATTTACAACAGTGGAATTGATAGCTCGAGAAATGGGTAAATGATATTCTTTCATAGGCATTACGTGGTTGATGAAAAGTAAACGTGGCCACGGGTCATTTTTTTCTGTGATGGATGACTTGATCACTATTTAATAGTGATTTACTTTTTATGAAGGAAGATGTAATTGTTACTATTAAATAAAATATGAACATATTAGGAGAGCTTGTAACAAACCGTTTTTAGGTCAAATTGAAACAGTGGTTTCGGGACCACAAATCTGAAGTCAAAATATTTATTTTATTATTTTACTAAGGTTTACAGCATGATAGATTAATTACGTGAAAGTTTCGTAAAGAAATTTTATTGTTTAAATGGTTAATTCGGTAAAAAGGACTAAATCGCGTAACGCGTAAAAGTTGAGTTTTATTGTTTAAATGTATTAAATAGCTATGGTTTATTAATATGGAAGTCCTTATAATGTTATTATGCCAAGATTAAGGTTAGTGGAAAATTATGTCCATAATTTTAGTGATTTATAAGTTATTATTATAAGGGTAAATATGTAAAATGGTTATTATTATAAGATAAATAAAATAAAACAAATAAAGGCTCCATATTCATCTTCCTTAACTGATTCTTGCAAGGAGAAAATCCATAGTTAGGTTTTCCATTTAGTCAAGCTTGAATTCTTGATTAAGGTACGACTTTGACTCAGTTTTTAATATTTTTATATTTTTGAGCTCGTTGCAGCTTAATCTAGCTAGCATGTACCTTCGTTTTTGAAACTGTAATAGATTTTGAGATATGCCATTGTTGAATACTTAGGTATTTTGAAGTTTCTTGTTAGATTATTGATGGTTGTTAATAGATATACAAGTTTTATAAAGTGAATTTTTGACAAAAATAAGAATTAGGGATTAAATTGCGAGAAATAGAAATGTTGTGGTTGAAAATGTGAATAAAATGAAAATATGGGCTACTATGAGGTTATGTGAAATTCGGCTATACATGGGTTAAGGGTAAATTGCATAAATTTGCCATTTTGTGTAAAAAGGACTAAATTACAAAGTAGTCAATAGTATAAGGGCAAATGTGTAATTTTCCAAATATATGTGAATTGAATTAAATGGTTACTGAAAATATTGAATCTAATAATATCTAGATCAAGATAAGCAATTACCGGAATTAGATCCGGGGAAACGAAAGGTAGACGAGTAGACGATAGTTATACGAGCAAATACGAGGTAAGTTCGTATAATTAGAATCGAACTTTTCTATACTTATAATTGTTGAATTGAATGTATATAATTGAAATACTTGAAATATAAATGTCTTAATGATATATTGTACTCGTTACCGAGTTTCGCTTGAACTATATGAATTCAATGGATTCGAGTAACGTGTTACTGAGATTACCGTATTGGTTGAGCTCCTGCATTTGTTGTGAACTCACCACAGCTCGTAAGAGCTTACTGTTTCAGCTTATTGGAGCTTAACGATTTAGCTCAAAAGAGCTTACTGTTCAGCTCAATAGAGCTTACCGTTTTCAGCTCAATAGAGCTTATTGTTCATTAGCTCAATAAAGCTTACCGACCATGACTCGAAAGAGCATGTATGATGATGAGTTGACGGATTACTGACATTGTTCACTCGACTATCCTTTGAAGTTCTAATAGGTTCAACGGGCTTAAATACTGTTTATATGGATAAGTTACGAGTTATAAGTGATATTAATGTTATATGTATGATATGTGAATTTTGGAATAATACAAAGTATTGCATTAATGGATGGTTATGTTTATGTTAAATGACTAACATGTGATGACTATGTGTGAATAAGTGATGGTTAAATTGAATTGTTGGCATTTTTATTTATTGCTTGATTATGTATAAATGGTAAGTTTAATTCTGAATTATACGGGCTTACTAAGCTATAAGCTTACTCGGTTTCGTTTTCTATGTCTTATAGAGGTTCGTTAGCTCTCTTGTTTTGGACAAGTCAGAGTTGCACATCACACTATCAAATTTCTGATTTGGTACTTTTGAACTTATGGATTTGTAAATATGACATGCATAGGCTAGTTAAATGGTATAGTTATGGTTATTTGGAAGTTATGCCTTTGGCATATTTTGTGTATAAGTTAAGCGATGTGAATTGGATTATTTTGATACCATGTTTTGTTGTATATAGATGTTATAATATGATATGTTTTGATATGTGGTTGTTAAATGGATGGATTATGCATGATGATAGATAGGTATTTGGGTATGAAATAGATATGTTTGATATGGAAAATATTATATATTGAAAGGGTTATTTTGGTTGCCAATTTGATTGCATAAATGGGGTCAATTATACTTGTAAATGTTGTGTTTATAGGGTGGTAATATGGCTTTTCAAATGGCCTATTTTTGTCCACACGGGCAGAGACACGGGCGTGTGTCTCAGCCGTGTGCGACACATGATTAAGTTACACGGCCGTGCGTCCCCTAAGGTACCCTACAAATTAAGTTAGTATACCCTATAGATTTGACACAGCTTAGACACACGGATGGGTCAATTGGTCATGTGTGTCACACAGATTCACACACGGGCGTGTGATTGACCGTGTGACATAAGTCAGTATACCCCCTTAAATGACACATGGCCAGCGCATGAGAGTGTGGTCAGCCATGTGACCCAAGTCAGTTTTAACCACAGTCAAGGCACATGGGTGTGTCTCTGGTCGTGTAGTGCAAGCCAGTATGTATGCCCTATTTTCACACGGTCTAAGACACAGGCATGTCTATTAGCCGTGTGAGACACACCGCCTGTTCACACAGTCGTGTGACACTTGAAAGGTTGAAAATTTTCTAAGTTTCTAAAATTTGTAATATGTTATGATTTAGTCTTGAATGTATGATTAAAGCTTGATATGTTTGTTTTAAGTACATATTGGATATGAACGAATGATATTAATTGAATTATGATGTTTTTGGATAAATAATTGTTTTGAATTTAGCTACAAGTCTGGTAATGCCTCTTAACCTATTCTGGCGACGGTTACAGGTTAGGGGTGTTACAGCAGATATTATACCGACAAGATTAATGATATCATATGAGGGAAACACACTTATGACAAGGTCATTGAACGAGCACTAAGTAGTTGCTTTCGTAATGGTATGTTGTTAGGGAAAACTCAGTCACGATACTATGGTGGAATGACTTTTTAACTAAATGAGTTTATTATTAATAAGCAAATAGAAATAACTTAATTATAAATCATTTGAGCCTTAATTATAAATGTCCAATCGATCCCTCCGTTAGCTCGTTAAAACCAGAAATGAATTATGAGTTTGAATAGAAATAAATGAAATAAATAGGAAAGGATAAATAAAAAACATTCAAGAATGATTACGGTTTTTTCCCAAATGGAATCACTTGGAAATGAATGTAGGTTTTTAAAAATAGAAATAGAAATGTTCCATTTACAATTTTATATGGATTACTTAAAAATGATCAGAAAAATGAGTTTATGTTTTTAAGCTGTTTTGAAGTCCGAAAATGAAAATAAACCATTCTGTCACAGTGAACATGTTCATTTATGAAATATTAAACATTTTTTCTCGAAATTTTACTAAGAGTAAAATCATCAAAAATCTTATCGAGGGTAAAATTTTCAAAATTTTACTAGGGTTAAAATAGGGATGAGAAAATTGTTTAATATAAAATATTAAAGTTTATTTTTGGAAATAAAAAAACTAAATTGGGTTTGGATCATATTATAGGGTACTGGGTCAAAAGGCAAAAAAAGTACTCGTAATTGGATCTGATGTGAAAGAGGCCCAAAACTCCCATATAACATGAAAAAGGCGATAACCCTAGTAGGAATACTAGGAGTGTGTTGCCCACCCCACTTAAACTCTAAGTAGGAAGTTTTTCTATTTAAAATAAACCACCTACCTTCTCTTCTTATAAATAAATGACACCAATAGGGCATTAAAAATAACTGTGAAATATTGTTATTCTACCGAAAATTGAGCTAATTTATTATCAATTATTACATATATTTTTCCAGAATAACTATTCTACTGGTTTCTATTAAAGAAGAGAGAATTTTTGTTTTCACCCCAAATAAAAGAGAGAAAACTTTTTCTAGTTCTGTGTTTTGATTCAATTAGTTTGAGCCCAAACTTGAAATAGTTCGTAGTATAAGAATAGTGAAGAAGATCATTTGGTTGAAATCCGGAAACAAAGAACATCCGCTAAGCTAAAAGCACATGTATGAATTCTGTTAGGGTTTGTTGTTATAAATAACACAAATCGGGTTGGTTCTCAAAATTTTAATTTTTTGTTGTGCAAGAAAACTGTTTTCAAACTAGATTTTTTGACAATTGAGATACCCTCCAGCATGATATCCAAGTGAGAAGGAGACCCCTATTTCAAGATTGGTGACGATGTCGCAATACTAAGCTCTCTGTATCGCGATATACTATCGTTAGAGGACAAAAATGGCATCAGTGGCTATGTTTGTCTAACCGAAGCACCAATTAGAAGAGGCCAATTCAAGGGTACTTTTGTCACATTTTTTGGATTAGAAATGCTACTAAAATTAGCCAAAATTAGCTGAGGAGAGAGGAGGCCACACATAAAAAAGTTTAACTTTAGTTTCCTTTAGGTTTTCTCTTAGGTTTTTTCTACATTTTTCTAGGGTTTTCATTTTTCTTCATCTTCTATAGTTGTAGAAGTTATTTTTCTACTTTTTTTTTCTGTTCTTAGTGTTTTTATAGTCAGTTAAGTTAGTTAACATTGTAGCTTAGGTTTATTTACATGTTTAGCACTTTTACTTTGTTTGTAATGACATTTTCAGTTTTAGTTTTATGCATTTCAGTTTCTTTTTACATTAATTTGTTAAGCTTGTTCCTTTTATGTTTCTTGTTTTAGATTTTCATGTAATATGCTTCTCTTTACATTTTATTAAAGTTCTCTTGTATAGAAATGCAAACCTATACATTTTTCTTAAGCTTTTCTTTAATGGCTTCCATCTTCTGCAGTTTCATGTTCATTAGCTTTATTTTTAGTACCGGTAACTAAATTGTTAAGAAGGTTGGTTGATGGAGATGTAGTCAGCTAATTTTTGGATGAGGGACCAAATTGTAATAAATTAGGCTAATTTCAATGAACCTAAAAACTTAGGATTGACGACCCTAAGAGAATATCTGGGCAAGTGAGTCTGAGAGGAGATCCTGTTGAGCACCAATTTGTTAGTCACAGATTAGTCGGTGAGATCGAGAGATACACCTAATTAATTTGTCTAACTTGGTAAAATTGAGATTGAAAGGTAAAATGGAGCCATTTTAAGGGTTTAAGCAATTTAAATACCTACTTTAAGAATGAGCGAACCACATCAAAATCAATCAACCACCGTTTGTTAATTATTTCTTAATTTCATAATTTTACACATTTTACAATTTAGTCCTTGGTAGCTAGATAGTAGATTAGTGTAATCACTCTTGACTTTATGATTTTTCGTATTATAATTTTTAGCAATTAGTTGGTTAGACTCTCTATTTTGTGTGCTCGTTAATAGAAATTGTTCAATGTTTTACTCTTTTGGGTTCGATCCTTGGAGTACTCCTGTGCCCTATTGTACCAATATATTACAACTGACCTGTCATACTTATAGAAATCGCACGTATTAGTTTTATCGATCCTTATCTCTATCTGTTTATTTTTCCTCTTTTCCCGTCGTCTGCAAGAGCGAAGCGAAGAGAAAGGCGATTAGAAAGCAAATTCTCTTTGAATAGAAACTGATAAAATTGTTATTTTGGAAATAAAATTTATATTTAGAAAATAAATTCTCACTATTTTCGGGCAAAATAATAATCTCTCAAAGTTGTAAAAAAATTATCTTTCTCTTTTTTCGCCCTACTGATGCCATCTATTTATATGAAGAATAAGTAGAACTATTGTTGAATTGTATAAGTCTATTTCAATAGAAAAATGAACTCCTAGTTTAAATAGGATTAGGTGGGGCAACAATCTTTGTTTAAAAAACTAGGGGTTGCCATCCCTTGCTTTAAACATGAGGGACTTTTGGGCATCTCCAATATCGGGTCCAATTACAAGTACTTCTTGAAGTTTTAACTCAATACTTTATATTTCGATCCAATCCGATATTTATTTTTCTATTTCCTAAAATAAACATATTAAATTGATTTCTCAATTAATTAATTTTCTCAACCCAATTCTAATTCTATTAAAATCATGGCAATTTTACCGTAAAAGAATATATGAGAATATATTTAATATTTCTACATTCTCATGACCAATAAATTTATTTTCACTTTCGAACTTCAATTATTCAAAAAACCTTAAATTCATTTTCAAGGCATTTTCATTTAGAGAAAACCACATTCATTTTCAAATGTTTCCCATTTCTCTAACTTTACCATTTCCATCCATTTCTATTCATTTGATTTAACATGCAATTCATTTCTGGTTTCAACGAGCAAGATGAGGGACTGATTAGACATATGCAATTAGGGCTTAAATGATTTATAATTAAGTTCCAGCTTTTCTCCCATTGCCTATAAAGTCATATAGTCATGAATTCATTCCATTATAGTATCATAACTGAGTTCTCCCATACCATTATAGAAGCAGCTCTATTAATGCTTGCCCAATAACCTTGTCATAAGTGTCTTACCCTCATAAGATATCCTTAATCTCTTTGGAATAAATTTGTTCTCCCAATAACCTAGTCATAAGTGTCTTACCATTACATTTTTCTTCATTAAAAGTAAATTAATATCAAATAGTAATCAAGTGATTCATCACAAGGATGAATAACCTGTGACGTTTACTTTTCATCAACCATGTAATGCCAATGAGAGGATATCATTTACCTATATTTTGGGTTATGAATTTCATTGTTGTGACTGACGCAATATACTGTAGAAATCATATACCCAATACATCAACTTTCGATTCCTTATCTATTTGAACCCGAGCTTTTACTTACATCAAAGTATATGAGTCACGCATACATAGTTTGTCATCCACTTAGGATTAATGGATGCCACACTTTGAATGTCACAAGTGAATAAATCAATTAACAGATTCAAGATCTATTTTCTTATGTCCAAACCTATATACTGTTATTCCAGTCAGTCACATCTATATCTCTATCTTCTAAGAGTCATCCACTCCGATGCCTAAGGCAAGAAATCTCCCCAATTGGACTTGATAGATGACATATTAGTCTTTTAATTGGTTAGCTTCTTTCTAATTAGACTAAGGGCATGTTTAGGTTCGTCTATAATATAAGTTGTCTTTCCATATTATGATTCGACCACGTAATGCTGCTTAGTACTAGTTAAACATTAGGCAACCAAAGAGCTAATATTTGCTTCTATTTTGCTTTACATACAAACTATATGAAGACATCATACAAAGGATATTAATGTAATTCATGAATAATTTTATTAACGAATCTGTTTGAAAAATTACAAGTGTACATAGACGAAAATACTACACTTAGGGCAACAAATCCAATAGGGGATGACAATGTTAGTGGATGATACTAGATATCCTTCATTTAAGGATATGCTCTTGAATGACTTTAGGTATAGCCAAATGATTTGACATATTTTGAAGACGAGAACTTCGACCCTCTTGAAGGAGACATGGGAAAAGAGGCTATGGACAACATGCCTTCAATCCGATTCTCTGAGAGGGTGTATTCTCTAGTTGAATAAATTATAGCACACATTGTGATTATTAACCTCTTAGGAAGGAAAATTAGTTTTAAGGTGTTTTCTGCTAAGATCCATACTTTGTGGAATGCGAAACAACTAATTCATCTTATGGATATTGAGTATGATTACTTTTTGATGTGGTTCAAATATGAGACGAGCTATACCAAGGTGCTCTGGGAAGGCTTTAGGGTGATTTTTGCTCAATATTTGACAACCCATTTTAGACGCCTTCTTTTTCCACTAAGCAACTATATCCCCAAAAGGTTGTAGTATGGACTAGGCTTCCTGGTTTGCCTAGAGAGATGTACAAACATAACATTCTTTGGGTAATTGGGAATTAATTGGGAAAGTGATTAAATTTTATCAAAAAATCTATAATGGATTAAGATGGTGTTTTGCTCGTATGGCTGTGTGGATAGACCTCAACAAGCCCTCAGTGTCTAAAGTTGTGATTGAGAATTGGCTGTAGAAATTTGAATATGAGTTTTTGCCTAATATTTGCTTTAATTGGGGGTTATATGATCACCCCAAGGAATGTTTCCTGAACTAATGAAAGTAGCAAATAAAAAGAAGGAAAAAAGTGGTATTGCAGGTGTCTCTTTGTCGATAATTGACCTAGTTCCATCTGAGCAATTTGGCCTTCGAATGGTGGTGGAACATCAAAAACGACGTCAAGGAAAAAGGTAGAAAATGGAAATCAAGGCGATGTCATAGGAAGAATCCTATAAGATCAAGATTCTATTCAATTACAGAATAATGGGATAAAATTTTGGGGCTAGTGATAATCTTTATATTAATAACAGTCCTTAAGTCAATATTTCTTCATCTTTTATAGTGGAAGGCTCGGGTGAATGTAGGTTAGGCAATCAATTGAATGTAGGCCAGACAAATAGTAGGCAGCCTATTGGGAATAATGTAAAGAATAAATCAAGTTTTAAGACTGGGCCTCGTTAAGACCAATCCAAAATAGGCATTGTAGTTCAGGTTTGTTCTATCATGAACTACATAATTATTTACATCCTTTTTACTCATAACTTTAGCTTGTTTAATAGTTAAATCAAAGCATCTTAGTATATATTTATGTTTTTATGCTTAAAGTAGTAATTTATGCTTTTTAGTAGTTGTTATTACATTATATATATATCTAAATAAGGTTACATGGTCTGATAAGGCAAATCAGGAGCTTAAGAAGCATATTCGAGCTGAAACTGATGCCTATGTTGCGATACTAAGTCGTTGATGTCGCAACACCAAAGACAGAAGCCAAAAACAAGTCCTGGAGCGAAACTGCCTTCGATGTCGTGACACGCTCCCTGTTATGTCGCGACACCCCTTGTGTTGCAACAACACCCCCTTGTATGTCGCGACAACCCCTGTGTTGCAACACCGACCACGCGCAGCCCAAAAATCCTTGCACGAGATAATTATGTTTTGGAGGGAAATTAAGTGTATTTGTCCTAGTGAAACTCTAAGGACTTGAATAATAGTTTAGGCACTTTAATATTCCAAGTTTAGCCTATATAAAATCCATTATAATCAGTTTAAACCTACAACTTGAGGATGATAGAAAATATATTTAGAGTTTTTATTTTGTTCTTAGTTTTTACTTAGGGTATTTTATGTTCTTGTAATTGGAAGATCCTATTTTGAAGTGAGAATCTTACGAGTGGAGATTGTTCTGGAGCCACGCTTTCATCGATCATTCCATGAGCATCTCTTTCCTTTATTCCATTCTTTATATCTCTTTAATTGAATGTTTGTGTAAAAATTAGAATCAGTTTATACTTTATCTATATTTCATGTAATGACCTGGAATTTACGAGTATTAGAAATCGTGTTTTCGGGTTACTAATTTTAGAAAATCGGGTTCGTAAATATTTATTAGAAATATTTACGAAGCTAGTTGAGTTATTAATTAGATTTTAGTTGAGTGAATTAGCTTGAATTAAGGTTAATTTAGTGTAAGGACTAGATTGAATATAGTGAAAAAGTTTAATTATCGACTAAAGAAAAGTGAAGGAACTAAATTAGCAAATAACCCATAAAAGGGAATAGTGCCAAATGTATGGAAAGTATTATTCGATGTGTATGTATAATATACATATATTTATACTTAATACTTAAGTATATAATATAATAATATATATTAATATAATAATATAATATTAGAAAACATTAAAGAAATGAAAATAAAACAAAAGAATAAGAACAGAGAAAGAAATGAAAAAGAGAGAAAGAAAGAAGGAAAGAAAAAGAAAAGGGAAATTTAGGGTTTTGAAGCCTCAAGCTTAATTTGGCAAGTCAATTAAGGCTATTTCTTTATAATTTTGATGTTTTTGGAGTCCTAGAGACAAATATTACTTGATGTAGGTGGAAATTTTGAAGGTTAATAAATTTTTAGACATGGGTTATGTTGAACAAATTGTTGAATTAGGGATTTAATTGAATAAATTTCAAGTTAGAATTGGTTAAAGGATTAAATTGTAAAAGAAGCTATAAGTTTTATGTTTGAAAGACTAAATTGAAAGAAATTTGATATTAGGGTTTTACCATGAATATTTAATGGTTAATGTGAATATGATAGGAAATTAAAGATAAAGTATGAATTAAGTGATATAAGTAAAAGTGTTAATTAGAATTAAATTGAAAATTGATGTTTGAATTGAATAGAAATTTAATTATTTATTATGAATTGTTATTATATTAATAGTATGAATTGTTTAATTTCCGTAGCTAACATGGTACTGGAGACATCGACAAAGAAAGGAAAATAGAATGTTGACGAAGAGTAAACCAAGAATTACGATTTGTATTTCTATAAACCAAACTTAATAATTATTATTGCATTTATTATATATATAAATATGGTAAGTAATATAGAGGTAAGTAATGCTATTATTGTATTGAATTGAACTGAGTTGTGAATACTCGAATTGCATTGTATATTGACTGTTATCTGAAAATATAAGTGAAATGAATACCCTATTAACAGTGTCGGGCTAGGTTGGATATAATTGGTATGCCATAGGATTGGAACTGTACAGGGATAATTCGACCTTGAGTCGATGAGGCACAAATAGTGTTGTACTGTTACTTCAACTTTGTGTCGATGAGGCACTTCGTGTGTCGTACTGTTTTCAATGGTTCAGTTTAATCCATTGAGGTACTATGTACCGTACTGCTACTGTTTACTTCGGCAAAGCCAATGAGGTACAATGTGTCGTACTGGTGTGATTGGTTAGATCCGTGTATCCAAAAAGGTTCGAATTATGTTAATAGGGGTAAATTTACTGTATTGGACAACTGAATGACTGTGCTACTATACTGAAAATTATCCTGTTATTGATTGACATATTATTGAACTGAATGTTTCGTTGAGAAAGAAATTTGAATACAAGTAATGTTATTAGATTTGAAGCGAATAGCTTAAATGCATATTATGTTAATATTTGTTTTAAGTTTTGGTTAATAGAAATACCACTGAGTGTGTACTCAGCGTACGGTTTGTTTCCGTGTGCAGGTTAGGTACAAAAGCAACTAACAACATAGCATCCAAGCCAAACCCAAACTCAAATACTTGGTGACATAATTTATTTTGAGAAATGGCTTGTACCTAGGTTGTCTTTTGAAGCTATTTTGTATAAGAATGATAATGGTTAACCCATGAATGCAAAGTTTAAGTTTATATTATGGTTATTTATATAGTTTAATTTGAAGTTATTCAATTAGTACCAAAGTATACTGTTTGGAAGTTTTATGTTAAATACTTACTAATACATTCAAATTGGATCGTAACATTGATGATTTTAATGTGAAATGGATGTATGTAATCGTGTTATGGATTGGTTGAAAGATTGGATTGTAAATTTCTTGTTATTGAAGTTTGCAGGGTTGGTAAACTTGAACTATAAGGTTCATCTTGAGTCCACACGGCCTGGCACATGAGCGTGTGATCAGACCGTATGAGACACATGGCCCTTACATGGGCATGTAAGTAGACCGTGTGTCCCCTGCATCTAAAATTTGTAAAAAAAATGCTTAGGTATGGCCACACAGACAGAGACACGGGCGTGTGTCCTAGTCATGTGAAGTACACGACCACAGTACACAAGCATGTGCCTGGCCGTGTGAAAACTGCACTAAGTTTAAATTGAAAATAATTCCACACGAGCTACGCACACGTGTGACTTGGCCGTGTAAAACTATTTTGTTCATGAACAACAAGTTAGTGAAGTACACGGGTAGAGGACACGGGTGTGTCCTAGCCGTGTGAGTCGCACGGACATGTCATACAGACATACGGGCGTGTCTCTAAACCACACGAGCGTGTGGTACTGTTCATTAAAGATAATTTTATAAGCTTCTGTTTAGGTCTCAATTTATTTCTAATATCCTTATTGGGCCCCGAATGTCCGTTTAAGAGACAATAAGATAAATTACTGAACTTTATAATGATTAATTTTATATGATTCATGATATAAACTGCAGTAACCGGTAATACTTCATAATCCTATTCCGACGCTGGAAAAGAGATTAGGGGGTGTTACATTTAATGGTATCTGAGCTATTCTGGTTTAGCCGATTCTCAGACTAGATCGAGCTCAAAATTGAGTCTAAAGGTACATGCCATAGTTGAGTTAAATTTGAGTCGGGATTGGATGTTGATATATATATACTAAACTATTGCTATTTTTGTTTTATAGTTAAAGATGTCTGGTGAAAATATTGAAGAAACTAATCAAGAAAAATATAGTGAAGAGGATGAATCGTATGATATGAATGAATCAGAATCTGCAACACCTAGTGTAAATTCAGTAGGTAATCAACTGCCAAATGTTGAAAGGAGTGATACTAGAGAAAGAGATAATACAAAAATACTCCAAGTGATAGCTGATGCTTTTCAAAGAGCAGTAGGAACTATACCTACTATAACTGCTACCTCTCCAACTCAACGAGCCCCAATTAAAGAGCTTTAAAAGTATGGTGGTACCAAATTTCTGGGATCGAAGGAGTTGATCCTTCTATAGCTGAAAATTGGATAGAGACTACAAAGAGAATTCTGAAGCAACTTGAATGTACACCACATGAAAGTTTATTGTGTGCCATTTCTTTATTACAAGGAGAAGCGTATGTATAGTGGGAATTAGTAACTCAACATGTACCGGAGGAACATATAAGTTGGGAGTTCTTTTTAAGAGAATTTCAAAAGAAATATTTGGGAGAATTATACATGGAAGACAGAAAATAGGAGTTCTTAATGCTGAAATTAGGTGAGATGTTTGTAGCGGATTATGAACGAGAGTTTTTTAGATTGAACAGATATGCAACTGAATTTGTACCGACTAAAGCTAACAGATGTAAATGGTTTTTATGAGGACTGCATGATGAATTATGATTACAGTTAATGTCTCTACGGATTACTGAATCTACGGATTTAATTGAGAGAGCTAAAATGGTTGAACAAGTGTTGAGGTTAGACAAAAAGCCTAAAATTTCTAGTTTACTTGGGAAGCGTCCCGGAACTACAAGCTCTAATCCACAACCTAAGAGATCAAAAGAATTTCGAAACAGTGGAAGATTTGGTTTTAGATTAGATAGAAGTGATATAAATCGTGGTAGACAGACGACAGTTTCTACTAGTAGCGTCAGAGAGCCATCCAGAAATACTAAAATTCCAGAATGTCAACATTGTGGGAATAAACATCGGGGTGAGTGCTGGAGATTAACTGGAGGTTGTTTCTTATATGGATCCACTGATCATTTTGTAAAAGACTGTCCAAAGATTGATAAAGCAGGACCAACAGTATCACAGAGATTTGAATCTGCTTCCAGAAGTCGAGGGTCAGTCAGAGGTGGTTTAGTCAGTAGAGGAGGTGCGAGAAGAACAAGTGAAGTTGCCACTCAACAATCGAAAGTTAGAGCTCCAGCCCGAGCATATGTTGTAAGAACTTGAGAAGAAAGAGATGCACATAATGTGGTGGCAGGTATATTTCTATTTCATTTAAAACCCGTTTATGCTTTAATAGATCCGGGGTCGTCACATTCTTATGTTAATACAAAACTAATTGAGACGGGAAAATTAAAGCCTGAATAGTCTAGAGTAATAGTGGAGGTGTCTAGTCCTCTGGGGCAAACAATGTTAGTGAATCAAATATGTCGAAGAAGTCTATTAATGATTCAAGATAGAACTTTTCCTGTTGATTTATTGATTATGCCATTTGGTGACTTTGATATTATACTGGGTATGGACTGGTTATCAGAACATGGAGTAATTTTAGACTATTATAAAAAGAATTTCACTGTTCAGAATGAAAGCGGTGACCAGATTGAAGTAAATAGTATTCGGACCAGTGGAACAGTTCGTATAATCTCGGCGATTAAAGCTAATAAGCTATTTTATCAAGGTTGTGCTGCTTTCCTAACATATGTTATTAATTCAGATTCGGTGGAAAGTAAATATAGTAAAATCCTAACTGTTTGTGAATTTCCTGATGTATTCCTTAAAGAGTTACCTGGATTACCTCCGGACCAGGAAGTTGAATTTGTGATTGAAGTATACTCGGGCACAAATCCAGTGTCAATAACTCTATATCGTATGTCACCAACTGAGTTCAAGGAGTTGAAGGTACAACTGCAAGATTTATTGGATCGAGGTTTTACGACCTAGTACATCACTATAGGGAGCTCTAGTGTTATTTGTTAAGAAGAAAGATGGTTCGATGCGGTTATGTATTGACTACCGACAGTTGAACAAGGCGACCGTTAAGAATAAATATCCGTTACCTCGTATTGATGATTTGTTTGATCAATTGAAAGGAGCTTCTATGTTTTCGAAGATTGATTTAAGATCGGACTATTATCAGTTAAAGGTGAAAGAAAGCAACGTACCAAAGACAGCGTTTCGAACACGGTATGGGCATTATGAATTCTTGATGATGCGATTTGGGTTAACAAATGCTCCAGCTGCTTTTATAGACCTTCTGAACTAGATTTTTTAGCCGTACTTAGACCAATTTGTAGTAGTCTTTATTGATGATGTTTTGGTATATTCAAAGTCTGAATTTGAACATGATCAGCATCTTCAAATTGTTTTGCAAACGTTACGGGAGAAATAATTGTATGAGAAATTGAGTAAATGCGAATTTTGGCTGTTAGAGGTAGTATTTCTTAGTCATGTGGTATCAGCAGATGGAATTAGAGTGGACCCAAAGAAAATTAAAGCAATTGTCCAGTGGAAAACTCCTAAAAATGTGTCAAAGGCACGTAGTTTCCTTGGATTTGGCTGGGTACTATCGAAGGTTTGTGAATGGATTTTCGAAAATAGCTTTACCAATGACGAAATTATTTCAAAAGAATGTTCGATTTGTCTAGAATGAGCAGTGTCAGAAAAGTTTTAAAACATTGAAAACAGATGTTGACAGAAGCACCAGTGCTGACTTTACTGGAGTCGGGAAAAGATTTCGTTGTGTATAGTGATGCTTCTTTAAATGGTCTCGAATGTGTATTGATGCAAAGTGGGAAAGTGCTAGCTTATGCTTTACGACAATTGAAACTGCATGAACGTAATTATTTGACTTACGATTTGGAGCTAGCAGCTATGGTTTTTGCTCTAAAGATCTGGAGACATTATTTATACGGTGAGAAATGCTACATTTACACTGATCATAAAAGTCTCAAGTATCTTTTGTCACAGAAGGAGTTGAATTTGAGACAGTGTCGGTGGATAGAACTTTTAAAAGATTATGATTGTGTTATTGGCAATCATCCGGCTAAAGCTAATGTGGTAGCTGATGCATTATGTAGAAAAGCTACAATCGGATTTTGGGCGATGTTTGCACAACTTAGTATTAGTGGTGATGGAGGTTTATTAGCTGAATTAAGAATTAAACTAGTGATGTTCAATCAAATCAAGTTAGCTCAGTTAGAAGATGGCAAACTAATGAAGAGGAAATAAATTGTTCAGAGTGGTGTAGCAGAGAATTTCAGCATTAATGAACATGATTGTCTGAGATTTCGTAATCAGATTTGTGTTCTAAATGATTCAGAATTGAAAGACTTGATACTTTGAGAAGCACATGACAGTCCATTCGCATTACATCTTGGAGGAATGAAAATGTACTGAGATTTACGGGAATTGTATTGGTGGCCAGGAATGAAGAGGGATATAGTGGAATTTGTGGCTAAATGTTTAACATGTCAACGAGTTAAAGCCGAGCATCAGGTTCTGATTGGTTTACTTCAACTTATTAATATTCCTGAATGGATATGGGACTGCATCACAATGGATTTTATAATAGGGTTACCATTGTCATCAAGCAAGAAAAATGCTATTTGGGTGATTGTTGATCGGCTTACAAAATCAGCTCATTTTATAGCAGTTAGAACAGATTGGTCACTCCAGAAACTTGTAGAAACTTACATCCGGGAAATTGTGAGACTGCATGGTATTCCTGTATCGATAATTTCAGACCAGGATCCACGATTTACATCTAGATTTGGGAAACAGTTACATGAGTATCTTGTTACTCGACTTCATTTTAGTACAGCTTTTCATCCACAGACCGATGGATAGTCAGAATGAGTTATCTAGATTTTAGAAGATATGCTTCGAGCTTGTATCATTGGTTTTGAATCAGGTTGGAAAAGTTATTTACCATTAGTTGAATTTGTGTATAATAATAGTTTCCAATCAAGTATTCAAATGGCACCATATGAAGCTTTATATGGTCGGAAATGTCGGTCACTAGTGTGTTGGACAGAATTGAATGAGAAGAAAGTGATTGGACCAGAATTGATTCAAGAAACAGAGGGTACTATCAAAAAGATTCAAGAAAGACTGAAAGCAGCTTTTGACAGGCAGAAATCGTATGCAGATTTAAAACGTCGGGACATTACGTATTCAGTTGGGGACAAAGTGTTTCTCAAAAAGTTTCTCCTTGAAAGAAGATTCTGAGATTTGGTCGGAAAGGTAAATTGAATCCAGGTTATATCGGACTATACCATATTGTGGAAAGAGTTAGACCGGTTGTCTATCAATTGGCTTTACCTCCGGAATTACAGAAGATTCACGATGTTTTTCATGTCTCTATGCTCAGACGATATCGATCAGATCCATCTCATATTATTTCTACGAGCATGTTGAAATTCTACCTGATTTGTCATTTGAAGAAGAACAGGTCAAAATACTAGCCCAAGAAGTGAAAGAATTACGAAATAAACGGGTTCCCTTAGTGAAAGTATTATGAAAAAGCCATAATATTGAAGAGGCAACATGGGAACCGGAAGATACAATGAGATCCCAATACCCCCATCTCTTTTCAGGTAAATTTCGAGTACTAAATTTATTAAGGGGAAGAGAAATGTAATGACCTAAAATTTACGAGTATCGAAAATCGTGTTTCTGGGTTACTAATTTTAGAAAATCGGGTTCGTAAGCTAGTTGAGTGATTAATTAGATTTTAGTTAAGTGAATTAACTTGAATTAAGGTTAATTTAGTGTAAGGACTAGACTAATTATAGTTAAAAAGTTTAATTATAGACTAAATAAAAGTGAAGGCACTAAATTAGCAAATAACCCATAAAAGGGAATAGTGCCAAATGTATGGAAAATATTATTCGATGTGTATGTATAATATACATATAGTTATACTTAATACTTAAGTATATAATATAATAATATATATTAATATAAAATATAATATAATAAAACATAAAAGAAATAAAAGAAAAAAAAGAATAAGAACAAAGAAAGAAACGAAAAAGAGAGAAAGAAAGAAGGAAAGAAAAAAAGGGGAAATTTAGGGTTTTAAAGCCTCAAGCTTAATTTGGTAAGTCAATTAAGTCCATTTCTTTATAATTTTGATGTTTTTGGAGTCCTAGAGACAAATATTACTTGATGTAGGTGGAAATTTTGAAAGTTAATAGATTTTTAGACATGGGTTATGTTGAACAAATTGTTGAATTAGGGATTTAATTGAATAAATTTCAAGTTAGAATTGATTGAAGAATTAAATTGTAAAAGAAGCTATAAGTTTTATGTTTGAAAGACTAAATTGAAAAAAACTTGAGATTAGGGTTTTACCATGAATATTTAATGGTTAAAGTGAATATGATAGGAATTTGAATAAAGATAAAGTATGTATTGAGTGATATAAGTAAAAGTGTTAATTAGAATTAAATTGAAAATTGATGTTTGAATTGAATAGAAATTTAATTATT
Source organism: Gossypium hirsutum (assembly GCF_007990345.1). Taxonomy (NCBI): domain Eukaryota; kingdom Viridiplantae; phylum Streptophyta; class Magnoliopsida; order Malvales; family Malvaceae; genus Gossypium; species Gossypium hirsutum. The sequence continues at coordinate 110,372,079 of NC_053431.1, forward strand.
TATTGTGAATTTTTATTATATTAATAGTATGAATTGTTTAATTTCTGTAGCCAGCATAGTATCGGAGACATCGACAAAGAAAGGAAAATAGAAGGTTAACGAAGAGTAAACCGAGAATTACAATTTGTATTTTTATAAACCAAACTTAATAATTATTATTGCATTTATTATATATATAAATATGGTAAGTAATATAGAGGTAAGTAATGCTATTATTGTATTGAATCGAACTGAGTTGTGAATACTCGAATTGCATTGTATATTAACTGTTATCTGAAAATATAAGTGAAATGAATACCTTATTAACAGTGTCGGGCTAGGTTGGATATAATTGGTATGCCATAGGATTGGAAGTGTACAGGGATAATTCGACCTTGAGTCGATGAGGCACTAATATTGTCGTATGTTACTTCGACTTTGTGTCGATGAGGCACTTCGTGTGTCGTACTGTTTTCGATGGTTCAGTTTAATCCATTGAGGTACTACGTACCGTATTGTTACTGTTTACTTCAGCAAAGCCAATGAGGCACAATGTGCTGTACTGGTGTGATTGGTTAGATCCGTGTATCCACCAAGGTCTGAATTATGTTAATAGGGGTAAATTTACTGTACTGGACAACTGAATGACTGTGCTACTATACTGAAAATTATACTGTTATTGATTGACATATTATTGAACTGAATGTTTCGTTGAGAAAGAACTTTGAATAGAAGTAATGCTATTAGATTTGAAGTTAATAGCTTAAATGCATATTATGTTAATATTTGTTTTAAATGTTGGTTAATAGAAATACCGCTGAGTGTGTACTTAGCGTACGGTTTATTTCTGTGAGCAAGTTAGGTACGAAAGCGACTAACAACTCAGCATCCAAGCCAAGCCAGAACTCAAATACTTGGTGACGTATTTTATTTTGAGAAATGGCATGTACCTAGGTTGTTGTTTGAAGCTATTTTGTATAAGAATGATAATGGTTAACCCATGAATGCAAAGTTTAAGTTTATATTATGGTTATTTATATAGTTTAATTTGAAGTGATTCAATTAATACTAAAGTACACTGTTTGGAAGTTTTATGTTAAATACTTACTAATACATTCAAATTGGATCATAACGTTTATGATTTTAATGTGAAATGGATGTATGTAATCATGTTATGGATTGGTTGAAAGATTGGATTGTAAATTGCTTGTTGGTGAAGTTTGCAAGTTTGGTAAACTTAAACTATAAGGTTCATCTTGAATCCATACGGCCTGGCACACAGGCGTGTGATCAGACTGTGTGAGACACATGACCCTTACACGGGCATGTGAGTAGACCTTGTGTCCTCTGCATCTAAAATTTGGCAAACAAAATGCTTAGGTATGGCCACATGGGTAGAGACACGGGCGTCTATCCCAGCTGTGTGAAGCACACGGCCATAGTACACGAGCATGTGCCTGGCCTTGTGAAAACTGCACTAGGTTCGAATTGAAAATAACTCCACACGAGCATGTGACTTGGCCGTGTAAAACTATTTTGTTCATGAACAACAAGTTAGTGAAGTACATGGGTAGAGGGCAAGGGTGTGTCCTAGCCGTGTGAGTCACATGGGTTGACAACACGGGCTTGTCATAGAGACACCTGGACGTGTCTCTAAACCACACGGACGTGTGGTACTGTTCATTAAAGATAATTTTGTAAGCTTCTGTTTAGGTCTCAATTTATTTCTAATATCTTCATTGGGCCCCGAATGTCTGTTTAAGAGACAATAAGATAAATTATTGAACTTTATAATGATTAATTTTATATGATTCATGATATAAACTCTAGTGATCGGTAATGCTTCATAATCCTATTCCAATGCCGGAAAAGGGATTAGGGGGTGTTACATTTCACATGTTTCAATTGTATTGATTTTGTAGTGGCATTCCCACTCTGAATGTTAAACCCTAGGATTGACGACCCTAGGAAGTTTTTATGTGGGAATTAACCCAAAATTTGTATCGCCTATTTTTGAACACCTTAGTCCCAAACCGGTCTGAGCTGTGAGGTCGAGAGATAAATAGTTCTTATCGACTCATTAGGTTGGTTAAATGTCGAGAAGCACAACTAGGTTGATGACTAGCTAGTTGAATAGAGCCCTGCATTAATCATTAATTAGGTAAAACAATTAGATCTAGGCTAATGGAACTTGCGTAGTCGAAACAAGGGATAGGAGAAGCCGATACATAAACTTAAGAGTAAATTTAGGCTGAATTCAATTTATTTAGTTTATTAATATTACCATTATCTTACTTCCATATGAACACTACTAATTCGTGACTCAAGTAGATTAGTAATTATTTCTAGTAATTGACTTGATAGCAGTTCTCTCCAAACTGCAATCCCTTGGGCACGATCCTCGGAATACTTACTACTTTGTTGTAACTATATTACAACTTGACCCATATACTTGTGGACAATGCCTTAATTCCATATATTTTGTAGTGGCATTCCCACTCTGAACGTTAGTATGTTCGGAGGCGGTAAAGGCTGCACCAGCTACATTGGGTAAAGGTTCAGATATTAACCCAAAAGATAATGTTTTCACAACTGTGCACGAAGTTTAATTTTGTACCCAACTAAACATATTGTGGTTCAACTTGAGGAGAACCAAAATGCCAATATCATGATTGATGATTCTCATATAGGAGATGGTGAAGCATTTCGGCTCTACCACAATGGGTTCTCATCCTCTTTGCCTTCTAATGTCTCAAAGATCAAATAGAAGGATTACATGATTACTCTAAAGGGTAAAACGGTGAAGGTTCATGGTAAAGGAATAAAAATGTTGAACCTAATGTTAGTAATGGAAGGAATTCTCGATAGGGTCATAGGAGCGCCTGGGTTGACTGAATTGAACCCAGGGTAAGTAGATGTTGGTACAAACCAGGGTGATGAGCTTGATGGTTTTAATGGTGAATGTTAATTTTCCTTGGTTATGTGTGTTTTTTTCTCGTATTTTTCTATGAATTTTAAAATACTTGTTTAAGATGCTCAGGGATGCAGAAATCCAAGGTTCTACCATGTGATCTGTAAGTATTATTGGAAGAATAATTTGAGCATTTTGGCTTTAGTTGAAACACAAGTTACTGGTGTAGTAGCTGATAAAGTGATTTCTAAATTTGGTTTTTAGTTCTCCTATCAAATTGAGGAACATGGTCTTGTTAGTGGCATTTGGACTTGTTGGCATGAGAATATGACTATGTCTAATATTGGTAATCATAGTCAGTTTGCTCATTTCAATGTTAGCATTAATATTTGTGATCATAAGTTTTTCTTTACCGTTGTTTATGGAAAGCCCAAATTGCTCCAAGAGAAAGGGGTTGTGGAATAGTCTTGACTCGTTAGCCAAGAGTATGTTGGAGCCATGGATACTAGAATGAGACAGTAATGCCATTATTCATTCTACTAAGAAGAAGGGGGAATGTGAGGTAATTGTAACAACCCGTTTTTCAGTGTTGTCGAAAACAGTGGTTTCAAGACCACAATTCCAACGAGAGATTCCATAGATATATTTAATTAATATTTTTTAGTTAAATATAGTATAATTATGAATTGTGATTTAATAGATTTTATTAATTGGAAAGCTAGTCAAGGAACAAGTGGTGCGCTTCGAAAGACAAGTGATTTTGAAAAAATGAGGTATCGAGACCTTATTTTTGTAAATAGAGCCCATGATTATTTTTATTAAATATTTATGGAGCTATTATATAGTTGAATTGAAGTTTGGTCCAAAAATTTTAGTGATTGAATGGTTAATTAATGAAAAAGGGCTAAATCCAAAAAAAGTAAAAGTTGATAGATATTAATTTTTATTTGTGAAAATGTTTTAGGGTTTAAGAGGCAAATAGGCCATAATGAAATGGCTTGTACGGCCAATGCATATTTTTATAGTATATTTTATTAATTAAATTAAAATTTAATTAAAATAATAACATTAAAACATGAAAGAAAAAGAGGTCTTCATTCATCATTTCTTCTAATACCAAAACATCACCATTATTGAAGAAACCAAAAAGCTTCAAACACATTTGACATTCGGCCATGCATGGTAATCTTTCCAAAGTCAATTTTTTTGTAATTTCTATGTTTTTTAGATCGTTGCAACTAGGTCCAATTGACTTATATCTCCGTTTTGAAAATTTTTAAAAATTTTAAAACTTTCTATTGATGAATTTTAGATGTTTTTGATAGAAGATGATAGATTTTGAAGCTTGATGTTGAAATAAGACTATTTTGTAAAGTGATTTTATATAATTTTTAAGCTTAAGGGCTTAATTGAAAATAGATTAAATTTGGCATGGTTTTCTCGTAAATTTTATTATTAGAGGGCTGATTATGGATGTTTAAAAATTCGACTATATGCGTTTATGGGTTAATTAAGAAAATAAGCTTGTTTTGATATTATGGACTAAATTGAATAAAAAGTAAAAGTTTAGGGCATTTATGAAAATTTTTAATAAATGAGTCAAATGCATTAAATGGATTATTATTAAGAAAGTTGGTTGATAATTGAAATAAATTATTTTTTAGATCAAGAGCCTGCAGATAATCATGGAAAAGAAAAAAATTTCTTATTAGTCCCTAACATTGCAATTTTGTTGTTTAGCCTTGGTAAGTTCATACGTATGTCTGTGTTAAATTGTTATGCATTTAAAATTATAATTGTAAATATGTTTAATTGAAACTCTAGTTTTTTACAATTCGGTACAAAAATATCATATTAATTTTAAGTTCATTTTCAAGTTCAATTACCCATTAAGCCAATTGTCTGATTTAAAAATTAACTTTCAAAAATATCATATTAAATTTAATTAATTTGATTTCTTTAATTGTACTTGATCAAAATTAATTTTTTCCAAAAATCACTTAGATTTTCCAAATTAAATTTTTAAGAAAATTCTTTAATCAAATTCTCTAGTTGAACAATTCTTACGATCACCTAATTTAATTCCACGTTGAATAAATCATCTCAATTAAATTATTCCCAAAGTCATAGAATTTTCTTTTAATCTAAATGCAGTTCGATCGAGTTTTTGTTGAGCTAGCGGAGGGACCAATAGGACATATACAAGTATGCTCTAGTGATTGCAATTATGTCCAGAAGAAATACCATGATTGAAAACTCCTTATTGTATACTCTTTACAAAAACAATTCATCCAACTGCTTTGTCCAATGACCTCGTCATGTGTTTATTACCCTCATACGATATCCTTCATTTGTTTGAATTAAATCCGTTCACTCAATACAATCATATTTATCTCATTGTCAGCATTGTGTCTTCTTAATGATTAATATGATCACTGTCAACAAATGACAGTGATAAATTGTTCGTTCAAGAACTAGCAACTTGTGGCCACATTCCATATTTATCAATCCATAGAATGCCGATGAAAGGATATCATTAACTCTTTAATTGTGTTATGAATCCCACTATTGTTAGTAAAGTCATAACATACACAAGTCATGTACCCAACATATCGGCTATGGGCTCGATCATCTTTAGAGCATAAGCGTCCACTTATATCAAAGCAAATGAGTTGCATACGCATAGTTCGTGAATAACTCAGGGTTTAGGTAAATCACTCCATGAACATCACAAGTGAATTAATTATCAAACAGATTCATAATTTATTCATCTTGAGTCCAGTCCAATGTATCATTCTACCAATGAATACATCTATGTCTCTACTCGTGGAGTCAACTGCTCCAATAGCCAAGACTAGCCATCTCCTTCATTGGAATTGTAACGACATAAAAATCCTTCTCAGTATTTGAATCAAATGCTCACTTTGATTCTTTTATAGGATTACGAGCTCATTTAGATTATCTACTAAAGTAAGTTGTTTTTCTCGTAATGTAAACCTTCTTTACAATTCCACATATCTTCAGTTTGAACTTAAACAATCAATGAGTTAATATTTGTTTGTCACAGTTTCTCTATGCATGCAAAATATAAAAGACATAAATACTAAATACATAATAATGAAATGTGAAATTAACTTTATTTATTTATTCATCGTTCAAATAAATAGAAAACAGTTACATGTTTACTACAATATCGGCACATTTCCCAACAAATAAAATGTTGGATTAAATGAATTGAAATGTTATATGATTGAGTTACTATATAATATGATAAATGTTGAACTCACCTTTTTTATATTTGATTTGTCATAATTGAGAAACTTTACCAAGCTAAGTAGCATGTAGTGTATAACTATACCCGAGGTAAGTTACTTGGTTTTATACCTATGAACTTACTAAGCATTGCATATGCTTTCCTTGTTGTTTTTCCCTTTCCCTATAAGCTGCTAACTTGCGGAACATGTCAGGCTGATCGTCAAGAAACTCAAAGCATCCTGGTATTGATTATGTAGCCTTTTGACCATTTTAAGGCTTGGTTATGTGTTGCATGTACCTAGGAAATCTTAAGCTTGTGCAAATTTTATATCTTGAGTGAGTTTGGCCTTTTGAGATTATGTTTATGTAAATATGTGTATGATGACATTCGTCATGAAAATGGTATCTTGATGACAAGTTTGACTTCGTCATTTACTTGTTTTGATGGTACCTAAATGATATGCTAGAAAATAGGTGCACAAAGATGACTTATAAGTTTTGGTATGTTTGAAATGAAATGGTAAGCTTGATGCTTAAGCATGAGATTGTTTGAATGGCTATTTGGTGCTTGATTAGATGATAGTGAAAGTGTCATTAAAAGTTTAATGGGTTGGTATGTATGTGGTCTTTTGGTTGATTTTAAATTGTTAATTAAGGTGCCAATTGTGGCATATTGGTTAGACACTTAGGATAGTTGATATAAATGATGAGTTTTGAATTGATTAGGATAACTTTGAATAGGTTGAAATGTGGTTTAAATGATAGCTCGTGGCTTAAGTGTTTATGGTCGAATAGCTTGCTTAAAAAGGCATTTTCCAGGTACACACAACCTGAGACACGGCCTGGTACATGGCCGTGCGCCATACACGGGCGTAGGGCACGACTGTATGGTATATAAAATTTTAAGTGATTTTGGTGCACATAGGCTGAGAGACGGCCGTGTGACCTATCCACACGGCCATGTGGCCTATCTCACACGGGCACGGCTCTTGTATACGGTTTAATGACATGATTGTATGGTTCATCACACACGGGCTAAGCTTTCGTACACACCCAAAGGACATAACCGTGTGACCCCAGTATACAGATTTTTCCTTTATTTTTAAATTTGTTTCAATTTAATCCCTATTAATTGCTTGCTTGGTTTTGACCTTTTGTAAGCTTGATATTAATTCAAAATTGATTGAATCACATGCTAATTTGATTAATTATGAATTGTTGATAATTAATTAAGATTTTAAACTACAATTTGCTTGTAGTGCCTTATTACTCGGGTTCAGCGACTAGACTGAGTAAGGGGTGTTACAGTAATGATTTGGGTTATAAGTTTTTCCAATAATCTCACCTTTATGATTTTGAATAGAGAACTTCTTTTTATAGCAATCCAAGTTCATATTATGCTCGGTCAACTAGTCCATTCCTAGAATTACATCAAAAATTGCCAAATGGCATAATCAACAGATCAACTAGGAATGACTTATTCTGGATCTCTGATGGACAATGCTCACACACTTGCTTAATGAGCACAAATTGTCCAATGGGAATTGTAAGAACTATTGTTACGATCTTGGAAATTCAGATTTCAAAATTACAAATTTATAAAGCTAGAATTAAGATATGAATGCATAGAGCTAAGGTCAATTAAAGCATGAACGAGTGTAGAACATAAAAGCAATATACCTACTACAACATCGATAGCAGCACCCTAATATATGTTCGGACTACATAGGCTCAAGCAGGAGCTCTAGCTTTAGAATGTTATGTTGGGAAATCAATTTCTTTTCTTTGACTACCTCTCACAACTGAACCTACACAGAGATTACCCTTACCTTTAGTTGCAGGAGCAGCTCTTTGAGTAGCAGCAGAAACATCATTAATATCTTGGGCAATCTCGAGCTAAATGCTCTAGGATCTGTATCGAAAACATACTCTCATTTTATTCTAGCGTTCACTTTTTCATTTTTCGACGATGTTTACAATTCGTGATGCTTGCATTTCTTGTTAGAACTTAGTACTTCCAAAAGATACGGATGGTTGTTTAAATCAATCCTTTTCTGACATGATATTTGATCTGCTTTAATTCAGTGTAGCAGATTAAACTAGTTTTCACACTTTAGAAGCTTAAATACAAGCACTTTGGTTAAGTTTTAGTTAAGTTTTCGTAATTTTATTTGCATTCAATAAAATGTGTAATTTGAGTCTTTTATTGACCTTAGAGGCCGGATGAGGCCTAAAGGTGAGCTAATATGCTTTGTGACCATACAGAAGACCATTAAAAGATGTATTAACTCAATACTGGTTGCTGTGTTGCAACATGGAGAGTTGGATGCTACAATATAGGTAGCAGAATAGAAGAATTTCATGACTGCCTCCGTTGTCGTGACACATCCCTGAAGATATCCTCAGAATGAAGCATATTTCCTTCAATGTCGCGACATAGAACCTGATGTGTTACGACATCACCTCTGTGCAATAGATAAATACAAGCTAGAGGCGTTTTGGTCTGCACAATCAAACATTAAGCACGAGGACGATAGTTGGCCTAGGGTTAAGGACAGCGAACACTCAAAGTCTATAAATAGGCTCATTTAACACATGTTATGGATAGCTTTTCATATTCTATAATTTTCTTCCTAGTTTTAGTCTTTTGTCTTTCTCTTTTCTTAGCTTTAGGTTTATTTCAGTATTTGTGAACTTTATCAAACTCTATGAGCATTCAACATTTTATTCAATACAAATCAAACTTCTTCTAAACTTTATATTCTTGAATTGTTATTCATGTCTATTTTATATATCAAGTCTATATTGTTTATGAGATCTATGAGGAAATAATTCTTCTGTGGGCAATTAGTGAGTGGAGGTATAATTAATTAACTATTTTGTAGGGTTCTCTTAATGGATCAATTATTCGAGAAAGGAAAAACTTAAACCCTAGGCTTGACGACCCTAGGAAGTCATTCAGGTGGGAATTAACCATAAATTGACATTGCCTATCTGTGAACACCGTAATCTCGAATTGGTTTGGACTGTGAGGTTGAGAGATAACTAGTTCTTGCAGACTATAACACCCCCTAACCCTTATCCATCTTCGGAATAGGGTTACGAGGCATTACCAGAAAGTTCAAAAGAAAAATGAGCAATCACATATATGTTTAACATATACATCATAATTTAATTATAATGCTTCTTTAATGAGCTCTCGGGGCCCAAAACACGTGTTCGGAACTAATCGCGACTTAATCAAAAACTTAGAGAATTTTTCATGAAATTTCAAAATTTTTCCTAGGTGTAGGGCTCACACGCCCGTATGGTTCAGAGACACACCTGTGTGACTTTAAACACACATTGCTTCAGATCGTGTCCTACCCCGTGCAACTCTCTGACTTAGGCCACACAACCAGCCACACTCCCGTGTGCAGAGCCCGTATGCCTAACATAGTTGAGACACACACCCGTGTCTCTGCTCGTGTGCAATTTCCTTAGCATTCTGTTTTGCATTTTTAAGGTGCAAGAGACACACGGCCTAACCATATGCCTATGTGTAAGCCGTGTGTCTCACACGGTCTAGCTGCACGCCCCTGTTCCAAACTGCGTGGACTCAAAATGAGTGTTATACTACAAGTTTACCAACCCTGCAAGCCTTGAACAATAAGCAACTCAAAATCCAATCTTTCAACCAGTCCAAAACATAATTAAATACATCTAAAACATGTCAGAACTATCATTATAATTATCTAACTCATGCATGTTCAAAGATATCTATCATAAGTTATCTATTCAATTCATTTAAACACCATTCAACCAATTCAAACTAAACCATATAAATGGCTATATTATAAGACATATGTTTATATATATAAATCAACCAATATCATTTTATACACCATTAATAATCACATATCAAAATGACAACAAAAGACAACTTAGGTACATGCCACTTTCAAGAGTAAAAATACTTCACCACATGTTTTGAGTTCAGGATTGGCTTTTGGTTGCTGATTCAATGATTGAACTTTAACCTAACTTGGGCACGGAAACAAATCGTACGCTGAGTATACACTCAGTGGTATTTCTATAATCCGAATACTTATTCAGAAAAAATTTATAATATTTATATACATAATCATACATAATAATAATCATTCAAAAAATAATCAATTTCATAAAACTCATCATCCATATTACTTTCAATCATCATATCTCTGTTTCAATCTCACAATTGCTATTCAATAGCATTTCACAATAAATTTCTCAATTTCAATTTCAATATCAGTTTTCACTTCTTACTCAATATCATTCAATGTCAATCATTTGATCAATTCATTCATATATCTTTATTAATACGACTTGGACTCCGACGGATACGCGGATCCAAACCAAACACACCAGTACGGCACGCAATACCTAATTGACCATGCCGAATTAAAACAATACAGTACTCGGTGCCTTATCGGATTTATCTGAAGCAATAATAATACGACACATAGTGCCTTATCAACTCGAAGTTGAAGTATCCCTGAACACTTCTAATCCTATGGTATGCCAACTATATCCGACTTAGCCCGATACAGTTAATGGGGTTTCCATTCATATCTCAATTCACAATCAATATACATTTCAATATCAAATCCACAATAATCACATAATTCCAATTCAATCTCAATTTTCATACTTATCATATTTTTCACATCTACATACAACTTCAATTCAATCCAATTCAGTGTCACAACACCAAACTCACCTTAATTTCACTTATGATACATAATTATAATAAATACAACAAATAGTTTTAGTTTTCGGATTATAGAAATACAAACCGTATTTTTCGAGCTAATCCTTGTTGACTTTTTCCTTTCCTTTCTTAGCCGAAGTCTCCAGCTCAATGTTAGTTACGGAAATCGAAACGATTAAAATTTATCAATACACTAAAATTTACATCGAATATTTCAATTTATATACAACTTTTGCTTTAATTCCAATTTAGTCCTTAAATCAAACTAACTATTTTCTTACAAAACTAATTCCATATCTCAATTCAATTTCCACTTTAATCTAATTTCAACTCCCTAATTTCACCATAAAACCCTAATTTCAAAATTCTTTCAATTTAGTCTCTACTACATAAAACTTATGATTTGTTTTGCAATTTAATCTTTTTCTCAATTCTAACTTGAAATTCTATCAATTCAAACCCTAATTCTTCAATTAGTTCAGTATAAACCACATCTAAAAATCAACTAACTTTCAAAATTTCCACATAAACCAGGTAATATTTTGTTCTAGGATTCCAAAAACATCAGAATTACAAGAAAATGGATTAAATTGACTTACCACTTAAACTTGAAACTTTAAAAAATTAATATATTTTCTTTCTTTCTCCCCTGTTCTTCTCTGTTTCGTTTCTTTATTTCTCTTTTCTTTGTTTTATTTACTTTAGTTTATTTATGTTTTATTATATTATTATATTATATTTAAGTATTAAGTATAAATATATGTATATTATACATACACATGGAATAATATTTTCCATACATTTGTCTCTTATATCCCTTATGGTTTATTTGCTAATTTAGTCCTTCAACTTTTCTTGATTCTATTATTCAACTTTTACCCTATATTCAACCTAGTCCTTTCACTAAATTAACCTTAATTCAAGCTATTTCACCTAGCCAAAATCTAATTAACCTCACAATTAACTTTTTCGATACCCGTAAACTTCAGGTCATTACATTTCTCCCCCCCTAATAAATTTCGTCCTCGAAATTTACCTGAAAAGAGGTGGGGATACTGTGATCTCATAGTTTCTTTTGGTTCCCATTTTGCTTCTTCAATATTATGACTTATTCACAATACTTTCACTAAGGAAACTCAGTTATTACACAATTTCTTCACTTCTCGAGCCAATATTTTAACCGGTTCTTCTTTATATGACAAATCAAGTCAGATTTCAATATCCTCTATGAAGATAACATGAGAGGGATCTGATTGATATCTTCTGAGCATAGAAACATGAAAAACATTGTGAATCTTCTGTAATTCTGAAGGCAAAGCCAAACGATATGCAACCGGCCCAACTTTCTCTACAATCTCATATGGCCCAATAAAATGAGGGCTCAATTTTCGTTTTCGACCAAATCTCAATATTTTCTTCCAAGGTGATACTTTAAGAAATACCTTATCACCGACAGAATATTCGATATCCTGACATTTCACATCTGCATATGATTTCTGTCAATCAAAGGCTACTTTCAATCTATCCCAAATTTTCTTGACAGTGTCCTCTATTTCTTGAATTAATTCTGGCCCAAACATTTTTCTTTCGTTCAATTCTATCTAGCATACAGGTGATCGACATCTACGTCCATACAACGAAGCCATCTGAATACTTGATTGGAAACTATTATTGTATACAAATTCAGCCAATGATAAATAACGTTCCCAACCTGACTCAAAATCAATGACCCAAGCTTGAAGCATAACTTCTAAAATCTGAATAACTCACTCTGATTGCCCATCAGTCTGTGAATGAAAAGCTATACTAAAATAGAGTTGAGTGCCAAGAGATACATACAACTGCCTTGAAAATCTTAATGTGAATCGTGGATCTCAATCAGAAGTTATCAATACCAAAATACCATGCAATCTTACGACCCCTCGAATGTAAACTTCAGCAAGTATCTGGAGTGACCAATTAGTTCTGACTGCTATAAAATAAGTTGACTTTGTAAGTCGATCAACAATCACCCAAATAGCATTTTTCTTACTCGTTGACAATGGTAACCCCATTACAAAATCTGTTGTAATGTAGTCTCATTTCAATTCAGGAATGTTAATAGGCTGAAGTAGACCAGTTGGAACCTGATGTTCTGATTTGACTCGCTGACATGTCAAACACTTAGCTACAAATTCCAATATATCCTTTTTTACACCTGGCCACCAATATGATTCTCATAGATTATGGTTCATTTTTGTTCCTCTCAAATGCATTGCAAAAGAACTATCATGTGCTTCACGAAGTATTAATTCTTTTAATTCTGAGACAGCTCGAACACAAATCCGATTAAGAAATCTCAAACAATCTAGTTCATCAATACTGGAATTTACTGTCATGCCGTTCTGAACCATTTCTCTTTTCTTTATCAACTTGTCATCTTCTAATTGTGCTGACCTGATCTGATCGAACATCACTGGTTTGATTCTCAATTCAGCCAACAAACTTTCTTCATCACTAATATTGAGCTGTGAAAACATTGCTCACAATTAGATTGCTGCTTTTCAGCTTAGTGCATTAGCTAGTACATTAGCTTTACCCAGATGATAGTCAATGACACAATCATAATCCTTCAAGAGTTCTATCCATCGACGTTGTCTCAAATTTAACTCTTTTTGTGACAAAAGATATTTGGGACTTTTATGATCTGTATAAATGTAACATTTTTCACCATACAAATAATGTCTCCATATTTTCAAAGCAAAGATCACAGCAGCTAGCTCCAGATCATGTGTCAGATAGTTAGGTTCATATGGTTTCAATTTTCGAGAAGCATAAGTTATCACTTTTCCATCTTGCACCAAAACACATCCGAGACCATTCAATGAAGCGCCACTGTAAATAACAAAATCTCTTCCCGACTCTGGCAATGTCAGAACTGGTGCCTCAGTCAACATTTGCTTTAACTTATCAAAACTTTCTTGGCACTGATCATCCAAACAAATGGAACATTCTTTTGCAACAACTTTGTCATTGGTAGAGCTATCTTAGAAAATCCATTCACAAATCTTCGGTAGTAACTAGCCAAACCCAGAAAACTACGTACCTCTGACACATTTCTCAGTGCTTTCCATTGAACAATGGCTTCAATCTTTTTTGAATCAACTCTGATTCCTTCTACCGATACCACATGTCCCAGAAATACAACCTCGGACAACCAAAATTCACATTTACTTAATTTCCCATACAACTACTTCTCCCATAATATTTGCAAAACAATCACTAGATATGATTGTTAATTTATTTTATTTAGTTACTTGTAAACATTACTAACATTTTTCTGTTCTTTAAGGAACCTTAGCGTGCAATCCTGTCGAAGATACTCGCAGCAGTGACTACCGGAGTCAGTTTAGCATAAATCATGAATAACTTTGATTATATGTGGTTGGATGAAGAACTAGATTACAATGATGAAACCTATGAGGAAAGAGTCTTTGCAAAATGGGAGATTCAGGTAAAACTTATGCTAGAATTATGTCAATTTCGAGATAAAACTCCAACCAAAGTACAAGTTGCTGACACCAACATTAAAATAAAACTAATTGGTTACCAATATGAGCAAGCCCAAAGTCTAGAAGAAAAGGAAAACTCAACAGAAAAACCTCATGGAGAGAGGGAACCTTCGACAACTGGATGATTTTGAGTATAAAAGAATACCAGGACAGGCTAGGAGGAATAACACCACGAAAAGTTACCCAAGAAGGGTAGAGCCAAAGAAGGATATAGTGAGCAAATACACTAATCAATCAAGAGTTGAGTTCATCTTTCCAATGATGTTAGGGTTTCTTGATGGGGAGAATGTACAAGATCAGAACATAGAAAATGTACTAACATTATGGATCTACTTCGACGATCATAAAGAATAGTACATGCTGCCAACTTAGTAGAGGAATGCCTGAACTCTCGAAAGCTGGTGAAATAGAACATGGACAAACATGAAAATTTGAAGGATACACTCAATCCAAATGTATTCTGTAAAATTTTAATTCTAAATCAGACACCTCAAAGGTTCAACGAACTAGGGGTATTCTGGATGCTGATTAAGATTGGGAAAATAAATATTTTGTAAAAACTATAATTACAAAGATTTCAATAGACAAACAACACCATCAATAAATTCAAACATAAAGCTGAAGAAATTATGAACCCTTCGATGCATACGAGGGTCAATTAATAAAACTGTACCTCAACCTGTAGAAAAACCTGAAGGACTCTATAATGAGAAGCAAAGTTATAAGGTACGTAATGACTCTATGGTTAGGATGCTTGAGGTAATTCCTAAGAAATCCTTCTCACTGGACAAGTTCTTTACAAACCTTATCCGACTTAGGTATGAAAAATACTTTCGATACATTTTGTAAAATCAGAATGGTTAAAAATGTTAGAGTTGTTACACTATTGCTTGATTTTGAGAGTAGTTAATGGCCAAGATTTACGAAAAGAGATTTCAATTATCAATTCAAGACAAAAGGGTAAATTCAAAGAGTAAGGTAAACAAATAAGGGCAGAATGGCATGACGGATGCTAGACTAATACCGACAGAAATAAAATACGAGAAGTGTCCAAGTGTACAATAACCGAGCAATGGATGAGTCTAAAAACAAGACTTGGCATCTTTATTTAACCTTAACCAACTGTACATTATTGTATATTCCACTGACCAGTTAGTTGAAATATTATTGGAAGATCAAATACAGGTCTAACACACTTGAAACACCTTGAAGATTGGAAATTTGGGAAAAACAGAGGTGGTGTCGCAACATGGCAACCTTGTGTCGCAACACCAAGGACAAAATTGAAGGAGTTACGAAAATCATCTTGACGTCACGACATAGAACCTCCATGACGCGACACAATAGACAGACTGCCCAAATTTTTAAACCTAAAAACCAGAGATGTCGTGACAACAGAAAACAACCAGGGATGTCGTGATAGGATCCCTTGTGACGTGACATTGTTGTAATTTTCTGCAGGATTGACTCGACTCATTCACGCAACTCGAATGCATACCCCTTATTTTACTCGGTTTTTAAACCTAAAAATCGCTGATTTTTAACTGAAAATACACTTTAAGCCAACCTCTAATCCTTTCTTAAACACTAAAACACTCTAAAAACTCTTAACATCCCCAAATTTGTTTTCATCAAAACCTTAAATCCCCAAATCTCCATTTCCAATCCTCAAGCTTTATTTGAGCGAAAAATCATTAACCATTTGAATAGGAAGCAGCAAAAGATTGCAAGAAAGTTACGGTTAAGTGTTCCTTTACCCGTTTTACTATTCTACCAACTACTATGCATTTTTATTATTTTAAAACTAAGTATTGGAAAATGCTGCATAAGAAGAGTAAGAAATCTAAGGTCTAAGAAACTCTGGTGGTTTCGAAGCTAAAAAAATTCCATATCCCAAATGTCGAGAAATATTTTATTGAATTATATGCACAATCGCTTATACAAGGGTAAGGGTTCGAACCCTTAATGGTTCTATGTACCTCAAAATCATTTCTTGGACATTTCCAATTCATAATAGTAGAAATCTTACTCGAATCAACTCGAAATCACATGACGAAGAAATTCAAATTCTTTAAGCCAAAACTCACATTTACTAAACTTTGCGTGCAATTGTTTCTAACATAAAGTCTGTAATACAATTTTCAGCTACTGAGCATGCTTAGACCTATTTCTAGAATAGATTAGAATATCAATGATGAATACAACTACGATTCTGTCAAGATACGGCTGAAAAACTCGAATCATTAAGTTCATAAATGTTATAGGGGCATTAGTCAATCCAAAAGGCATTACTAAAAACTTCTAATATCCGTAACGGTTTTCAATGTTGTTTTCTGTACATCAACATCTTTAACTCACAACTAATACTAGCCAGATCGAAGGTCTATCTTCGATAATACAGTAGCTCTTTTCAACAGATTGAATAAATTATCTATTTGAGGCAAAAAATATTTATTCTTTATAGTGACTTTATTCAATTGTTGATAATCGATACACAACTTCATCGACCCATCTTTCTTTTTCACAAATGGTACTGGGGCGCCTCAGGGTGACATGCTCAACTATATAAAACCTCAGTCAATCAATTCCTGCAATTGTGTTTTTAATTCTTTTACTTTTTCTGGAGCCGTTCTATAAAGGGAGATTGAGGTCGGAGCAATTCCAGGTATTAACTCTATAGCAAGTTTAATTTCTTGTTCTAGTGGCAATCCTGATAATTCCTCAGGAAATACATTAGTGAAATCACAAATCGTTGGTACCTGATAAACTTTCATTTCTGACACCCTTGAATCAAGAAAGTAAGCTGAAAATGTATCACGACCTTTCTTGATCAGTTTTTATGCAGACATGGTTGATATCACATTCGTAACAAAATCAGATATGTCATATTCAACAAAAATCAATTCAACACTTTGACATCTCAAATCGATTCGCTTCTACCGGCAATTCACTATTGCATCATGCAACGTCAACCAATCCATTCCTAGAATAATATCAATTTCATTAAAAGGCAGTAACATCAAATTAGCAGGAAATTCGTAATCTTGAACTTTCAGTGGACACTATTTCCAAATCAAGTCAACTATGATGCTTTGACCTAACAGATTTGTTACTTTAACAACATGTTCAGTTGACTCTACTGGTAAATTCTTTTTGGTTACTAACATTAGAAGTTGAGGTCTCTTCTTGTGCATGAATAGCGTAAGCTTTGGCAGGAGCTCGAGCTTCAAATTGAACTGTTGTATCTTTTGTTCCACCTCTACAAACTTCAACAGTGCCCCTACTTCTTGGTTGTCTTCTCTTGTAAAAGTATCTACAGGTTCCATATTCGAAAATCTATTCCGGTCAGATCGATTCATACAATTTTTTTGAAAATGGTCTAATTGATCCACAAATGAATCAAGATCCGTCTTTCAGCCTGCACACATCGAAATTATTTCTTCCGTAATGATTACATTCAGGTCTATTTGAATTTCATACACTATCGACACTAGCTATCAAAGTCATCCGTGGTCTCAAATTACTCTGCTTCATTTGGTCCTTTCAAGAAAATCCAGATTGTGTTGAAAAATGGCTATGAGCTTCTTTCACTTTCTTTGGCAGGGGAACAGCAAATGATCTGGATGTATTTCATTTGTTAAAGTCTCAAACTCTCATATCATTTTGTGTCTTATTATTAAAGATTTTTTCCATCTTCTAAACCCAATCAGATAAAACTACGAATTCACGCAATTCCATTGCATGCACTAACATTTATATCTCATCGTGCAAACCGTCTTCAAAGCGAATACACATCTCTTCCTCAGTCGGCAAAAATCTCACGAGCATATTTACTGAGCTGAACAAACTCTCGCTCATACTCAACAACTAATCAGTTCATTGCTTCAACTTAAGGAATTCCTTCTTATTGTCTAAATATCGCTTATTAGTGTATTTCTTTCTAAATTCAGTTCGAAAAAAGTCCCATTTAACCTTGTCTTTCGATACCACAGTTGTTAAAGTTGACCACCAGTAGAAAGCTTCTTAGTTCTCAAATAATCCTTGGGAGGACATAACATTTCATCCAAAACTTTTTGTGTAAGTTGTAATCAATACTCAACTCTGGCAGGATCATTATCCACTTTACCGAGGAACTCTTTGGCCCTACACTTTCAAATTTTATGAATAGTAAGCCTATAAATATTTTTGCAAAACTAGGCTTTGAAGATGATGGGGTCCCGAGGTGAGCACGTGTAGGGGTGGAGGTTGTTGAGCTGCAAAATGTAATCGGAAAACATTTCATTCATCATTTAGAGAAAGGTAACATGAGCTTCATCTCCAGGTCCTTAAGACACAAGCACACTTCGAACAACTTCTTATTCGGTGGTTGGAACATTACTTTTAGCCTCGTTTAAAATGACTCGATTGGATTTACTTGGCATCTCTTATCTATAAGAAAACAAGTCAAAATGGATCAGGAGTCATCACACTATCACATATTATAAAGTGGCATATATTTCTAGACTCAATACATACTACATTCAATCTTAAAATCGACAAAATTGTGCCTTTGATACCATTACATGTAACACCCTACACTTGTTCCGATCGCTGGACCCAATCTATAAGATGCTACTATAATTAACAATAATTATCACCTATGAATTCGTCTTTAATATTTAATCAAACATCAAAGTATTCAATAATATAAGAATAATATGATTTATAACCAAAATTGAGTCTCAATTGAGCTTATAAAAAGCTCTTAAACTGAGTCAAAATCAATTCAAGACTAATTCAAAATTTTTACAAAAAGCTAGGTAAAAAGGCCAAACAGAGGTCACACGATTGTTTAGCCAGGCCGTGTGGAGCTAAATACATGGTTGTGTACCTAAACTGTGCAACAAACCGAAGTCGTGTATAATAGGGTCACATGGTCGTGTCGCCAAGCCGTGTAATAGATTGTGGTCGTGTAAACTGGAATCACTCGACCGTGAAACTTATTGAGGTCATGCACACCAATCACCTCCGAAATCTTACAGACCACACAGTCATGCCACTAACCTGTGTGTGGCACACAGTCATGTGCTAGGTCGTATGTGCTAAAAAGATACCATACAAGGAAAGTTACAACTCCAAACATTCAAATATACCATTCTTCAACCTGTTCTAATAGACCAAAAACATGCCAAGAACACAACTTGAATCATCCATCCTAAGTGCCAAAGTAATATACCGCATTATGCACCATAATTTATCAAGATTAAATCAACCATTCACACCAAGTATGTCCAAATATTCATATCATACTTTCATAACCAAATTATCATTTTCAAGTGCCAAATTCAACAAGCAAAAATCACCATAAGTACCAAAACATATCTATACCATCACATGCCATAACTGACCAAAAAAATCGTTAAGGCTTACATCTATACATAGAGTTCACATAAAGATGGCATAAAACATTATTCAACTACTTATATACACATTGTCATTAACCTATTTACACGCCACTTATAACCAAACAAAATGAGTAAAAATCCACCAAAACAATTGACGAATAGCGTGAGCTCCAAAGAAAATCTAATTGACGACACGATTTCCAGCAATCTACAAGGAAGAAAAACAAAACAAGGTAAGCTTACTTAAAGCTTATTAAGTTCGTATAATTTAAACACAACGTACCTCTCATTTAAAATCTTACTAATTGAAATAAAGATAATAACTTAGTATTTCTTGTCACCTTACGCATTCCCTACCATACCAAAATGGTTAGTCATGATCACCAAGACATATAGATAACATAATACACATGACATTCAAAATTCATTTCATGAATAACATCTTATACCATAGCTCTTCATTTCAATTCATTTTCATAAATTGTTTTTCCTCAAGAACTATAGTAAATTAACTTCAGATACTCAGGATAACTTTACTCTCGCGAGCCATAAACTGGGACATTAACCATTACTCGATGCTGCTCACACAAGCTGCGGAGAATCCGCAACAAATGTTGGATCTCAGCCATCGGTATGGTATCCATCACCGGTACATACTACCTGATCAATATAAACATCGGCACATAGTGTCTGATATACTATGAAAATTGGTACAAAGTACTTGATAATATAGTCATCGGTACATAGTACCTGATAAATTTAAACACCGGCACATAATGCTTGATAAACCCTAATGACATATCATTTATATCTTAATAATTCACTAAGTTCACATGGGCCTTAATTCAATTCTCATATACTTTCCATCATTATAACATAGTCTCATATTCAACATGGCCAATTACATTCCATAACATCTCTCAATTCATTCCAAAAACATATAATTACCATACTTTACGATTCAGTCCTTCAATCTCAATTTCAATGTTTATTTCAAAACAAATCATGCCAACACATATATACGTAATAAAAATATAAAGAAGTATTATTTAAAATAAACCTAATATGACCTTACCTAAACAAAACAACAACAAACACAACACCGAGGACTATTCAGTAATTTTTCTTTTTTCGCATTTATTGATCGGTTGATTCGTTTCTTGATCTATATAATAATTTAACCCACTTAACATTTCCAAATACCTTATAATTTCTAAACATATGAATATGAACCTTTTAATAACATTTTACTATATTTCTCTAAACTTTTACCTTTTATTCAATTTAATCTTTAAAATTGAAACTTACATATTTTTCAAAATTAAGCCAAAGTTCTTAAAGATGAATTCAATTTCATCTCTTAGAAACTCCCAAACAACTAAATTTATAATAAATTCATACCAATTTCATCATTTTAACATTTAAGTCCCTAAACTCAAACTAACCAAATTCACTTTACAAAATAGTCCTATTTCAACATCAAGCTTCAAACTAAACCATTAACATTAAAAAAGCTTTACGAGTAGTAATGATAACTTTTCAAAACTTTGACAGTATTACTAAATAGTCCCTAGGTTAGCTAAATTAAGCTACAAATATCAAAAACATAAAATTTACTAAAACAAACTTGAAGATCACTTACATGCAAGGGACTAGAGTTGGTCGAATTTCCAACCTTTCAAAAATGGTGTTTTCTTTGGTTTTTTGGTGGAGGAACAAGAATTTGTTTTAATTATTTTAACATATGTTTAATTATAAACAATTATTATAAAACACATATTTTCAACTTAGTTCAACCACTAATTGTCTAAAAACATTAAAAGGTGTCTAATTACCATTTAAATCCTTAAACAAACATTAATCATGCATTTTAGCTAATAATAATCAATAGCAATTAACTTTTATGTTTTTTACGATTTAGTCTTTATTCCCTAATTAACTATTCAAATATCAAAATTTTCAAACCAAACTTTAATATGACCCTCTAATGACCTCGCAAATATTAAATAAATAATATTTACTGACTCACTGGTTGAAATTATGGTCTCGAAACCACTATTTTCAACACCACTAGAAATAGGTTGTTACAGATGTTTTACTTCTCGAAACCACGAGATCTAATGGTACTTGCACATGGAAATAAACAAACCGTATGCTAAGCAATAAGGCTCAGTAGTACTTCCGTGATTTAAATAAACAGTACAATAAAAATAAGACATAAAAAATGCAATCAAAATGTGATTTAGTAGTAAACAAATTCAATTTACAACTCATGTTTCATGTGCCAAAACTTATACTATATTTCATTTGACATAACATGTGAACATATCATACTGTATTTTTCATCATCATGTCACATTCACTTATGTATCATAGCATGTTACAAGATTCATAACTTTTTCTCATTTCTATTTTGAATACACTAATTCATTTTATACTCATATCGGCCCTCAAGGCTTATTTAACCGTTCACATGATCTTTCACATTCTATCTTTTGTCACTCTAACATTTATATACATGATACAACATTTTCTATTAACATTTCATATTAATTGGTATATGTTTTATGGTCCCTATTAACCGATCACGAATTTAAGATGGATACAGAATCATCCAACCAACACTCTACTATATCTGGCACCCAGTGCCTCATTGAAATGTTCGAAGTATAATTTGCACTTCGTGCCTTATCGAGATAAACCAAAGTAATGTGTGCTCCACACTTTATCGGAATGTCGAAAGTATAATTTGCGCTCTATGCCTTATTGGTATAAACCAAAATATAACCCTGTACACTAATCCTATAGCATGCCAATTTTACCCGACTCTACTCGAGACAGTTAATAAGGAAATCAATGATCCAAAAACTTATATATTCATTATCACATATCATAGTTTCATATAATACTCATTTGTACCATGCTAATCTCATCTCAGTTCAATTCACAACATTTCATATTATCTTATACAAATCGAATCATGAGACACGTAGGATGCTTAACTCAAATAAGCTAGTTTATGATAAGACATATATATAATTCAAATCATAAAAGTACAAACCGTAATAGTTACTTGTTTATGACTCTCACCTTTCCTTTCTCTCGGGACGACCTGATGTTGTCTTTAGCTACATTCAATAATTCAATTTCAAAAATAGTATTAGTTTCCACTCAATCACATAAAATACATATAATCAAACATATTTTACATTTTATCCATTTTAGTCCCTATATTCGAAATACTCATTTTTTTCGATATTTAACATTAGATCAAAATTTGATTTCACTTTTAATCTATAACATATTATCATAACAATTTTCAATTTAAATTTACTCCCTAATGTCACAAAACTAATTATCAAGCCTAGTTAGATTTCTACTTAATTCCAACACATTTCTTTACTTTTCAACTCAATGCTAACATGCTCAAAAATCATAGTTCAATTTCTCATCAAGATCAAGCTCAATTTCATCAATACCTTTTAATAGTAACTTGATAAATATTTAGTAATTGAAAAATCTAATACATGGGTAAGCTTAATCAAGCTTACATGATCATGAAAACATAATTTGTAAATAGAGAAAAAGAGAAAATTCTTTCTTTTTCTTCATATCTGGATAGAAAATACTTGGGGAAGCTGAAGACTCATCTCTTTCTCCCCATTATTTAATATTTATACTAAGATTAAGGATTTAATTAACTTAACTAATCATGATTAATCCACTTAATTAAGGCATACATTTGTTTATTAATTTCAATTATGAAAACTAAATGATATTAATCATTTAGGTCATTTGGATAGTTACTAACTAGGTCCTCAAGCATTTTCTAGATTAAAACTCAATAGTGATTGAAGTTTTACAATTTAGTCCCTAAACTTTAATTAACGAATTTCTTGGTTTAAGTTCTTACCTATTCTTTATATATTTTCATAATAAATCTGTAAATCCTCCTATTATAATCTCACAGACTCGGATTATGGAATTGGGTTCTAAAATCATATTTTTTGACACCAGCTAAAATCAAGTCATTACAGAAGCTATTAGGTTCTTCCATGCTTTATATTCAATTGAGTATTCGATTGTTGGTAGGTTTCCAATGGGTAATATCTTTCTCACAATTCGTACTTTTGAATATGAAATATTACAGTGAGAGATTTCGAGAGAGGAAATTCAAACAGCATTATTTGCGATGCATCAGTCAAAGGCACCTTGCATCGATGGATATCACACAAAAAAATTTTGACTCATTGGGAGATTGTTGGTGAATCAGTGATTTCGATGGTAAAGGATGTTTTTAATGGCAACCTGCTTGATGAGATGCTTAATAAAACTTTGATTGTGCTTATTCCGAAAGTTGCTCATCTTGAAAGATATTCACAATTCAAGCCTATAAGCTTATGTACAATTCTTTATAAATTGGTAAGAAAACAATTGTGAATCAGTTAAAACCTTTGATGCCTTTTTTGGTAAGTGGGAATCAGACTAAGGGTCCATTTGTTTACATGTAAAAGGTGTTATGAAAAATGTTTTATTCATTTTCTTGTGTTTGTTTCACAGGAAACAGCTTGGTCAACGAAAAATGATTTACATGTCAACGTTAAAATAAACCCTTTTTCCTGTAAAATGACCTACCCTTTTGAAAAGCGTAAGTCATTTTCCGAAAAAGAGCTTTTCTATAGGTGATTTTATTTTTATATAAAAATTAATTTAAATCAAGCTTAATATTATTATATTGATAATAATTTTTATTTTTTAAAATATTTAAAATTAGTAAAATATTAATATAAAATATTATATTTTTTCAATATTATTAAATATACATATTTAATTATTTATATTTAGTCATATAATAAATTATTAATATAATTAATATAATTTTTGTTTTAATAAATTTTAAAAATAATAATTTTAAATAAATCTTCACATATTATTGAAAATATTCAATATTAATGTTTTAATAATAAATATTTATTACAATTATAAATATATTAATAATAAATGTTTTGTAGTATAAAGGTTAAAATATGTCATAAATCTATGTATTATTCACAAATTTGTAATTTAATTTTTCTAAATTTGTAATTTAATTTTTTTACTTTTATTTTCAAGAATTTAGTCCCTCTACTTTTTAGATTTGAAAATCAAGTCCAGTTCTTGACATTGTTAAATTTTTTTTCCAATTTTGTTGATGTCTCATTTTTAAATAAAAATACTCACTTAGTAGTCATGTAATTAAAAAATGACGTTGTAATAAACCTAAATTTAAGAAAATATTATTAGTATATGCAAAAACAATGTAAAATATAAATTTATAGATATAAAATAAACTGAATTAAACAATGAAAAGATAAGAAAATCTCAAATGTATGTTTGTTACATTAAAAACAGCTTTTATGAAATATTTTTAAGAAATCTATCAAAAAACAGAAATATTTTACAAAAATTTATCTAAACAACAAAAAATATTAACTTTTTTAGGAAAGTAAATCATTTTCCAAAAATCATTTTTCGAAAGTCATTTTCAGTGAAATAAACATACTCTAACTTTATTTCATTCTACCAGAAATGTTGTATTTATGATAATTTTACGTTTCTTTTTTTTGTAATTTTTTAAAATTTTTTCCTTAAGTTACAACAAATAACATGTTTTAACAAAAAAAAAATAGTTTTTTTCATTTCATTTTTTCTGTTACAGTGATAAAAGGAAAATCTTAACAAATTTTTATTCTTCCCTAAGAAATTACTTTACTAGAGAAATGCATCAAATTATTATTAAAATAAATTATTACAAGCTTAAATTGTTGTGTACGAAATACAAAATAAAAAATAAAAAATAAATTATACTAGGATAATTTAATAAAATGTGTTTTTAGATAATTTTATATTCAATTAAACAAATAACAAAAGTTTATATCTAATCAAATAAATCAAATATACTTGATAATGTGCTAAATAATTTAAAGGGAGAAATTCACTCACATCGGTGTAAAACTTTACACATTTCCATAACCTTTTTTACAACTAATATTTTAGCAATCTAATAGTTGATTTTATTAATATACTTGTATTTTTTGTGTATATAAATTTTCAAATTGATCGAATATATCTATCATATTGATCTAAAATATTATTTTTATTAATATATATATGTTTAACAATTCAATTTTTTTTTACATAAAACATAGAGTTAGGCATTTTTAATTTACTCAAAATATAACATGCATAATTTATATAAATGGAACATAAAATATGACGATTGAATTGTTAAAATATTAATCAAAGAAAAAGTTATGAAAATGTGTAAAATTACTTGACTTTTACACCGGTATAAATAAATCGTTTATCATAATTTAATATTTAGATAATTCTATTAACATAGATAATTTTATATTCTAAAAATCAAAACTCCCCCTTAAAATGTTTTTGGATTCCTTCCTATGAATAAAAAAAATGGTTAATATTTGGTACACTGATATTATATTTTTTTATTTCACAAGCAGTCCTAAAAATTGTCAAGTGTTTTTTTTTTAATATTTATTTTTAATATTTTATTGAGTTAGTATTTGATATACTGAGAATGTATTTTTTTATCCCGCAAGTAGTCCTAAAAATTGTCATGTGTGTCCTTTTTTAATATTTTACTGAATTAATATTTAGTATATTGATAGTGTACTTTTTTTTATTCCATAAACAATATTAAAGAATTAAAAATGTACCAAATATTTATACTCCTACAAGACACTTATCAACTATTAACTTACTTATAAAATCTAAAAACTTTACCCAGAATATAATAAACAAAAAAATAATAAGTATTATTATCGCAAAATTTGATGAATAATAACTTTGTTATATAAAAGTAGACGTTGGAATTAATTTGACGAAGATCATGTTTTTGGATTCTGTACTATTTGCATTCTTTTATTAAATATTCAGGATAATGACTTTTGCTGTTACACCATCATTTGATTTATGACAAAAGAAAAAAAAAAAAAAGGATCGAACTATACATGCAATATATAAATATCTCTCCCAATTGCTATCTTACAGGCCAAGATGTGATCAACTTGCAACATCTTTGATATATATTAATTGCCAAATTTAGAATGGAAGCTACAAAATATCAAGATGAGTGTATTACTTACTTGACTTCATTAAGAGAATCAACTATTCCTAGCAAAAAAATGAGTGGACTGAAATAATCTATTTCACAGTCATTTAAAGGCGTAATATATTTTATTTTAAAATTTAAGAAAAATAGGTTTTGGTGAAACTGAAGTTTGATCCAATATTCATACGTGGGTGGGAGGAAGAGAAAAGAGTAGCTAGTGGTGGCTAAAATGGCTAATGCGCGTGCTTTGGGAGCTTAATAATAAAGGGACAAAAAAGCATAGATATATGATATTGATGGCAAAGATTTTCAAGCCACAAAATCATTTCGATTATCATAATTTTTCCACTTACAACTTGGGAACAACCAAAGAGCTGCATTTATTTATTTATTTCATTCTCACCCCCATCCTATATATTTCACACACAATGAGCAACCCATCAATTTCAAATATATGTACTATTTTCATATATATCATTTCAGCAATCATGCCTTTTCTTACAATTATTCTTATGCCCAAGTGATGTAATGATTTTAAATATACGAAAAATGAAGTTATATAATTTTAAAAAAATTTATGTTGGAGTTGATGCAGAATAAGTGGGTGGGGTTGCAACCCTAAGTAAAAGAAACCATAAAAAAATGGGAAAACACAAGGAAGCACACGCGTGGTAGTGTGGGTTCTGCTGTCTCTACCCATCTTGGAAATTATAATTTTATACAGTAGAATATATTAGGAGGCCGCATAATCCCCACTTTTCATGCTTTCTGTTTAGAATATGAATGTTATTTGTTGAATATAGTTTTGTATGTCTTATGCCCTTCTCCTACTATATCTCGCTACACTTACGCTTACGGGAATACATACATTTCGTCATAACAGGTCAAATTTCTAACACCAAAGTTTTATCTAATCCCTTCCAGTTGACTCAACAATATTTTTGACTAACTTTATGATCACCTGCACTTACGGAATAAAAAACTTAATAGTTAAGATGCATGCCAAACCTATTTCACTATATAAATATCCCTTTTCAATATCAAGGCATGAATATTAAAAGCCACACTCAATACTTTGCAAAAGTACCATTTTAATTTCTTTTAAATCACTATTTTTAGTGACTCTCCACATTACATACCATATGACCACACATTTTAGTGGCTTTAATTTCTACACTATTTATAGTCTGAACTCTCCTCTTTAGATTGTCCAACATCTTGTATAACTATATTGTTATAAAAATTGACGCTGTCTATGGAACCTGACAAAAACCTATGACTTTACCTTCTGAAGGCTATAGTCTCTAGGAGTAAGAAGTCCAAGAAACCTCCCAGGACCAATACTAAGGTGGATCAGGATACTGGGATCAAAACGACATGGTATAAGCTAAATTGTTTCAAGTATGTTGTCAACGTCGAATATAAAATGGCATTTTTCAGTTAATTGATAGTGAAGGCTAATTAGGCTGTTAATTTGGGTTTTATATATATATATATAAAGTCAAGCTACAAATTAAGAGAAAAAGAATTACATCAACAAACCCTAGTCATTAGGGAATCAAGAATGAATCTTAACCATTTTTCCCCTATAATGTTGACTAATTGAATTGTTAAAATGACTTAGAAAGTGTATTTACCTATGCAATTAGCTCTTGATCTTTTGTGGTGATGTCCGGTCCTTTTATATGAATTCTTAATATGTTTTAATGGAACCAAAAGAAACTATAATGATGAAAAAGAAAATTTTAATCTACCAAAAAGTATTAAAAAAAAGTTACCATGAGTGGAAAAAAAAGAAAGATAAACTTTTAATTTCACTCATAAATAAAAATTTAACCGGGAGTTTTTAGGAGTTTCATAAAATGAAACAAGAAAAACTCTTAAAAAGCTAGACAAAATAATGCAGGAAGTCACTTCTACTTTTAGGTAGGGCCGTAAAGGAATCGAGTTTGAATGAATAAATTTTTGTTTATGTTCGTTTGTTTATTTTTAAGCTTGCTCGTGTTTAGTTTGTGTTTGTTAATAATTTTAAATTTTTGTTCATGTTTGTTTATTTAAAATTATGTGTGTTCATGTTTCTTTGTTTAATGTTTACGAACATGTTCATTTAACTTAATCGAACATGTTCACGAACAATGTTAAAAAATAATAAACAAACAAACAATTAATAAATATATACATACACACACATATATTGTTTTGATATAAAATAGTCAAATATAAATATTAATAATTATATATAAATGAAAAAAATACAAACCAATATAATTTTATTAATATATACTAATGGAATTTTTATAAGAAAATATTGTTAATAAATAAATGAGCCATAAACGAGTCAATAAACGAACTTGTTCGTGAACATAAACGAATCAAACACACCTCTGTTCATGTTCGTTTTTTATTAAAAAAACATAAAAATTTTGTTCATATGCGTTTATTTAACTTAATAAACGAATATAAACTAATGAGAAACATACAAAGAACTCAAGTGAACAAGAGCACAATCCATAGTGATGGGAAAAGTTCAATATTATTTTATAAAACTGAATACCAAGACATGGTATTTAAACACAATTTGTCACCTGATAACTAATTATAACAACCTTAACTGGCAAGCCCTAACTGCTAACTGCTATTACAATTTTCATTCCTTAACATGCCTTCATCATGGAACTACTCTTAATAGTTGTTGTTTGTTCAAACTTTTGCAACAACTTTAATATAAGATCTAAATTTTGCAAATAAAGGGGCTAATAAAGGTTTGGGAAACACATCTGCTACTTGTTCCTATACTGGAACATGCCCCACACTTAGCTTTCTAGCGGCAACTTTCTCACAAACAAATAACAAATCTAACTCGACATGCTTGAACTTCGAGTGCAACACTGGATTAGCAGATACATTAACTGTTCCTGAGTTATCACACCACATTACTGTCTTTCTTGAGGTAGAAACATGCAACTCAGACAACAGAGACTCTAGTCAGACCATTTCTATAACAGGGTGAGCTAGCCCTCTATACTCAGCTTCTGTAGTCAACCTGAAGATAATTTGTTGCTTCTTGGATTTCCAAGCCACAGGATTACTCCCAAGGAACACACAAAATCCTGTAGTAGACCTCCTATCATCCACATCAGTTCCCCAATTTGCATCCAAATAACCAACCAAATCCAAGTTGACAACTTTTGTAAAGTAAAGTCCATAGTCCACAGTGTGTTGAAGATACCTGAGAATACGTTTTACAGCCTTGAAGTACTGGTCAAGAGGCTTATGCATGAATTGATAAACCTTATTGACAATAAAAGTAATGTCAAGTTTGGTGATGACCACATACTGAAGAGACCCACAATGCTTCTATATTCAGATTCATTCTTTATTGCACTACCAACATGTTAAGACAAGTTTGTTGAAGTGGCCATGGGTGTGGGACATCCTTTTGTCTGATCTATTAGAGCCTTTTTGAAAAGATCAAGAACATATTTATGCTGACTTAGAAACAACTTATCAGTGGTAGTTGTTACTTGAATACCAAGGAAGTAACTTAGAGGCCCCAAATCTTTTAATGGAAACTGGGAATCAAAGGTTGAAACAAAGTTATCTATGCTACCTTGATGATTTCCAGTGACAATGATGTCATCCACATACACTAGGACATAGAGAAGCACACCCTCAGCTTTCCTAATGAAAAGAGAACCATCTGACTTAGCCAAAACAAACTGTGAAGCAAGCAAGAAATCTCTTAGCTTGGAGAACCATGCTCTGGAAGCCTATCTAAGACCACACAGTGCTTTCTTCAATTTGCACACCAAAGGTTGTTCACCATGCTACTACTCAAAACTAGAAGGCTGAACCATATAAATTTCTTCAGACAAGTTGCCATTAAGAAACGCATTGTTGATATCCACTTGCCTTATCTACCATCCAAACTTCACATCCAATGTTCAGACCACTCGAATCGTTGTTGGTTTCACAAGTGGGCTAAATGTTTCTTAAAAATCAATACCTACTTCCTAAAGATATCTCTTAACTACCAAACATCCTTAAGAACTGGAGGAAGCTATAATAAAGTAATGTTTAAATCTCTTTACTGGTAAAATTTTTGAGGACAAAAATTCTTTAAGGGGGAGAGTTGTAACAGCCTAAATTTCGTAAAATTGGAATAGTGGTTTCGAGACCACAAATTCGAGCCGAAAATAAAATTTATTTTTATTTTATTATATGGTACATAATATGATAGAAATGACATGTGAAAATTTTGATAAGAAAAATTTATCGATTATGTGCTCAATTACGAGAAGGACCAAATCGCATAAAATGCAAAAGTTGAATTGTAATAGCTAGAAGGATTAAATAGCTATGGAATTCAAAACTTGAGGTCCTTATATGGTAATTAGACCATTAAAGAAAAGTTAGTACATATTTTTGGATGATTCATCCATGGAAAATTAGAAAAAGGCTAAGGACTAAATTGGAAATCAAAATTATTAAAAGATGATAAATTATTAAATAGAAATAAAAATAATTTTTATCATATTATTTCCAAAAATAATACATGGAAACCCTAGGAAGAGAGAAGAAACTTTCATGGCCAAATTGGGTAAGTTTCCTTGGCCCGTTTTTAGTAATTTTGATATTTTTGAAACCGGGATAGCTTAATCTATCTATTTGGGGGATCAATTTGAAAAGTTATCAAAGTATGGAAAATGGGTCATGGATGTATATGCTGAAAATTAGAAATTTATGGTAGAAAATGAAAGGTTGTTGATAGATAAAAAAACTTTTACAAAGTGATTTTTGATGAAAACATGATTTAGGGACTAAAATGTAAAGTTGTGAAATTGAAGAAAAATATGGAATTTTTATGTTGCAAGTTTTGTAATGGGATTTTGGTTAGACTTGGAATGGGGAGTAAATTGCACAAATTTTATTTTCCGAGTCTAGGGACGAAATGGGAATTTATGGAAAAGTTAGGGGCAAAATGGTAACTTTTTCTAGGATGTAAATTGAGTTTAAATGAGTATGAAATATGAGAAATTGATGTAAAATTTACTCGTATGGATTCGGATAGACCAAACTTGGAGCTAGAACAAGGAAAGAGGAAAATGTCGGATTAGTAGATTTTATGTATACAAACATTGTCGTCGAGGTAAGTTCGTGTAACTAAATTGTATATGTTTTTATGCTTGAACTAAATGTTTTGTTTTTGAATTGTATAAATGCTATAAATATGTGAAATGATCACATACTCGTTAAAGCCCGATAAGTGAAAGTGCCCGATCAATTATAATGCCCAACAAATGATAAATGATAAAAATGTGAATTTTATGCTTAAGTCGAATGTGAAAATTTGAATTTCATAAATGCATAAATATATGAGATTGACCACATGCTTGATAATGCTTGAAAGATGCTAAGTTTCGTTTGAATAAATGAAAAATTCGATGGATATGTGATTTCCCGAAATGAATGAGGTCCTGTATTTGTTGCAGACGGGATTTAGCTCAGACAAGTAATCCTATTGATCTCATGATAGAAAGGATTTAGCCCGAACAGGTAATCTTGATATTAGTCCTCTCGAGCATATGTCATAAAAAGATTTAGCTTGGACTGGTAATCCTGTTGTGTACATGTGTGGCTCGAGAGTGTACTCTCTGATATAGTACCTTATGGGTACCATTGGACATGATTTGATGAATCCTGATTCATACGCCTCAAGTGTATTACCTACATATCCATTGATATTCCGAATAAATTCAACAGGTGACAATTCCATACATGAGAAGATATAAATGTTAAAATGAGTTATTACACGTATCCGTCTCAAATACAAGAAAATGATGATACATGACAAATGATATATGAAAACTTGAGATGATGATATTTGTATATGGACTTTATTGGATGAATATATGTTCATTCTTGATTATGGACTTGTACACCTTGAGTGTACTAATTGTGACCTTGATTTTCCAAGTAATATGAGTAAAGTTCTGACATGAAATGATCTGAACTCGAAATGAAATAGTATGAAATTATACTTGTAATAATGAGATGAATTATGCATGTCGAATGAATACATGTTGTGGAAAGCGTATGTGGTTGGAAACTTGATTGTTGTTGAGCCCATATATGTTTTGATGTTATTATGAAAAATATGACTAACAAGGGCAATGAGGATATGTTTAGGGCTTGAGGTCAAATTGATTGAATATGACTAACATAGTTACCTCGAAATAGAATGAATGGTAAGTTAAATACCATGTTATACGAACTTACTAAGCATTTTATGCTTACTTAGTTTTATTTCCCTATTTTAGAGTAAATCAGAAGCTCGTTGGATTGGAAGCTTAGCGGAGATCACTCAAGCTATCCATCAGTCCATGTCGGCACAATATGGTAAAGCAATTATGGTTATAATGGCATGTATAAGTTTTATAGGCCATATTAGCATGTAAATGATAATGATGTTTGTAACCTAGCCATTAGAATGGCTAGTAATGGCATGTTTTGATGTACTTGTAATGTCATACTATGGTAGTTTCAAAATGTTAAGAAGTTGATCAAATTATGTCTAACATGTGGGCTAAACTAAGGTAAGATTGTGAACATGTATGCATGCAATGATGTGCCATATGAATGATGGAATTTGCTAAATTTGAATGCTTGAATTGGTTGGTTTATGGATGTGAGTTTAAGTGCAGGGCATTGATGTGAATTTGGGTGAGAAAGGGAGCTAGAAATGGCTTTATTTTATCCACATGGGCAGACACACGAGCATGTGTCTAGACCGTGTGTGACACACGGCTAGGTACATGGGCGTGTAGTTAGGTCGTGTGTCCCCTGCACTTAAATTTTGAGAAACAAAATGCTCAGAATTGAGCATACGGGCAAAAACACGGGCTTGTGTCTCTGCCGTGTGTACCACACGGCCTAGAATACGAGCGTGTGTCTTGGTCGTGAAACCTGCACCTAATTTTGAATTGAATTATTTAACCATATGTCCTAGCACACGAGCGTGTGGCATGGCCGTGTGCACAAGTTAGAGAGTTACACGGGGCTGAACACGGCTTGCAGCACAGGTGTGCCCCAGGGTCACACAGGCATGCCCCTTGGGCCACACGGGCGTGTAAGCCCTGTAACTTGGAAAAAATTTAAAAATTTCACAAAAGTTCTTAGGGTTCTCGATTAAGTCTCGATTCAAATTTAAAGTTCATAATGGACCTCGAAGGCCCATTTAAGGGACGTTACAAATGAATTCGGAATTTGAAAAGTAACTTGCATGATTTATTTGTAAAATGTGCTAAAAGTTTCGGTAATGCTCTAAAACCCTGTTCCGACGACGGATACGGTTTAGGGGTGTTACAAAACAAATTAACACCAGAAGCCATACTTGAGTTTATATGAGGATCTGCAACATGTAGAGATAAGTTTGGAGTAGGAGTAGAACGAGCGGAACTACTATTTCTATATTTATTCCCTGGTGAGATGCTATCATCTTGCCTCAATCTCATATCAATGGACTCCAAAGGAAGATTACCAAAATTTGGAGTAGTAGACCCTGACACATCACCTGAATTCATTCGAGCTGAAATAGCAGGTACATTTGAAGCACCAGACTATTTGAAAGAAGAGACCACAACTAGAACCTGAGATTGTTGATGCTAGATCTTTGGCTGAGTTCTTGGACCAGTAAAACTAGCAAAAGGAAAAGATTCTTTATCAAACACCACATGCCTAGAGAAAAAAATCTTGTTAATATCATTAAGACATTTGTATCCTTTGTGGACAGGACTATAGCCAAGGAACATACAAGGCCTGGATTGGTATTGTAACTTATGAGCATTAAAGGGCCTGAGATATGGATAACATCTACATCCAAAAACCATTAAATGCATGTAGCCTGGAAGAGTTTTATGCAACATCTCATAGGGTGACTTACCATTGAGAACGAGTATAGGAAGTTTATTGATGAGATAAACAACACTGATGAAAGCATGAGCCCAAAGATACATAGGCACACTAGCTTAAGCTAACAATGTCAGGCTAGTATCAACCACATACTTGTGTTTCCTCTCCACCAAGCCATTTTGCTCAGAAGTATGAAGACAAGAAAACTTATGATGAATCCCCAACTAAGTGAGTCCCTTTGGAAACGAACGAAATTCTCCACCCCAATCACTTTGAAGTACCTTAATCTAACATCCAAATTGAACTACAACAAACTTCTGTAGATGAAGAAATTTGTCCAGGGCCTCAGACTTGCGTTTTATGATATACATCCAAGTCCACCAAGTGTATGCATTAATAAATGAAACATAATAAAAATTACCTTCAGATGCCACAGAAGCAGGTCCCCACAGATTAGAAACAAAAAGTTCAAAGAGAACTGAATAAACAGTAGTAGAAATAGGAAATGTAAGCTCATGAGACTTTCCAAGTTGACATGTTGAACAAGCCGAACTCAACTTACAACTCTTTGAAACAATATTACACTTTTGAAGAACTGTAGTGATAGTTTTATTACAAAGGTGACCAAGACGTTTGTGCCATAAATAAAAAACTGAACCAAAAAAAAAAAGGAGACCCCACCTGAGTAGTATGAGCAGTGGCTGGAGAAGAAGAAGAAACCTTAAAACCCTAAGTGCCTGATAGATTAAACTGGTACAAACCATCATGAATGCGGCCCACTAATAAGATCTCCTCTGTCTTGATATCATTCACAAAGCAATGGAACGGATGAAATTCAAAATAAACTTGATTATCTTTAGCAAATTGTTTAACAAACATTAATTTTTTGCAAACTCTTGGAACATGCAGAACATTTTTCAAATAAAAAACTCTACTTTCACTTGTAAAGAATGAGGAGCCAACATGAGCCACTGGTACAAACACACCATTCCTTATAAAAAGTTTGTTGTTACCTGTATATTCTACTACCTCCTGCAAATTATCCAAATCATTGGTAACATGGTTGGATGCTTCTGAGTCTGGATACCATACTTTTGTATTCAAGGAGCTTGTGGGAAACTGCCCTTTTGTGGAGACAATATTAGTTTGCAAACCAAAACTTTGCATAGTGTTTCGTTTGGGAACAACAATGAGAACCACCACAAGTTGAAATGGAGGAATCTTGAAACTGATGACAATTCACCTATATTGTCTAATCAAAAACCCCTTCAAAAGACTAATCAAATCTATAGTAGAACTTCTGTAGAGTGTGACCTATCCTACCACATACTTGGCATTGAGGTTTGTTATGGAAAAACCTTCTTCCTCTGCTTTTGCACAAAATTTCCTAGAACCACCACCCCTATAGAATGGTCTAGAACCTCGATTAAACTGCCTAGTGCTTTTATCATTATTACCACTGTGTTGAGCAACATTAGCCTGTAAAGGTACATTAGAAACAAAATCTTGTTGTCGAGCTTCACAATCAGTAAGCATCTCAGCAAGAAGATCAAGAGGGAGACACATTGCTGAAGCTACAACTCAAATTGACTCATACTCCGCTGACAGACACGAAATTTTCTAGAACCACCACCCCTATAAAGTGGTCTAGAACCTCGATTGAACTGCCTAGTGCTTTTATCATTATTACAACTGTGTTGAGCAACATTAGCCTGTAAAGGCACATTAAAAACAAAATCTTGTTGTCGGGCTTAACAATCAGTAAGCACAAGAGGGAGACACATTGCTGAAGCTACAACTCAAATTTACTCATACTCCGCTGACAGACACGAAATTTTCTAGAACCACCACCCCTATAAAGTGGTCTAGAACCTCGATTGAACTGCCTAGTGCTTTTATCATTATTACAACTGTGTTGAGCAACATTAGCCTGTAAAGGTACATTAAAAACAAAATCTTGTTGTCGGGCTTAACAACAGTAAGCATCTCAGCAAGAAGATCAAGAGGGAGACACATTGCTGAAGCTACAACTCGAATTGACTTATACTCCGCTGACAGACCAGCAAGAATGTGCTAATCTTTTCTTGCTCAGAAATAGCATTGCATGCAGCCATTAAGGTGTCATACAAACTTTTAATTTTGGCCAACTATTCTTTAATGGTTAACTGCCTCTTTTTTAGAGAATACAAAGAATGCCGTAGAGTAGAAATTGTCATATTAGACTTACTAGCAAACCGCCTCACAACTGTATTCCACACATCAAAACTCAATCGACGACTAGTGAGATGTACCAAAATATCATCAAAAATGGTGGACAATAACCAAGAAGCTAACAGCTTATCTTGTTGCTTGTGAATTAAGAAATCAGGATTATCAACAAGTTTACCATCTCTATCAACAACAAACTATGGAGGAATAGTAACAGTTCCAAGAACAAATTCATGCAACCTATACCCCTCAAGAATCAACATAACATGTTGTTTCCATTGAAAAAAGTTATGCTCACCTAGTTTTATAGTGTCATGCTTAGGAAACTATTGAACCTTTCTCAAAGAATCATAACCAAGATCGGAAGAAGAACCATCTACTGGTGCAGCTGTGTTGAACTATTGATGATTCTCTTCATTATTCACTACAGTAAAATAGGTTTTTAGCACCGTTTTTAGTGGCGTTTGGATCGAAAACACCGCAAAGGTTATACCATTAGTGGCACTAACAGAAAAACGCCGTAAAAGGTAAAGTATTAGCGGCATTTTTGCATAAACACCGCAAAAGGTAAAGCAATAGCAGCATTTTTCTCATAAACCCGCAAAAGGTAAAGCAATAGTGGAAACGCCGCTAAATGTAAAGCAATAGCGGCATTTTTCCTATAAACGCTGCAACTATTTTTTTAATTTTATTAAAACGGCACCGTTTTGATAGCCTTAGTTTTTTCCTAAATCAGATTCCTGAAATCCCTAAATTTTTCCCCAAATGTATTTTCCCCAAATCCCTTTGGTTTTTTCTCGAAATCATTTTCCCCAATCCTACCGTCGTGTAAGTTTTTATGTTTTTCATTCTGGTTTTTTTTTGTTAATTTTTTTCTCATCTTTCAAATCTTCGCTCAAATTTTTCTTGTTGTCTTTGCTCAAATCTCTTTGGTCTGTTATTATTTTGGTGATTTATTTTTACAGAATTTCAATCATGTCTTCGCTTAGCAGAGAACTTGTGTTCCTTATACTTCAAATTATCTGGTTAAGGAGGAATTGAAAGACACTATTCATAATTATGCTCTTTTGTTTGCACTCCTTTTTTTATTTTCTTTTTTTTTCTGTCTTTTTAGAATTTATATCTTTTAGGGGTTTAGGGTTTGTTCTATTATGTTATGTTATGTTATGTTTTTTGTTTTTGTTTTTGTTTTTCTTCTCTGGTTCTTGTTTATAGGAGAGAATATAATTGTTGTCTTATTTCTGCTACTAGTGGATGTTCATTAGTTCTTGATTTTGGTTCCTCCCTAATGTTTTATAGTTCAAATTTAGTTTATCTATGCTATTTTTATGGTTCTATGTTTTGTTGACCTAGTTTAGTATATTGTTGTTTCAAACTTTTTTTATGTACATAAATGTCTGAATACCCTATATAGATTAAATTTAGATATCTTCACAGTTGGTGGTCTTTGTTGATGCTATTCTACACTGAACCAATCTATCTCTAAGATTGGAAAATGATGAACATAAGTGCTGGTCTTCTTAGGAAATTTATTTAAGGTTAAATACCTTTTTAAAAAAATTTAGTATTTTTATCAAATTTTTCTTAAATTTTGTTAAATATATTGTTTGTCAGAAAAAATTGCTTAATATATATCATATGTTTATTAAATTTATAATAATTTACTTCTAAAATAAAGATGGTTGGGTTTTTAAAATACTGTTTTCAAAATATCCACCTACTCGAAAAAAATTTCATAAATCCCCCTTAATAAATATTTGTTAAGAATTTTTAAATAAAAAAATTTATCTATTTATTAAGATTTTGGGGAGGATATGCACTGCTAGTTTCTTGAAATTCTTCGTAGTTTATTGGATTCATTCACATTATCACGAGCTCAGGTGCCTACCTTTGATTCTTGATTTCTCTGTGCAAGTTTTATATTTTGGTAGATGGGAAATTTTATATAGACTTATGCCCAACCTAAATACCAAAATAATTGGGGTATATTACCTGGATCCTTTTCTTCTACCCATCATAGTTTAATATCATAACTTTTGGATCTAGCTTAACCGCTTTCTAACCCTTATCTTACTTTACTGCACAAGAATGTGGTGTTGTTCTTATTGCAGTTCTTAGAGAAGCAAAAACATTTTTCAAATTTGAATCCAAGCACGGTTGCAACTTAGATCTTCATGCATAGAGATATAGTTATTGAATAAGCTAAATATTGATAATTTGCTTGTGTCTATTTTCTCTATCATGTCTAACGAGCACAATCAAAACTTTAGTTGATCTTCTTTGTTTTGTTGATCACTGAGTGATTGTTATGATATAAGATGCTGGAAATCACGGCTGAAGAATGCTTGTCATGTGATTTTAATATCATGTGATTTTCATACCTTGTATCTGTGTTATCTTCCCATTTGGTATCCACAAAAGTTTGGAGTTTATTTATGCAGGTGTAAAAATTTTGGATGTTCATTTGTGATTTATTATATATATGTCTGCTGATTGTTGGAAATGTCGGAAAAGTTGAAAGTAAAAATAGCGGAAAGCTTGAAATTCTCTCAAGCATATGCGAATTGCTGTGTTCTGTAAAATTGGGCTTATAAACTAAAAATGTTAATTACCTTATCTTCATTGTTTTCAGGTGTAATTTTATCCTAAACAATGTTATAGAAAAAGTTTTGTTATTGACTCGGAGAAGGGAAAAATACTTAGTAGTTGCTGCAGTTCGCTTTGTTCGCACCATTCTCACTCATCATGTAAGTTAATTCACTCATAATTTTGCTATTTATACTCTTTTATTTTTCATTTATTTTATTATTTTCGCTATTATGGAGTTTCTTTTTATTCTTCTTGTAGCATCTCAAAAGTTTTGGGCGTGCTTTGCTTACCACAACACTAGTTGCTGGAATCGACTCTACCATCCAATTTGCAATTTCTAAGAGGTATGTATATTTAATTTGTTAAATTTAAATTACACATAAAATCATTAAATTATTGTCTCTTGCTTCGAATAATAATTTAGCTACTTAAAGTTATGTTTCTCTCCATTGCAACTTTTATTGTATATTTTATGTGCAAAAAAGTATGAAAGTGCCTTATGTTTTGTATGTTAGTTAAGCAGATTATAAATAGAACCTGGAAAATGTTATTTTGTGAAGTTTCTAATAGTGATTTCATTAAAATATCCGAAGTTTGATTGCTACTTTTCAACTTAAGATGAAGATGCATACATGTGAATGTTCTCTCTCCAAAACTTGAAACCAGAAAATAAAGTAAACTGACTTCATTAATTCTTCCTTTTGAAAACTTTAAAGGCATTTTCCATATATAGAGTGATTGGTTTTGACTTTATTCCGGTAATTGAATAGTGTTTTATATGCAAGTTGAAGGTGAACTTTCTATGTTCGTCTTGCTCAAAAGCTGCTCGAGTCTGCCTACAGTAGGATCAACTAATAATTAGTTTTATATTTAGTTTTAAAGTTAAAATTTTCATACAAAATTTATTTTAAATAATTTTTTTTATTTATCCTTAAAAGTATATAGTTTAAAGTTCAAATTTAAAAAATAAAACATAATATAATATTTATCATAGAAATAAATATTATTTAATTAAAATATTTTTTTAAAAATAATATTTATCTTAATGTTAAAATTATTTTAATATTTTTCATAAATATTATCATAAAAATAAATATATTTAATTATCATAAAGATAAATATTGTTTATCTATATATTTAAAATTTATTTATCCTTTCATAAAATCCGTAACACAATTTTAATTTTAATATTTTTTGTTTTAAATTTTAAATTTAAATTGATCGCTTTTAATGTGTAGTATAAAATTAAAAAATTCATGGAAATTTAATTTAAATATTAACTCAAAATAGATGAAAAATTAAAAAATATTAACTTTATTAACATATAATTATTGATTTGTTAATTTTTGTCTAAACATAAAGGTGATAAAAACACAAATTTAAAAATTAAAAAAGTATAACTAAAGGGTTAAAATTTAAAGTTAAAATTTAAATATGATAATTATAGCTTACATAAACATTTAAAGAATAAAAAAAAAACTTTGGATCATAACTTACATAACTTACATAATACATAAATATAAATCATATCATAACTTACATAAATATATAAAAATCACAGTAATTTGGGCAATACTATTGTTTTTCCCTACTCTTAATTATACTTATAAATAAACAATTTACCTGAAGTAGTTTACACCCACTAGATACTTGATACTTGATATGTATTATCTATTTTAGTATAATGACATGATTTAAATCAATTTTGAACTCTTAAGTAACCGTAATTTATTGTCAACTTTAGATTTCAAGAACTACGAAGTGGATAAGAGTTGGATGAATTTGTCAAAAGTAAGCAACGACTACCGAAATGGAGTACAAACTTTTCTAAATTTTGCATTTCAAAATGCAAGCAAAAAGAATATGATTCTTTGCCCATGTAAGAAATGTGGCAACATCAATTGGCATATTCGTGAAGTTGTCTACGAACATCTAATTGTTGATGGCTTTATTTGGGGGTATAAAAAATAGATTTTCCATGGAGAGTGTACACCTCATAGAACCTCTTCAACGATTAATCTGACTTATCCTCATAATGCTTACCATCAGTCTGTTAGAAAAGATGACATGGAAGGTATGTTACGGGATGCATTTAATATGCACAGTCATGGTTTGCAATCGTTTCCACCTGAAATTATTGCATCCGATGATTGTGATATTGGTGAAAATGCTTTTACCGAAACGGGAAGAAGTGTACCTGATGAAGAGCCAAATGGAGAAGCGGCGAAGTTCTACAAGTTACTTAATGAAATGAATGAAAAACTTTATTAGGGATCGAAATTTTCAAAACTGTCCTTATATATTCGTCTTTTTCACTTAAAATGTTTAGGAAGGTGGACCAGAAACT
This sequence comes from Gossypium hirsutum, assembly GCF_007990345.1. NCBI lineage: Eukaryota > Viridiplantae > Streptophyta > Magnoliopsida > Malvales > Malvaceae > Gossypium > Gossypium hirsutum. Next base: position 110,414,060 of record NC_053431.1, read on the forward strand.
CTTTTACACTACTGTTAGAGTTTTTGAGAGATGTTTCCGTTTGCAAAAATTCCTCATTCATGCAAAGATATGAAGAAACTAATAAAATGTTTAGGCCTTGGGTACGACAAAATTCATAGTTGCCCAAATGATTGTATGTTGTATTAGGGTGATCGAAAAAACCAACAGTATTATCATGTTTATGGTAAATCTCGTAGGAAGAATAGGAATGCAGAAGATGTGAATGAGGATGAAGGTGAGGCACAGTTAAGAAAGAAACCAATAAATGTAACACCCCAAACTCGGCCTAGATGTTAGGGTCAAATCTGATGTGTCACTTTGAAGTGTGAAAAGTAAACGTTCTTTGCAAAACCAAATCTTATTTAGCCTCTTTGTGAGCATTTGAAAATGATTTAAAACCTTATGTTAATACCAATGTTACTTTCTTAAAAACGTTATTAAATTTTAAAAATATTTTCTTGCTGCGGAAGCATTTAAGAAGAGTTGCGGAAGCTTGTAAAATTTTGTAGCTTGCGGAAACACGATGCTTTGAAAACAGTTTAAGTTTTTTTTTTAAAACGCATCCAATTACTAACAGAAGTAAAACGTATTAAACCAAAAGACCCAAATAAAAATCCAAAAATTAAGAGAGGCCTTATTACAACCCAAAACAAAAATACTCAATAGTAAATAAACAAATCTGAAAACATAAGTAGTGTGTGGTCATGTCCGAGTCCCTCGCAGCACTGATCCACCTATCATTAGGGATTACCTGCACAGTTAATAAATGAGGTGAGTTTACGAAAACTCAGTGTGTAATCCCCTTACTAGAGTAATAGTCAGTATACAGAAACAAAAATAGTCTGGGCCAGAGCCCTTTAACAGTAACAATACAGTCCAATTCAGAGCATAAGTGGGCCAAAGCCCAATACATTAACGTCCAGTCCCAGCCCAAACAGAATGTATGAATGCATGAATGCATGTTAACCCATCCAACCCTGCACTTGCCTCCGTCCAACCCTGTACTACCTATGGGGAATCACTCACCCACTCCATCCCTACACTTACAATATTAGCACCGGTTGGAGCACTAACCGAAATCGTAGCAAAGCTGCTATAAATATATACATGGCTTTAAGCCTTCAGTAGCGGTATTATAATTGGCATAAAGCCATCGGTAACTGTAATAAGTTCGGTACGTAGCCATCAACGACGGTAATATAATCGGCACACAGCCATGGGCAAATATGATCGACACAGAGTCATCAATAAATATGATAAGCACATAGCCACAGGTAAATACGGCTGGCACAAAGCCATAATCAAGATAGCACAGAGCCATATTAGGCTGGCACAGAGCCATAAATAGATTAAGTGGCATTCTGCGACCCGTGTGACCTTAAAAGTTCAATACTGGATCCATTATCATCTCGTGCGACCCGTGCGACCCAATTAGTACAGTACTTCCTTCGTATCAATGTCCTAACCCTATGCAATATGTCGTGTATGTCATGCTCAATCATCACACGTGTACGTATAATGGCCATGCTCAGTAACAGACATTTAAACATATACTAAAAGCATGTCAGTCATACAACCATAGTCAAGTCAGTTAAAACACAGTTATACAATCACAGTCAAATTTATAGTCTAAGTCAGTCATTTACCCACAAGGGCAAAATAGTCATTTTACCCTACAAGGGTATTTCGGTAATTTTACAAATCGGGGGTATTTTGGTAATTTTACAAACTGAGGTCTTAATGACCCAACCGAAGGTCCATCGTCACCTCGAGCGACTTAAGTAACCTAAACAGACATAACGATGTAAATAGGCCTAAGGTCCATTCTCGGCCCAAGTGGGCCCACACACTCGTGTAGACCATTTAGCCCCGAAACAACCACAACTATACGAACCTCACAGTCTAAAAAAAGTCTACTGCATCACATTCATTTTATCTGTATGGGCCCACAAGCCCATTTCGACCCAACGAGGCCCAGAATAGCCCAAGACTACGAGAGCACTCGTGGTGGTCTTTACAGTCTAACGCCCATGTTCGTGGGCTCGGTTCACCATACGTGCGATCGCACACTCGTGTGGCATCATACTCCATATTTCTGGCGTTTCGACATTTTGCCGATCAACAGTCATAGCAGTGTAAACAACACATACTTTCGGCTTTTAAACAATTATCGAAAACTGCATACAAGTACACATACTTTCGGCTTTTCAGCCGATCATTAAATATAGCATACGGTTACACATCTGCTCGTGAAACGAATCGCACCCCAAGTATCCTCGCACCTAGATTAAAGAATCACAACGATTACTCATCCAACTCTTGTTATCAAAAGAAACCGATAGAAAACTAAATCAACTACTGTGACTTTACCAACAATAGAAACACATGTTTCCCCAACTTTCAAACAATTTTCAGATCACCTTCGACCACAACCTAAGCAAAGATTCTTATTCGTTAGATCCCGATAAGATATATGATTTCACCACAAGAACTCAAGGCCAAACAAATTCTTATTCTCTACTACTTACCATCCGCAGAATCGGTTCCAAACTAAAGGAGTAACATTCAAGTGCACTGAGTAAAAATTGACAACCAAAAAGAAAGTGTGAAGAAAATTGGCTGAATCGAAAACGCAAGTGATGTGACAGGAATACAGTATTCGACTACCACTGAGAGGAGAAGGAAGTTATATTCGGCTTACAAGAGTACTATGATCAACGAAAGAAAGTGTTGAAGGAATGCAAGGATTTTTGGCCACTATACACGAGAATGATCACAAAAGGCAAAGAGGTATTCGGCCAAATAGGAATAAGAACAAACTAGAGAAAAGAATGATAGAAAGTAGAGAAATAGAGTGAGAAGGTTCGGACATGCAAGAAACTGATTGCAAAAGGAGTAATAAGGATGGGAACAATTCAGAAACTCTGAAAGAAATAAAGAGGAGCCAAAAGTAAAAAAGGTTTCGGTAAAAGTTTGAGCAAGGAGCAAGAAACAGAAAAAGGGAAAGAAAATGGACAAATGAAAGAGCACTCAACACTTGCCAGAAATGACAGAGAAGTTGCACGAGTGGTCAGCTTTCAATATATGAGTGATAGTACAGAGAAATGAAAAAAATAAAAGGAGAACCCTAAAATGACATAAAAGAATTCGGCACTATGGAAAAAGGTCCTATGACCGAATATGCACAATAGGAAGTCCCATATTCGGCCAACTACTAACTCTCCCCTCAACCCCTCATAATTCACTCCTACAATCTCTCAACCCCCCAATTTGAATCACTTTCAAACTCCTCCAAGTCCATATCCCATAAATCTCTCCCTCAAGACCAATTCCACAACCACTTGAGCAGAATTCTATTTCAGCACAACCACTGGGCGGCACAGCTGCAAAATAAGTAATCCATAGCTCACTTCAAGTCTCGAACCTTTGACCTCCTTGCCATACTCCTAACGTCACATTGTCACTAGACCACATGCTTCCTTGTGTCATAATTTAAACCCAAAATATTTATAAGACCTTCCAGCTAATGCCAGGTTCAATTTAGGGAAAACTAAGATTTTTGCTAAAGCCTAGATTTGAACTCCATACCTCCCAAAACACTTCCAATCACTCCTAAAGCACATACCCAGTAAAGCAAACACACAATTAGTGAAATTTTCTCGCACAACTAAAATTCAATTGCTCCGATATGCAAAGCCCAATTCTTCTAGGCTCAAAATTCGGGGCGTTACAATAAATATTTTACGATATTTTTCACTAATACCAAGGCTTCAAAGGCTTTTCATGTCGTCAAAGACAGCCAAGTCTATGAGGTGGCATCATGATCAACAAACCGATAATGGATTATTAAGGCATCCTACAGATTCTTTAGCTTGGAAATCATTTGACAGTAAATTTTTAAGCTTTGCAAGCGATCCTCAGAATGTGAGGCTTGGGCTTGCATTTGTTGGATTTAATCTTTTTAAAATCATGAGTACTTTGTATAGTACTTGACATGTATTGCTTGTTCCTTACAATTTGCCTTCGTAGATTTACATGAAGCAATCTTCTTTTATCTTATCTATGATTATCCCTAGAGAGAAAGGTCCAAGGAATGATATTGACATTTATATGCAGCCACTTATTGAAGAGTTGAAATAGTTATGGATGGGTGTTGAAACAAATGATGTCTTGAGAAATGAGAACTTTTATTTACATGCAACTTTGTTCTGGACTATTAATGATTTCTCGGCTTATGCCAATTTATCTGGTTAGAGTACCAAATGACATTATGTTTGTCCTTGTTGTGTGGCATAAATATGTTCGAAGTGGTTATATAATGGGAAGAAGTTCTCTTATATGGGGCATCGTCGGTGGTTGATGGAAATCATAGATTTAGATTTTAGAGAACTCAATTTGATGGTACTGAAGAGTTTAGAGAGGTGCTAATTTATTTATAAAGTTTTCTTTCATTCATGAATATACCTTTAGTTATAAATTTTGATAATGTTGTATATCATGTTTAGGTTCCTATGAAATTGAAGTCTTATTATTGTAATAAGCGTTATCTAGAAGGATCAATTACTGAAGGTTACTTAGCAAAGGAGTGTATGACTTTCTACTCTAGATATTTAGAAGATGTTGAAACAAGACTAAATAGACCAAGTAGAAATGATAGGCTCACTAATCATAACTTAGTCGAAACTTATGTATTTCGAAGTTATGGAGAACCAACAGGCTTAGAAGATAGATCTTGGGTACAAGCACATCGATATGTTCTTTTTCACCACGATTCAATTGAACCATTAGGCAAGTAAGTTTTAGAATTTGATAAATATTCATCTTTTTTATTTGTTTATCTTTTAACCAAGTAATCCACTTTTCAACATAGTGAGTACAAACAAGCCTTGAGATCTCGTTCACACTCCCGAAGATTACAACATCGAGAGATTCATAAGTTATTCATAGAATCTTTTCATGAATAGTTAGGGCAAACAGTATGCAACTGAAGCTTTCATTGAAAAATAATAATGTTTTCGTATAACATTTATAATTAATCAATTTACTTTCGATTCAATAGGTTTGGAGTGGAAAGGACGTTAATGACGAAGTTAAATGGCTTTCCCAAGGTCCGAATAGAATAGTAAAAAATATACTACCTTTCTCATTAATAGATTCAGGTTTCATACAAAATCTCGCAAAAGATTAAGGAGGACTCAAAATTGTAGAATAGTTGTTAATTCTTCAATTACAAGTTATGCTAATGCTAGGGACAGTAATCCTGTTGAGGGAAATGTGGAGTATTACAGACTTCTTACTGACATTATTGATTTGGATTACTATGGCAAATGGAAGGTTGTCTTATTTCGATGTGATTAGGTTGATGTTAATACTGCTCACGGAATTAAAAAGATCAATTTGGTTTTACAGTGGTGAACTTCTCTCGATTAATTCATACTGGACAACAATTAATAGATGAGCCGTATGTATTTTCTTCTCAAGTCAAACAAGTTTTTTACTCGAAAGATCCAACTGATAAGGGTTGGTACGTTGTACTCCATAACACCCCTAGAGACTTGTTTGACATGGGCAATAGAAGTAGAGATGACATCAACGAAAGATCAGAAACTTTGTCTTTTCCAGAACAATTTTAATGGGTTTGCCAGGATGTGGATGAAGATATTTATGAATCATGATGTAGTAAGATTTTACGATTTTTTAATTATATGTAATATTATAATTTAAATCTTGATCTTGTTAAATATTTCAACTATTTTATATGTACTATTATTGTTGTAATTAGTTACAATATTTCAACTATTTTATGTGTATTGCAGATAAAATGTCTAGAAGAAGATTGCGAGATCTAAGTATTATTCAAAATCCTCCAAATTCGAAAGAAACAAATAGTGAACAGCAGACTGCTATTGGATCTTCGAATGTTCTGAATACAGCTGACGAAGCTACAGAAATTCAAAGTAATGTTAACTTTTATTATTAATTTTTGTTTCAAATTCTTATATTATAATATACCATTTTTTTAGCTGAAAGTGGTTGGAGGCGCAAAACACGAGGACATACGCTATTAAAAGATTTATACGAGTTGAATTCTGTCAAGCGCGTCAAAGTAGCTAGAAACAGTCATGGACAGCCTATTGGATCAGAAGCTCGACTTTTAGTAGGATATTTGGGTATTATAGCACGAAGTCCCTATCTGTTGCCTATCAACTACAAGTCATGGCATCACATGTCTGATAGAAACAAAAATCAAGCTCTCGATAATATTAAGGTAATAACGTGAATGTAATTTATAATACTTTGGTTTAAGTTTCATTTATATTTACTTTCTAAACTTGTGTTATTTGCAGGAGAGATTTGCTTTAGAGGTCTCAGATAATTATGTGAAGAAGGTATTAGGAAAAAAATGGAGAGACCATAAAAGTGCTTGAAAGAAGGAATATTTTTAAAAAAATATAAGCCTCGAAGAGAAATTGCGAAATGTCCCGCTGGGAATGCTGAGATACTAATGGAAAGATGCAATTAGATTTTGGAATTCAAATAAATGAAAGATATTAAGTACTTCCAAACACTTATAATTATTTCGGTTTATAGTATTTACTATATACATAATAATAATTTCATAATGTAGGATCGTGAGCTAGTTGGAACTACAAGTAGGCAAAAATAAAAATTCACGCACATAGCTGGGTCGAAAAGTTTTGCTTGTGTAACTGATGACGAGGTATTTTGAACTTATTAATTGTGTCAAATATTAATTACTTTCTACTAAATAATATTTTTCCAACTATATTGTAGGAATTGTCGTCTGGTCAAAAAGTTGGACGTCTTCAGCTTTTTGACGTTACACATAAAAAGAAATATGGATCTCCTATAACTACTGAAGCTGCAGAAATTATGGTATATTTATTTAATAAAATTTGAATTATTTTAAATATTTATCATGTTTAATTATAATGGTTTAATTCGTCGTTTGTAATACAAATAATGTTAAGCTATGTTGCATTTGTTTTGATTATATATTTCGTTTCTAACTCTTTGATTGATTTATTAGGAGAAAGTAAAGGATAAAATGGCGGAGTATGAAGCGATCGCTTCAAGTGGTAGTTCTGTTAATCTTGACGACATTCATAATCGAATTATTACTGAAGTTTTGGGTCCGAAAAGGTATGGTCGAGTTCGATTTCAAGGATCTTTTGTTAACCCAACCCAATATTTTGGATCCAGCTCGCAACAATACATACCTTTGGGGAATCAGGCTCAACCTGAAGTTCAGAGGTTAAGAGACCAGATGGCTCAGATGCAAGCGAGCACAGTTGAGCAAATTGCTCAACTTAAAGAGGAGGAAGCATCGAGAGAAGCAAAGGCTCGAAGAAAATATAAAGACCTCCAACTAAAACTTAAAGCAGAGGCAGCAACGAGGGAAGCAAAGGCAAGTAGAAAATATGACAAACTCCAGCTACAGCTTCAGAATATGGTGAAGTTGTTTCAACAGTCACAAAATCTGCCATCTTAGACGTTTGTTTTCTTATTGTGAGAATATTTTAACAATATAACTTGTGAACATAATATATTTTATTATTTCATTTATAATTTAGATCATATACATATCTATTTCATTGGATTTGAAATATCATTTAGATTTACAATTTTTGGTTGGATTTGATGTTACAGGAAATCATGTTGACAATTCGGGTTCTATATGAACGAAAATGGGCTGGTAAAAATCTACTAAAGTTAGTGGCGCTTTTACAAATGTCGCCAAAGAACATGACCTCTAGCGGCATTTTGGGGGTTTTAACAGCGTTTGTGGGAAAATCGCCGCTAAAGGTCATGTTCTATATTTGCGTTTTTATGAGAAACACTGTTAAAGGTCATGTTCTATAATGGCGTATTTTCACATAAACGCCGCAAAATTTAGTGGTATTATCTATAGCGACGTTTTTTGCGGCGCTTATCAAAACGCCACAAATTGTTTTAGTGGCGCTTATAAGCGCCACTATAGGGAAAACCACCACTAAAAACCTATTTTCCTGTAGTGATTGCCAGAAACAACTTCTGTCGCCATAGAAGAAGCACAAAGAAAACATTTAAACCAAAAAAAAATGACTAAGGCTCAGATACCAGAATGAGAAACATACAAAGAACTCAAGTGAATAAGAACACAATCCATAGTGATTGGAAAGGTTCAATATTATTTTATAAAACTAAATACCAAGACGTGGTATTTAAACACATTTTGTCACTTGATAACTAATTATAACAACCTTAACTACCAAGCTTTAACTGCTAACTGCTATAACAGTTTTCATTCATTAACATAAACGAATGTTATATGAACATGTCATCAAATATTCTATTTATTTATGCCCCTATATTTAAGGTGAAATTTTAACTTAAAATTCTATAACACTCTATCGAAAAGAAAATTTCACCAACCTAGGGAGAAAAAAAGTCAAGAAGTGGACAACATTTTGTTTTCCTTCAAATGAAAATTTCATACTAACTATTTTATTTGAAAATACTTGTGATCAATATATCAATCAACAATGTTCCCCATTTAATAAAGCCTAAAAAGGCTCATTCGCTATATATATATATATACCATCAATCAACCATTGATAACAACTCAGTCCTTAAGAGGCAATACTCCAAAAACTCTGGTTCAACTATGAATAGCTCTACTTCTATATACACTAAACATTATATCACATCCACGACGTGATGACAAATAAAAAATATTATACCTGACTCATGTGAAAAATAAATGTAAATATGCATTAAATATTTAAATGAATTTTCTTAGAGCCAACGTGTTCTTATGAGAATGATTTTTGTTATAGGCCAATTTTAACCCATTTACATCAAAACCCAATTTAGCGTTACCTAACCCACCAAAATTAAACCCAAAATCTTAACTACCCAAAGTCCAATTTACATCAAAACCCCAATGGCCCAAACCCTAAGCCCAAATTAAAATAAAAAACCTAGCCCACAACCTAAACTTTTCTCAACTAAATCCTAGCCTTTGCCACCACCAACTCCACTAGCCACACTTGCTCTTCTACCTACTCCACTAGCCACACTCCACCACCACTTGTACCTACAAATGAAGACATAAACAATAAAAAATATTTTGTAAATGGCTATATAAGCCTTCTCATATTTTGTATTTAGGGGGGGAAGAAGTTTTGGGGGAGAAAGTTATTGTAAAGGATTTTTGAGAGGTTTTCTGAGAGTAATCAAGGAGAAGAGTTATTGTAAAGGCTAGTTTTTTGAGAGGTTGGTTTTTTTTTTTGGAGATTAATCAAAGATCAAAGCAAAAGAGGTTTCTTTATCTATTCTCGTTTTAAGTTCTTTGTTTGCTTATTGTTTTCCTTTCAGTTTTATTTTGTTTCTTTTACACGAAAGTAAAAATAAAAGGAGGAAGCTTTCCTATTTTTACCGAAAAAGTTTTTTTTGAGGTCCGGCTGCAGTGTACGATGGCACCGACGGTGCCCGACGGCGGTCCAGTGACCGGACGGTGCCCAGCCTTGTGGCCGAAAATCACCCACTCTCTCCCTCTCTTTTTTATTATTATTATATTTCTTAATATTATATTATATATATTCTTTTAATATATTAGGTATATTCTAAATTCTATATTACGTATATATATATTATACTATTTTATGTATATATCTTTAATACTATATTTTTTATATTTTTTTTCTACATGTTATCTTATGTATATATTTTAATTATATTATGTATGTATTTTTTACACTATATTATGTACATATTTTTAATATTATCACTATTTATTTTTTATATATGTACATATTTATGTAGTATTATTAATAGTATTATTTTTAAACATCATTATTATTTCTAATATATATTATGTACACTTTTTTATTTCTATTTTATTTTTTTATTTGTCAATATTAATTATTATTATTCTAATATTTTGATATTTTAATATTTTATATTTTATATACTTTATTATTCACATCACTATTCGCATTTTTTACAATAATATTCTTAGATTTTTTTTACTATCATTTTAGAAACTTTTTACATTTTATTTTAAGAATAAGGCAATGTACCGATTTTAACATTAAGTCATTGATTTCATCGCTATGTTGGGTGAAGTTAGTCAGCTCGTGTTAAAAATGGGATATCCTTCTAAAAAACCAAAAACTTACAACTTCTCATTTCCTTCAATCGGATCACACTTAAATGTCAAATTGAATTCGTATTTTTGAAAATCAAGACAACACGTGTTTAATAAGATACCAATTTTGGGCGTCGCGAGGGTGCTAATACCTTCCTCGCGCGTAACCGACTCCCGAACCCAACGTTACTCTGGCTTTTGACTTAGACCTACATTCGGCCTTCATTTTTGTGCAAGAATAAGTTTTCTTTTCTAAAAAAAGATGATTTATTAGGTGTCCGGTCACACCTAGAAAAAAAGATCGGTGGCGACTCTTTTTTTTAATAAAATTGAAAGTCGGTTTTTAAATTTTCAAATAATCGCCTTAATTAGCGACCAAAACCGAAATTTTTTACGTCGCTACAGCTGGTGACTCCACTAGGGACCCTTTTTGAGAGTCGAGTCGAATTAAACTCACATTGTCAAAATTTTCAAAGTTCCTTCTTCAAATTAACATTTAGTCGTGATCCTTAAATTTTTTGTTTTCAAAAAAATCATGCATTTGCATCGTGTTGTATATATTCTAACTTGTTTTATCCGGTTATTTTTCAGCTTTAAATTTTTGTGATTTTAGTTTTGGTTTATTTTTTTAAATAAAATGTAAAGGTTTGTGAGTTTCTCCCCACACATCGTGCACGAGCATCTTTGCATAACATGAGCTCTTTACCCGGGCCTCGTCTGTTTAAGTGAAAGTAAACGCTACGCCTTCGTGAGTTAACTCGTCCCTCCGCAGAGGCTAGTGAATACTTTCGAGTTACATATGACTTATGCTTTCGTGAGTTAACTTGTCCCTTCGCATAGGCATAAGTAAATGTAATCCCTCGAATTGATCTCGTAAGCCTATGATGGGCCATGACCGAGACTTCGTACTAGTCTTAGTAGACGATAGTACGAACAATTCGAGTACCTATCTAGAACCAAAACCTCATATAGTGAACCGTACGAGCCCCCTAACTAGAGCCATGCCAAACCTCCGCTTGTTCCATAGTCACCAAAATAAGTACACGGGAGAAACGCCTCTTACCTTTTGCACTTTCACTTTGTATGCAAGGGGATTGGGTTGGTTTGATAAACTAGATCGAGTAGCGTAATTTGATAAATTATCCATGATTTTTTTTGCCTATATTTGACTACAAACCAGGGTTGTTCGTCTTTGCTTTATTTTCATCATGTATTATAGGCATCTTGTTAGGAATGTGTTGATTAGAGAATGGTTGCCAAAAACGGGTTTCTAATGGAGGAGTCAATTATACGAGTGACCGAACATTGTGTAATAGACTCTTTTGATGAATGAAATGCCTAAATAGGGGCTATCTTGAAATCAACACCCATTTCTTGCATTTCTTTCATGATTGACATTCATTTATGCACTCATTCATTCATTGCATATATCTATCCCATGATCATTCGCTAAGGTTAGAATCATATAATTCGCAGTCACAACACTTCAAATCTGGAATCACACCATTCGTATAAAATGCGTCGACAAGCTAGAACAATTGAGGCTGAGTTCAATAAAAGAATTGAAAGAATGGAAAGAGTCCAAAGGGAATTACAAGAACAACTGGCTAAGTCACAGCAAGAGACAAGAGACTTAATGGTGAGATCTCGAGAGGAATCGCTCGAGCAAAGGGATCAAATGGCTAAAAAGATGGAGATGATGACTGCTTTGGTCAAAGGAAAAGGAACCCGAGTAAGGAAAGGTTTGGGAAGGTATCTGCAAGGAATAGTCAGAGCTCTAAAGCCAGTGCACCACAAGGCCCGATACGGTTTGGGGTTCCAGCTAGACATGCAACAAAGAAGAAAACAATTACAGAAAGATCGAGAAAGGCGGATTGTAAGAGCCTTAGGCCGAGAATTAGAATGGCAGCCTATAACGTACCCTCCTTTGTCAAAAACATTTACATCTGCAGGAATGATATACCCCGGGCAAGATAATCCAAGAAGCACGCTGGTATTAATTGAAAGGGGTCTTCAAAATATCAGTATAAATGTCATTGACAAAGGAAATGATGCAATTAAAAATGTTTCAATGATACGCCCTTGTCCTCCTGGATTCGTTTTGAACAATTGGACTGCTGTGGATCTCCTTGAAGTTTCTAAGTCTTCTCCAGAGTAATGCTCAATGTTAACACTCTTCTTTTTGTGTATCCCTAAGTAATAGTAAGGATTCTTTTGCTAGAGCTTATGATTTGCTCTTTATCATTTAAGTGAACATTAATGAGATGCATTTTGTCATGGTCTTTTCATTCTCATTAACTTCATAATTTTTCCCTCTTTTCACAGCCAGTCATTGCGTATATCTCACATCATGTCATAATATTATGCTTGTTGGTCCCAATACTTTGATGCTCCTCAACTTTCAGGTGCTCAGATATCAATGGCATGAACAAACCCGTTACGAGTCCTGAAATCGATTTTGAGAAGGCTGTTTGTTTAGGAGAATTCGAAGCCGAAGAAAATGCTGAAGACTATGTCTCGTCGCCTGACTTGCTAAGAATGGTGGAACAAGAGGATAAACAGATTTTGCCTCATTAAGAATCTGTCAAAACAATAAATTTGGGAACTGAAGAAACGAAGCAAGAAATGAAAATTGGGACTTCTATTTCAGAGGACACCAAGCATAATTTGATTGCTTTGCTCCGCGAGTACAAAGATGTATTCACATGGTCATATCAAGACATGCCAGGATTGGATAAAGATGTAGCAGTCCATAGAATCCCACTGAAACCAGAATGCAAACCTATTCAGCAAAAGCTAAGATGGATGAGACCTGAGATGCTGTTAAAGATAAAAGAAGAGGTCAAAAAGTAATTTGATGCGGGTTTCTTACAAGCTTCTAAATACCCGGAATGGGTGGCTAACATAGTCCCGGTACCAAAGAAAGACGGCAAAGTACGAATGTGCGTGGATTACCGTGACCTGAATCGAGCAAGTCCTAAAGATAATTTTCCTTTACCACACATTGATACATTGGTGGATAACACAGTAAAATATTCATTGTTTTTTTTCATAGATGGATTTTCGGGGTATAATCAGATTAAGATAACCCCTGAGGATATGGAGAAAACTACCTTTGTAACAATGTGGGGAACATTCTGTTACAAGGTGATGCCATTCGGGTTAAAGAATGCTGGGGTAAAATATCAGAGGGCTATGGTGACGTTATTCCATAACATGATGCATAAAGAAATAGAGGTCTACGTCGACGATATGATTGCTAAATCCCGAGGGGAAGAAGAGCATGTAGTGAACCTCAAGAAGTTGTTCGGAAGGCTGAGAAAGTTTCAGCTAAAACTTAATCCAGCCAAATGTACGTTTGGGGCTACCTCGGGAAAGTTGTTAGGCTTCATTGTCAGTGAAAGAGGTATTGAGGTTGATCCAGATAAAATAAAAGCCATTCAAGAGTTACCACCTCCACGCACACAAAAGGAAGTCAGAGGATTTTTAGGAAAATTAAACTACATCGCCCAATTCATCGCTCAACTTACCAACCAATGCGACCCAATTTTTTGGCTTCTTCGAAAACATAACCCGGGAGAATGGAATGAGGGATGCCAGGTGGCCTTTGATAAGATAAAACAATATTTGTCTAATCCTCCAGTGCTAGTACCGCCAACTCCGGGAAGACCATTGATATTGTATTTTATTGTGTTTGAAAATTCAATGGGTTGCGTACTGGGGCAACACGACGAGTCAGGAAAGAAAGAAAAGGCGATCTACTACCTCAGCAAAAAGTTCACTGAATATGAGGCAAAGTATCCATCCATTGAAAAATACTGTTGCGCTCTAATTTGGGTAGCTCGGAGACTCAGCCAATATATGTTGTATCATACGACATGGCTAATTTCAAAGCTGGACCCAATAAAATACATGATGGAATCACCGGCACTCTCAGGAAGAATGGCACGATGGCAGATCCTCCTATCGGAATACGACATTGCCTATGTAAGTCAGAAGTCGATAAATGGGAGCGCAATAGCTGATTTCTTAGCGACTCGAACGACAGAGGAATATAAGCTCTTGAGATTCGATTTCCCAGATGAAGACTTAATGTGCATAACAAAAAAAGAATCCGAGTCATCAAAAGAGAAGCCATGAAAGATGAGTTTTGATGTTGCGTCGAATGCCTTGGGGCATGGAATTGGAGCAATCCTAGTCTCACCAGACGGGAATCATTATCCGTTCACTGCCAGGCTGAATTTCTTCTGCACCAATAACATAGCAGAATATGAGGCCTGTATCATGGGACTTCGTGCAGCTATTGAACGAAGCATCAAAACTTTAGAGGTATATAGAGACTCAACGTTGGTGATTTACCAAATCCGTAGAGATTGGGAAGTGAGGGATCCGAAATTGGTTAAATACAGTGATCTAGTGGCAGAGCTGATTAAAGAATTCGAAGAAATAACTTTTAATGACTTCCCACGAGAAGAAAACCAATTGGCTGATGCCTTGGCTACTTTGGCTTCAATGTTCAAAGAAAACAGAAAAACAGAAATAATGCCTCTTCAAATGAGCAAATATGAAGTCCCTACACATTGTTTCAGCATTGAGAAAGAGCCAGATGGACGGCCATGGTTCCATGATATCTTAGAATATGTCAAGAATCAAAAGTACCCCAAACAAGCAAATGAGAACGACAAAAGAACAATCAGAAGAATGGCAGCGGGATTCGTTCTTGATAGGGACATCCTGTACAAAAGAGGAAAAGATCAGGTGCTCTTGAGATGCGTAGATGCTGTTGAAGCCCGAAAAATACTTGAAGATGTCCATGAGGGAATTTGTGGGACACATGCCAATGGTTTCACTATGGCTAGGAAGATTATGAGACTCGGTTACTACTGGTTGACGATGGAAAGTGACTGCATTAGTTTTGCACGAAGATGCCACAAATGTCAAATTTATGGTGATAAAATTCATGCGGCCCCTTCGCCCCTTCACATCATGACTTCTCCGTAGCCTTTTTCTATGTGGGGGCATGGATGTTATAGGGCCAATTTCCCCAAAAGCTTCTAATGGACACCGATTCATTTTTGTGGTCATTGCTTATTTCACAAAATGAATAGAAGCCGCTTCATTTGCCAACGTGATGAAGACTGCAGTTTGCAAGTTTTTGAAAAAAGAAATCATTTGTCGATATGGTTTGCCTGAAAGAATCATTTCAGATAATGCCATGAATCTAAACAACAAGATGATGAAGGGGATGTGTGAACAATTTCAAATAAAGCATCATAATTCATCACCCTATCGCCCGAAAATGAATAGAGCTGTTGAAGCGGCCAACAAGAATATTAAGAAGATTATTGGGAAAATGACCGAGACATATAAAGATTGGCATGAGAAGCTACCATTTGTTTTGTATGCATATCGTACATCTGTGCAGACATCTACGGGAGCAACTCCTTTCTCTCTGGTATATGGAATGGAAGTTGTGCTACCTATCGAGGTTGAGATCCTCTCTCTACAAGTCTTAATGGAATCGAAACTAGAAGAAGCAGAATGGGTTCGAGCTCGATATGATCAATTAAACCTCATCGAAGAAAAACGTTTAAAGGCAATTTGTCACGGACAGATGTACCAGAAGAGAATGATCGCGGCCTATGACAAGAAAGTACGGCCAAAAGAATTCCACGAAGGAAAACTTGTGCTGAGAAAGATTCTCCCAATACAAAAGGACTTCCGAGAAAAATGGGCCCCAAATTGGGAAGGACCATACGCCGTAAAGAAAGCATTCTCGGGTGGAGCTTTGATTCTCACTGAGATGGATGGGAAGGAGTTACCGAATCCAGTGAATTCAGATGCTGTGAAGAAATATTATGCTTAAAAAAAGGAAAATCAAGATGAAAACCCGTAAAATGGCATCTTAAAAAAAAGAGAAAAGAAAAGAAAAAAGAAAAAGAGAGAGGGATCAAGGTGAAAACCCGAAAAAGGCGTCTTGATTAACACAAAAGATTAGGATGAAAACCTGAAAGGGCGTTCTAATGAAGCAAGCACTGGCTTAAAAAGTAAGGCATTTTGAACGGTGGGTCAAACAGAGAGACTACAGTATTTGAAGCATTTCTGAAAACTCGAAATCTCTTACGCAAGAAAGCCATGCTCGAAAAGATTCTTGATTGAGGAACGTGGAAGAGTTCATACGTTGAATATCTAGAGCATTTGTATTTGTTGAAATGCGATCCCCTTTCTCTTTGTGACACTTTTTTTACTATCAGTGATTAACTTTCTTTGTTTGCTACATTTGAAATGAATAAATGTGAGGTATCCTTTTGTCCCTACCTGACCATTTTCATGCATCTCATTATGTGGTTCATTTACATGATAAATAGTGAAATGACATACTCTAAACAAAAGAAGTGCTAAGCATTACCCGGATAAGAATTTAATAAGTACAAGAGCCTCAAAGCAAGGACAAAGTTCAACCAGGGGCAAAAGAGCGATATCTGAGAAACGCAGATTAGTCGTGAAGCTAGATGATGGGTACAGGGCCTGAAGCGAAAGTCAAGAGTCAAAACAATGAACGCAGATAATCAAAAATCATGACGGAAAGGGACATATGACAAGCAAGCCCAAGGCACATAGCATGATCATGTAGGCATAAAGGCATTTAAGGCAAACATGTGCATATCATGATAACATCATGCATGACATATACATGTATTTTAGCAGAACAAGAGGTTTTGATGATAGCTGTACTGAATCAAAGGAAAGGACACTTGAGTTCCACCAGATGACATCTTTTGGTATTTTGATGTTTTTATTTCTGTCTTTCAAAAAAATCAACTCATATTGCAAGAGGTGAGTTGGGCCTCAGGTCACACACTGAGGTATTTTCAATTTCCGTTTTTTCAATTTATGCTTTTCAAAAAATCAACTCATATTGCGAGAGGTGAGTTGAGCCTCAGGACACGCTGAGGTAATTTCAATTTATGCTTTTCAAAAATCAACTCATATTGCGAGAGGTGAGATGAGTCTCGGGGCACGCTGAGGTATTTTTAATTTCTGTTTTTCAATTTCTGCTTTTAATTTCTGTTTTTCAAAAATCAACTCATATTGCGAGAGGTGAGTTGAGCCTCAGGGCACGTTGAGGTATTTTCAATTTCTGTTTTTCAATCTTTGCCTTACAAATTCTGCTTTTCAAATCAACTCATATTGCGAGAGGTGAGTTGAGCCTCAGGACACGCTGAGGTATTTTCAATTTTCGTTTTTTTAATTTATGTTTCTAAAAAAAATCAACTCATATTGCGAGAAGTGAGTTGAGCCTCAGGACACGCTGAGGTAATTTCAATTTTTGTTTGTCAAAACTCAACTCATATTGCGAGAGGTAAGTTGAGCCTCAAGACACATTGAGGTATTTTCAATTTCTGTTTGTCAAAAAAGTCAACTCATATTGTGATAGGTGAGTTGAGCCTCAGGAAACGCTGAGGTAATTTCAATTTTTGTTTGTCAAAACTCAACTCATATTGCGAGAGGTGAGTTGAGCCTCAAGACACGTTGAGGTATTTTCAATTTCTGTTTTTCAAAAAATCAACTTATATTGCGATAGGTAAGTTGAGCCTTAGGACACGCTGAGGTAATTTCAATTTTTGTTTGTCAAAAATCAACTCATATTGCGAGAGGTGAGTTGAGCCTCAAGACACGTTGAGGTATTTTCAATTTCTGTCTTTCAAAAAAATCAGCTCATATTGCGAGAGGTGAGTTGAACCTCAAGACACGTTGAGGTAATTTCAATTTTTGTTTGTCAAAAATCAACTCATATTGCGAGAGGTGAGTTGAGCCTCAAGACACGTTGAGGTATTTTCAATTTCTGTCTTTCAAAAAAATCAGCTCATATTGCGAGAGGTGAGTTGAACCTCAAGACGCTAAGGTGTTTTCCATTTCTGTTCTTCAATTTCTATGTTTCAAAAAAAATAAGCTCATATTGCGAGTGGTGAGTTGAGCCTTGACTCATAAGCTGAGGTATTTTCAAATTCTGTTTTTCAAATATTTTTTTTCCAAAAAAATCAACTCATATTGCGAGAGGTGAGTTCAGCCTCAGGACACGCTGAGATATTTTCAATTTCTTTTTTTTTTCAATTTATGTTTGTCAAAAAAATCAACTCATATTGCAAGAGGTGAGTTGAGTTTCAGGTCACACACCGAGGTATTTTCAATTGATTTTTTTTAATTTATGCTTTGCAAAAATCAACTCATATTACGAGAGGTGAGTTGAGCCTCGGGTCACATACCGAGATATTTTCAAAATCTGTTTTACAAATTTTGTTTTAAAAATCAACTCATATTGCGAGAAGTGAGTTGAGCCTTGGCTCACGTGCTGAGCTATTTTCAATTTCTATTTTTAATGTCTAGTTTTAAAGAGTCAATTCATATTACGAGAAATGAGTTAAGCTCATGATCACATGCCGAGTAAAGAATAAAGACTGGAATTAATCGAAGACACAGATTTTATATCTCTGAAGTTATAGTGAAGCTAATTGAAGTTGCAGTGGAGCGGATCGAGGATATCAGATCTTACCTTTCTAAAAGTTGCAGAAGAGAAGACCACAAACTTTATCTGACTAAAGCGATGGAAGAGCAGATTGAAGCTGTAAATCTTATCTTTTTGAAGTCACATTGGAGTAGATTGAAGCTACAAGGCATATATCAGAAGATGCAGTGGATTTGATCAAGAAAACAAGATACAGTGGTTTGGAAAGAGACTACCTGGATAAGAAGAGCACTAAAGAAGTCCATACTTAGTAAGACCGGGCAAAATTGGCCTTTCTTTGTGTCTTTGCTTTATTCCTATTACACGATAATAAGCAAAGAGGGGCAGCTGTTGTAGGCCGATTTTAACCCATTTACATCAAAACCCAATTTAGCCTTACCTAACCCACCAAAATTAAACCCAAAACCCAAAATCTTAACTACCCAAAGCCCAATTTACATCAAAACCCCAATGGCCCAAACCCTAAGCCCAAATTAAAATAAAAAAACCTAGCCCACAACCTAAACTTTTCTCAACTAAATCCTAGCCTTTGCCACCACCAACTCCACTAGCCACACTTGCTCCACCACCAACTCCACTAGCCACACTTGCCCCACTACCTACTCCACTAGCCACACTCCACCACCACTTGTACCTACAAATGAAGACATAAACAATAAAAAATATTTTGTAAATGGCTATATAAGCCTTCTCATATTTTGTATTTAGGGGGGAAGAAGTTTTGGGGGAGAAAGTTATTGTAAAGGATTTTTGAAAGGTTTTTTTAGAGTAATCAAGGAGAAGAGTTATTGTAAAGGCTAGTTTTTGGAGAGGCTAGTTTTTTTTTGGAGATTAATCAAAGATCAAAGCAAAAGAGGTTTCTTTGTCTATTCTCGTTTTAAGTTCTTTGTTTGCTTATTGTTTTCCTTTCAGTTTTATTTTGTTTCTTTTATACGAAAGTAAAAATAAAAGGAGGAAGCTTTCCTATTTTTACAGAAAAAGTTTTTTTGAGGTCCGGCTGCCGTGTGCGGTGGCACCGACGGTGGCCGGCGGCGGTCCGGTGACCGGACGGTGGCCGGCTTTGTGGCCGAAATCACCCACTCTCTCCCTCTCTTTTTTTTGTTATTATTATATTTCTTAATATTATATTATATATATATTCTTTTAATATATTAGGTATATTCTAAATTCTATATTACGTATATATATATATTATACTATTTTATGTATATATCTTTAATACTATATTATTTATATATTTTTTTTCTACATGTTATCTTATGTATATATTTTAATTATATTATGTATGTATTTTTTACACT
Source organism: Gossypium hirsutum (assembly GCF_007990345.1). Lineage (NCBI taxonomy): Eukaryota > Viridiplantae > Streptophyta > Magnoliopsida > Malvales > Malvaceae > Gossypium > Gossypium hirsutum. The sequence continues at coordinate 110,434,041 of NC_053431.1, forward strand.
ATATTATGTACATATTTTTAATATTATCACTATTTATTTTTTATATATGTACATATTTATGTAGTATTATTAATAGTATTATTTTTAAACATTATTATTATTTCTAATATATATATTATGTACATTTTTTTATTTCTATTTTATTTTTTTATTTGTCAATATTAATTATTATTATTCTAATATTTTGATATTTTAATATTTTATATTTTATATACTTTATTATTCACATCACTATTCGCATTTTTTACAATAATATTCTTAGATTTTTTTACTATCATTTTAGAAACTTTTTACATTTTAATTTTAAGAATAAGGCAATATACCGATTTTAACATTAAGTCATTGATTTCATCGCTATGTTGGGTGAAGTTAGTCAGCTCGTGTTAAAAACGGGATATCCTTCTAAAAAACCAAAAACTTACAACTTCTCATTTCCTTCAATCGGATCACACTTAAATGTCAAATTGAATTCGTATTTTTGAAAATCAAGACAACACGTGTTTAATAAGATACCAATTTTGGGCGTCGCGAGGGTACTAATACCTTCCTCGCGCGTAACCGACTCCCGAACCCAACGTTACTCTGGCTTTTGACGTAGACCTAAATTCGGCCTTCATTTTTGTGCAAGAATAAGTTTTCTTTTCTAAAAAAGGATGATTTATTAAGTGTCCGGTCACACCTAAAAAAAAAGATCGGTGGCGACTCTTTTTTTAATAAAATCGAAAGTCGATTTTTAAATTTTCAAATAATCGCCTTAATTAGCGACCGAAAGTGAAATTTTTTACGTCACTACAATTTTTTTTAAAAAATAATCTTAGGATATAGTTTTTCTAAATAAATGGTTAGTTTTTTAAAAACAATGTATGGGTTAGTAGTTGAAATTTGGACAAAAATAAAGATAAATATGAAAATATATTTGCATTGACTGATATGTCCTGATGCTGCCCACTATGAATCCAAGCATGCAACTCAGTCATCAAGCATTACTAATACTAATCCAATTAAATATAAGCGTCTAATCCTCAGTCATCGTCATATATGATTTACTCCTCCCCCCAAAAAAAAAATCCTATAAGGATAATATATATATGATGGGTTAAAAAATAGCCAAAAAGAGAATTACAGCGATCAATCATTTGAGGGTCTGCTTTCCTTATCTCCATATATATTGCATCAAACAAAGTGCCTGCTTTTACACGCCCGAATCATATGGTAAAGATTTCATGCTGCACTGCCCAGGTGTCTGCTTGGTATAAGAGCCTCCCATTTTTTGTATTTCTTTTCTCTTTCCACGTGCCTATATGGTGTAATTATTGTTATAAACTAATATAGTTATACTTTGAGTTCATTACTTTTAAAATCCTTAGGGATCGAAATTTATTTCTTTCCTTATGCCTCCAATTAAATTGTTTTTGCAATCTGATAATAAATCTATTCAAAAAATAGATTAGGCTATGTCATTTCACCACTAATTCGATTTGAGTTTAGACCATTGAGTTGAAGTGAAGATAGCAAAAATCCAACCCACCCCACCACCCTGTTGCCATTCTAGTTCTTCGTTTAGGATGCCGAAAATAATTAAATGGACTTAAAGAAAGTTTAACCTTAGTGGAAATGAAGATGACAACATCCTACGCTGATTTTGAAATGTTGATTAGGATTATATTACAGTTATTTTGACTATTAAAGGTCTAATGAAATTGGAGGAAATATATTAATACAAACTTTTCGGAAAGTACTGTGTTTAGATAAACACTAGTTATAAAATTAATGAAGGTCTGGTGTGGCGAATACGAGAAAGAGGAAATGGGTTTTAGCATATGAGGTGACACATCAGTTTTCAATAAAGATAACAATGATATAAGAAAATTAACTACCTCAACCAACAACATGAATCATTCCAATATTATTATATAGTAATAAGATAAGGATTCTGTGCCTTTAACACATTGTAATTCTATAAACTTTCATTCCCTTTACATTCTTTTTTTTTTAAATCGTTATCTGCTGTATATATATATATATATATATCTATATCCCTAGCTAGTTGAAAGATATGCTTGTTTGGTGCTAAGATTAGGACCTATCAATGCTCATCATCAACCCATTTGTATATATTCTCCATATATATGGATGTATAGTTTATGTACAATGGGGTGACCATGAAAGAAAAGCACCCATCAGACCAAAAATAAAAAAAAGTAAATAAATGAAGGTCTCTTTCATGGGATAAATGACTTAATATAATATTCTAAATTAAGGTTAATAATAATAGTTATTTTAGATCTTGATTAGATTAAATGTTAAGTAAAATTAAAATCTTAAATACACTTCTCTCAATATTGTTTTCTTCATCTTTATGATGCTTAGTAGTACTTATCAAGACAAGTGAATTATAAATCATACTTTGTCAAACAACTGTAAAGACAAGAGGGTTAGAAATTACTTTTTCGTTTGTGTTATTTTAGGTTTTGATTCCAATTAGAGATGATAATAGGTCGAGTTGGGCCTAAATAGAATTTTAGGTTCATTTTCTAAATTCAAGTTCAACTCTAAAGATGGCCTAAAATTTTACCTAAGCCCAGTCTAGATAAAAATATTAAAACTCGAGCTCAACTCGACCCGGACTGTCTGTATTAAAATTTTATTATATTATTATTATATAAAATATATAAAAAAATAGAATACAATATACTAAAAATATTAAAAATAAATATTTCTCAACAAATTAAAAATAAATTAAAAATTTTATTTATACTTAAATAACACTAAGATAGGTGTAACTTAGCAAGTAAATATCTTTAAAATAGTAGCAAAATTGACAATAAAATAAAATTTATACAATATTCAAATAATAACCATAAAATAGTAGCAATATGATAGCAAAACGTCACCAAAATAGTGACAAAACAACAAAAAAAAGTAGTATTATTTTTTTTTACAAATTCGAGCTAGATCAGGCCAAGCTTGGGCCAAAAAAGCTTACCTGAGGCATGTCCCATTTAGGGTTTAAGGCTCGTTTTTTTTCCAAACCTATTTTTCAAGTTTATATTTTTACCCAAATTACCCTTCTACTTTTCAAGCGGACCTTATAGAGACTCATGATAGATTAATTTCCAATTGTACATATTAATATTTATGTTTTTGTATGATTTTAACTTGCAATATTTATCTTATCCATATATAAATATAAGATAAATACATGCAATCTTTCACTCAAATCTTATCAAATAATATATATTATGGTGAGATTGTTGGGTGTTGAAAGCTCCATTTTTAAAGTTGGTATCTCCCACACAGAAAATTTAATTTTAGGTTAGAATGTACGTTATGTATATGTCATTCTTATCACATACACACAAGTTTCTCTTTTATCAGTTAAAAAACACCCCCATTAATTAATGTGATCACAACAGCTCTTTTAGAAAGTGGATTTGTAATATGATGATGAATATGATAAACCACTTTTTTTTTTATATTTTGGTTTCGACTTTAATTTATTGAAAGGGAGATGAAGTAATCATGAGAAGTGATCTTACACATAATTTCTTATTAATTAATTTGTAACCAACCAAAGTTATATGTGGCATATGCATACCATCAATTTTTAAATCTAATGCAAATATATATATATTTTTTTATAAAATGTGGTTTCGAAAAGTAATTTTTAAAAGTTTAGTTTAATATTTAAGTGTTTAGTATTGCTATTAAAATGTACTTTTGAAAAATAAATTGTTCATTTTAGACATGGTGTTATAAAGTAACAAATAATCATTTAAATATTTTTTAAATTATTTAATATTATGATATTTTAATAATAATATAGAAAATAATTTATTATAATTTGTTGTTAATATTTTAATATATGAAAAATAAATTTTAAATATTTTTTAAGCAATTAACTAGAGAAAAGTACAATGTATTGGAGGGTGAAAACATAATTAAACTGTCAAAAGTGCTTTTGAGAAAAAAAATTAAAAATTTTAACTATTCCATCTAGGTAAAAGTACTTTTGAAAAGTCAAAAATTTTCTTCAAAAATTATTTATTTAACATTCTTTTTGCTTCAAAAATGCTTCTAAAAAGCACTACTAAATACGACCATAATTTACTAAATTATTGGATTCTAAATCAACGATTTAAATGCAAAATTTAACAATATTATGCAATTAGACTGACTTTTCAAATTTCATAAAGCGTGAAAAAAATATGATAAAATATCAATAACTTCTTAATTTTCAAAAAAGTATGGATCGGATTACTAAAAAGAAAAGATTAAAAATCACTTTGGCCTAATCCATATTCAAGTTAAATAATAAAATAAATTTTATTTAAATTTAATTATAAAATATTATATTAATATAAATAATTTTTTTTGAAGAAACGTAAAATTTTTAAATATTTTATTATATATTAGTGGGTAAACTATTAAAATAGTCATTTTGTTTACTTTAGATTACATTTAAGTTACTTATATTTGAAATGTTACGCTTTAATCATTTACTTTATCGTTTTATAATATTTTAATTATTGAGTCATTAATTGTCGTTAACGGTGTAGCAGTAAGCTAACGTGGCACGTTAAATCATCATCTCAAACAAAAATTTTAGGTAATTTATACAATTGATCCCCATATTTTTTCATTTTGAGCAATCTAATTGTTTTTCTTTTATGTTCTATAACTTCCTCTCTCTTTTTCTATTCTCTTCTGCTTCTCCCTCTATTTTTCTTCCTTTATCAATTTCTTTTAACGTAATTTTTTTATATTTTCCATTTGTTAAAACTAGTTTCTATACTTTTATTTTTTGATCAATTTAATTTTTTCGAGTAAGGCGAATTTGTGGATTAGTTTTAAAAAATGGAAAACATAGAAAAACTATGTTAAAAGAAATGAAGAAGGGAGGAAAACGAGGGAGAAGCAGAAGAAAATGGAAAATAAAGAAAAAAAGGAAAGTTAAAAGAATATAGAAGAAAAAGATTAAATTGCTCAAAATGAAAAAATATAGGAACTAATTCTAGAATTTAACCTAAAATATAAGGACCAATTATTGAATTTAACCTAAAATTTTCGTTTGAAATGATGAGTTAACGTGCCACGTCAACTTATCGTTACACTGTTAATAACAATTAATAGCTCAGTGACTAAAATGTTACAACACGATAACGTAAGTAATTAAAATGTAACATTTCAAACATAAGTAACTAAAATGTAACCTGGAACAAACAAAAATAACTATTTTGATAATTTAGTCTGAAAATGAACAGTCGGACTAAATAAAACGAATTAGACTTAAATATGAATTATGAGAACTTTTGGGCCAAGTCACAATTGGGCCCAAATGTTGGGTGGGCTTCACGCTTGGGTGATTGAATCCTATAAAATTCAAATACATGTAGGTAGTCCCAGTTTTGAAATACCCGCAACTCATAGGGCGTTACAGTTGAATCAACCCAAGAAACAATTTTCCTTCCATTTAAACATGTGAATTGAGTGGATCTGGGTTGGTTTTTCACCCATTTAACTTAAATCTATTCTATTTAGATTTTCAAATTAAAGTTACTTCAAGTTCAAATTGTTCACATTCAGGTTCAAATCATACAAGATTGAAGCTTTGGTTTGGGAGTCAGGTCATTGGTGGTTTTTATCATTTCAGGCTATGGTCATTTAGGTTCTGTCATTTCTAGTCTTAGTCTGTTTCGGGTTTTTGGTTAAATTCAAGTTTAAATGATTTGGGTTGTTTCGGGTTCAGATAATTTGGGTTTCAAATCCTGGATTTCCTCAAGTAATTACAAGTTTAAATCATGGTTTTAGGGTCCATTGTTTCTGGTTTGGGCTATTTAAAGCTGGGTCACATAAAGAGTGTTGTTGTTGGGGGGGCTTCATGCTTGGGTAACTGTACCCTATAAAGTTCAAACAGATGTATAGGCCCCGTTTTCAAATTACCCATAACTTATCGGGCTTTACATTTTAATCAACACAGAAAACAATTTTCCATCCATCAAAAAACCAGACAAAATCTCAACAATTACATTTTATTGCTGGAAATGGATCTATGATCTTTCCTTTAGCTCTATCCTCCGACCGCACAACGTAATCGGAAAACTTGATAATCGATAGGAAAAGAGAAGAAAAGAAAATGGTGACAGGGGGGCTTGCTCCGGGGCTGTCGCGTAAACTGAAGAAGGTATTGGAATGCCGGACTGATACCTCCGAAGTTTTGGCTTCTCTCAATACTCTCTCTACTTTCTACACCGAAAACACCCCCCAGGCGCGTCGCAATCTCAGATCCACCATTGAGAAGCGCTCTCTCCAAATCAACCTCGATTTCCTCCGTGCTTCCCAGGCTGCTCAACTCGCTTTAGATCGAGTCGAGGGCGAGGTTAATTCCCTCGCCGACTGCTGCGATAAGTATATGCTCATCCCTTTTCTCTTCATTTTTGACCTGCGAATTCCCTTTTCCTACATTTACATGCATTTTGTGCCATGTCTTCGACTTTTTTTATGTAATTAAAGAAAGATCCAATCGAATCTGATAGGATTGCGAAGGCGTTGAGCAGTTGCAGTGCTAGCACCGGTGATATTATCAATACAACCGAGAGGTTGAACCAGGAACTTGAAGTTACCACTCAGAAGCAGCAGATAGTCTCCTACTTCCTTCGAGATTATCAGCTTTCTCCTCAAGAGGTTTACTTTTAATCCCGCAATTTTCTTTTCTAGCTTAATTACTTATTGGCTCCCGTTTTTGAATTCATTATGTTCGTTTCCTCCACTTGTAGATTAGTGCATTGAGAGATGAAGAGCTGAACGAAAATTTCTTCAAGGCACTTTCTCACGTTCAAGAAATTCATGCCAATTGCAAAATACTTCTCAGGACCCATCATCAGGTTAATAACATATTTCCTGATCTGCATATGAACTGTATGTCTACGATTGTCAATCAGCCATCGACATCTTTAGATTTAAGAAAAATTATAAATTTTCTCTCATACTCTTTGTTAGTTGCTTTTGCTTCCATTTTCATTATTAATATTTTGTTAACACAATCACTAACATGAGAATCCATCACAGCGTGCTGGGTTGGAGCTGATGGATATGATGGCTATGTATCAAGAAGGAGCTTATGAGCGACTATGCAGGTTAAGCATATATAGAATGATAAAACATTTATTCATAGATGGAATTTAAGTAATGCACTATGATATGTATCTAGAGTTTGGAGTTTAGGAACGTGCTAAAAGTAAAATCTCATGTGAGATTGAGGTATTGTTAATTACTGTCCTCCCTCTTCCTGTCTTTACTTTCATGCTTTTATTTCTACCAGAAGTGTGAATATAACCTTGCTACATTCAATAGATTTATTGGCTTTTGGTTGCTGTTGGATGGGTTGTGTGTGCAGACTCTTGACCAAACATAGGAGATACAGGGGATTTTCCCAAATGTTGGATTTGTTGGTTGACATGTCTTGTCCCTTTCTTGCAGGTGGGTTCAGGCAGAATGTAGGAAACTGGGTGATAATGATAATCCAGAAGTTGGTGACCTTTTGAAAACAGCTGTGCGCTGCCTCAAGGAAAGGCCTGTCCTTTTCAAGTATTGTGCAGAAGAGGTGACTTCATTGAGTCAAAAGTTTATGTTCATAACTCCACTCCTTTTGGTTCTTCTTGTTGCATGTTATTTAATTTTTCTGCGGCTAATCACAGGTAGCAAATATGAGACATAATGCATTATTTAGAAGATTTATAAGTGCTCTTACACGAGGAGGACCGGGTGGGATGCCAAGACCAATAGAAGTGCATGCTCATGATCCCTTACGTTATGTTGGAGACATGCTAGGATGGTTACATCAGGTTTGGAAAAAATAGACTTCTATATGGTTTCTGCATCACTTCTCCATATGGTTATATTTATATTCAGTAATCATTTAATTTCATTTAATGTGTTAATTTTGCTTTTCTGCTCTCCTTGTAGGCCTTGGCATCAGAACGTGAGCTTGTGCTTGCTTTACTTGATCCTGACGCATTGATAGAAACTGGATCTGCTGCAAACCCGTTCAACAAGAATGTGGAGAATGATTTTGGAAAGATTGAAGCAGACTTGACATTTGTTCTGGATAGAATTTTTGAAGGAGTTTGCCGGCCTTTTAAAGTGAGAGTTGAGCAAGTTTTACAGTCACAACCTAGTCTTATAATCTCTTATAAACTTAGTAACACGCTAGAGTTCTACAGCTACACTGTGAGTGGCCTCTGTCTCTTCTCTGGTTGTATATGGTGTGCTTGTCACCTGTTGCTAACAATTATCTGTTTGCTTACAGATATCAGATCTACTGGGGAGAGAGACATCTCTCTGCAATACGCTTTGGGCACTCAAAGATGCTGCTCAGAAAACATTCTTTGAAATTCTGAAAAGCTGCGGGGAAAAGCTTTTACGATATCCTCCCCTTGTTGCTGTTGATCTTTCACCTGCACCAGCTGTAAGGGAAGGAGTCTCTGTGCTGCTTGAGATAATTGACACATATAACAGCATGATGGTTCCTGCTTCAGGGAAAAAGCCACCTTTTGATCCGGTTATATCTGCTTTACTTGATCCAATTATTCAGGTGTGTCATGTTTGATGTTAGATGATCAATTGATTTATTATGATGATCTTTTCCTGGTTGCATGGTGTGGAATTATGCATATACCCTATTTTCTCAAATGTGTAGTATTTGTAAGTGATCCTTACAATGTTTTGTACTTGCTATTTTAGGATAGTTAACACCCATTCAGATCACTATTCACGGCATTGGAATTTGTATGTCAGAACTTTAGTGCCGTGCTGAAATCAGGACAAATATAGTCTCTCCTTTCTGGTTTACGTACAGTAGATTAACTTGCTATCTTTGGTGGAATGCAGATGTGTGAGCAAGCAGCAGAGGCACATAAATCAAAGGGAGCTGGCCACTCATCAAGAAGAAGTCGAATGAGTTCCGACTCGGGCCAGCTTAGTAAATCTGCAGTTGATGCAATTTTGTCAAATAACAACTCTGCTACTTTCTCTCAGGTTAATAAAGTAATAAGATCTGTTTGATCTTGTGTTTATTAGATGCCGTATATCTTACTTGCATGGTTCTGGGCTTAAGCTTTCTTTTATTGTTTTTATTTATTATAACTTGAATTTATGTAGAATACTGAAGCTCCATCCAAGATCTTCCTTATCAATTGCTTGTGTGCTATTCAACAACCATTACTCGGACATGAGGTTGCAGCTGAATATGCAAAGAAACTTGGCACTACGATTGATAATCATGTAAATGTTCTCGTGGAAAAAGAAGTTGACACAATTCTTAGAAGATGTGATTTATCAACGAAGATGCATTACTTCCATAATTGGTTTAACGAGGATACAACAGCTGGGACGCCATTGGCTGAGTTAGAAGACACAACTCCAGCTTCTCTTTCAGAGTGTTTGAAGGCCTTTTTCAGATTTATTTTGGGAAGTGACAGTTCGCTGCCTGAGTTTGAACAAATGCAAGTTCCAAAGTTGCGTTCTGATGCGTGTATACAGGTAGCTAAGTCATTAGCAGACACTTATGAGCTTATTTACAATGCAATCATGGATCCCAAAAACAAATACCCAGATCCCAAATCACTGGCAAGGCATCCTCCAGATCAAATAAGAACCATTTTGGGAATATGAGGCTGTAGACCATAGTTGCTTTTAAAATTTTTGTAAAGAAACAAAGAGTCATGCTTTGGAGTAGTAGAAACTTTTGTTGCTTTTTATTCTTTAGTAAAAGTTAGAGGATTTATTTTCCAAATACACAAATAACTATTGTTGTATCATTGACAATGTATCTTCTTTGATTATGGCTGCTTATGTGTCGATGACAGGCTTATGCTTGTGGTTGTTCGTTTGTGTGAATTGGTATATAATAGATTTTTATGTGAATTTTTATGTTTCTCAATTTCAAGTTGAGGTGAATTAGTAGTTGTAGTTAGATATTTGGACAAGTCAACAATAAGTAAAACACAATTCCTTGCATTAAGACATTATAAACTCAAATTTGGAATGTTGTGAACACATTGTAATATCTACACGCGGCACAACATGATATTGGGATTTAAAGGGTAAACTACACCTAAGGTTGCTAAACTATTAGTAACGTTTTGATCATTTAATTTCAAAAAATTACAAAATAATCATTGAATTATTCCAAGTAAAATGACATTTCTTATTTTCAAGTTGATCTAATGGTTAGTGTTGGAGATCGGTGCAAACAGAGAAAGTCATATAATAGTAATTTTATTAGTCCACTTCCTTAAATAAAATATTTTTGATAATTTAATAACTATTTGAAATCGAGTATTTAAAACATAATAATTTAATCACATGGAAGATAAATAATAATATAATAGGATATCATACCATAAGAATACCCTTACCTATCTTTTTTAGAATGAAAAAAATAAGGTTAGAAGAATCTTGGAATTTAACTAAATCTAATGTAAAAGTTGGAGTGAATGGAAGTGTTATGAATAGCTTTTGTACTAGTAGACAGTAGTTATGTTGTCAAACAAGATTAGTTAAACGGTTAATACTGTTAGTTAGTTAATAGCAGCGTTTGTATTAAATACACCCACCTAAACTCAGTTAATGATATGATAGAATTCTTCTTTTCTTATTTTTGCTGTTGTTAACATGGTATCAAGAGCCAAGGTCTTCTTGGTGTAGATTTTTTTTTCTTTCTATTTTCTTTCCATGGCCTCTGAAACCGTTCCAAACGCTGTACCAATGGTTGACACGCCTCGTCACTCCTTTAACACTGGGGAGGCTGTTCATTCGCAAGGACCTGGCAGTCCCTGCGCACCTACAGTTCATTACTTCTCCAAACACGACACTATCAAACTTGCTGAGCACAACTATCTTTTATGGAAGCATCAACTTTTGTTGATTCTTGAGGGTTATGGTCTTGAAGGGTTTGTACTAGGTACAGTTCTTTCTTCTCCTCCTTTCATCATTGGATTTGAAGGACAGCAACTTGAAAATCCAACTTTTCTTGTTCATAAGAAGCAAGACAAGTTTCTAGCTTCTTGGCTATTGTCTACTATGACAGATGATACCTTGGTCCATCTTACAACTGCCAAGACAAGTTTTGATATATGGTCAACCATTGAGAGAAGATTTAGTGCAAAGTCTACCGTTAAAATCTCGAGCATGTGCCATGCTCTGTACTCGCTCAAGAAAGCAAATCTTTCTATTAAAGAGTATGTATCAAAGGTAAAGTATCTTTGTGATAATTTGACTACTGCTGGTAGTTTTGTCTCTGAGCAAGAACAAGTGAGTGTCATCTTAGCTGGCCTTTCACTCGAGTTTGAGTCTATTCGAGTGTTTGCCTCTGCCACTCCTTTATCTCTTAACTTGTTGACAGAAATGTTGATTGATTGTGAAGCACGAAAACTGGATCTATTAACAGAAGGTCCTTGCCAAGTAAATTTAACTTTTTGACAGCAAGACATTGACATTGGTTCGAAACAGCCTGTTGAGTCCAATCGATATTATCGGGACCATAAGCAAGGCTACAAAGGTCAAGGTAGTGGCTGGTATTGTGGCAGGTCTCGTGGGAATGGTCGAGGTTGGTCTTGCTCCAGGCCATAGTGTTAGTTATGTGGTAAGGTTGGACATATGGTTCAAACCTGTTATCACGGGTTTGATGAAAACTTTTCTAGTATTGGCTCAACTAACTCGATGACAGTCAACTATCATCAGCTACATGGCCAAGGTTGTTCTTCTTCTGTTCCTTCTTGTTCATCTATATCTCATTGCTGTAGGTCATTTTCTCAGAATTCATCCAGTCAGCCGTCTCTTCGAGCTCCTGCATCTTCTCCACCTGATCAGATCTGGTATCGTGACTCTGGGGCAACAAATCACATCACTCCTGATATAGCAAATCTCACAACTGCCTCCCCCTATACAAGTACAAGTCAAGTGTCTATGGGCAATGGTGACTCTATGTTTATTGCTCACATAAGTTCTTCCAACTTCATAGCTGGTTCGAGGCTCTTACGCATTCAGACTGTCCTACACGTTTCTACAGTGTGCAAGAATTTAATGTCTGTAGGACAGTTTGCTCAAGATAACGTTGTTTATTTTGAATTTCACTTTTATTTTTGTTTCGTGAAGGATATACGGACAAAGGAAACTCTGTTACTGGGCCACATGCATAAAGGACTTTATAGATTTGATATATTGCATTCTGGTAGAAGTGTTGCTGTTCAAAAGCCCATATCGCCTGTTCTTTACACTGCTCAAGTTTCCTCTCCTGCATTATGACACAACAGACTTCGCCATTCGTGTGTTTCTACACTTGCTAATGTTTTGCATACTTGTAATGTTTCTTTTAAGAGCACCAGTCTACCCAACATATGTACAACTTGTCAACTAGGCAAATCTCACAAATTGCCTTTTAATTCTTCACAAACATTGTACTCTTCACCTTTTGAACTTGTAGTGTCTGATGTTTGGAGACCAGCTCATGTGCAATCAAATGGCTTCTCTTAGTATGTTTCTTTTGTAGACATGCATAGCAGATATACTTGGTTGTATTTTCTAAAGTCTAAGTCTAAGGTGTTTCAGTGTTTTCTTCACTTTTATCTGATGGTTCAAGTTCAGTTCGATCATTCCATCAAGGTGCTTCAAGGCGGCTAGAGGGGAGAGTATCGTTCTTTGTCCAAAGAGCTTTTTCGTCTTGGCTTCCAGCATAGGGTCACATGTCCCCATACCTCTGAGCAAAATGGGGTTACAGAAAGGAAACATAGACAAATAGTTGAAATAGGGTTGACTTTGTTAGCTCAGTCTTTTATGCCGAAGTTTTAGTCCTATGTTTTTGCTCATGCAGCCTATTTGACCAATAGGTTACCTACACCTATTTTACATCACATCAGTCCGTATAAGAAACTCTACAAGCATCAACCTGTTTATTCCCACTTGAAGGTATTTGATTGTGCCTATTTTCCTCATTTAAGGCCTTTCAATCAGCATAAACTGCAGTTTCGGTCTAAGAGGTGTGTTTTTCTTAGTGTTGGTATCAATAAAAAAGGCTATAAGTGCCTTACTAGAGATGGTCATGTACTTGTGTCTCGTCATGTAGTTTTCAATGAGTCCTAGTTTCCCTTTCAGACTGGTTTTTCTTCCTGTTCAACTGTGGATTCTATCAAGGTCGATTGTCAACGCTCTCATGTTCCTCTTGTTCTTCATACTTCTTCTACCGGTCCTACTTCTTCCGGTTTACTTAGGAGTTCTCCTATGACTGCTCCTACTTCTTCCGGGTTACTTAGGAGTTCTCCTATAACTACTCTTACTTTTTCCGGGTTAATTGGGAATCATCCTATGCCTGCTCTTCCTCAAAATAGTCCTTCTCTTGAGATATGTTCTGGTTCTTCAGAAGCAGCTAATGTTTCACTGGTATGTACTTAGCCTGCCTCTTTTTCAAAAGTTATTACTGCTGTGAATTTGCATCCCATGCAAACTCGTTCTAAAAGTGAGATTTTCAAACCAAAAACATTCTCTTCTGCTCTGACTGAAAATGAGCCTTCATCCATTAGTGAGGCTTTTCAAAGCCCTGTGTGGACTGCAGCTGCACAAGTAAAATACAATGCTTTAATTTTCAATCGCACTTGGGATCTCGTGCCTCTGCCTACAGGACGTCAAGCTATTGGCTGCAAGTGGATTTTCAAAGTGAAAAGAAACTCAGATAGTTCAGTGGCTCGGTATAAAGGCAGGTTGGTTGTTAAAGGCTATCTTCAAGAAGTAGGCATTAACTTTCAGGAGACTTTTAGTCATGTGGTCAAGCCTACAATGATCAGACTAGTGCTGGCTCTTGCTGTTTCACTAAGGTGGTCTCTCAGATAAGTGGACGTCAATAACGCCTTATTACATGGTGATTTATAGGAATACATTTACATGATGCAACCTCTAGGGTTTGAACAACAAGGACCAGATGGTCAACAACTTGTCTGCAAGCTAAGGAAAGCATTATATGGCCTCAAGCAAGCACTTCGGGCTTGGTTTCATAAACTTAAAGAGTTTCTTCTCGAGACTAAGTTTCAAGCATCTAAGGTTGACAACTCTCTTTTCATTCACAAGTTAGGATCTCGATTGCTTTATGTCCTGGTCTATGTTGATGACATTGTTGTCATTGGAAATAACTCTCAGGCATAAGACAAGTTTTTTATAGAACTCAATGAACATTTCTCTCTCAAGGATCTGGGAAGGTTGAACTATTTTCTTGGGATTGAAGTCACTTATTCATCAAATGGTGCCTTTCTTAGTCAGCAGAAGTACATTCAGGATTTATTTCGAAGAGCTTTCATGGACAAGTCAAACAGTTCTCTTACACCGTTCTCCTACACCTATGGTATCTACCTGCCATCTCTTTACTCATGAGGGTAGTCCCATTAAAGATGAGCATCTTTTTAGGAGTATCGTTGGTGCTCTCCAATATGTTGTTATTACCAGGCCAGACATTGCCTTTTCTGTTAACAAGGTTTGTCAGTTTATGCACAAGCCTTTGGATTCTTATTTTAAGGCTGTCATAAGGATCCTACGATACTTGCAAGGGAATCTGAGTAATGGATTATAGTTTACTCGGTCTGCAAAATTTTTACTAGAAGGATATTCAGATGCTAGTTGGGGGTTTGACTCGGATGATCGACGGCCCACATCAAGATTTTGTGTTTTCTTTGGTGGCAATCTAATCTCTTGGAGCTCTAGAAAATAGAAAGTAGTCTCCAGGTCTACAGCAGAGGTAGAATACAGAAGTCTTGCTCATGTCACTGCCGAAATGGTCTAGATTCAGTCTTTGTTGTCCGAGCTTTGTGCTCCTGTTAGGACAAAGGCATTGGTTTGGTGCGATAGTTCAGCTGCTGTTGCAGTTGCAAGCAACCTTATCATGCATTCCAAGTTTAAGCACGTCGAGTTGGATCTATTCTTTATAAGAGAGAAGGTTGCAGATAGATCCTTTCAAGTAAGACACATATCCAGTCAAGATTAGATTGATGATATTTTGACAAAACCTCTCTCAATGGGTTTATTCAGCAAGTTTAGAAGCCAACTGCGAGTGGTGTCAAACAATCGTGAAGTTTTGAGTAGGGAAGAAAGTTGATAAAGCTCGGGGCATGTTATGAATAGCTTTAGTATTAGTAGACAATAGTTATGTTGTTAAACAAGATTAGTTAAACAGTTAATACTGTTAGTTAGTTAATAGGAGCGTTTGTATTAAATACACTCCCCTAAACTCAGTTAATGATACGATAGACTATTGCTGTTGTTAACAGGAAGGGATGTTAGTGTAAAAGGGAAAGGTGTAAATGGTGTTTCCATCTTCCATTTGGGGTTAAAGATTTATGTCCTATACTGTACTCTCTTCGCCGCAATAATTTCTCATAAATTCATGATAATTACATAATTAAGAGAGACTCTTTTTTTATTTTCCCTTCACTTTGGTGAGTTTTGATTGGATCTGAAATGCTTAGATTGGAAGGAAGACCCACTAATTTGTATGTTCTTTTTACAGCTTCAAAAGAAAGACTAAGACCCATTTAAATTTATTATTAGCATTTAACAGCAGTTCTAAGTTTCCTTTTTTTTTAATAAGCTGGAAAATAAAAATCCAAAAATGCTAAAACGAAAAGGCACACATCGACATAAATTATAAACCCAGCCGCAGGCCAGCTTAGCTTTGTTTTCAGAGCACCTTGATTTTGGATTCAAACACGCCTTTTTCTTTTATTACCTTATTATATGAATCAAATCCACCAATATATTGCTTGAGGTTGTCTGTTATTATCAATCTCTCGATTAACCCAAATCCATCTAAATTTCTCCTTTATATGCCCCCTTCTTATTGTAATTCTTTGCAGTGTGACAAGGAACAAGGAAGATGGCGGCAGGAATGAATGCAGGAGCACCGGAGAGAGAGGCACGGAGGGCCCATGCCTCCATGGCGTTGGTTCAACTCTTCAATGGAGGGTATCATGTAATTACCAAAGTAGCCCTCAATGTTGGTGTCAACCAGCTTGTCTTCTGCGTCTTCCGTGATCTTCTTGCCCTCTCTCTTCTTGCCCCCCTCGGCTATGTTCGTGAAAAGTATGACCCTTTTCCTTTTTTTCTGGGTTTGACTCTGATTCTTCTCTTCTTTGCTATCATTTCAAATAAATTTGTATTCTTAGATCGGGTCCTTTGGTCTTGTCTCTAATGAAGTTGAGATTTGGATGTGCCGTTTTAAGTTACATTCACCGATATGTTGTTATTAAGATGATCTACATTGGTATCCATAGCTAAAATTGATTGCCTTTGTTGCCTTGCTCATTGACTTGCAATCAATTCCTTTCATTTTTAATTTAATTTTTTGTTTCCTGGATTCTTGAATCCAAAATATAACTTGTGGGGTCATTTTGTTTCACTTTCCTTCCTGCAGAAGGATTCGACCACCTATGACTAAACGCCTCCTTCTTTCCTTCTTCTTTCTTGGGTTAACTGGGTGAGTACTGCGCTCTAAACTGTTCTAATTGATATGATAATATATTGTCTACATAAACTTTGTTGTGCCTAATCAAACTTCCAGCTAGTGAACTTATCTGGTTTTGGTTAATTGGAATAGGATATTTGGCAACCAACTTTTATTTCTCATTGGTCTGAGCTACACAAATCCTACATATGCTGCTGCCATACAACCTTCAATTCCAGTCTTTACCTTTCTCTTGGCTGTAATGATGGGGTAATGTCAACAAATACTTCTTTTTTGAATATTGCTTCATTTCTATATTTCTTATAAACAAATGCATGTATTTTGATATCTGTTACTTTTTGCCATATTTTTGTGTGAAACTCTACATGCAGTACAGAAAGAGTGAATTTGCTCAAAACTGAAGGTCAAGCAAAGGTTGGAGGTACCCTGATATGTGTGTCTGGTGCGATATTAATGGTTCTGTTTCGTGGTCCAGCTTTGATTGGACAGAAAGATGCAGACTTTGCTCTAAATGACATAAGTGCCAGGGGTCAACCAGAACCTTCTGGATGGCTTGTGTCTACTCTTCTGGGATTTGGACTGGAACATTGGCATATTGGAGTTCTATGCTTGATAGGGAACTGTATGTGCATGGCTACTTTCCTAGCTATTCAGGTATGCCATCATAAACCGTATGGTTGATATTTGGACAATTATAACTATTTTGCTTTTTATAACTTCTATTAACTAGTTTTCTTGTAGGATCACACCCCCGGCCCCTTCCTTTTTTTCAGTATCTATCTTGCAAAATATATCAGAATCTTTTTCCCTTTAAAAGTTGTTCTTTGCTTGTTATATGCCATATCTTATTTGCTGTAGGGAACAAATAGAAGTCTCTGTTTTAGGAAAATAAAAAGAAAACAGCCTATGTAGCCATGAATATGACTTGAGGTTTGATATGCCACTATTGTCCCTGATCTTTTTGATCTGTGACTCATTAGTTTTTTATGATTCCATACCATCAATTTTGATCATATAATTAGATTCATCTTGTCTATAGTTAACATTTCTATGATGCTATTTTCCCCTTAATCATAGGTTTGGCATGGGTTTAGGGTTTATCATTTCAAATGCCTTTAGGTCAATCACAATGCTTTGTGGTGCGTGTTTTAATCATATGATGGAGTAACCACCTGGTTCTTGTGTACTGTCTTTGCTTAGGCAACACGATGCATTTATGCAATATCTACCGTTTGCTTTGCTTAGTGGTTCTCACAAGGAGTAACAAAAGTTTGATTCTTATCATTATAATTTGAACTTCACATGTATATTTTCTTATAATTAGTCTTTTTTATTATATTAAAGGCCCTGTTTTTAACAATTCCAGGCTCCAGTGTTAGCCAAGTATCCTGCAAACATTTCTGTCACAGCATTTTCCTATTTTTTTGGTGCCATATTGATGGTTACAACATCCTTTTTTATGACCAATGAATCGACAGACTGGAGGTTGACGCGGTCTGAGCTTTTTGCTGTCTTATATGCTGTAAGTTCCTTGTGGACTTTATATTATCTCCATTCTTAAAAGATTTTGCATGTCATTTTATTGAAAGATTAGCCATCAAAGTTGCGGCATTATCTAAGTTTCAAATGTGTGCTTGTTTTAAAGTCTGTTAGATCAACACTTGATATGCTAGTTTAATGATCCAGATTGAGGCTAAGTTTTTGAGCATTTTTAGTCATTGTAGTAGGTGAACTGAAGGAAATGAATTCATGTGACCATCTAATTGAAGAATTGATGTGCTGAGTTGGGTTGATTTGTCTATTAGGAGTTTGAAAAAGAAACTTAATAGATTTAATTGGATTAAGAAATGATAAATGGTAAATATAGCAACTCCCCTGCATTTTTTTAGAGAATACACTTTCTATAGTTTGGTCTACACTTGCCTCCTCTACACACATTTTTAGGAACACAAGTGTAAGATAAGTTCCCGTAGAAGGTGGGTAGACACTTCCCTTGTAAAGCAAAGGGAACTGCCTTATTTCTTGGAGAGAGAAGCAATAAGGGGACATAGATTTCAATAAGAAAAGTGTAAGAAACTGTTGGTAGAAGGGCTAATCTTGGTTTTCTCTAAATGTATGAACATTATGTATGGTTAAACCGATTTATGCTGCTGTTCGGATCCATAATTAGGATTTTAGAACCTACCTCTCAAGGATGCTGGAAATCCCTTAATAGTCCCAGAAAAAGGGTCTTAAAAGTTAGCTGCTTACGAAATAGGTTAACCGTAAACCTAAAGCTATGGCTATTTGGGTTTTCTTTTCAGGGAGTTATTGCATCTGCTCTTAACTATGGACTCCTGACATGGTCGAATAAGATCTTGGGGCCTGCTTTAGTTGCTCTTTATAATCCTCTTCAACCTGCAGCATCAGCATTTCTATCAAGAGTTTTCCTTGGAAGTCCAATTTATTTGGGAAGGTTTTATTTCTCTCTTCTGCTACAAAGTACAACTTAATATTATCAAGTACAAAAATAGCACTTGGTTTTGCTCAGTTATTTTGGGTTTTCTTTTGTTATGATAACAGTGTGCTTGGGGGATTTCTAATAATTGCTGGTCTATATATGGTCACTTGGGCATCCTACAGAGAAAGGCATACAGCTATGGGGATGCTGCCTCATGTCAGTCGGTCTTCTGAACCTCTCGTTCACAAAGATGCATCGATTAACAAGAATCCGTACCAGAGAGGACATATTTTCTTAGGACCTGGTTTATCAGCAAAACCCAGTGATTAACTTTGTAACCGGTTGCAGTGTATAGTTCCCTCGAGCTCTTTTCCCGCAGGCACATTTCCTAGGATCAAATGGTGTCACTCGCCATTTTGTAAACTTTGATGGGTAGCTAAAGATAAATTCATTAAATCCATCCTCAAATTGCAATAATTTTAGATTGTTGCTCCTTTATGCTGTCTTAATTTGTTCCAAATACAGATTTTTGAGACCTCAATGATTTATATATACATTTAATGCAATAAATTTAGTATTTTCTTGATTGGCAAGGGAACTTGGTAAACATGCATTATTTTACGTAAATAAAATACAATTAACTAAATGTATATAAACAATAAAGAAATTACAAAAAAAAAGGAATGTATAAAAACTAAGGAAAAAAATATCAACTTCTACCGAAGATGTAAATAATTTACATCTCAAGCTGCTAGTTGCTATCAATAAAGTCTGATTCTCAAACAAGATACCAAAAGGAAAATACAGATTCGATTCGTACAAGAAATGATTTCACAAAATAATAAGACCCTTGTGTTGTTGTCTTGTAAAGCCTAACTTCTTACAAAATTCAGTTAGAAGTGAAAATTATTCCTGCTTTTCTGAAGCCAAAATGGATGAAACAATTCCAAACTATCCTTTTTCATATCAACAACAAGAGGCATGCGATTCATAGGGTGGCGTAAACAGGTCGAATTCTGTTGGGTAAAGGCCTTGCAATAAGTCCATCAGTTACCCAACCTACTGATTCGCTGTCGATTTTAACATGGTTGAATTCTCTTTGCACATACTCGAGAGAGATTTGTAGCCTACCCCCTTGCCTGCAGTCATTGGAGGCACCCCTTGATTCAATTCCTGCATTTCTCTCCAACCAGTACAAATAATTTACCTGGAAAAGTGACTTCAGCATATCTTGCGGTGAACAACTTTCTTTAAGCACTACCTGATATACGCCAAAAAATTATGGGAAGGAAGAATTAGTATTTCCCTTACTATTATCATATTCATTCCTAGTAGCTTAGCCTACAGCACTACACCCTCATCGAGACTCTCCGGTTTTTATGGCAAAGTATTCAAGACATTTAAGACCAAATTGTGTTTATGAACTTGTAAGGGTGAGAAATAAGAAGATTGCTACAGGAAAGTGAAAAGGAACCAAGCTAAGTCTTTCAAGAACAAGTAAAGAACATTGCCTTTATGTATGTGAGAGAGAATAAACGAATGGAGGCTAAAAGCCACAACAGTTACTTACGCAGAATTTTCCTTCTTGTTCAGTCAGTACGTAGCCTTCATCTTTATACAGATTGAATAGTGCCAGTACATCCTCCTTGTTGCTGACAATATCACTGAGTTTTGATCCCAATTGCAGCCGAAGCTCAATTTCGGAAGCAGCCTGCTTTGCTTCTGAAGATAGTACAACTGATCGTTCCTGAAAATGGAAAAATTCATGATAGTCTCTCAGATTTTATACCGACCACTAACGTCTTAGATGTTATTTTCTAACAGTCTGTTTCTTTCGTAAAAGATATTAGAAACTCCGGAATGGTGCATTGACCATATTACTATAGGGGTAGACTTTAAAAAGCTGAATTGGCAAGAGGGATCATTATTGTATTCGAGGGATTATCGCTTCCCATGCTTCGTCTGAATACAACAATCAAGCACTAGAAGTCTTGAGCCATGGTAAAAGTTCATTTTCTAGAAAGCTACGGTTATAAAGGAAACCCTTCACTGCAGTTTTCTTTTAATTGAACAAGAAAATTAGCTGAAGCACAAAGAAGAGATTTTGGAAGTTTTAACCTTCTTAATCTTTTAGGTGATCAGAGTATCTACTAATTCCAAAAGCAGGATACGGATTCAATAGAACAAAGAACCAACCTAAAAATTCTATCTCGAAGACCACCTTAATATTGACCCAAATCAATCAATCCAGACCTTTATACTGTCAATTAGTAACTAACTTCTGAGAGAGCCTAGCAAGAAACAGTAACCTACTCTGTTTGCAGACAGTAAATTCAGGAATGGTACAGCTGGAAAAAGTGGTTCCTCAGCATTAACCTCTTTGATTGAAGGTGCCTGGCCACTCAACAGATATTCACTGAAAACCAAACCTGTTAAAACATTGAAGGAATAAGCTTTCCATTATTAAATGAACTAGAACTCTCATTTAACAACAATGGTAGCAACGATACATTACTTGCACGATAGGGATTTAAAGTCCTCAGTTGAATAGACTGATATGATTTCAGATTGCAGTACATATGTATCCAAGTAACCACACCAAATGAAGCAAGGGCAAAAGATGTAGATGAGCCGATACAGTTAGCCAAAGCTATACCAAGCCCTATTCCAATCGACTTGCTTATCATTCCCTGAGCTTCACCTTTCGCAATTACCTAAAATAACTAATTAACTTAGTAAAGACATATTATAGGCAATGCCAAAGCCAAAGTCACAAATTTCATTAGCTGGAATGCCACTATCACCCAGAATCCAATTTGATTAAAGGAAGACACTTTTGGGGATTATTCCATAAAAAAATTACCTCAGCAAAGTTCCTTTGAGCAGCAAAACCGGCATAGAAACAACTTCTAGTAGCAGCCTGGAATTGATTAGTGCCAGCTTTCAGCAACCAAACACCATTTTATTGATCAACAAGAGAGATAATGGCAACAAGTACAACAATATACTTATTTGTAGTACCATGGAAACAAAAAATAACTTCAATACCTGGATGAGGGTAGCTGCTGATCTTCCAGCTCCAGCAATAGCACCAATAAGAACAAATAGATGAGGAAAAGAAGGGGTCAAGATTTCCAACCCAAAGGCAGCATTTTCAAGGAGATCAGCAAACAACCTCCATCCTTTAGGATTTACATCAAAATGTCTTCCATATTTAGACAACATGATTTTACTCAAATACCCAATTCCATCCTTTAACACCCAATTGATAGCAGCAGCTGTTGGAATAGCTCCTTTCCCCAATCCAACAGCATAAAGCAATGCCTGAAAAGTAATAGCAAACAAAAGTTGAGCACCAAATGTTCTATAAAATTCCTAAGTCAGAAAATAAGAGCAAGCAATTAAGACATAAAAATTACTTGTGTGGCAAGAACGCCGCTGACTTGGCTAGCAACGCCCTGCACACCTCTCCATAGAGAATAATCAAGATAATCACTGGTAACACTGTCGGGGAAACCTTCAGGGAGCAACAACCGCATCACAAGGTCTCTGCATTGACCCCAAAGAGTTGAGAGGGACAACAATTTGGTTAAATTCGAAATCCCATTAGAAACAACAAATGCATCATCTGAGAAATTAGGAATAAGCTTAGTCCACTTGCTCCCTCTCACTTCCCAAACGACGTCATCCTCCTCTGTTTCCCCATTGGTTCTGGCGAGGGCGGAAGATAATTGGGAATGGCAGGAACAAGCAAGGAGTGAAGAAAGAAACAAAAGAAAAGGATAAGAATGAGAAGATGAAGATGAAGAATCGTCGTTCCACCGCCAAGAATCGGACCCAAAAGGTCCATCATCGTTGTTGTTGTTGTTGCCGCCGTCACATCCGCCACCAACAGATAGAACAGGGAAGGACCCAGAGTTAGCAGTAAGAGTAGTGATAATTGGCTTAGAAGACGGCTTGATGGGTGAGAGAGAAAAGAGAAAAGGGGTGGTAAGCGAACAGCTTGAGGGAGAAGATGATGAAGGGAAGGGTGAAGAAAGGAACAAAGGCCTGCAACTGGAAGCGCAGGCCATCACTGTCGCTCCTCGTTTATTTCACTAACATTAACATATATAAAAATCGGCGTTTTTCACTGTGAAGGTTTATGTCACTGAAATTGAACAACCAACGTCGTTTTCCATTTGGAGGAGAGCGTGTGAGAGACAGCCCAGGGCTTTAGAACCTCAGACCATAAGGAAGGGTTTTTGCGGTGGTTCTCTTAATGCAGTAGCGACTTTTTATTTCAAAAAAGAAGTGCATCATCCATTTTCAACCCCCTTTGACCTCCAATCATAAACGTGTAGGCAGCCTAAGTTACTATCGAGCTATTCAACACCTTTGCGCTTTATATTGGGAGTATCAATACTTTCCAAGGGTTTTGAACAAAAAATGTCTCCGCCCACATTATCTACTTTTAGTTATTTTAGTTTATATGAAATTGTCACAAACATCATCCATTATCATCATTTGTGTCAACCTTACCAAAATCAAGCTGTTAAATATTGATGTGAATTTCATTTTATTACGACCACTTTATTTCTTTTTTCTTTCCTTTTTTTATTTTCTCTGTCTTCTCCCTTACCAATTTTTAACCCCCACCACCATTCGATGGCTCTCCTTATTCCCTTCTCATTTGCCTATTTAGGTTCTCTTAAAATCAACCTCCTATCACCTAAAATCAAAATTCGTTTCAACACTAATCTTTCTCCCATTCAACATTCGATCTTTATTGTCGGATCGAACCTAATTTTCTTATATATACTTCTCATCGATAGCTTCCTTCTGACAAATGGGATCAGCGAGAGATCACCATCAAAGCCCTGAAAATCCGAAACTTGAAATAGGAAGTCTTCATTCTCTCTCTCTCTCTCTCTCTCTCTCTCTCTCTCTCTCTCTCTCTCTCTCTCTCTCTCTCTCTCTCTCTCTCTTTGCTTTCTTCTCTTTGTTTCTCCAATCCTTAAAACAGTTATTAAAACTTCATTTAGAATAATAAAATTTTGTATCGCATCGATATAAAATAATATTGATCGAAATAAATGTGGTTAAACTAATTGATTCTAGTTTAAGGCGAAAAATGGTACGTACCGAGACTTCATCAAGCAGGAGGAGACGCCATAAATCAAACTTTTGGTTATGGGGTTGTAGCATTGCAAGTTTTAAAATGTATTCCCTTGTTGGTTTCACACCTACTATTAATTCAGCTCCCAGCAAGTAATAAGATGTGGGATTTGGGTATCCTAACGGCTCCATACATGGCCATTTCAACTTATAATTTGATTGGGTTCCTCGTTTCTTCATGTAACTAATAACAAATGTGCCACATGATCACACAGAATGCGTGCCCTCTTATTTGGAGTATCAACTTAGAATCTGCTTACAGATCTCCAATACATTTCTATACCTTGGAGTTCATCCGTTCATGTGACTAAGAAAAGCCATGATAATCACAGTCTCAGAGTTCATCCATGGAACTATATTCGGTCAATTAGGATTTGAGAGATACAAGGCTATAATATCCAAATATCATTTAACCGTCACGCTAGCTGTGTCTCCCAAAGATTTCCATGATGATTCCAGCCGCATTAAGTGTAATTTCTCAACAAATGGCTCAAGAAGCTCCGCCTCTTCTTCTGGAGCAAAGGCCATGCAGATGCTAAGCTCTTGCACTGCCTTACCATACTCCCTAAGATTTTGATAATATCAAATGTTATTTTCACCATCAGCTTAAAAAGGGCCTTCATGTGAACCATTTTTTTTTTAAATTAGGAAGTTTTAGAAATTCATACCTATTATAGTACAGCATCATGCCATGGTCTCTCCTTAGTGCCCAATTATGTGGCTGCAGAATCAACAATCTTTCTGAAGCCATGATAGCTAGCCTGCAAAGAAATCCAATGTTTAGCATGCAAAATATCAAGTTGTTCTTTACAAAATATAAGCTGCATCTCACATTCACAATATCAGTAATACAAATCACCTCATCTCTTACACTATCGGTAAATTGAATACAGCAGATAAAAATATACGCACTAAATGACGCTAAATACGCAGATCGTCACTGTCTTCACCTATGAATGCATAATGAATTTGTTGATAGGTGGATCAAAGCAGTCATATGTGGCATAAGAAAACAGATACTGCTACTAGATACATGAAGTGTCAGAAAGTTATGCTACTAAAATAATAAAGATAAAGTTGAATTTACTTAAGATCTTGAGGCCGCAACAAAGGGACATTTGGTTTATTGATCTTGTTAGGTTTCTCATTGGCATTATGAGCATGCCTAAGGGGAGAAGTTAGCATCAAACCAAGATTTGATCTCGAAGCACGTTTCCAGTGAAACCTCTGCAAATTTTTTAAGCTTATTATTTCATATGTCAGATGAAGGCATTAATAGTTTACAAGAGAGTGATAAATGTAGAAGCATTTTTTGAAACAAGAAACTAGCTTGGTGAAAAGGATTAGGACTTACAATTAAATTGGCTAGAGCGATCCCAACAATATCACGGTTTGAAGCTATCTCAAGCCCTAAAAGTGATGAACCAGTTAAATCCGATGCCATTGATCTAGGGTCCTTAACACATCTTCCATTGACAACAGTGAACAAGCTGTGTCCTGAAGTCACTTTGAAGAGCTCCTACAGAGAGAAGTTTAGAAGTTAAGTGATGCATCACTACAAGAATGAACTAAGAATCATGCACCATGAAAATAAACTGCCGAAATAAACTTTAAGGATTAAAGTACCTCAGGGTATGTTGTCTGGGGCCATATCAAAAAATCTTCCCCAACTCGAGACCCCACAATAGTTAGACCAAGCCGCCGACAAACTTCAATGTAAATTATGCTAAGCAAAATTGCTGTAATTAACAAAGTCATAGTATTAAACTGCCTAAAATGACGGACAGATTGATTAGGAAGAAGATATTACAATAGAAAAACCATTTAAACGCCACCATATCAAAATTATGAGGCTTATTGCATGGAAGTAGTAAAACGGGGCTTTACCACTGCCACATCCAGAACTCAGCACCAAGTGTAAGTATGAATGCTTAGAATCTACAAGAACAGGGGATCTTTTAAAGCCTCTTAACTCAAAAAGAACTAAATTGACTGCCTGCAAAACTTCAACCAGATGGCAGCCTATGTCCCTTGAAACTAGCTCTGCTTCAACTTCTTTTGCAATTGCATCCAGTTCACTCATCCATTCAGATATGGTCTTTCCATCCAAAGGCATCTGCTCCACAGAATCCCACTCTCTGGCATTAGATGACGGACAAACATTTATCCCTTCATTGAGGAATGAACAAGCATCCATCTCTCGGTTAAAAACCATGAATGTCTCATCTTCAGCTGCAACATAAAGCAAAGCCTACACAAAAAGATACAAAAAAACAAAAAATAAAACTTCCAACTTATGTTTCAAAAGCATGAACGAAGCAATGACCAATACCTCCTCAAATAACAAATGATTTAGCGAAGGTCAAACAGAAAAAGGACGAGGAAGTAAGCTGATAACCATTACTCATTATATCCATACCTTAGCAAGAGAAACGTCTTTATCTTCAGACTGGAAGGAGATCTCCTGAGCGAACTTGTCCCTTGCAGTCTTTAGAGCCTGTCACAGTCCATTCAAGTTTAACAGAATACTAGAAAAAATGGGACTGGAAGATAATCAAAGTAATAACAAGTTGATTAACATGGTGATGCAGATATCCAGAATGGATGAACAACATATATGCATATATATAGTATATAGATCAAGAGAAACCTCCTGGTAAAATTTGTGACGAGAAGAAGAGTCTTTAGGATTGGAAAAGAGAGGGTAAGCAGAAGCAGCAGCAGTGGTCCTACTCCTCCATCTCCTCAAGTCCTTGTGATCATGATGGTGATGATGATCATACCTGATTAAAGAATAAACGGATATTCCATGGATTTTTTTTCCTACTAAAAATCCTTCTTCCGTCACTACATTATACTAAAAATTCTAGTAGCCCACACTGATTACGAGATACCCAACTGTCAAGTTTTATAGTAAACCCCACTTAGCAAATTAGATAACTAGATATATAAAATAGGAATTAAAAAAAGATTCAATCATCACGGAATTACCTAATAAAGCAAAAAAAATGAAAAAAAAAGAGAAACAAGTTCAAAGAATTACCTGATAAAGAAATGATCAGCAGCAAATGTTTGAGAAAACATTGATGCCGCTGGCATGCAATATACTGTGCACAACATTCTTATGAGCAAATAAAAAACAAAAACAAAAAAAAAACGATGAATTAAAGCAAATGAAGAGTGATTTAAGGAGAAGAAACAAGAAATTACCAAAATCCATGACAAGATGGAAGCTAAAATTGAATTTCAAAACCAAAATTAGTTAGTTTTTGAATTGACTGAAACGAAAGTTATGTTTAAGAAGAAAAGAAAAAGAAGAAGAGAGATGATGGCATGGAATTGGAAATTTGGAAGGGGAGGGAAGCGTAGAAGATTGCGAGGGTAAGGTGGCTGCTTCTTCTTCATCTCCCTCTCCCTTCAACATAATCGATACGGTAACAGCTAGGACCCGTCAATGACCGGGCTCCACGCGACGATACTCAGACAAAAATAATAAGCAGCTTAAAAAATGCCATTTTCAAAAATTTATACTTTTAGGTTTAACTGTTAGCATTAATTGTTTTGTTAAGTTTTAACTGTTAGTATGTATTGTTTGGTTAAATTTGTGTTTGATATTTTAAAATAAAAAACATATTTATTTGGTCGTTATATAGTTAGTAAATAATTTGAATTTAACAATAAATTTAAACGGTATTAATTGTTCAACTTAAATTTTAAAATTTAAAATATAAGAAGATTAAATTTATTAAAAAATAAAAATAAAAGATTAAATTTAAAATTTAAAATTTAAAATTTTAGAAAGATATAAAAAAATTTAAAATTTTAGAAAAATATAAAAAATTTAACCTGAAATTGTGCTAAAAATTAAATTCATTAAAAAGGTTAACCACCTAGAATTTGTCTATAATATTATTTTGTTCATATTTGGTGGATTAAATATATTCTTTTGTTCATAGTTGGATAAGTTTGGATAGCCTTCTGCATGCGGTCCAGCGTTGAAAACATGTAAAAACGTTTTTTTTTTTAATATGATAAAAATAATAGAAGAGATCGTCAAGCCTCAAAGCTAAATTCTCAAAAACCTAAAACCAGTCTTTTCCTTTGACAGATTTGTAAGGTAAGCAAATTTCAAATTTCGGATAAAACCAAATTAATTCGGTTAATCGATCGAATTTGGTTAATCGGTCGGTTAATTAAATTAATTCGATCGGAAGTTGGTTAATAATTTTTTAGAAGTTCGTTTAATTGTTAATTTGGTTCGAAATCGGTTAACCGAATTAACTGAATTTAATAAATAATATTATAATATATAAGTATTCGGTCTGTTCGGTTTGGTTAATTTTTTGGAAATATAAATTAATCGGTCGGTTAAACCGGTTAATTTTTTTATATGTTTTATACTTGTTTTAACTAAAAATATATAAATTTCGGTTAATTCGGTTAACCGACCAAATTAATCGAAAAAATTCGATTCAGTTAAATTTTTTTTAAAAAAAAATTCGATTCCATTAACGGTTAAAGGTTTAAAAGGGTCGATTAATTCAATTAATGGTAGTCCGGGCCGATTAACAGATTGAACACCTCACAAATTTGAACTACAACTTTTAAAAATGCAAAGTTGAAAATTACTTAGGCGTGTTTGTATGGTCATATGAAGCTTAATTTGAAGTTATGGTTAGAGTTCTGTATATAAAAAAAAGAATGCTAAGAAAATTTTACCTATCAATTAACTTACTTTGGTTGGAGTATTATTTTTTCCACATTGACTAGTTATAAATTAATTGCAATTGGTATTTTTTTTTTTTTGCTATTCTCATTACTTGTTTGTAATAAAGATATGGAAAATTTTCGATTATTTTAAAGAAATCTTATTTTTTATAAGAGTTTTTATTCATTTTTCTAATTGAATATTTATATTTGTACTAATAATTCTTTATTTTATACTTCACTACTTCAAAATTTGTATTAAATAAATAATTTTCTCAGATTATTACACTAATATTAAAAATTCAACTCTAAATTTAATCAAGTAAATGATGGGTAATGAGATAGCCTCATCCAACAACAACCAAGTTAAGCTATGGAAACAAAATGGAAAGTGGAAGAGCCCACTCCCCTCGGCCCCTTTTTATGTTCCGTCTACGAGGAGGAATTGAAGATGCATTATTCTATTATTAGAAAATGCAATGTGAGTTTGGAATCACATACACAATATTATGAAATGCAAAGTTGAAAATGTCTTCCCGACAGAGCACCCACATTTTTCTGAAATGGAACATAAAGAACAAAATAAATGCTCTATCTATGTCACCGAAACCTTCTCTTTTATTACTATTCTTTTTTCCATGTCTTTAAAATATCTTGCTAACTAATGTAAAATAATGCAAGGTAGATTCTTAACACTTGATAAATTTTGACAATTGCTAAAAGTGTGTATGTTAGAATCTAGAAAAGCTCAAAATCCCCAGGTTTCAACATTCTTGCTATTGTTTATGCTCACTAATAAGTAAACAAAAGAAAATTAGAACCTTTATTATCCACTATCAATTGCTGCCTGGTGATTGAAGTTCAGGTGAAAGAGTACCGACCATGGAAATGTTGAGGGTTTAAGAATATTTCCCAAAATTTTAACCCTAGACCCTAATAGTGAGAACTCTTGAGAAGCCGGCTCACCCATTGAGAGGCAAGCACTTTACATTTCAAGATTGGATCTAAAATCTCAGTTCTGTAAAT
The DNA here is from genome assembly GCF_007990345.1 of Gossypium hirsutum. NCBI lineage: Eukaryota > Viridiplantae > Streptophyta > Magnoliopsida > Malvales > Malvaceae > Gossypium > Gossypium hirsutum. Next base: position 110,463,872 of record NC_053431.1, read on the forward strand.
CCACTAGCACAATTCACATGAGCACAGTTTATGAATAAGCTTCTGTTATGCGACTTGGCGTAGGATCTAGTCATAAGTCTAGATGAGAAAGAATTCTTGCTTCGACCTATGGTTACTCAAAAGGTAGGTTCGTCCTTGACTGAACCCCCTCTCAAAATAACCTTTTTTTTATAGAATAATTGCTTGCCTCTTTATTTCATATTGCCAACCTGTTAATAACAAAGGAAAGAGTCATAATTGACATAAAATAGAATTCCTAACTTAGTTTATGAAGAAAACAAAAACCTAATATAATAGAGAAAATAAGTAAAACTAAAACTCTTAATAAAACCTGATATAATAAATAAAACTAAAATTCCTATTGCAATAAAAGCATCCATATCATTACTCCCCTTTTCGGAATTAAGCTTATCCTCAAGCTCAATTTCAAAATAAACTTCAGAATTTATCCAAAATCATCTATCTCATGATCATCTTGCTTGCCTTCAACATATGGTACTTCTATCCAAAATAGCCTTTTACATTTATGTCCCATGGAATAAGACTCGTCACAATTATAACACAGCCCTTTAGCCCTTCTTTCCGCCATTTCTGTCTGTTTCAATCTCTTACTAAATGGTGCAGAAGAACCTATTTTGCCGTTGTTCCCTGTTGGTTCTGTTGTTTGCCCCCTACCTTTGCAATGCTCTTAATTGTTGGAATGATTGAATTGCTGCCAATGTTTTGGGAAGTTGGCCAATTCAGGATGGCTCGAGATGACAGTTTGGAAGAGACATTTCGTCTACGTTTCAATGTTAGAGCCATATTCATTGCAACTCTAAGGTTTTTCGGTTGTTGCTTCTCAATATCAATTCTAAGTTCCTCGATCAACCCAACAGTAAAGAGGTTTACTTGTTGTCGAGGTTTAAGATCAGTAGCCCTAGCCAATAGTGATTGAAATTGGCGTTGATATTCCTCTACAGTCCCAGTTTATTTCAAGTTGGCAAGTTCTCTCAAGGGGTTATTACTCATAGGTGGCCCAAACCTTACATGGCAACACTCTTTGAAGTGCCCCCAGTCAAGATTTGCCTCATCTTCTTCCATTTGATCAAACCACAATTGTGCCTCTCCTAAAAGATGGAATGATGTTAAGCTTACTGTCTTCTTCATTAGTTCGTTGATTGCCAAAAAAAAATTCGTATCTTTTCAACCACCCTAAAGTATCTCTGGCACCATCATAAGTGGGAAATTCCATCTTAGAGTATTGTGGCACCATGCAACCACCGTGTTGCAAGTCTAAATTCCTTTGCCTGCCTCCGCTGCTACCCTGTTTTTCATTATTCTTCTCTGAATCTCCTTTCGTTATCTTTTGGACCGAAAGAGATAATATCGCCACCTGCTCCTCTAATGCTTGTTGCCTTGTAGCCATTTATTCCATGATAGCCTCCAGCTTGGCTGTCAAAGTCTTTTCTTTACCCATGACAGCTGGCTCGTATACCAAGTTGTTATGCGCCTTGGCATAGGATCTAGTCATAGATCTAGAAGAGAAAGAATTCTTGCTTCGACCTATGGTTACTCAAAAGGCAAGTTCGTCCTTGACTGAACCCCCTCTCAAAATAACGTTTCTTTTTTATAGAATAATTGCTTGCCTATTTATTTCATATTGGCAGCCTTTTATAGACTGGTAATAACAAAAGAAAGAGATTATGAAGGAAACAAAAACCCTAATATAATAGAGAAAATAAGTAAAACTAAAACTCTTAATAGAACCTGATATGGTAAATAAAACTAAAATTCCTATTGCAATAAAAGCGTCCATATCAGCTTCTCAAAGTGAATCCTTGGCTAACACCAGAAACTTGAGTCAAACCTTAACTGTATGTGAAAGTTCAAAGAAACAAGTCGGAAATGGTAGGAGCTCAGAAAATGTCTCCAAACCTAAGTTGTGTAATGCAGTTCAGAATGTACATAACAAGATAACATGGCTTATATATTAGTTTTCCCAATACAAGAATCTCTTTACCGTTAAGAGTTAAAGTCATAAAAGCAATAGAATATCTACAATGTTGAAATCAATCCTTGAGATTTCCTGATTACGTTCCGGTTCTGAAACTAAACAGGGATGCTAAAATACTTCCAAATGTAGTACTATCTTTCAAGTTAAAAAGATAAAAGATATAATAAAATAATCCTAAACCTGTAAAATAAAAAAAAATCTGCAATAAGATACTCCAAAATGTCTTCTTACCCACAGAAAATGGAAAAATATGGGATTTCGCTCATAATCATGTTCCATATATTGAATGCGGAGAATAGAACATGTACTGTGAACTCCTGAATCTCTTGACTATAGTGATACATATTATACATCAGAATACGACTATTTTATCTTTCTCTCTGCTCCTTGTAATTAGACAAGCTGTATCTAAGTGTTGTTCCAATAGATCAGGTAACCACTCAAGCTTACATCTTTCGAGAGGGAAAGCTGCATGAGTCAATGCAAACCCATTCCCAGGGGAAAATAGCACATAAAAAATGAGTGCTGCCTAGTAGTTAAAAGCTTTAATAAATGGGATACTGAGCCTCCTCCAATAACGAGATGCCAGCCAACCCATGACAGAAAAGTATACCAGTAGAAAACAAACCCGCTTTATATGGAGTGTGTTAATGGCTTGAGGCAACCAAGACTTCATATGTTGTAGGGTTCTAATGAAGCTGATAGTGATTATAGATGTTGAAAATCCAGTAACAATACCAGCTATCGCTTCTGACTTCCAATATCTAGCGTACCCCTCGCTGGAAAACCAAGACTTCAAAATCTTTATGGATCTGATGATATCATAACAACCAATAATTAAATTGAGGAAACCAGCATTAATTAACACATGAAACAGCAAAACAGACTATTTCAAAATATGTCGTACTCAACCATTTTGCACCTATTATCAGCAAAAGGAAATAAATGCAGTTACTTCACATTAACTTACTCATGAAAAAGAAGGCATAAAACTTTTTACATTATTCTGAGCAAAATATCAACTGCTGTCTAATGCCTACAGAAATTATCCCTTCTTAGTTCAGCTTTCTCATCCACTTCACTAGAACCCCCTACCTCTCTCTATCTTCCTTTCTCTCTTTCACCATACTTCATTAACTTCTGGCTTCTCAATTCAATCTCACGGAAACCTATATTCAGATACTTTCATTCTTTCTTCCCATACTTTAACAGGCTTTGCTGCAGTGCTGTTCTCAGAATACCGTTCAAAACAACCAAAGACAAACCTTCCACTATGCACAGATTACCAGAAAACAAATTTCTACACCTTTCTAACTACCAGACCTCAAATTTATGAGCAAAGCCCTTTTTCATTTGTTGCTGTAAGTCTAACCTAATTCAGCTTGAAACAAAATGAACCTTAATTTGAGAGTCCAAGGGTAAAAAAGCTAAGTTAGCTAACTTGAAACCCAAGTTCACCAAAATGTAGTGGACCAGAATGCAAAATAAACCCAAGGGTCCAATTTAGTCCCAACCTAAGTAACAACACAATAAGCACATTGTTGAAGGAAGAAGAAGAAACCCACCGGACACAACTTCAAGCACTATATAAAATAACTTTTGAATGGAACAAAGTTCAAGTAATAAACTCGCAATATTAGATATCGCTTCATCATCTCAGTTAAAGATGGATCTTTTGCTTGGCAACTGAAAAAACCATCATTATACAACTTTACTGTGGGAGTACCTAATATGTACCAGCAGTCATAGGTTTCATTTACCTGAAAAGGCAGACAGATGTCACATAAATTGCACTTCAATTAAAGAAGAATCAGGTCAATCCATCATCATGAATAACAATAGAAACTTGAAACATTACCTTGAACTTATCTTTGGTCAACCAAGCAACACCAAAGTCAGGCCTGCAACTTACAGGAAGCGCTTCATTCGGTGCCTCTGTTAAGGCAAGTTGCATCTGATCCAAAGAATGGTCTGTGTACTCAACCTGAAATTGTTAAGCAAAAAACTAAATAAAAGAAGGTGATATATTAGAGTACTTAATATTGTTGCCTTCCTACATACTAGTATTTATATTACCATAAACTTGTTAATTAATATAGCTAAATTACAAGAATTGGCAAGTCTAAAATCCAATCTCTATATCACCATCGGAAAATATCAAGATCGAAATTCAAGTTCAAATAAAAAAAAAAAAGCAACAACAGAGATGAAGATGCATACTTGCCGAAGTAAAAGAAATCCATATTTTCCTAAATTAGTACTAAAAAGGAGCTCATGACTTAAATCAGATAAGATAAGATTACCTTAAACACTGAAGTCCAGTAGTAATCATATCGACATCTAAATTTGCTGTTCTCGGAACTATAAAATACATGTTTTGCTTTATAATTCAATAATCCAAGCTCACAAACCTTCGAGGACCTAATATCCACACCTGGCATTAAATTTTCAAGAAAAAGAATCAAGCTTGCATATTATCAAGATATTACAAGGGAAATAACTGAAAATATACAAGCAATGACGATATCGTAAGTGAAATTGCTAGTTACACCTAAAAAATTATGCTAAAAATAAATAAATAAATAAATATTAAAATATAGTCAAAATGTCATAGAAGGAAATGCCAAAAGTTTAAACAGTAAGAGAAAAAGAGAGAAATTTACTGCTAGAGACTATCTTGCATTGTGTGGGCATGGAAATCGGATCTGAAATTGATAGCTCCCCCATGAAAATAGCAAGGAGACAGACTAGAAATGATAACAAAAAGAAAACGAAGATGGGGAAAAGAAGGGCAAAAGCGATTCGAAGTAACATGTAGCGAAAACCCTTGTTACCATTATCGGGGAGTTCTTGTGAATCCATAAATTCAAAGGCGTTAATCAACAGAAGCTAGATGAGATTTGTACGTGTACCGGTCACCGGAATCATTTATCCGGTGATCGGAGAGCTTTCTAAAGTCAGAAGTTTGAAGAAAAAAAGGGCGCACGCGGGCAAGCTACGATTGGGATCGTTGCGTTTGGACGATTCTTTTCTTTTCTAATTTTTATGTTTTGTTAAAGCGGGAGGAATAACTGACTGAAAAATGAATAAATCTAATCAAAATAGGTTTCCTTTTACTTGAAAATTAAATAAAAATAAATTTTAATTATTTACCAAAAATGTGTATCTTTAAAAATTATTTCTCAGGCTACTTGGTTTTAGGTTAGTATCCCATCCACCCCTTTTCTATAAATTCTTCCGGCTCTAAGAGCCCTTATAGAAGAAAAGTTATATTAAATAAATTATTTTTGACTAAAATTTTTAACTTTTTAGAACTGTTTTTCAAAAATATTTTTAAAGAGGAGAATATAAAATTTTTAACTTTTCTTCTTTCAAAAGTATTTTTAGTATTCAATTACTTTTTCATCCCTCTAATAATATAGTACTATCCCTTTTTTTTGTACTTAATTACAAATGTGTTAAAATCATTAATTAAAAATAAAAAAAAATATTTTTTAAAATACTAATTACAAATATTTAATGGTTATATTTAAATATTTAAAATATAGTTTATATATTCTAATTAAATTTTATAAATAATTAATATTTATTGCTTAAAAATATTTAAAATTTATATTTCATATATTAAAATATTAACAACAAGTTATAATAATTTTTTTATATTTTTACTAAACTATAATAATATTAAATAATTTAAATATTATTTAAGTGCATATTTATTACTTGATAATAACATGTCTAAAATGGACATTTTATTTCTCAAAAGTACTTTTTGACAGCAATGCTAAACACTCAAATTTTAAACCAAACTTCTCAAAAGCACCTCTAAGACTTTCTTAAATAATATTTAATATATGTATATAAAAAAATTAAAATTATTAAATGAATTAAGATTAAATAAATTTTAAATATTAAAATATTAATGAATTATATAAAATATTTATCTATAAACTTCAATAACAAAATTCTTATCATTCAACAAATCTAAAATAAATAAGAAAAAGTTCATTCTTTCATTAAACAGCAAAATTATCCACAACATTATTCAAAAAAAAATCACAAAAACATCATCTCATACTAAATATATAAAATGAAAGTTTAATGAAAACATACACATGAAATTGAGTTTGTAAAGTTTTAGAGATTTTGTCTTTTTTTAATATTTAATAATTTTTCTTTAAATTTTAAAGTTAGCAACTTTGCATTAGTTAAAAGTTAAATGTTGGTAAAAATAATAATTTTTATATATTTTAACATTATTCATACACCAACAAATACAATTAGAATTGGGTCAAACGTGCCGGTGCGATCGAAATGGATTAGAATATTGAACAATGTAAGAATTAATCTTCTGATCTATTACTAGAATAGTACGTACCAACTGGCTTCGATAGAATCAATATGAAACTCACTGTATTGATGTCAAGTTCCTTTCTATGTAGTTTAACAACTATTTTTTTCGAGCCCAAGATTCTTAATAATTAAAAGAACTGCATGTAGTACATATTCAAAGACATTTATGATGATTGGTAGGAGTTTAATCTTAATAAATGCCAGAAATTCTCGACACCTAGTTACATATATTTTAATGCATTAATTTTTTTTCACCATTGAAGAATTTACCCTAATAAATATAAAAAGATCTCGATATTCATGGGTGTTAAATTATTCTTTAATTATAATTTTAATATTTTTAAAAAATTCTAACACTAATAAATGCATTGTATGGAAGTTGACACTCACAAGTGTTACTGTCGAGTTCTTTATTTCAAATTTCATCACGTGAAATTAATTTAACACTAATAAATGCATTAAATAGACTTAACTCCCATTGATATTGAGTTATTTATTATTGTCTTCTTTTTCTTTTTTTTTATCATGCCTATAAATACCCTGTCCTCTCTTTTAGTTTTTACACAAACTAAAATTACCTCCCATCTTGTGAAGTTTTTAAGCCAAAAATTTCTCCAAATTCATTTTTTTTACCTTAAAATTGATATTTTTTTTTTGGATTCCTACTATATCTCTATTGAGGCAAGAGAATCCTACTAGCTATGGATATTAATTTAATATTTAGTTCTAGTATTAATTTGTTATTATGTTTAACACGAAATATTGATATCTTGTTTATGTCTACTTATTAGATTGAGAAACAAAATCTATAAATCCAAAAACAATGTATATTTTTCGATATTAAATGAAAAGCAACTTTAACTAAAACATTTTTAAAGATAACAAGGCCTTTTTTTTAAGGTAATTGAATTTCTTCACGTTCCAATGTGGCTATCGTTGCTTGTAGCCATAGTTAAAAGGTGCAGCGTGGAAACTCTTTGCTTCTACTTCCCTTATAGTGAAGTGATAATTATTTTGAAAGAAATATTATATTATCACTTACTATGAGCCTTTCAATTGAAGGAGTTGTTTTTATTGGTTTAGCTCGAAGAGATATTAAGCCAATAATAAGGAAGTTAATTAGGCATTATCTAGTTGATAATGATATGAAGAGGAGCTAGTGAAGTTCTTTTGGCTAAACACATTGGTTGAAACAAGCAATGTGACCAATGAATAGTTTGAGTAGTATGTTGTAGCGTACGAATGTTCATCATGGACGAAATGCTTATGACAAATAAATCAAGGGATCTTTGCCACTTAAACATATTTCTTGTTGCTTGGTGACCTCACTCTTGTCCCTAGATATAACCATTAAAATGCTTAAAAATATCTAGAAATCGATTTGGATTAATTTAGGATAATTTTTATTAAATAATTTTTTAGCTATTAAAAATTTGAAAATATTTAATAATATTCTCAATAATATTTTACAAATTTATTTAAGAGAAAATATGTAAAAGTTTATTTTAAATGTTATTATATAAAAAGTTTGATAAATCAAAATATCAGATAGGCCAAAGTAGGAAGAAGAACTTAAAGACAATGGGTAAATAATTTTGAATTTTACCAAATTTTATTAATTTAAAAAATATAATTTTTTTAAAAAACTATTAAGACTTTTTTAATATGCCATTGATAAAGAGTTTACTAGAAATTATAAAAAGGCTGTTAGTTTTTTTACATGATTTTTTTCCCTCCAACTTTTATAAACAAAAGGTTATTTTAGTTCTTTATTTATTTTTTTTTTTAAGTTTTTTAATCCTTAAATTTGCATTATTTTGTCAGATCACCACAAAATAGGTCGAGAAGTTAACGTTTGTTAACTTTGCTAATGTGGCATACACGTGGATTACCACATGGATGACACAACATCATTTAATTAATTTTTTTAATTTTAAAATTTTAAAAATATTAAAAAAATTATAATTTTTATACTTTTTAAATAATTTTAATTATTTTTAATTTATAATATATTTTTATTATTTTCTATTTTTTTAAAAATAATTAAATATTGACGTGTCACACACATGGTAACCCACATGTATACCACATTAACTAAATTAAAAAAACTTTATCTTTTCATTATTTTGAAGTGATTTGACAAAAAAAACATAAATTCAATGACTAAAAGAGGTGAAAATTAAACGGAGAGCAAAAATAACATTTTTTTTGTGAAGTTGACACGCCAAATAAGTTATTATGCGATCTTTTTTTTTCTTTTTTTTTTGGCAATGATATGTCATGTGTCAATTGTTGATTGGTCAAATAGTGTGTTGTCAACATTAGTAGGATTTATACCCTTGGTGAAATTATTCTATCATTATTTACTTGTAATGTTTCGAACTGTCTGAATTAATAAAGTTTACATATCACTATTAATATTTTTTTGTATAACTTTTCCCAATGATTTTTCATAAAAAGCAAAATGCTTATAAACAAATATTAATTTTAAACAAATATTAATTTATTGATTATCTCAGATTCAATTAACATCAAGTTGTAAAGATTGTATGTGATGTAAAAGTCAACTTAGATTAATAATTAACGTAACATTCTTTGTCTATCCCGACAATCGATACGAATGTGAGATACTACAATAATATTTCTAAAACTTATACAAAATAACTTTTATAAAAGCAACCCTTTCATAATAATATTGTTCTTTAAATCAAAATGACTGTTAGAATTAAGTGACCCAAATTCTTATTTAAATAAAATACGATGAAAAATAAAATAAAAGTAAAATCCATATAGAACTAGACTTCTTTTATTTTATTTTAGAATAAGGTTTTTTAAACCTTATTAAACTCCATCTATTTTATATTGATTAGGATAAGGTGTTTCAATCCTATTAGAATATGGCTTTACAAGCCTATAAATAGACATAGTCTATTCCTCTTGTATTGATTCAAATTTTCGACATAATGAATTTTCTTCTCCTCTGCCCGTGGTTTTTTCCCCGAAAGGGTTTCCACGTAAAATTTGTGTTATTTTATTTTATTTTATTTTATTTTTTTCACAAATTGGTATCGGAGCTTCCGGGTTGTTCATCTCAATCACAGTAATGGCATCTTTGAAGTATGAAATTCCGCTGTTGGATCGCAACACCAGATTTGCATTGTGGCAGATTAAGATACAAGCAGTTCTTGCGCAGATGGATCTGGAGGATGCCCTGCTAGGGATAGATAAGATGCCTTCAATATTAACAGATGAAGAGAAGAAGCGTAAGGATCGAAAGGCGTTAACACAATTACATCTGCATTTGTCCAATGAAATTTTGCAAGATGTAATGAAAGAGAAGACTGCCGCTGCATTATGGAAGAGGCTAGAACAAATATGTATGTCAAAAACTCTAACAAGCAAGTTGCATATGAAGCAGCGTCTTTATGCTCATCGTTTGGAGGAAGGTGCGTCTGTACACGAACACTTAACAGTGTTTAAAGAAATTCTCTCAAACTTGGAGGCCATGGAGGTTCAGTATGATAAGGAAGATTTAGGGTTCTCTTGCGAGGCATGTTTAACCTGATCATAAAATGGAAAAATTATTTTCTCAAAAATTTAATAAAAATTATTAATAATTCAATGAATTGAAAAATTAACTAATTGAAAAAAATTAAAAATTAAGAGAATATTATTAATATTTTTTGTAAAAATAAAAGAACTCTTAAAAAAATCAATAATAATTATGAAGAAAAGGATGGTAATTTAAAAGAAGGGTTGGAAGGCTTGGCTAAAGGGCTTGATGTGCAAGGTGGCTAGGTGCTTGGACGGATGGTGCGTGTGGGAGCAGCAATGCAACAAGGAGCCTTTGGCAGTAGGCCTAGCGTGGGCACTAAGGCGCTGGGTGCTTGTGCGTTGTGGCCTAGAGCAGTAGTGTGACACCCCTAAAGTGACCCTAGTCGGAAAGTGGTTTCGGGACCATGAAACCGAGTCTTATAAATAATTAAAGGTTATATTCTGTGTTTATGATGTGAGTAAATGCTTGTGTGATAGTTCCATACTTCAATTTGGTCAATGTATGTGAAAATTATTAGTAGGGACTTATGTGAGACAATTTAGAAATATGCTAGGCAAGTGCTAAAGTGGCCTATTAGTATATGTGGGAAAGTGCTTGTCCTTGCATGTCAAATTAGCCAAACTATAGGTAGTGGCCGGCCATGCTACAAATTGTATAATCAAGTGTGAATTTTATATTAACTTTAATTAACTAGGTGCCATATTAGTATGGAGGATGTAATAAAATAAAGAATTGATAACTAAACGAAGGGATGGGTGAAAGAAAAAAAAAAGAGATCATCATACATGTTTCTTCCTAGCCGAATCTAAAGAAAAAAAAAGGGAACAAGAGCATTTGGTGATGAAAACAAGTTGTGTTCTTTGGTTCTTCTTGGCCGAATTGAAAGGAGGAAGAAAGGAGTGAAGCCATCGGTCATCTTAGGTCAATATTAAGGTAAGGTGTTCATATTAGTTCTTGAAATTTTAGTTGATCTTGAGTGAGATATCAAGTTATTTTTTTGTAACCCATGATGAAATTTTGATTTTTGGATTGAGTAAGGTTTTCGACTATGGTAGCTAATAATGGTGAGTTTTGTTGTTTCATGTTAAAGTTAGGTGAATGATGATAGATGAGTGTTTGAACCATAAAAAGAATTCGGCTACCTTGTTATGAACTAGGGCCGACTGTGAGTTGGTTGTGGTTGAATATTACATGCTTGGTAGAATGGTGGATGAAAGTGCTGAATGTGGTCTTTGGTTTGGCATGAGGTGATAAATAAAGGTTTAAAGGTAGCCTAAGTTAATTGATACTCACTAATGATTTCGAATGGAAGCTTTGTTAAGTGTGAAATGAGTGGCCGAGAGAGAGAACTATAGACTATTGCCGAATGTATGTTGGGTTGATAGAGTCTCCAAATTGATTTTATGTGAGTATGCATGACCGAATATAATCGGCCACATGAGTAAAGAAATGGGTTATTTGATATGTGGTAAAAGTTAAGTGTTAAACGAAATGGAAATGATATCATATTGGAATATGTATACTCGACCACATGAATGAACACATAGATTGGTGTTGCATGTATTCGGTTATAAGTAAGCATATTGGTGGCTTAATCTTGGCTTAGACAATCGGCTAAAAGAGAGTGTGGGTTAATATGTTGAGTTGATTCATGATTTCATATGTATGTGACTTTAATGTCTAATGTATATATATATGGGTTAAGTACCTTGATTTTCTCTTTTCGATGTTCAAATGATTAAATCAATTTATTTGTTAAATTAAGCTCAAGAGCAAAGGGGAACTAAATCCGATAAAGGGAAGGAAAAAGTGATCGAATAGCCGCCGAAATCGTTCGACCACATCCGAGGTAAGTTTTAAGTGATTAAACGTTGAGTAAATTCATTCATAATAGGACATAATGAGTTGATTTAATAAGATATGATGTGACCATGATATGTCTTAAACTCAAATGGTAAGTTCATAAGTGTTTGGACTTGGAAATTTAAGAGCAAATTGTAATAATTCGCTTTGGACAGCAGCAGTAACGTGATTTTAGAAAATCACTATAAATTGTTGGTGTGGAATTATAGGCTGAATAAAATATGTAATCAAATCTTATTTAGTCTAGTTTCTTATAAAAGAGACCGTGGAAGCAAAGAAATTTCCTATAAAGAGATATTTAAAGTTGTGTGGGACAGTGTCAGAATGACTCCGAAATCCCCTGTTCTGTTTTTAGAAAAATCATTATAATTTGTATAAAAATGGTTATAAGATAAAATTTATATGCCTAGACTCCTTAATGAGTCTAGTTTCAAATGAAATCAAATATAACACATTTTTAATTCCGTACAATGAGAAATTTGATTCGTAGTGAAGAGTGGTCAGATTAGTCAAACAGTGAAACAGGGGAAACTTTAAGAAAAATCTGGTAGTGATTGGCCAAACCAAAAATTCTTAAAATTTTCTGGATAAGATATGTATGAGTCTATTTCCAGGGAAAATTAATGGCACTCCATTTGGAGTTTCGTATCTCCATTTACGAATAATTTAATGACTGTTGCTCAGAAAAAAAAACAGCTTGTGCTGAATTTGGGATTTTGTTGTAAACCTTAATAAAATCATTTGAGTTGCTTATAAGCTATCGATTAAACATTGGTAATCAAAGTACCAAATCCCTATTAAAGTGAAGCTATAAGCCACAAATGACTAGTATACCTAGTCAATTTTGTTATGATGAAATTGATGTACAAGTATATATATGTGATAGGGCCGAGTGGCCAATGTGATGAATGTGAAAGTATATATATGCGTGATAAGGCTGAATGGCCAATGTGATGAATGTGAACATGTGTATGTGTGATAAGGCCGAATGGCCAATGTGATGAATGTGAACATGTGTATGTGTGATAAGGCCGAATGGCCAATGTGATGAATGTGAAAGTGTATATATGTGATAAGGCCGAATGGCCAATGTGATGGATGTGGAAGTGTATAAATGTGATAAGTCCCGAAGGGCAATTGTGTCAGTGCTATATCCGGGTTAAAACCCCGCAGGCTTTATGCGAGAATATTATCCTGATTAATGTCCGTAGGCTTCGTGCTCGTACTATATCCGAGCTATAAAGACCCGACGGCTAAATGCTAGGATTCAAGTAAGACTTTGATATTGAGTATCTGCATTAAGTTACCATCAAATAAGTATTATGTATTCAAGATGTTCAGGTACGTATTACTTACTCATCGGTGGAGTGATTTCGAGGTGAATTATCAGTATCAAAGAGGTAGGTAAATGTGATTAATATTATAACTCCAAATGTGAGAATGATCTAATTGGTAATGGTATGTTTGTATAATAAAGTATGCGATGAAATATTCTTATGTATTAGTGCATATTCTGCCCAAAAGCCTTATGATCTGAGTATGGGTTGGGTTGAGCTAGATGTGCCAGTACAAGGTAAGGATTATGATTTGTAAGCTTACATATATGTGATAAGGAATATGTTGGTTCTTTATGTGCCTATGGTAATTTAGTACTTGTCATGTTGAAATACTTAAAAGTATGGATGTGATTATGAACAAGTGGAAAGGATTATTGAGAGTTGAAAATCGATGAAGAATGTGCTTTGGAAATATTTGACCATCTAGGTCATTATTATTCGAAAGTATATATGTGACAGCCAAGTGCTGCGTTTAATGATATTATAGATCGAGATGAAGCTCTAGATTAACTTCATCGAACCGTTGAAATGAATGACCAATAATAGTGATTGAGAACACTTTGTCTTGCTTAAAACTTACTAAGCATTAAATGCTTACTCCGTTTCTCTGTTTCTCTATTTTATAGATTTTGGCTCGTCAGCTATCGGACTCGGGATTTTTGGAAGTCGAAGTCTCCCACACTATCAAAGCCCCCTTTTGGTACAATTTTGGTTGAACTTTGAAATGGCATGTATAGGACTACCCTTTTGTTGTTGGTCATGTACCCTTCGGTTTGTGTAAATTTGGATAGCCATGCGAAAATGGCTTAAATATACTTTGATCATAGCATTATAATCGTTTTGTATGTTGTCCGTCGAGAGGTATGGAAATGTTGGTAACGGTTAGCCATGGGAAGGGTTATTCTTGATCACTTTTGGAATATGTATGACAAACTCTAGTTGATCCATGGAGGATCATGAAATAGGTAAAGTCTACCTTAAAGGCAGATGCTATCAGCAGCAGTGATGTGGATGTGAAAAATCACTAAAACTAGTAGGAATGGAATTAAATAGTGAATAAATTATGTAAACGAACCTTGATGAATCTATTTTCATAGGAAAGTAACGAAATGATCATATGGACAGTATGTTAAGATATATTCAGGTTCTCGTGAGACAGGGCCAGAACGGTTTCTGGATTCTCTGTTCCGACTTTGGAAATTCATTATAAATTAACCAGAGATAATTAGGAGTCATGCCATATATGAATAGATTCCTCTATGAGTCTAGTTTCTATAGAAACAAACGGCATCAGTATTGAAGCTCTGTGCAGGGAGATATCCAAATCGTAATGCATGAAGGTCAGTGTAGTCGCACCCTGTAACAGGGGAGAATTTAACTAATAAAATGTACTAATTGGCCTGACCAAAAATTCTAGAAAAAAATATGTAGATGTTCATATGAGTTTAGTTTCAGGGAAAAATTACGAAACTGATTCTCGAGTTGTGAAACTCAAGATATGATTTTTAAGGTGACAGTGACGCAGTTAGCCAACTGCCTGGAAATTTTTAAAATGGACTGCGATAGTAAGCGAATTTAGTCTGTGAACCCCTCGTGTCCGACTCCGGCAACGGTCTCGGGTACGGGGTGTTACAAGTAGGCGTGCATGGATGGAAGCCTAGTTGGGCAGGAGCAACAGGCGCGCGCAGATGAATGCTTGGCACAAGTTGAGGCTGGAGCAATAGGCACGCGATGGAGCTGGACGTGCGGCAGTTTGCTGGGCATGTGCTGGTCAGTCAGCTGGGCTAGGCTTGCGGCACTTAGGGGTTTGGTGTTTCGGGGTTTTGAAGATGAATGAATGGAGGGAGAAAGGTTGATGGTATTTATAGATAGAAAAAATAAGATTTGTAGTAGAATTCTTAGAAAATTTTAATGAAAAAAAATCCTAAGTTCTAATTCTACGCAAAGTTTAACAACAATTAATAATTAAATATATGTATATGAAATTATCAATTGCCATTAATTTATTAAGATAACCATAAAATATAATTAAAATACAATTAATCCTAATTCTAAGCTAAGTTGATAAAAATTAATATATAAATTATAATAAATATAATTATATATTAAGGTTTATCAAATCAATACATACATAATATTAAAAATATTTATTCTAGATGCTTTTTGAAAATATTTATAAGGAGAAGCACCTAGTTTTTATTATTTACAAAAAGAGCAATCAAATTTTAAAAATAATTCAATTAAGTCCCTAGACTTAATGAAAATTTAAAATTGAGTTGCAAATTAAAACGTGGATCAAAATTGACCCTTTTATTTGAAAAACTAAAAATTTATTTTTCCATGTAGGGAATAATTTCTTAGGAAATCATGTCAAATTAAATTTTCAAGAAAGATTGGAGGGGTCACAAGCGATCCCGCTTAAGTTCCAATCTCCTAGACATAATTTATTTAAACATACAATACCCGAAAATATACCCTAAATCATTTGTTCAAAAATAAAAACGAGAAATTAAGTATCTGATAAAATGAATGAGATTTTATCCCGTTCAATTTTATCTCCCCAATAATGTTTCAAGCGCTGAGCATTAACTCGAAAATTACCTCCCTTCCCTTGGAGTTCAACAACTCCATATGGATAGACTTGATGAATCGTAAATGAACCGGACCAACATGATTTTAACTTACCTGGAAAGAACCTTAATCTGGAATTGAACAACAAGACTTGCTGACCTGCTTCAAATTCTCAAACTCGAATGTGTTTGTCATGCCATTTCTTGAGTCTTTCTTTAAGTAATTTGGCATTTTCATATGAGAACATTCGAGACTCTTCTAACTCATTAACTTGGAACATCCGTTTCTCTTTCGCGAGCTTAGGATCCAAATTAAGCTGTTAAAGAGCCCAGTAAGCTTTGTGCTCTAACTCCAAGGGTAGATGACATGTTTTCCCAACACCAACTTGTAAGGTGACATCCCTACAGGTGTCTTGTATGCTGTTCTGTAAGCCCACAAAGCATCATCCAGCCTTTTGGACCAATCTCGTCGGTTCGGGCAAACTACCTTCTCAAGTATGCCTTTGATCTCCTTATTTGCCAGTTCAGCTTGCCCATTCATCTGCGGATGGTAAGCTGTTGCAGCCTAGTGTTTCACTCCGTGCTTGTCTAATAACCATTTCAACCACTTGTTCACAAAGTGGGACCCTTCATCACTAATGATAGCTCTTGGGGTTCCAAACCTTGTGAACACGTGTTTCTGCAAGAACTTCATTACAACCTTCGCATCGTTTGTCGGATAAGCTTCAGCTTCGACCCACTTGGACACATAGTTTATTGCTACCAATATATACTTGTGACAAAAAGACGGAGCAAAAGGACCAAGAAATTCAATACCCCATACATCAAACAATTCTACCTCAATGATGTTTGTTCGAGGCATCTCATTTTTGTTGGTGACATTTCTGACCCTTTGACATCAGTCATAGCTCTTTACGTACACATATGCATCCTTGAATAGTGTTGGCCAAAAGAATCCGATTTGCAATACTTTGGCCGTTGTACGAGTACCTCCGAAGTGTCCCACACTCGGAGCTGAGTGACAATGGTATGAAATCTTTTGTACTTCATCTTCTACCACACATCTCCTAATCATCTGATTTGCACACTTTTTAAATAAATATGGCTTTTCCCAGAAATAGTACATCACATCGTAAAGAAACTTTCTCCTTTGTTGATACGTCTTATCAATTGGCATCAAACCACAAGCTAAATAGTTAGCAATATCAGCAAACCAATGGGTATTATGGACATGACTTACCTTCAGTATGTGTTCATCTAGAAACATTTCCTAAATTGGCACAATAGGAGAATTCCCTTCTTGCGGCTCCAATCTGGACACGTGATCTGCTACTTGGTTTTCTACTTTCTTTCGATCTTGAATTTCTAGATTGAACTCTTGAAGTGGAAGCACCCATCGGATCAGTCTCTGTTTAGCATCTTTCTTGGCAAGTAAGTACTTAATTGCCGAGTGGTTTGTATAGACAGTCATTTTGGTGCCTACAAGATAAGATCGAAACTTGTCAAAAGCAAATACAATAGCAAGTAACTCTTCTTCTGTTATTGTATAGTTCAGTTGAGCTCCTGTAAGATTCCGGCTTGTATAGTAGATGGGATGAAAAACTTTGTTCCTTTGTTGGCCCATGACAGCTCCTATCGCGAAGTCGTTTGCATCACACATCAATTCAAATGGCAAATCCTAGTCTGGTGTGACGATTATGGGTGTCGTAACTAATCGACTCTTCAAACCCTTGAAAGCTCTTAAGCATTCATCATCGAACTTGAATGTTGTGTCCTTCTCCAATAATTTGCATAAGGGTTTAGCAATTTTGGAGAAGTCCTTGATAAATCTTTGATAGAAACCGGCGTGGCCTAAAAAGCTCCTAACACCATTTACAAATGCTAGCGGTGGAAGCTTCTCAATAACGTCTACCTTTGCTTTATCTACTTCGATCCCATGTCTCGTTATCCAATGCCCTAGAACAATTCCTTCTCGTACCACGAAATGGCACTTCTCCCAGTTAAGTACAAGGTTCATTTCTTCGCATCACCTTAGTACCTTAGCTAGATTGGCTAAGCAATCATCGTAAGTATCTCTGAATACTGAAAAGTCATCTATAAAAACTTCCAAGTACTTCTCAACCATGTTAGTAAAAATAGACATCATACATCTTTGAAATGTAGCAGGTGCATTACATAAACCAAATGGCATGCTTTTAAATGCAAATGCACCGTACCGGCAGGTGAACGTCGTCTTGTGTTGATCTTCCAGTGCTATTGTAATCTAATTATACCTTGAGTATCCATCGAGAAAACAGTAATAGTCTCGCCCCGCGAGTCTATCCAGTATCTAGTCCAAGAACGGCAAAGGAAAGTGATCTTTCCTAGTCTTCTTGTTCAGCTTCCGGTAATCGATGCAAATCCTCCATCCCATAACTATTCTAGTAACTCGTTATTCTCGTTCTCTACGACTGTGATACCTCCCTTTTTTGGCACGCACTGGACCGGACTTACCCACGAACTGTCTGAGATGGGATAAATGATACTCGCATCTAACAACTTGATAATCCCCTTTTTCACCACGTCTTTTATGATGGGGTTCAGTCTTCATTATCTATCAATCGTCCCTTTTTTTCCATCTTCCAGGATAATCTTGTGCATGCATACAGATGGACTAATATCGCGAATATCGGCTATGGTCCATCCGATAGCCTTCTTGAATTATTTCAAGACTAAGATAAGTTTCTCTTCTTGCTCAATAGTCAATTCTGCTGAAACAATCACAGGCAGAGTAGAAGCGTTACCTAAATAAATGTATTTTAAATATGAAGGTAATACCTTGAGTTCTAATTTAGGTGGTTCCTCGATTGACACTTTTGGTTGGGCATACTCCCTCTTCTCTAACTCCAAAGATTCAAAATGAGATTGCGGATTAAATCCCCTTGATTAGCCTCTAGCAAAGCTAAGTACTCATCCTCCTCTTCATCATTTGGAGGGTTTGATGTCAAAATTCTTTCCAATGGATCCTCAACAGAGTTGAGTTCCTTTACCACTATTAAATCCTCTAAGTCGAGTACTGCAAAACAATCATCAACCGCGTCAGGAAATCGTATAGACTTAAAAACATTAAATGTTACCTGATTGTCCTGAACACGCATCGTAAGCTCGCCCTTCTGCACATCAATAAGGGTCCTTCCAATTGCTAAGAAAGGTCTTCCTAGGATAATTGGTACTTCTTTGTCTGCTTCAAAATCTAGAGTCACAAAGTCAGTAGGAAAGATGAATTTATCTACACGTACCAATACATCCTCAATTTTTCCTTCTGGATGTGCTAAGGATTGATCTACTAGTTAAAATGTAACTGTAGCAGGTCTAACTTCACCTATCCCCAACTTTCTAAATGTTGACATAGGCATCAAGCTTATACTTACACCCAAGTTACATAGTGCCTTACCACAATATGTTGCTCCAATATTGCAAGGTATAGTAAAACATCCAGGATCCTTCAGTTTTGGGTGTAGTTTTTCTTGAAGATATGTGTTGCATTCCTTCGTCAAAGCTACCGTCTCAAATTCTCCAAGCGTTCACTTTTTAGACAGGATATCTTTCATAAACTTGACGTAGTTCAGCATTTTTTCAAGTGCTTCTACCAACATGATGTTGATATGAAGTTGCTTGAGTACATCAAGGAAATTCTTGAATTGAATTTCCTGTTTCTACTTCAGAAGTCTTTGAGGGTAGGGTGGTGAAGGTTTCATTACTAGAACTGGTACTGGTTGATTTGTCTTTGGTGGCAATTCTGCATCTAACACAGTTGTTAGTTGGTCAGAATTAGGTGGTCCTGAGGTTACCTTATCAGATTTTGTGGGTCCTGGTTCCGGTGAAACTAGAATTTCAGCATTCGGTTGAACTTCCTCTAAGTCTTAAGTGTCAGTTGGCTCCTTTTTAGCTTCAATGATGTTGGGCTCTATCGTCTTTCCGCTCCTCAATGTTAACGTTTTGCAATGTTCCTTCCCCGGATTTCTTGGATTCTCCGTATCATTAGGTAAAGCACCTTGTGGTCGGTTTCTGAGTTCAGTTGCAAGCTGGCCCATCTGGTTCTCCAAGTTCTTCAATATAGCTGCTTGGCTTTGAATTAAGGCATCATTCTTCACCATGTAAGCCTTCAGTAGATTCTATAAGCTATTGGATGATTTAGCTTGAACTGGTTTCTGAATTTGTTGGGAAAAACTAGGCGGCTGGGTCAGTCTAGGTTGGGCATAGTTGTTACTGATTCCAGCCCCTTGGTTACTCCAAGAAAAATTCGGGTGGTTTCGCCACGATGGGTTATAGAAGTTGGATTGCATTCCTTGCCCTCCTCGATTTTGGTTCTAGTTACCCATGTAATATACGAATTCGGGGTTTGATAGGCATTCTTCGAACAAATGTCCTTCCCCACAATAAATACAGGCTATACTCTCAAATTGGTGAGGTGGTTGAGTTGGAAAACTGTTAGACCCATTAGTGGTAAGATTCTTAAGTATTAAGGATATTGAAGATACCTGAGATGCGAGTGAAGTGAGAGCGTCCACTTCATGTATTCCAGTGACTCGTCTTCCTGACGCGATTTGATTGGTTGGCCATTGATAATTGTTACTAGCGATCCTCTCAATGATTTCGTAAGCCTCATTGTAAGACTTAGAAAGAAGAGCACCATTAGTGGAGGCGTCCACTACCATCCTCGTGTGAGCGTTGAGACCATTATAAAATGTCTCAAGTTGGATGCAATGTGGGATTCCGTGATGAGGGCATTTTCGTAATAATTCTTTATATCGTTCCCATGCCTCATACAAGGACTCATCATCCATTTGTTGGAAGGCAGTGATCTCGTTCCTCAACTTATCGTTCTTGCTTGGCGGGAAATTGTAACAGCCCGATTTTGACTCTAATTGGACATAGTGGTTTCGGGACCACAAGTCCAAGTTAAAAAAATATTTTAATATTATTTCATGTGTTTATTATATGTTAATTTACATGTGTGAAAATTTCGTGAATTAATTTTATTGTTTGTGTGCTTAATTTAATAAAAGGACTTAATCGCATAAAATGTGAAATTGACTAATTAATGTGTAAAGTGCTAACTTGCTAATGTCTTTATAATGTGAAGTCCTTAATAGGAAATTAGGCCATTATTCAAGATAGTGGATCGCATTATGCTTATAAATTATAGTTTTTATATTATGTATAAAGGTTATAATAATATATTATATTATAATGTTAATATATTAAAAGACAAACAAATTAAAAGCCACATTTTTCATCTTATTTTGACCGAAACTAGAGAAAAGAAAAAGAAAGAAACCTAAGCTAGGTTCGGCCATCTTTTGAAGCTTAATTCAAGGTTAGTTTTTGTTCGGTTTTTGATGATTTTTACGTTTTTGAGATCGTTGCTTTGAATACTTCAAAACCCATGTCTTAATTTTGTGAATTGATGAATATTTTGAATTATGCCATTGATGAATATTTGTGTTTTGGGATGTTTGATGATGAATAATGGAAGATATGTCTTAGATTAACATGTTTTGTATTGGTATTTTTGATGAATTTGAGTATTTAGGGCTAAATTGTGAAAATAAATTTTTGAGGGACTAAAATGTGAAATAAATGCAATGTGTGGACTTGTATGAGAACCATGAATATTCGGCCCTTGTGTGTTATGGGCAAATTTTGTGTATTTTGTGTTTTGTGCAAAAAGGACTAAATTGCAAAAAGTGCAAAATGTTAGGGGCAAAATGGTAATTTTCCCATTTATGTATTGTTGGACTCAAATGAATGTTTTGATGAATAAAAAGGTTAAATTTGACTATGTTTAGATCAAGGAACGAAGAAAACGAATTTGGATCGGGGGAAGTCGAAGATAATCGAATAGTCGATCGTGTTTGCTGATATCCGAGGTAAGTCTATTAGCTATTTAATGTCATAAAATCAGTATATAAATAAGTATATGAGCTGTTTTTGGATGAATTATAATTAAAAATATGATAGTTGAAATAATTAAAAGTATGAGTGAATTATATATATATTATGCAAATCTACATCTATATGTTCTCGTATTGAACTTAGGTATGCCATTTATACAAGTTTATAAGGGGTTCGACTATGCAACTATGCATGTATATGTTCTTGTGATAAATTTAAGTATGAAACTTATATATGAAAAAGGGAGATTCGATTAGGTATGTATGTTCTTGTAAAGGTTCTTGAACGGGGTTGAAGAGATGAAATTATTAGCTTGGATTATTTTAATGTGTTCGAAAGTACGATATTAATAGTATGCTTCAATGTGTTAAGTTATATATATATATATATATATATTCGGATGTATAATTTAGATATTGAGTTGAATTTGATGACTGAACTTTTTATACCGATGTGGGTTAAGGATATAGTTTATAAATTATTGAGCTGAATTTTTTATGTGAATTCTATATACCATTATGATATACAACTCCTATGAATTGAGATTCTTTTGTTAAAGCTCAGTATCATTCGGTTTATCGTTAGTGACATAATTCAGACTATAAGTCTAGCAGGCTTAATGCCGGTGACACATTTCAGACTATAAGTCTAGCAGGCTTAATGCCGGTGACACATTTCGGACTATAAGTCTAGCAGGCTTAATGCCGGTGACACATTTCGGACTATAAGTCTAGCAGGCTAAGAGCCGGTGTATTGAATCAGGTTTTAAAACCTAGCAGGCTAAATGCCGGTGAGTCCGTTTAAAGCATGTGATAATATACAATTGATACCTCTATGATTTTGATTATATGAAATCGATGTTTACATAAATGTTCAATCACATGATTTTAGTCATATTAACTTGATGAGCATATATATATACATATATTTGGTCTAAGCAATTGATAGATATGTATATATATATATGTTGCATTCGGCATAGGTGGATATATTTATGTGTATGCATTCGGCATAGGTGAAAATAAGTGTATGTATCTATGCATTCGGCATAGATGGGTATAGGTGCATATGTGCATTCGGCATTTATGGATGATAAGCATAAAAATTTGGCTTTTGATATATGTAGTTGAATAGTTGTATTTAAATGGATTAGATGAAGTGCGAACAATAAGTACTCTAGAAATCAGTATATGCTGTTAAGGATTATGCTAGTAACTTGATTATATGCATATAATGTATATACATTTGTCCGTTTATGTGTATTAGATAAATATACATCCTTTTAGACTTAAACAAAATGACTCAATAAAGTAGTGTTTGACTAGTAATCATATTTGATGATTGTAATTTCAATAAATTTACTTAAAGAATTATATGATTCTTTTATATGTATTATAGATATGCTGTAGACTTACTAAGCTATAAAAGCTTACTTTGTTTGCTTTCGTTCATTCGTTTTTATAGATTTTTTTTTTGGAGACGCGTTACGAGCTCGGGGATCATCAGCACCGCCCATCACACTATCGACTTCTTTTGGTATTTTGTTAAATATTTGAACTCGATCTTATGGCATGTATAGGCTTGATAATGTTTTGGATAATTTTGAATCCTATTGTGTAAATAGCAATGCGAAAAGAGTTTAACTTCCATGCTTGAATTTGATTATATATGTTCATGAATTGGACTTGCATTTGGAATTAGATATTAAAGTTATGTTTATGTGAGCTTGGTTTCGTAATGCCTCGTAACCCTGATTCGGCGACGGAGACGGGTTAGGGGTGTTACATTTTATTGGTATCAGAGCTACGGTTTAGTCGATTCTCGGAACTAGCGTAGCGTGTATGAGTCTAGCTATACATGCCATATTTTTATATCGAGATAGTGTGATGACTGCTGACGTCTAAAAATGTGTTTTCGTATAGTAATGGATCCCGAACGAGCCGTAGCTGATGATGTTGAGAGTATAGCGCCTGCTCCCGCACAAGGGACAGAGCCAGTAGATTCTCGACCAATCTCGAGTAACCAGGAGGGAGAGGCTAAACAAGCCTTCTACCAAATGATGAATGACTGGTTTACTCATTATGTCCGAACTAATCCGGTTACACAACAACCTCCACCCCTGACTAATCCATCTTCGATTCCTGTTATACCCCAAGTAAGTGATCTGATGAGATTACTTAAGCCTCCGGTTGACAAAATTCGAAAACACGGGGCCGAAGAGTTCAGAGCTACTGATGATGATGATGCTGAGCGAGCTGAATTCTGGCTTGATAATACTATTCGAGTATTTGATGAGTTGTCTTGCACCCCTGATGAGTGCTTGAAATGTGCCATATCCTTGCTACGGGACACTGCATATCACTGGTGGAATACACTAGTATCGGTGGTTCCGAAAGAGCGAGTGACCTGAGAATTCTTTCAGACTGAGTTTCGTAAGAAATACATCAGCCAGAGATTTATTGATCAGAAACGTAAGGAATTTCTTGAACTGAAACAGGGTCGTATGACAGTGACAGAATATGAACGGAAATTTGTGAGACTTAGTAGATATGCTCGAGAGTGTGTTTCAACTGAAGCTATCATGTGTAGAAGATTTGAAGATGGGCTGAATGAAGATATTAAACTGTTAGTTGGTATACTTGAGATAAAAGAGTTCGTAGTACTTGTTGAACGAGCTTGTAAAGCTGAGGAGCTCGGGAAGGAGAAGAGGAAAGCTGACTATGAAGCTCGAGATTCTCGTAAAAGATCATTCAGTAAATCATTTCAGTCGACCTCAAGGAAATTCAGAGCGGATCATAGCCAATCTAAAGCTACTGCAGGGTTTCCTAAGTATGATCGAGATCGACCCCCTGTGAGTTCACGAGCTACTTCAGTTGCTAGCGTTGGTAGTGTTCGACAAAATAGATCAGAGTGCAAGCATTGTGGGAAATGGCATCCTGGGGATTGCAGATTCCATGATCGGTCTTGCTTCAAGTGTGGTTCAAAAGATCATTTCATTCGAGAGTGTCCGATGGTAGCTGAGCAAAACACTGTGCAGGATACCAGACCGAGTAATGTGCCAGTCCGAGGTAGACCGCCGAGACAATTGAGTAATGTAAGTGGTAGTCAGAGAGGAACCAGGGACACAGCAATTCGATCTGAGGCCCGTGCACCTGCCAGAGCTTATGCCATCCGTGCTCGAGAGGAGGCTTCTTCTCCAGATGTTATTACTGGTACTTTCACTCTTTATGATACTAATGTTATTGCATTGATTGATCCTGGTTCGACTCATTCTTATGTGTGTGAGACTTTAGTATTCAGTAAGACTTTGCCTGTTGAGTCTACTGAGTTTGTAATTAAAGTATCGAACCCCCTGGGCCGGTGTGTTTTGGTTGAC
Source organism: Gossypium hirsutum (assembly GCF_007990345.1). Lineage (NCBI taxonomy): Eukaryota > Viridiplantae > Streptophyta > Magnoliopsida > Malvales > Malvaceae > Gossypium > Gossypium hirsutum. Next base: position 110,488,860 of record NC_053431.1, read on the forward strand.
AAAGTGTGCAAGAATTGTCTGTTGATGATTCGAGATTTATGTTTTCCAGCTGATTTGATGTTGTTACCATTCGACGAGTTCGATATAATTCTGGGTATGGATTGGTTAACTCTGCATGATGCTATTGTAAACTGCAAACGGAAAACTATTGATCTACGGTGTCAGAATGATGAGATTATTCGGATCGAATCTAATTATCTGAATGGTTTATCAGCAATAATATCCTCGATGTCGGCTCAGAAGTATGTGAGAAGGGGTTGTGAAGCTTACCTTGCATTTGTTCTTGATAGTAAAGTGACCGAAAAGAAGATTGAATCTGTACCAGTAGTGTGTGAGTATTCAGACGTGTTTCCCGAAGAATTACCGGGTTTGCCACCTATTCGAGAGGTAGAGTTTGGTATTGAGTTAGTACCAGGGACGACTCCCATATCGATAGCTCTGTACCGTATGGCACCGACCGAATTAAAAGAATTGAAAGTACAGTTGCAAGAGCTGACTGATAAAGGTTTTGCACGACCAAGTTTCTCTCCTTGGGGTGCACCAGTTCTATTTGTGAGAAAAAAAGACGGAACGATGAGAATGTGCATTGATTACCGGCAACTCAATAAAGTGACTATAAAGAATAAGTATCCGTTACCACGGATTGATGATTTGTTCGATCAGTTGAAAGGGGCTACTATGTTTTCAAAGATAGATCTGAGATCAGGCTACTATCAGTTGCGAGTTAAAGACTCTGATGTGCCAAAGACTGCTTTCCGAACGAGGTACGGACATTATGAGTTTCTTGTTATGCCTTTCGGACTTACTAATGCACCTGCTATTTTCATGGATTTGATGAATCGGATCTTTAGAAAGTATCTGGATCGGTTTGTGGTAGTATTTATTGATGACATTTTGATCTACTCTCGAGACGAAAATGAGCATGCTGAACATCTGAGACTTGTGTTACAAACTTTGCGAGATAAGCAGTTGTATGCAAAGTTTAGTAAATGTGAGTTCTGGTTACGTGAAGTCAGTTTTCTGGGCCATGTTGTATCAGTATCGGGTATTTGGGTTGATCCGAGTAAAATTTCAGCTATACTTGATTGGAAACCTCCGAGGAATGTTTCGGAAGTTCGAAGCTTTCTGGGGCTCGCTGGCTATTATAGACGTTTTGTGAAAGGGTTCTCTATGATTGCGACCCCGATGACAAGGCTACTACAAAAAGACGTTAAGTTTGAGTGGTCAGAAAAGTGCCAGAAAAGTTTCGATCAGTTGAAAGCTCTTTTAACCAAAGCTCCAGTCCTAGTTCAACCCGAATCGGGTAAAGAGTTTGTTATCTATAGTGATGCATCTTTAAATGGTTTGGGCTGTGTATTGATGCAGGAAGGCAAAGTTGTAGCCTATGCCTCGAGACAGTTAAAGCCGCATGATCTGGAATTGGCCGCTATTGTATTTGCGTTAAAAATATGGTGTCACTATCTGTTTGGCGAAAGATGTCATGTTTATTCCGATCATAAAAGCTTGAAATATTTGATGACTCAGAAAGATCTGAATTTGAGACAGCGTCGATGGTTAGAATTGTTGAAAGATTACGAGCTCGTGATTGACTATCATCCGGGAAAGGCTAATGTTGTTGCTGATGCCCTAAGTCAAAAATCACTGTTTGCTTTGCGTGCAATGAATGCACATATGGTTATGTCTGATGATGGTGTGATAATAGCTGAGTTGAAAGCAAAACCGTTATTTGTTCAACAGATTTGTGAAGCTCAAAAAGCCGATGATGATTTAATTGCAAAACGAACTCAGTGTGACTTAAATGTTGATTCAGAGTTTCTAGTTGATACCGAGGATTGTTTGAGATTCAGAAACCGATTATGTGTTCCGAAAAATCCAGAGTTAATTCAGATGATTTTGAATGAAGCCCATAATAGTCGATTTTCTGTTCATCCGGGTAGCACGAAAATGTATAATGATCTGAAACAACACTATTGGTGGCATGGAATGAAACGAGACATTTCTGACTTTGTTTCGAAATGTTTAATATGTCAGCAAGTAAAAGCCGAGCATCAGGTACCTTCTGGATTGCTGCAGCCGATCATGATACCTGAATGGAAATGGGACAGAGTTACGATGAATTTTGTATCTGGTTTACCGTTAACACCCAGCAAGAAAGATGCAATTTGGGTTGTTGTTGATAGATTGACAAAATCGGCTCACTTTATTCCGGTTCGTATTGATTATTCGCTTGATAAACTTGCTGAATTGTACATTTCTCAGATTGTAAAATTGCACGGAGTGCCTATTTCTATTATTTCGGACAGAGACCCGAGATTTACATCGCAGTTTTGGAAGAAATTACAAGATGCTTTAGGTACGAAACTACATTTTAGCACAGCTTTCCATCCGCAAACAGATGGTCAATCGGAGCGAATTATACAGATACTTGAGGACATGTTGAGATGTTGCATTCTCGAGTTTGAAGGTACGTGGGAACGATATTTACCTTTGATTGAATTTGCTTATAATAACAGCTTTCAATCTAGTATTAAAATGGCACCTTATGAGGCTTTGTACGGTCGTAAATGTCGTACACCACTGTATTGGACCGAGCTCAGTGAAAATAGGATACACGGGGTTGATTTGATTAAAGAGACCGAACAGAAAGTGAAAGTGATTCGGGACAGCCTGAAATCAGCATCAGATCGTCAGAAATCTTATGCGGATTTGAGAAGAAAAGATATAGAATTTCAGATCGGCGATAAAGTGTTTTTGAAAGTCTCACCGTGGAAGAAAGTACTCAGATTCGGTCGTAAAGGCAAATTGAGTCCAAGATTCATTGGACCGTATGAGATTATAGAACGTGTCAGACCGGTTGCTTATAGATTGATGTTACCACCTGAGTTAGAAAAGATTCATAATGTATTTCATGTTTCGATGCTCCGTAGATACCGATCTGATCCTTCACATGTGATTTGTCCGACGGAGATTGAAATTAACCCTGATATGTCATATGAAGAAGAACCGATTAGCATTCTGGCTCCTGAGATCAAGGAATTACGAAATAAGAAAATTCCGTTAGTTAAAGTATTGTGGCATAAACACGGAGTTGAAGAAGCAACTTGGGAGTCAGAGGATACAATGAAGGAGCGTTATCCAAACCTATTCACCGGTAAGATTTTCGGGGACGAAAATCCCTAAAGGGGGGGAGAGTTGTAACAGCCCGATTTTGACTCTAATTGGACATAGTGGTTTCGGGACCACAAGTCCGAGTTAAAAAAATATTTTAATATTATTTCATGTGTTTATTATATGTTAATTTACATGTGTGAAAATTTCGTGAATTAATTTTATTGTTTGTGTGCTTAATTTAATAAAAGGACTTAATCGCATAAAATGTGAAATTGACTAATTAATGTGTAAAGTGCTAACTTGCTAATGTCTTTATAATGTGAAGTCCTTAATAGGAAATTAGGCCATTATTCAAGATAGTGGATCGCATTATGCTTATAAATTATAGTTTTTATATTATGTATAAAGGTTATAATAATATATTATATTATAATGTTAATATATTAAAAGACAAACAAATTAAAAGCCACATTTTTCATCTTATTTTGACCGAAACTAGAGAAAAGAAAAAGAAAGAAACCTAAGCTAGGTTCGGCCATCTTTTGAAGCTTAATTCAAGGTTAGTTTTTGTTCGGTTTTTGATGATTTTTACGTTTTTGAGATCGTTGCTTTGAATACTTCAAAACCCATGTCTTAATTTTGTGAATTGATGAATATTTTGAATTATGCCATTGATGAATATTTGTGTTTTGGGATGTTTGATGATGAATAATGGAAGATATGTCTTAGATTAACATGTTTTGTATTGGTATTTTTGATGAATTTGAGTATTTAGGGCTAAATTGTGAAAATAAATTTTTGAGGGACTAAAATGTGAAATAAATGCAATGTGTGGACTTGTATGAGAACCATGAATATTCGGCCCTTGTGTGTTATGGGCAAATTTTGTGTATTTTGTGTTTTGTGCAAAAAGGACTAAATTGCAAAAAGTGTAAAATGTTAGGGGCAAAATGGTAATTTTCCCATTTATGTATTGTTGGACTCAAATGAATGTTTTGATGAATAAAAAGGTTAAATTTGACTATGTTTAGATCAAGGAACGAAGAAAACGAATTTGGATCGGGGGAAGTCGAAGATAATCGAATAGTCGATCGTGTTTGCTGATATCCGAGGTAAGTCTATTAGCTATTTAATGTCATAAAATCAGTATATAAATAAGTATATGAGCTGTTTTTGGATGAATTATAATTAAAAATATGATAGTTGAAATAATTAAAAGTATGAGTGAATTATATATATTATGCAAATCTACATCTATATGTTCTCGTATTGAACTTAGGTATGCCATTTATACAAGTTTATAAGGGGTTCGACTATGCAACTATGCATGTATATGTTCTTGTGATAAATTTAAGTATGAAACTTATATATGAAAAAGGGAGATTCGATTAGGTATGTATGTTCTTGTAAAGGTTCTTGAACGGGGTTGAAGAGATGAAATTATTAGCTTGGATTATCTTAATGTGTTCGAAAGTACGATATTAATAGTATGCTTCAATGTGTTAAGTTATATATATATATATATTCGGATGTATAATTTAGATATTGAGTTGAATTTGATGACTGAACTTTTTATACCGATGTGGGTTAAGGATATAGTTTATAAATTATTGAGCTGAATTTTTTATGTGAATTCTATATACCATTATGATATACAACTCCTATGAATTGAGATTCTTTTGTTAAAGCTCAGTATCATTCGGTTTATCGTTAGTGACATAATTCAGACTATAAGTCTAGCAGGCTTAATGCCGGTGACACATTTCAGACTATAAGTCTAGCAGGCTTAATGCCGGTGACACATTTCAGACTATAAGTCTAGCAGGCTTAATGCCGGTGACACATTTCAGACTATAAGTCTAGCAGGCTAAGAGCCGGTGTATTGAATCAGGTTTTAAAACCTAGCAGGCTAAATGCCGGTGAATCCGTTTAAAGCATGTGATAATATACAATTGATACCTCTATGATTTTGATTATATGAAATCGATGTATACATAAATGTTCAATCACATGATTTTAGTCATATTAACTTGATGAGCATATATATATACATATATTTGGTCTAAGCAATTGATAGATATGTATATATATATATGTTGCATTCGGCATAGGTGGATATATTTATGTGTATGCATTCGGCATAGGTGAAAATAAGTGTATGTATCTATGCATTCGGCATAGATGGGTATAGGTGCATATGTGCATTCGGCATTTATGGATGATAAGCATAAAAATTTGGCTTTTGATATATGTAGTTGAATAGTTGTATTTAAATGGATTCGATGAAGTGCGAACAATAAGTACTCTAGAAATCAGTATATGCTGTTAAGGATTATGCTAGTAACTTGATTATATGCATATAATGTATATACATTTGTCCGTTTATGTGTATTAGATAAATATACATCCTTTTAGACTTAAACAAAATGACTCAATAAAGTAGTGTTTGACTAGTAATCATATTTGATGATTGTAATTTCAATAAATTTACTTAAAGAATTATATGATTCTTTTATATGTATTATAGATATGCTGTAGACTTACTAAGCTATAAAAGCTTACTTTGTTTACTTTCGTTCATTCGTTTTTATAGATTTTTTTTTGGAGACGCGTTACGAGCTCGGGGATCATCAGCACCGCCCATCACACTATCGACTTCTTTTGGTATTTTGTTAAATATTTGAACTCGATCTTATGGCATGTATAGGCTTGATAATGTTTTGGATAATTTTGAATCCTATTGTGTAAATAGCAATGCGAAAAGAGTTTAACTTCCATGCTTGAATTTGATTATATATGTTCATGAATTGGACTTGCATTTGGAATTAGATATTAAAGTTATGTTTATGTGAGCTTGGTTTCGTAATGCCTTGTAACCCTGATTCGGCGACGGAGACGGGTTAGGGGTGTTACAGAAATACTTCATGAGGAATCTTTCGGCTAACTCTTGCCATATGGAAATTGAGTTTGGTGGCAATGAGTTCAACCAGGCTCGAGCTCTGTCCTTAATGAGTACGGGAACAGCTTCAATCGTAATGCATCTTCGGGTACTCCGGCTAATTTAAAAGAGTCGCTCACCTTTATAAACAGTCTTAAATGAAGATGAGGATCTTTAGTAGGCATTCCATTGAATTGGCCCACTGTCTGAAGCATTTGGAACATAACTAGCTTCAGCTCTAATTGTTGTGCCTCAATTTTGGGTCTCCTAATACCTGGATTAAGATCATTAAACACTGACACAACATATTGTCTTAAGGCTCTGTCCTTATCATCAGCAATAAGGATAGGATTTTGAGCAAGGATTGCTCCATTTCCTTGATTCATATTCTTGAAATTCATTCCTTCAGTCCTTCTCTGGTTCGCTTGTCTTCTTCACTGTCGAAAAGTTCATTCTATCTCAGGGTCTACAGGGAGTAAGTCAATAATCTGGTCAATACTCATAAACACTTGTAATAATCACAAAAAAATTAAGTAAAAAATTAAACAGGAAAATAAACCAAAATGTAAAACTAAAAAATTCAAAAATAATGGTTTTTTAAAACAGTCCCCAGCAATGGTGCAAAAACTTGGAACGACAGAAAATGTGCAAGTGTACACAATCGTAACAAGTAATAAAGTGACAAGTAAATGTCGAGTTATTGTACCCACAGGGACTGTGAAAAAGAATTATTTATGAAATTAATTGTAAAACACTTTGGTGAGGTAAAAATAATTTGGTTTTGAAAGATGTTCAAAAACTATTTAAAAACTAAGTCAATAATTAAAATAAAACAAATGAGTTCTAATACACGATTTTAAATAAGATTTAATCAAGATAACATACTTGTTTTGGATTAATTACATTTCTTTAACTTAGAATTATTAAACTTATGTTTATACTACTACGAATAAATTCACGGCAACTCGGTAATTTGCTAACTACTGCTCATACATTCTTCTTAATTTAATCAGTCTCTTGAACAATTTTCAATGTCAATCCAAGCGATTAATTAATCTTCACAAGCATATAAAAGATTAAGTGAGGTAACAGGGTATTTCTACCTTGAAACAGTTTAATCACAAAAATCTTGCAAGTTATTCAAGGCATATGTATCGCCGAATACAATGCTAATTTAAACTTCAGCTACCTTAGAAGAATAAACATGCACTGATTAAGAATTGTGTCTATTAATTATAATTTCAGTACGATTTAATAATTAATTCATTGGTTATTTAACAATTATATTGTAAAAATAACTTAGGCATGATTTTACTTAACCAAGCAATATACCGAGGCCTAAAACAGCATAAACATCATTTTAACAATTCAAGCAAGCAGAATATAATCAACCCAACACAAACTTAATTTAAGATAAATTGATTAAAATAACCATTTCAATAGCATAAATATTCATAAACATGTTCGTCAAAACAACAACAAAAATTAAAGAGATAGGGAACAAGAAGCAAATTTGGTGTTTCTCCGTGGCTTGACTAGTTGCTCCGTTCTTCGTTCTTCGTTGCCCTCGGCTATCAAGGTAGCTTATGAACACCTAATTGCTGCTCCAAAATGGCTAATGAGAGCCTCTTTCCAAAGAGAAGAAATCATCACTTGAACAAAAAGGGAAATGGGATGGAAAAAAATGGAGAGAAAAATGAGAGAGGAAATGAGAGAATGTTGTGGGATTGAGGGATGGTTTGAATGATCAGCAAGGGGTGGCTTTTATAGCTGATTGTGGCTGCTAAAAATAGAAAATTCGAGCAGCCAAAGAGCCCCCCTATGGCCGGCCATCTACTTGGCAAAAGTTGAGACTTTCAACTTTGCTAAAAATAACTTGGGGCAAATCTACAAAGCCACAATTAAAGGTGGGGTTTGAATGCAATTTGGAAGTCTTTCAAGGGCATTTTTGCAAGCATATTTAATCAGCTAAAATGCTGATTTGGGCCAGCATATGGACGGTTCTGGGCTTCCCAATTAGTGGCTGGTCCGGTTCACTCACTTTGGTTCGACTAGTGCGATTCAACTGGACCCTTTCTCCATAATTAATTAAAAATAATTTATTTAACCCAAATTAAATGGGGAATAAATTAAAATTAATTAAATTATGAATTAATACACATTTCTGGATCGTCTTAGGCTGGAAATTAATGTGCCTCGATACTTCAAATTGCTTTTCGGTTTTGTGTTTTTAGTAGTGTCGGCCGAGCTAATTTTCGCCCTTTGCGCGAATCTGTCGAAAATAGTTAAAATTAATCAAAATTAAGTATAAAATTAACTAAAATTCACCATGTTCATATTTTTAACATAATTTAATTATTTTTCGACAAGAATTTAACCAGATTTGCACGAATTTAAGTAAAAATGGGTATGAAAAAGCATATAAATTTTTGTGTTTCCAGTTGCTCACACAAGCTATGGAGAATCCGCAACACATGCATGATCTTAGCCATCAGTAAGGAATCCAACACTAGTAAGAAGTACCTGATACATTTTAGACATTGGTACAAAGTACCTACTGTTTTTTAGACCCTAATGACATATCCTTTGTATCCTAATCATTCACTAGTTCAAACGGGCCTCAATTTTCTATTCGTTCTGTTTTTAATCTCTATAACTGTATACTTGTTTTTCGTATTTTCGAAAACAATTCACATACATTCATGGTGAGTTTTCATCATGTATACATCATTTATTCATGTCACGACTTCAACCAGTCAATACTATACATCTATTCACTATTATCATTTATATTTCTTATTTTATAATTTTGTCTGATTGATGCCAAAACATTTTATTTTATAATTTAGTCCAATTGATGCCAAAACATTTTATACTTATCATTACTAGCCAAAAACAAAGCAGTATAATACAAACAAATTTAGGATTAATAGAGTAAGTCCCATACAAACTTACCTATCTAAAACAGCAACCAACAAAAATTTGAGGACTAATCTATAATTTCTTATATTTCTCGATTATCTATTGGTTGATTCAAATATTGATCTATAAGGTAATTCATTTCGAATTATTAGTATCAATTACCTTATAACATCCTATTCAAAGCATATGACAACTTAGTTTTATTTTACAAAATTTTTCTAAAATTTTATATTTTATTCAATTTAGTCCTTAAAACTAAAACTATCATAATTTTCACATTTAAATTCTGTTTTTCATTCCAATTCCAATTTCATTCTTGAACAGCCCTCTAAATTCAAAAATTATAGAAATTTCATGTCAATCTTGAGATATTTACATTTTAGTCCTTAAACTCAAAATTAGCAAATTTTATTCTACAATTTAGTCTATGTTTCATCTATTAGTTTAACCACTAACATAGTAGTATCAAAAACTCCAAAATTCATTAATGGTAACATTTAGATCTTTAACAACTTCGAAAATGAAGGTACGAGTTAGTTAAATCGAGTTACAACAATCCAAAAAAACATAAAATTTACGGAAAACAAATTAAATTAAGCTTACCATGCAAAGCAAATAAAATGGAAGCTCAATTATCCTTCCCTAAGTTCAACTATGAAGAGAATGAAAATGAAAAAGATGATGACATGGTTCATCTTTTCTTTTATTTAATACTTAATACTTATTTTATTATTATTAAATTTTATAAGTTATTATTATTTTATTAAACAATAACTAAACTATCCAATAACTTAGGAAAAATGACTTATTGCCATTTTCAACCATTGGTTTAATTTCTACATAAGTCTCTTAATTAATAAAAATCTATAGTGATTAACTTTTACCACTTTTACAATTTAGTCATTGTACCCTAATTAGTCACTAATTTAGAAAAATTACTTATCAAAAATTTAACTCACTTATACAATAACTCTGTAAATATTTAATAAAATTTTTTATGACCTCGGTTTATAAAAACGAGGTCCTGATACCTCAATTTCTAAAACCATTGACTTTTAAACCGATAAACTTGTACATTGACTAACTTTCCATATAACCAAAAATATTAGACTAGAATTCAACATAATATTGTAATAACCTTGTAAATACTAATAAATAATATTTACTAACTCGATCATTGGAAAATGAAGTTTCAAAACTACCGTTTCTGGTACTGTTGAAAGTGAGCTATTACAATAGTTCACTATTCTCATTTAACGTCACTTACACCCAATTTAATAATTTAGCTCACTTAGTATACAATCACTTTAGTTTATAACACTTATTTCAAGCATAATCAATTCAATAGAATTAATTAACTCACAACCTTTAGTAAACTTAGCAAAATTAAAGTTGGATACTTGGGATTAACTAACCAAACACCTTGAAATAACACGTTGATTGCACTAACGTCTAGAGGCTATAGAAATGAATTTGTAATGCACATAAGTGTTTTGCCATAACACATCAACCACGGGTTTTTATCACATCTTATATCACACATGCACATAAATCTCCTATTGGAAATGAATTTGTAATGCACATAAGTGTTTTGCCTTAAGGCATCAACCATGGGTTTTTATCACATCTTATATCACATATGCACATAAATTAAGCTATTGGCATACCGATCGTATCTTATTTAACTTCAGTTTCTATGCATTTCACGATTTCCCCTTTCTGTTAATCATATCATTTGAAAACAAATCGTGGAAGCAATGTTTAACACATATTTCCACTTAGCATTATTTCGTAGTACTTATAATTGATGTAGCATTATTTCACCATTCTATTATTCAAATCATATTGTGGAAACAATGTTTAACACATATTTATGCTTAGCATCATTTCATAGCACTTACCATGGACGCATCATTACGTGTGTGTATATCGCATATCTCTTTTTGAAAGCTCATTATGCAATTTAAATTAACACTTAAATTTATTTCATGTATACTTTTATTAAGGTATTCAAGTACATAGTGCTCCTAATAAGGTTTTCATATTCACATATAAACATATTCCTTTTTATGTTTTTCACAATTCCACTAATTATTAAAATATTTATGTTACCATTTAACATTCATATATGTGTAACATTGTTCATTATTAAATTCTCTTGTTTACTATCTCGTGTTTTGTTTTATCATTTTAAAACCTCTAACCCAACACATTAATTAATCACCTTTTTACCATATCATTGTAACACCCCTAACCTGTATCCATCGTCGGAACAGGGTTACGGAGTATTACTGGACTAACAGAGTAGTAAACCATTCAATTCATATATCAATGCAAATATAATCTAATTACATTTAAATTTATTCATAATATCCCTTAATTGAGCCTTCAAGGCCCTAAAAATACTTTGAAAATAGTCTGGGACTAAATCAGAAACATTTGGAAATTTTAGGAAAAAGTTGAAAGATTTGAACTATAGGGGTCACACGGCTGAGACACACGCCCGTGTCTCAAGCCGTATGGACATTCGAAATAGGGACACATAGCCGTGTCCCACCTATGTTCATGCCCGTGTAACTTACTGACTTGGGTCACACGGCCAAGCCACACGTTTGTGTGCTAGGCCGTGTACCCCTCGAAACGACTTCACACGCTTGTGTACCAGGCCGTGTGCTAAGCCGTGTAACAGCCTATGTAACACCCCCTACCCGTATTGAACACCAGAATAAGATATGAGGCATTACCAGACTTACAAAGCGAGCGAACATACAATTCCAGGTCATAAATTTTCATCCAAGTTAAAACTATTCGCATTCAACCATAAAGTCCCTAATACGATCCTACGAGGCCCGAAACATGCTTCGGAAGTGGTTCAAGATTAAACCGAGCACTTAGGAAATTTTTACAAAACTTCAAAAATTTTTGCTATTAACAGGGGGTCATACGCCTGTGTGGTTTTGGACATGCCCATGTCCCTGACCCGTGTAACTCTCTATTTTATAATGCATAAACAAATTGATGTCACACGGCCAAGTCATACGCCCGTGTGCTAGGCCGTGTGGTTAATTTAATTTTCATAAAATATGTGCAGACTTCACACAGTCGAGACACACGCCAATATCTGAGGCCGTGTCCCTCACACGGCTAAGACACGCCCGTGTTTTTGCCCGTGTGCTTAGTTCTGAGCATTCTGTTTCTTAAAATTAAGGTGCAGGGGACACACGACCAGAACACATGCCCATGGGGTAGACCATGTGTCATACACGGCCTAGAAACATGCCTGTATGTCTACCCGTGTGGACAAAATAAGGCTATTTACCAAACCAATTATCACCCTCATTTACACCTACACACACAAGTTCAATGGCATAATCCATGGCATGTTTAAGCAACCAAAACAATCATAAACAAGGCTAAATCATATCAATCTTTACCAACACTAAACATATTTACTATAGCATAATTTACCAAATCAATTCATACCAAACTCACATTCACAAGTATCAACATGAACACTTTTATCATGCATAATTCTACTTAGATTTCCTAGCACACCAAAGGACCCATCTCATCCATTCCACAACAAGTCATTTAACCATAATAAACACATAGTAACCCATTACCAAACACAAAAACAAGAAGGCATTAACACATATACTTATATAAATGGGCTTACAATCATTTTAGCCAAAATAAGCCAATTACATGGCTAAATACCACTAAATCACATTAAACAAATATAAGCCAATATATTTGGTCAAATCAAATGACACATATAACAAAATGACCAAGTCCCTATACATGCCATGCTCTCAAAATGTTTTAAAATCATCAGTACCCAAAGGACAGTTTGATAGTGTGATGCAAATTTCGATAATCTTTAATCTCGAGCTAGCTTGGTGACACCCGTCCGTAGAGTTAAACTCGTCCACATAACCAATCATACAGTTCATGCAATATTAAAGCATTTATATTAAAGCTTATTTAACATACGAACTTACCTCGGCTACAAAAACGACCAAAGGGAGCTATTTGTCAATTACTTTGTCTTTCCCCCGATCTTGACCCGAACTTCGTTTTTCTTTATCTATAATACCAAATTTAACTTATTTAATTATCACATTGTTCAATTCAGCCCAAAAACACACTATGGCAAAATTTACATTTTTCCCCTAACTTTTTAACATTTTACATTTTAGTCCCTAGGATAGTAAAATGAATTTTATACAATTTTATCACAACCCAATCCTAGCCAAGCATTACTAGTACTCATAACAGCCCACATTTTTCATTTCTTCACACTTTTCTACATATTTTATAGTTCTTTACAAATAAGTCCCTATTTGTCATTTTTACCGAAAATCACTTTACAAAAGTCGTTTAAGAAATAACAAACATGCATTTTATACTATCAAACATCAAAATACATACATGTTCAACATGGGTAAAATTTTAGACTTCACCTTTCTTTCAAATTAGTCCTTGAAAAGGCTAGATTAGGTTGAGACAACTTCAAAAACATAAAAATCATGAAAAACGGGGCAAGAATGGACTTACAATCGAGCTTGGAAGTGGCCAAAATCCTAGCTATGGACTCCTTGTGAAATTCAGCTATGGGAGGATGAAATTGGGAAGATGGACATCTTTTTGTCCATACTTAAAACTTTGAAATTTTATCTAACCATGTCTATTTTTGTCCATACTAAAATATAATGGTCTAATTACCCTTTAAGAATTCATAGCAATTAGGAACTTTTAAAATAGAGAACTCAAGTTTTGAACCTATTGCAATTGAGTCATTCTAGCCAAATTAGACACTCAATCGATGAAATTTCTTAACAAAATTTTCACACAATCATTCAATCATACTGTAGATCTTAACGAAATAATAAAATAAATATTTCTACTTTAGATTTATGGTCTCAAAATCACTGTTCCAATTTGACCCAAAAACGAGCTGTTACAACTCTCCCCCCTTAAGGGATTTTTGTCTCCGAAATCTTACCAGAAAAGAGGTTAGGATATGTTTTCTCATAGATTCCTCAGGTTCCCACGTAGCCTCTTCGACCTTGTGTCATTACCACAATACTTTCACTAGAGTTATGCTTTTATTTCTCAATTGTTTAACTTCCCGACCTAAAATCTTAATCGGTTCTTCATCGTAAGTCATATCGGGTCGAAGCTCAATCTCTTTCAGCGAAATTATGTGCAAAGGATCTGATCGATAATGGCGCAACATCAATACATGAAACACATTGTGAATCCTTTCCAATTCTGATGGCAAATCTAATCGATATGTCACTTGCCCTATTCTTCCAATAATCTCATACGGCCCAATGAACCGCAAAATCAACCTGCCTTCATGACCAAATCTAAGAATTTTCTTCCACGGTGATACTTTCAGAAGCACTTTATCACTAACCTGAAATTCAATACCCTTTCGTTTCAAATCAGCGTATAATTTCTATCGCTTTGAAGCTGCTTTTAAACAATCACGAATTACTTTCACCTTCTCTTCGGTTTCTCTAACCAAATCAACCTCGTAAATCTGTTTCTCACTGAGTTCGGTCCAGTACAACAGGGTTAGGCAATTGCGGCCATACAATGCTTCATACGGTGCCATCTTTATACTCGATTGATAACTATTGTTAGAAGCAAATTCAACCAACGGTAGGTATTTCTCCCAACTACCTTCGAATTCTAAAACACAACAGCAAAGCATATCTTCGAGAATTTGTATCATTCTCTCGGATTGACCGTCGGTTTGCAGATGAAACGCAGTACTAAAATTCAACTTTGTACCCAACTCTTCTTGCATTTTTTTCCAAAATAGCGACGTAAACCTTCGATCTTTATCCGAAATAATAGAAGTAGGCACCCCGTGTAATCTAACAATCTTAGCAATGTACAATTCCGCTAGCTTATCAAGTGAATGATTGGTACGTACCGGAATAAAGTGGTCCGATTTCGTTAATCTATTAATAACGACCAAACAACATCTTTCTTCTTCGGAGTTAGAGGTAATCCGGTTACAAAATCCATCGTAAATCTGTCCCATTTCCACTCAGGAATCACACAGGCTGAAGTAATCCTGAAGGTACTTGATGTTCGACCTTTACTTATTGACAAATTAAACATCTCTATACGAATTCAGAAATATCTCATTTCATACCCGACCACCAATACAATTTCTTCAAATAATTATACATCTTCGTACTTTCTGGATGAACAAACAGACAACCACTGTATGCCTCGTGAAGAATTTTCTGAATAAGCTCGGTATTTCTCGGTACACAAATCCTACCTCGAAGCATCAAACATCATCGGTCCCTATCTGATAGTCCGCATCACTAGTTGATTCGCACTGAACTCTTTTAGCTTGAAGTTCTTCGTCACATTTCTGAGCTTCACAAATTTGCTAAAGAAATACCGGTCTAGCTTTTAACTCAGCTGGAATCGAACCATCATCAAATAAAGTTAGTCGTGTATTCATTGCTCAATAAGCAAACAAAGACTTTTTACTTAAAACATTGGCGACTACATTTTACCGGATGATAATCGATTACCAACTCATAATCTTTAAATAGCTCGATCTATCTCCGTTGTCGCAGATTCAAGTCTTTTTGAGTCATCAAGCACTTTAAGCTCTTGTGATCTATAAAGATGTGACACTTTTCACCGAATAAATAGTGTCACCAAATTTTTAAAACAAACACAATGGCAGTCAATTCCAAGTCGTGCTTCGAATAGTTCTTCTCATGCGGTTTCAATTGTCTCGAGGAATAAGCTATCACTTTACCCTCTTACATTAACACATAGCCAAGACCGTTTAGTGACGCGTCATTGCAAATCACAAACTATTTTCCCGACTCATGTTGCACTAATACCGGTGACTCAGTCAACAACGCTTTCAACTGTTCAAAACTCTTTTGACATTTCTCAGACCACTCGAAATTTACATCTTTTCGTAACAATCTAGTAATAGGTGTAGCAATCATCGAAAATCCCTTAACAAAACATCGATAATAACCAGCCAAACCCAAAAATCTTTGAACTTTGGATACATTTCTCGGAGGTTTCCAATTGACAACTGCTGAAATCTTACTTGGATCAACTCGTATACTTTCCACTGAAACAATGTGTTCCAAAAATCCAACTTCTCGGAGCCAACATTCACTTTTGCTGAATTTAGCAAATAATTTCTTATCTCTCAAAGTTTGCAATAAAATTCTTAAATGTTCGGCATGCTCAGACTCATCTCGTGAATAAATCAAAATGTCATCAATTAATACAACTACAAACTTGTCCAAATACGAACTGAAGATCTAATCCATCAAATCTATATAAACAGCAGGAGCATTAGTTAATCTAAAAGTCATAACAAGAAATTCATAGTGCCCATACCTCGTTCTGAATGCGGTCTTTGACACATCCAAATCTTTAACTCTCAACTGATAATAGCTTAATCTCAAGTATATCTTCGAGAACATTATTGCCCCTTTCAACTGGTCGAACAAATCATCAATTCTAGGTAAAGGGTATTTGTTCTTTATCATAACCTTATTATGTTGACGGTAATCAATACAAAGTCTTATGGATCCATCTTTCTTCTTGACGATTAACACTGGTGCACCTCAGGGCGAACAACTCGATCTCGTAAAACCCTTATCTATCAACTATTGCAACTGAGATTTCAATGCTTTCAATTCAGTTAGAGCTATTCTATACGGAGCTATTGATATTGGTGAAGTTTCCAGTACCAAATCAATAGTAAATTCAACCTCTCTAATCGGTGGTATTCCAAGCAACTTTTCTGGAAACACATCCGGGTATTCAAAAACTATCGACACAAATTCAATATTCAATTCAGACACTTTCATATTCAGTACATATATAAGATAAGCTTCACAACCCTTTCTCACATACCTCTGAGCCGACATCAACAAAATCACGATAGGTAACTCATCCGATTCAATCCGAAGAATTTCATTATTTTGACATTTCAATTCAATAATCTTTTGTCTACAATTCACTACTGCATCATGTAGAGTCAACCAATCCATTCCAAAAATTACATCAAACTCATCAAACTGTAAAAGCATTAAATCAGTCGAAAAACAGTGACCCCGAATCATTAAAGGACAATTCTTGCAAACTTTATCAACTAGAACATATTTGCCTAAGGGGTTCGACACTTTAATCACATACTCAGTAGACTCAACAGACAAATTCTTACTAGATACCAAATTCATGTAAATATAAGAATGAGTCGATCCAGGATCAATCAATGCAACTACATTAGTATCATAGAAAGAAAATGTACCAATGATAACATCAAGAGATGACGCATCTTTGCAAGCGCGAACAGCGTAAGTTCTAGCAGGTGCTCTGACCTCTAATCTCGTAATTAACTCTTTTGTTACACCTCTGCTATTGTTCCCACTCCCATTATTTCTCGGTGGCCTTCCTCTAGTGGCAGTGTTACTTGGCCTTGTATTCTAAAAATTATCTTTCTCAGCCATTTCAAGGTAATCTCGAATGAAGTGATCTTGGGAGCCACATTTAAAGCAAGCCCGGTTATTCATCCTATATTCACCGGGATATCGTCTGCCACAGTGTTGACATTCAGGTCTATTAGACCTAGCATTACCAACGCTCGCTATTGACGTAGTTTGGGCCTTAGAACCCGAATACTGCTTCCCACGATCTTTGTTGGGATACCCAGCTAAAGGATTCAAACGAGTATACAAATCCCTCGATTTCTTTGATGAAGACTGAAATGACTTATTCATTGGTATTTTTTTAGAGTCTCTACCACTCATTCATCTTTTGGAAGAAGGCTTCTCTAGCCTCTCCTCCCCGACTAACCATTACTGGTCTACTTTCAGATGGCGCTGTCCCTTCGATGAGAGCCGACGCATTACATTCAACATCGTCAGCTACTCTCAGTCGGGATCCATTTACTAAAGGAAAACATAATTTAAATTGTCAGGAGTCATCACACTATCACAAATTAAATATCGCATGTAGAGTTAAACTCTCATACACGCTACGTTAGTCCAAGAATCGACTAAACCATAGCTCTGATACCATTTAATGTAACACCCCTTACCTGTATTCAATATCGGAACAGCATACGAGGTATTATCGGACTTACAAAACGAGCAAACATACAATTCCAGGTCATCAATTTTCATCCAAGTTAAAACCATTCGTATTCAACCATAAAGTCCCTATTACGAGCCTACGAGGCCCGAAACATGTTTTGAAAGTGGGTCAAGACTAAACCGAGCGCTTAGGAAATTTTTACAAAACTTAAAAATTTTTTGCTATCGACAGGGGTCACCACGCTTGTGTGGTTTAGGACAAGTCCATGTGGGCAGGCCGTGTGGTCACACATGCTCGTGTCCCTAACTTGTGTAACTCTCTATTTTACAATGCATGGACAAATTGATGTCACACGGCCAAGTCACACGCCCGTATGCTAGGCCGTGTGGTTAATTTAATTTTCATAAAATAGGTGCAGACTTCACACGATCGGGACACACGCTCGTGTCTGAGGCTGTGTCCCTCACACGAGGTTAAGACATATGCCCGTGTCTCTGTCCGTGTGCTCAATTCTGAGCATTTTGTTTCTCAAAAGTAAGATACAGGGGACATACGGCCATAACACATGCCCATGGGGTAGACCGTGTGTCACATACGACCTAGACACACGCCCTTGTGTCTACCCGTGTAATAAGGCTATTTACCAAGCCAATTGTCACCCTCATTTACACCTACACACACACACAAGTTCAATGGTATAATCCATGGCATGTTTAAGCAACCAAAACATTCATAAACAAGGTTAAATCATATCATTCATTACCAACACTTAACATATTTACTATAGCATAATTTACCAAATCAATTCATACCAAACTCACATTCACAAGTATCGACATAAATACTTTTATCATGCATAATTCTACTTAGATTTCCTAACACACCAAAGGACCCATCTCATCCATTCCACAACAAGTCATTTAACCATAATAAATACATAGCAACTCATTACCAAACATAAAAACAAGAAGGCATTAACACATATACTTATATAAATGGGCTTACAATCATTTTAGCAAAAATAAGCCAAATACATGGCTAAATACCAAATCACCTTAAACAAATATAAGCCAATACATTTGGCCAAATCAAATGACACATATAACAAAATGACCAAGTCCCTATACATGCCATACTCTCAAAATGTTTTAAAATCATCGGTACCCAAAAGACAGTTTGATAATGTGATGCGACTTCCGGTGATCTCCAATCCCAAGCTAGCTTGGTGACACTATAAAACATTGAAAATAAAACAGAGTAAGCTATATAGCTTAAAAAGCTCGTATGAAGGAATAAACAACCTTACCATACATTAATCACGCAAGTATTATAACATAAGATGACATAATTTACCACAATCTCAAGATCATAATTCACTTCCATCACAACTTACCTTGAAATCTTCATTTCACAGATTAATAATCATAAGCTTTGAGCACATACCTGTACCATCTCATAACGAATTTACACTTATTCTCATATTTGACATACCTGTGAACCACTCGGAATAATAATTTCGGATACTTGGAATCTTGCACACTAAGTGCCACATATGTAGCCAACGCTACCTCAATCTTATATCGCATAATTGCTCATTCTAGAGCTAATCAACGAGCATGCTCACACAAGCTGTCAGTCAAGACGTAGCTACTCGATGCTGCTCACACAAGCTGTTAAGTAATCACAACATATGCTGGTATACTCAGCCACCGGTAGGACGTATGAGACCAGCACCTGGATCATATAATCACATAACACATGGTAACCCTAGTGACATGTCACTTGTATCCTAATCTATTCCTAAGGTTCAAATGGGATTTCTTGCTTATCGAACCGTCGTTGAACTCGTCCGTAGAGTTAAACTCATCTACACAATCAATCATACAGTTCATGCAATATTAAAGCATTTATATTAAAGCTTATTTAACATACGAACTTACCTCAGCTACAAAAACGACCAAAGGGAACTATTCGTCAATTACTTTGTCTTTCCCCCGATCTTGACCCGAACTTCTTTTTTCTTGATCTATAATACCAAATTTAACTTATTTAATTATCACATTGTTCAATTCAGCCCAAAAACACACTATCGTAAAATTTATATTTTTCCCCTAACTTCTTAACATTTTACATTTAGTCCCTAGGCTCGTAAAATGAATTTCATTCAATTTCATCACAACCTAAGCCTAGTTGAACATTACTAGTAGTCATAACAGCCCACATTTTTTTATTTATTCACACTTTTCTACACATTTTATAGACTTTTGCAAATAAGTCCTTATTTGTCGTTTTTACCGAAAATCACTTTACAAAAGTTGTTTAACAAACAACAAACATGCGTTTTCTACCATCAAACATCAAAATACATTCATGTTCAACATGGGTAGAATTTTAAACTTCACCTTTCTTTCAAATTAGTCTTTGAAAAGGCTAGATTAGGTTTAGACAACTTTAAAAACACAAAAATCATGAAAAACGGGGTAAGAATGGACTTACAATCGATCTTGGAAGTAGCCAAAACCCTAGATATGGACTCCTTGTGAAATTTGGCTATAGGAGGATGAAATTGGGAAGATGGATATCTTTTTATTAGTTAATTTTGTCTTTATTTACCAAATGACTAAAATACCCTTCACTTAAAACTTTGAAATTTTATCTAACCATGTCAATTTTTGTCCATACTAAAATATAATGGTCTAATTACCATTTAAGGACCTCTAATTTAAGAATTCATAGAAATTAGGAACTTTTAACATAGAGAACTCAAGTTTTGCACCTATTGCAATTTAGTCATTCCAGCCAAATTAGACACTCAATCGATGAAATTTCTTAACGAAATTTTCACACAATCATTCAATTATACTGTAGACCTTAAAGAAATAATAAAATAAATATTTTTACTTCAAATTTGTGGTCTCGAAACTGTTTCGATTTGACCCAAAAATGGGCTATTACAACCTGACTTGCATGACGTGAACCTACAGAGGACACACGGCCGTGTTAGATGGACGTGTGTCACACATGACTAAGACACACAGCCGTGTCACATGGCCATGTGTCACACACAACTGAGACATACGCTCGTGTCTCAGGCCACGTGGACTTAAAATGTACCTTAATCAACAAGTTTACCATTTCAAACTTATTTAGAACCTAAGCAAACCATTTACCAATCAAAATACCTATCCAAATTGACTTTAATCATGTTAAAAACATACCAAAATCAACCTAATTCAGTGCCTAACCAATATACCCTCATTGGTACCACAAGTATATATATTTATATCAAAACATAACATCAATTCAACTATTAATTCATTCAACATATCACCTATAATCACCAACTCAAACATACCATATCTTAGCTACTTAACAACCAATTCATCACATACACTTTTATCCATTCCAACAAATATCAAATGGACATACTAACACATATTGATAAAAATATCAAAAGTACCATGTAATGACCCAAAATTCACGAGCACCGAAAAAGTACATTATCGGGCCTCCGTCTTAGTAAATTGAGTTCGTAAATAATTATTAGGAATAATTATGAGTCTAGTAGTGTGTCTAATTAAGTTTTAATTAGGTGAACTTAGCTTAATTAAGAGTAATTAAGATAAAGGATTAAATTGAATAAAGGGCAAAGGTTCAATTATAGATCAATAGAAAATAAAAAGAACCAAACTGGCAATTGTACCAATTAGCATAGGTGAGGCGGCATAAGCTGTTAAAGATCTAAGGCTTTTCTTAGATAATTGTATATTAATTAATTAATTAGTTATTATTACTATTATTTTATTTAAGTTATAAATTATATTAAATAATATTATATTTTGAATTAAATTAAGTAAAAACAAATGTTTGAAAAAGAAAATAAACATGTGTAATAGTACATGAATATACACTTGTAACATGATTTATTTATATATTATATAATTAAATTATTATAATATACTATTAGTAACTAAAACAAATAAAAGAAATAGAATAAAAAAAAGACACAAAAGAAGAAAGAAAAGAAAACAGAAAGCAAAACAGGGGAAGGAAAGAAGGAAAAAAAGGGGAGGGGAAATAGGGTTTTTGAAGCTTGGAGTTTAATTGGTAAGCTCAATCAAGTCATTTTCTCTTAATTTTGATGTTTTAAAAGTATTAAAACAAGATTTTGATGGAATTAAGTTGGTAGTTTAGAAGTTCTTAGGTTTTTAAACAAAGTTCATGTTGAATAAAATGATGAAATAGGGGTTTAATTGAATGAAATTTAAGTTAGAATAGATAAAGGGATTGAAATGTAAAGTAAGCTATAAGTTTTGTGTTTTAGGGACTAAATTGAGAAAAATTAAAAATTAGGAAAATATGTTGAAAATTTAATAGTTAAATTTGAGTTTAAATGAAATTTGAAAAGAAATAAGTGTGAATTGGTGTTGTAAATTTGGTTATTAACATTTTACACCAAAATAGTTTTGGGCAGTAGTAGTGTTTTGATTTTGAAAATTCACCAAAAATTGTAGAAATCGAACTAGAGAATAAAAAAATATGGAATTAAATCTTATTGAGTCTAGTTTCTCGTAGAAGAAACAGTGTAAGCAAAAAAAAATTATATCATGAGATATTATAAGTTTTGTGAGACAAGATCAAAATAGATTCTGGTTCTACTGTTCTGACTTTGAAAAATCATTAAAAATTGTATAAAAATAATTATGGGTTGTAATTTATATGTTTAAAATACTTGATGAACCTATTTTCAAGATAATCAAACAGGAACATTGTCTAAATCTTGTACAAGGAGATAATTAATTTTTAGCGAAGAATGGTCGGAACTGTTTGACAGTAGAACAGGGGAAACTTTAAAGAATAAACTGTACTTATTGGCTAAACAAAAAATTCTAAAATTTTTATGAAAAAAAGATATGTGAGTCTAGTTTTAGGGAAAATTAGTGGATCTTAATTTGGAGTTTCTCATCTCGAGATATAAATGATTTAGTAACAATGACTCAAGTAGATAGCTTTGAATGAATATATAAGTAAATAGTGGAATTATATGTACAAAAAAAAATTGTTAAATTTGTATGTTTAGGCTCATGGATTAAATTGAATTGTGTTGTATTGATGATTATAAAATATTATTATTTTCATAGTTAACAAAGAACCCAAGACATCGGCGCACAAAGGAAAGGAGAAAGCTATCGAGGATTAAAACGAGAAATTCACGGTTTGTATTACTATAATTCAAATTACTTTTTATTAAATGTTTTATATAAATTCTATATTTAATAAGTGAGTTATAAGGTAAGTATTGATATTTGAGCTGAATGAGAATTGAATTGAATGGTGAATGTGTATGTATAATTGAATTGTAAATTGATTTGAATGTGAAATTGTAATTGAAAAGTGATCTTGGATTGGAAATAAAAGTGAATTGAGAATTGAAATACGCTATTAACTAGTCGGGCTGAGTCGGATATAATTGGCATGCCATAGGATCTAGAAGTGTACGGGATTTGCCGGCTTTACCGATCAGGCACTTTATGTGTCGTATTTCAGGCACCTCGTGTGTCGTTTTAGGCACTTTATGTGTCGTATACTGATCAGGTACTATGTACCGTTTTAGGCACAATGTGCTGTACTAGTGTGTTTGGATTGGAATCCGTGTATCCGTTAAAGTTCGGGTTTGTTAATAGGGTGAACAACTGAAATGAGAAATTTAAAATAAATTAATTAATTATATTATTGAAATATTGAAAGAAATGAGAAAGTTGAATTATGGATTGAAATTGAGATTGAAAATGAAAGGCATGAACTTAATGTTCATGTAGTGATTGAAATTGTTACATATAATATGTGATGGAAATTGAAGAATAGCTAAAAATTGTATTGTTATTATTAATTAATGAAAGTTTAAGAATGATTTGATATTTGAGAAATTGGATAGTTACATGTTTGGTAATTATAATTCTTTATTGCTATTATAATTTGAATTATGGTAATATCACTGAGTATGGAATACTCAGCGTACGGTTGTTTCCGTGCGCAGGTTAATAGGAGCCCAGTGTCCCGGTCCAGCATCTGAACGATCCCGACTCCAGCAAAAAGATTTTTGGTGATGTTATCTTTTCTTAATTGAAAGTGGCATGTACTAGGTGTTGTATAGGTTACATAGATATGCTTGTAATGTTGGTTGTAAGAATGGTATACCATATTTTGTTATTAGTTTGATAAAATGGTAAAGATTATATCATATAATTTAGTATTAAGTTAGAATGAAAAATGAATGAAGTTATTAGTTAATTTTGATTAATATTATGAAAGTTTAGTTATTAAATTATTATGTTAATGAATTGGTTATGATTTAGGTGTACTTAGGTTTAAATTGTTTTTGATTGTGCCATTGGTTTTGGATTAGTTGGTTTCTGGTTTGAAATTGCAGGGGGTTTTATGTAAAAATAAGAAGAAATGCTGTCGAATTTTTTATAAAAAAAATTTGAATGAATGAAGTCAATTACAAATAAAAATATAATTTATATTAATTTATGATTATACTATAATATGTTTGTTAAATAATTAATTGTTTAATTTTAATTTTTTATTAAGAATTATCTGTAATTTGTCTGATTTATCTGGTAATGTCCCGTAACCCTGTTCCGGCGACGGTTTAGGGTTGAAGGGTATTACATTCCAAAAGAAGATCTACCAAAGCATTTTGTACAACCAAATTCATACTTAGCTAATTACAAATCCAAACATTTGTATCATCATTCAACCTGTTACATGCCATATAATTTGATACAAACATTTAAAAAGCTACCCAATTAAGCTAGATAGTGTGACTTGAGTGTTGGTTCGATCGTCCAACCTTCCAAGTATCTACAAGAACGAAGTTTAACACAAGTAAGCTCAATGAAACTTAGTAAGTTCGACGAAATAAATCAGTAAATCTTACCGAAGTGAATACAACAATTCAAAAAGTAATATAACAACCATGAAAGTTTCCTGTCATCCACAACCCCAATTGGTAATTCATAACTAATCAATTCAAATCCCAAGTATATATGAAAAAATTCATCAGAATTACTCAAAAAGTTAACCTACCGAGATTTTCAATCCGATGAACGACTTACGGATAAGAGTACATCGTCAGTCCAACCAAACACATCGGATGCTCACCTGAGTTAATCCTTCCAACACACCAATGCTCATAAGAGCTAATCTAACCATCACACCAATACTCATAAGAGCTAAACCAACCATCACACCAATGCTTATAAGAGTTAAAGCAATCATCACACCAAACAGAGAGTATAACACGAGAATTCGTAATAAATGCTAAACCTCGGTTTACTTGGGTAATGTCCAAAAATATCCCTCTAAACCATCTCCACTCAAACCACCATAACGCACCAAAACACATCTATACTCTACCCCGTGTTCAAATCAAGTCGAGGATCAAGTTTAATATTAAACTTCAAATTACCATTCATCATCAGCAATTAAGACTAATTATATAAATTTTATCATCTTGGACTACTCAATAATTTATTTTGATATTAAATTCAAAACATAAGAACTTACCTGAACCAAATTGTAGAAGTTGTAGAAGTGTAGGGACTATTTCGTAATTTTTTTCTTTTCCACGAGTATCTACGGGATATTGATCTAAAATGTAAAATTATTTATTTATCATCATATATTTCATTTCCAATCCATTGTACAATTAATACCCTTTTATTTTTCAAAATTACACAATTACCTCAAACTTTTACAATTTTTACAATTTAGTTTTTAACCCTAAATTCATCAAATTAACCTTTTTTTTCTCAAATTAATATTTATCCAAATATACTAGGCCCTCAACAGCCCCTAATAAATATCAAATTAACTATCAAAGCCTAATATTTCGACACTTTCACAATTTAATCCTAAAATCAAAATTTAACAAAAATCACTTCACAAAATCATCAAATAACAAAATCAAAGCTCCCAATACATGGTATTTATCAAGAACATTAAATTCTCATCAATGGAAACTTCCAAAATTTTTAACAGAATCGAAAACAAAGGTACGGGCTAGCTACACCTAGTTGCAATGATCTCAAAAACATAAAAATTACAAGAAACAAAATTAAAATGGACTTACATGCAAGCTTCCAATGCTAGTCGAATGTTAAGCTTAAAAAATGGTGGAAATACCCTAGGTTTTCTGGCAAGAAGATGAGAAAATGATGATTTTGGCTTTTGATTTTTATTAAATTTTAGTTTATTTACTAAATTACCTAATTACCTCTTAATTAAAACCTTTTTAAACCACCATTTAAAACCCATTATGGTCTATCAATAATCATATGGGCTAATTATTATTTAAACCCCTTTTAATTTCATAAATAAGCTATTAAATCTGTGGCATTCAAGATTTACTAAAATTTTATACCTTTTTCAATTTAGTCCTTTTCTTTCAATTAGCTATCTAAACGTTAATATTTCTAAATCAAATGTTAATATGACTATAATGACTCTATAAATATTCTAAAAATAATATTTATGAGCCGACATGAAAAAAATTTATGGTTTCGAAACCACTGTTCCATCACCAATGAAAATTGGGTTGTTATAATAGCATAAATTCTCATGGCACTTCTTTAACTCAATTTTATGCAACTAATCTAAGTTTCATAAATTCCATTATATTTCTTCCAATTTTCATAACTTACTAGGCCATTGCTTTTCTTATATTATTTCTCATATTCATATTTTAAACATACATACTCACCACACATTATTATTCCACCAATTATATCAATTTCTAAAACTATCTTATTAAAAGAAAGTTAAGAAAATCCAAGGTACCTACTTTTTAAATAGCAAAAATTCAACATAAGGATTTCTCTTACATTCTTAACACTTAAGTCCAATCCATCCATAACTTAAAGATTTTTCTTCCGTCAATCTCTCTCCCACCATAAAAAAAACATACGTACAAAATCATATTACTATATTCTCCAACAACATTTCTTATACTAAAATCTCAAGTATCAAAGATGAAGATGGTGTAACACTGTAATGGCCTAAATTCAAAGTTATCGGAACAGTGGTTTCGTAACCACAAATCTGATTTAAAGAGAAATTTATTTCAATATTTTTGCATGAAAATTGATATGATAGGAAAATCGTATGAAAATATTGATAGAAAAATTTTACCGATTTAGTGGTTAGTTAGAAAAAGAAATTATTGAAGAAATTGGGTAAAAACAAGGTATCGGGACCTCTATCGCATAAAACCGAGTCGAAAATAATTTTATAAATATTTATGAAATGTTAGTAATGTGGTATTAAAATTTCGTTAGGAAATTTTAATGTTTGGGTAGTCAATTAAATGAAAAGGACTAAATTGTAATAGGTGTAAAAGTTGCTAGAATGATTAAATAGCTTAAGAGTCTAATGAGAAAGGATTTAAAAGGAATTAGACCCAAAATTTATTTGGGCTGGACGGCAAGGGCATGAAATCAGCAGGAAAATTGATAAATTAAGGGTAAAATTGGAATATTGCAAAATTAACTAAATAAAGCTAGGACTAAATAGGAAATATCTAGATTTCTCTTCATTTCTCTTCAATTCCAGCAGCTAAAAACGCCATAGGAGGGTTATCTAAGCTGGTATTCCATAATTTTTGCACCAAGTGAGTTAATCCTTGCCTTTTTCTTGTAATTTTTGTGTTTCTAAGACTTTTACAACTAGGTCCTACTATTAAATTCATTAGTTTTTGATTTTATGGATGAAATTGAAAGTCACCATGGTTGAGTGCTGTAATTTTATGATGAAATAGAATGAAATTAAAGCTTTAATTTATTTATGAGATGATTTTATTAGGTAATTTCAATAGAAAATGATTTTTAGGATCTAATTGTGAAAATGCTTGGAATTAAAGTCTATTGCTAAAATTATGATTCCTAAAGGTTGTAAACTAGTTTAAGGCGATAGAATAAAATGTTAATTGCGAAAAATCAGCTCAATTGAGAGGCTAATTGAGTAGGGAAGAAATTATCATTTATTAAAAGCTTAAGGGAAAAATAATAATAAACAGCTTGCACAAAAACAGTTTGGACAGGAGCAGTAGACTAACTTTGAAAAATCACCATAAATTTTAGAAATCGAATTATAAGATTAAAAAAATATGTAATTAAAGCTTATTGAGTCTAGTTTCTCATAGAATAAATATTGTAAGCAATTTATTTGTAAATTTTGAGATATAATAAATTTTGTGAGACAATGTCAGAATGAATTTGGGTTCCCCTATTCTGAATTTGAAAAATCATAAAATATTTAAGAAAAATAATTAGGGGCTTAAATTTATATGTATAGAATTCTGAATGAGTATATTTTTAAAAGAAACAAACAAGAACATCATTTGAATCCTTTATGAAGAGATAATTAACTTTTAGTGAAGAAGGGTCAGAACTGTCAGACAGCAGAATAGGGGTGACTTTAAAGAATAAACTGTACTTATTGGATAAAGAAAAAATTCTGAAAATTTAATGGTAAGAATATATATGAGTCTAGTTTCATGGAAAATTAACTTATCTTAATTTGGAGTTCCGTAGCTCGAGTTATAAATAATTTAGTGACTATGACTCAAATAGACAGCTTTGAATAAACTATAAATAATAATAGTTGAATTATAGAGAATGTTGCATATGAACATGAAATGTATTAAATTGATAATTAAATTTATTTATTTAGATCCAGAAGATTCAAATACGAAGATAGATCGAGGAAAGGAAAAAGTTCGGGATTAGTAGATTTTTTTTTACAAACAAGTATCAATGTAAGTTCGTGTAACTTGAATTATATTCTTAAATGCTTGAGATTGTATGTTATTGATATGAATATGATTTGAATGTCCATTGTATGAAAATTAATGAAACATTGATATATTTTATAAAATGGGAAGAAATACCGGTTGAATGAAAGGAAAATTCGATGGATCTCTGAAAAGGAATTGACGGTAAAAAGGATCTAGCCCGGACGGGTGATCCTATCTTGATATAGCCCTCCCGAAGAATATGTGTAAAATGGATTTAGCCCGGACGGGTAATCCGAATTAGAGTCTGAATTTAGCCTGGACTGGTAATTCAGATCCAAGCTCATTAGAGTAATTATCGTTACAGGGGATTTAGCCGGGACTGGTAATCTCGACAATACTCTATGAGTTTATATTGTTGAGGTTCGCGGGAGTGTGCTCTCTGAAATGGAAATGTGTGCACATGAATATGAATTGACGGACCCGGAATTGTACACTAAAAGTGTACCTTTGAAAATCCATCGAAATTCCGATAAATTCAACGGGATAAATATGGAAAAATAATAAGGTGGAAATTATGATATTGATGAGCTCATCAATCATGGTATATATTATTGGTACATGGAAATTATTGTACTAACTTGAATGTTGAGTTTGTGTATATTAGGGTAATGATGCATTGAATGGATATATGAATGTTTATTGTATTGTATTGAAAATATTAGGTAAGTATAATTCTTGTTACATGAGCTTACTAAGCACAAAGTGCTTACTCTGTTTCATTTTCCCCTGTTTTGTAGTGTTAAGAGGTCGGAGGTCGGTTTTGGTCGGAGACACATCACACTATCAACCTCAGGATTTCGGTATATAAAGAAACTTTATTTGGAAATCAATGGCATGTATAAGCTAATAAAGTAAATGTTAACGTGAAATGAATGTAAAGTTAGCCATTAGTATGGTTAACAAACCTGGTTTTGGGTATGTGATGAGGTTATTTTATAAATATGCATGAATTTATCTTGAAAATATGTTGAATTGGATTGGTTGATGTGGATTGTTTTTGGTTTAAAATTTCAGGGAAGGTTAGATATCTATAAAGGGGTTATATTGAGTTAAAAAAAATTTAATTCGTAAACTCTGGTAATACTTCGTACCCTATTCCGGCAATGAATACGGGTAGGGGTATTACAAACACCCTTCACCTAGAATGAATCGTTACATCACAAGCAATGGATGCCACATTTGGAAACTAAGACTACTCAACTCAATCATCAATTTGATAACTTCAATTTAACAAAACCAGACTCTTTTAGAGTTCTTCAAGTCATTTATAGGCATTCTTTACAGTTTGGGTACAAATGGGGCATAATCAAGGCTTGTTTGAGTCAAAACAGGCTATGCATGATCAATGTCGCGACATTGGTTGATGTTGTAACACTGAGTTACTGGTGGTGAGACACCGGAAACAAATTACCAAACATGGTCAATGTCGCGACATTGGGATGCTGATGTCATGACATCAAAAATAGATTACTCTAAAATAGGTCCAATGCCACGACACTAGAGATAGATTGCCCAGAACATGTTTGAAACATCTAAAACTAAGTCTCAATTATTGGCAACCATTCTAGATCATTTCTAAACATTATAAAACATAAATCACCATCAAAACATCATATGTTTCTACATTTATCTTAATCAAAATTTAACTAAACTTGTAAAGTTTAACAAAATGATCAAGATTTCTTCAAGTATTTTTACTAGAAACCTTATCCATATATTTTGCATTAACCTATGTACATGTCATAATCTATAAGCAAAAATATCAAAGTCGTACTCTTGTTCAAACCTTGAGATGTGATAAGTTGAGATGATATCTTCTCTTTTTAAGCTTCAACTCGAGTCTCTACCTACGCGTTGAAAAATAAAGTGTTAAGCTTATAAAAGCTTAGTAAGTACATCAAGAATTAAACCTACCATTAAATACAACTGATATTAACATCTAAATACTTGATTAATAATAATATACCATGAAATTAAATAAAAAGTAACCATATTAAACTCTTAAACTAACGTTCTATAAATCACTTACCAATTTTATTAATATGATCACTTACCGTTTGGATTGTTAGCCCAATTATAGACTCGATAAAACATGTAGGATATGAGAAATGAACACTGAATCATTGCATAATTGTGCATATACTATCTTACACCGAAGTGTAATGCTAATGAAATGCACCGGAGTGCCATTGTCACTAGCACCGAAGTACAGAATCATTGAATTGCACCAAAGTGCCACTATCACTAGTGAGCACAAAGATTCCTAATGGCATGTCATCTATATCCTACTAGTTCTCATTTTGTCTACGTGGGCATTTAAATACTTAATTTCATTACACTCTCTTAACAACTAAAGACAATTCAATCTTTACACTTTTTTTATTTAGTACTTATTTATATAAAAGTCAACAATCATCAAATATCACTTGACATTTACTTTATTTTTTCTCACTTATCTAACTTTTATAAACTTTTTAATTTAGTCCTTTTACTTCGAATTCACTACACATAAGCTATTCAATTTATTTTTTAAATTCACCTTCACTTTTAAATAAATTCCATAATACACATAAACATTTTCTTATATTGATGAATCCCATAAATATTACTATAACCAATATAACAAATTTTCACTTAGATTTTAATTAGGTAAAGTAAAATTTTTGAAGTACTTACTATCAAATGCTTGGATGAGCTTTTTCTTCTTCCTTCACTATTTAGTTACTTTTTTCTCATTATCAAGACTTTGTTGATCACCTCTCTTCTCTTTCTTTTCATTAACATATCACATGCATACAAGGTTTAATATCAAAATCATAATCACATATCATTTTCATGCACATTTAATGAAATAAACATGAAATCCTTAAAGAAACTTCATCATCCTTACCTTGAACACTAGTTAACTTTACAAGAAACTTAGCTTGCTATGAGGTTGCTCTATTGATTTCATTAAGAATCTACGAAAGAAATTGGAAGTTTTTGAGATTGAAATGATTAAAAATGGTGTAAAGGACTAAAATGAAACAAAAATGAAAGTTTGTTGAAAAGAGAGACGGAGGTGACGTGAAAGAGAATGGATGAAGGTGATGAAGAAGATTTTTCTACATCTTTCTATGTTAAAATATATTTAATTTAATATTTTAAAATTTTAATAATATTTATTTAAAAAGATCTAAACATCATCATACACAACAAGTAGTCCACATTCAATTTTAATCTCATCCACAGTTTATTGTACTCTCTTGGTTAAATTTGCTCATCTAGTCCTTCCTCGTTTTTTTTCTATCAATCTAATTCAATCTTTTATACTTTTAATTTTTCGTGCTTTTTATCCCAACATTTTTCACACTATTTCAATTTAGTCAATAACTCAATTTAATTTCTCTCAATTCAAAAGTCTTTCTACTAATATTCACGATTCTTATCTTATTTACTTCAAAAATTCTAACACGTGCAAGTTCTGAAATAACACTGTTCTCTTCTTATGAGGTGTTAGGGTTGTTACAGATGGTGGAAACTCATTTTCTTACCTTGCTTGGAGCTTTCCCTCTCTAGCAATATCTTTCTTTCACTAACTCACTTAAACCCTTAAATTTTAATGAGGAAGATGATTGTGGAAATCAAGCAAAAATTTTGTTTCCTAGTAGGATTTAATAATCGGGTGGAAGTATAAGGACAAAATATCTTTAATATAAAATTTATAAGCACAATCTCATATGAAAAGTCTAAAATACTCTTATGTGATAAAATTGCACTTTAACCCCCCTTTTTTCTCATCACTTTACTTTTTCACCATACATGACATTATACACTTGTAGGCTCCACAATCATAATTATAAACCATATTATAATATGGTTAAAGGAAAATTGCACTTGTCTCCATGTTGGAAAAAATGAAAAAATTACAATTCTAGTCCTCGTACTTTCACTTTTATTCAACTTAATCCAAAAATCCAATTTCTTCACACTTATTGTTATGGTTGTATAACACTTTATTAATACCTTTTAACTCACTTCCTTATCATTGGGCAATTTACACTTTTGGGCTCTTATACTTTTCAAAATTTATAATTTGATTCTTTTTACCAAAATCTCATATTCACAACCATTCTCAAATAGTTCCTTTTCAAAAAATCAAATTAATTCATTAAGATTTCATTTATTACACTTGTTTTCAAATGATTATTCATATTAAGATTATTATGTCTGGACTAACAATACATTGCACATAAAATTCAATAACATATTACACTTTGGGATCTTATACTTTTCAAAATTTATAATTTGGTCCTTTTTACCAAAATCTCAAATTCACAACCATTCTCAAATGTTTCCTTTTCAAAAAATCAAATTAATTCTTTAAGATTTCATTTATTACACTTGTTTTCAAATGATTATTCATATTAGGATTATTATGTTGTCTATAAGTCTAAAGGTGTGTTTGTCTGGACTAACAATACATTGCACATAAAGTAAATTGAATTAATTTTAGATCTGATTCACCTATAGCCTATAGGTTCATATCGTGACTTAAGAGTAAGAGAATAATTATTATATTGAAATATTATGTGTCTCAAAGTAGTTTTTATTTTATAATTAGGGGAAGGGAATGGGGTTGCTTGGGATTGAGTCCAAGCTCTCATGTCTACAATATAATACCTTGCTATTGGGCAAGAGGTTATTGGCTATGTGTCTCAAAGTAGTAAAGTTTTATACTTTAAGTGAATAATTATGTAATAATTATGTATGTATAACTTATACATGAGTTACGTTTAATATAATTAGGAATTGGGTAAATTACTTGGGTGGTGACCCAACTTTTGGGTAGTTTCTATTTTAGTTACCCAACTTTAAAAATTTTTAATTTTATTATCAACATTTTCACAATTTAAAATTTTAGTCACCAAGTGTTAAATATTTAACCAAAAGCTGACTTGGGCCTTTTTTATTTACATAATAACAAGTTTAGCCTTCTAATGTTTATGCATTTTATCAATTTGATCCTAAATCTAAAAATTCAATAAATTTAGCTTTGAACATTTACAAAATCTGTTAATTTAATTCTAATTCTAAAAGTTTGAAGAAAGGAAAAATATTTAAAACAATGATTTTATAAGATCTAAAAAAGTATTTTCTCGAATTAGATTAAATTCATTTTTATCATTTTGAAACACATTTTATCACCAGTTATTTGTTCCATTGCTTCCATTCCCGCCAAGTTTGCTGAACTTGTTTCCATTATTGGCTTTTACGTTGCTGTCATGATACTCATCATGTTATGGGGTAAAAGAATAAGTGGTTATGAAAATCCACATGAGCAGTATGGACTAGAGTTGACATTATCAACTGTACGGATTCTTGCTTGAACCTTTTATTGGGGAAAATCTAACTGGAGGGCTATTGATATCTCTCTCTTATGTTAGCTTCTGATTCTTACAATGCATGTTGGTTTATATCTTTCAAGTTGTCAATTGTCATAGACGGAGTGAGTTAATATGAATATCTATATTATTGCTTGCAAATCAAAGGTCTTACCTGAAATGAAGCTTAGATGTCCCCCTGCAGTGCTGTAGTTGCTGCAAAGGGCTGCACTACGCCCTCGGTTGCTGCCTGCAAAAATGCTTGTTATTGTTCTCTTAGGCACGGCGGTTAATGTACCTTTGGGTGTTCGGAAGGAGCACACTAGGAAGTTTCCATTATCATGGTTTGCAGCTGTGCCTTTCATAGTCATGGTTAGGAAGTCTGTCTTAATGCCTAAAACGGGTATGGCATTGATCATTGGGGGCTTCTATGATCTATCCTAGGGAAGGTTATTGGCTCTAGAGCTGAAAGAAGTGGCTGCTCAAATAGCAATTACTGCTGCTGTGGCTGGATATAATGATTTAAGGCAGGTTGATTGCGTCGCTGTAAGCCAATGCAGTAGAGAAGGAACTCTATATGGGACTTCTTCATCATCCAACAATGTATTTTGTTGATTTCAGCAAATGCAACTAGTTGATTTAATCTGTGAGAATATCTAAGGTGAATTCTTTCAGTTTCTACAGGAAAAAAGGAAGACTTTTGAAGTGCATATTATCATTATCATATAGCAAGTCAGTTTATATTATTTTATTTATTAAATCTACCGGACATTGCTGATTGCTTTGTATTTGAACCATGGGGTTGTAAGTAGTGTTGTGCAAGATGGGGAGCAACTAAATCAGAGTTGAAAAAGTTGTCAACTAAGTGAGGGCCATCATGTCTCCTCTTCTCTCGTTTCGTCTGCTTGGTTGGTAATTTCTTATATACAAATAAAGACATATGTATTCATGTGTAGAAATGTATGTATGAATGGAATATAACATCAATCTATATCTATATATATTCCTCGTCAAAACTTAAAAAACATGCAACTGGTAGATTGCTGACTGAAAATTCAAAATTAAAATCAAAGTTTGGCCTCTACTATACATATACATTCATACATAAATATATATATGAGAAATTACCACCCCGGCAGAAACTGTTAGGTGGTTTCCCCCTGTGCTGATAACGCTCAAGGTCGATGTGGACGCGGCTTACAAGGAAACGAGCAATAGGAGTGGCATTGGTTCGGTGATTTGAGACTACGAGGGTTTTGTTATTGCATTGATGAGGCCTTTGGTTTGGGCATTCTCAAGGCACAAGCATTTTTGTTGTTGCGTTTAACTTGTGCATCGAGAAAGTCTATCCATAAATATACCTGTTAAAAGTAATAAATTCGAAATTTGAAACCATTTTGATTGAAATATTAGACTTAAAAATGGATTTGTATAAATTTTTTTTTTGTGATAAAAAAAAGAGAATTAATTAGTTACATCCAACATACTGTAAAAAAATTTTTGCCTGATCTAAATCTAACATACTCTGAACTCTAAGGGAATGAGTATCAAAAAATTGCAAATCAAATTTTTAATATATAATATTATAATGTGAGTATTAAAAATGTTAAGTTATTTATATAAAACTTCAATAAATGAATCATTATATATTAAATTAAAAATAATATAAATATTTTAAAAAAGATATTAATTTACCTAAAATAAATTTAAATTAATCATTTATAAATATTAATGAGACTGAATTTTAAAAAAAAACATAAAATATATAATTATCATCCTAAATTTCAAGCGGGTTGATGGGACCTCATGACTCTTGAACATATATGAGTCTTCTAGACGTTTGCGGCCGGCTTATACGCCAACTTCCTTTGGATTGACCCTAAGACTAGAAATAGTGTAGCACACCACTTTGCTCAATTAGGCCTTTAATGTGATGAGTCGTTATCTTTTAATTTCGATTATCCTCATAATATTTATGAGCTTATAATGAATGATGCGGTTTGAATTGCTGATTAAGAAAGGATACTGATGTTTTTATTTAAAAATATATGAGAAATTATTAATTTAACACTTCATGTTCTATTATATATTTATAGATTATTATTAAACATACGTCTACATTTTAAATACATAATTTTTACCATGAAACATTTCAATCGTGTATCCTAGTATTAGAATATTAAAACATGGATGCATGCTCAAGAACATGTAAAAGAAGAAGAAAAAAAAAAGAAAAAGAAAAGGGTTTTTGGTACATAAGAAAGAATATAATTGATTGGTTATCTTATTTTGCTAACCAAGGGCCTGAGAAAAGTTCAAGGAACATGCAAGGGCTAAAAATCGTGCATCCAACATCCGAGCCTGTGGCTTCATTCTTTGGGCACATAAGCAGATGAAAATACAGAGTCAACATATATAAAATTAATTAATTAAGAAAGGTTCGCGATTAGCTGAGCAGCTGATGATGAGATGGATTTGAAGGGTGAGGCAGATGGGGGATGGGGAAGAACATGGTATATTTGTTTATATATTTCATATGGATATAGCGACAGCTCCATCCTGTTAGGTGAATATCAAGTGACGTAGCTAGGAATGCAATTTACCCATGTTCATGTCTTTTTATAATTTTCTTTGATTTTGTAAACTAATGAAACGTGCCTTCATCACACCCACGCCCACCCCTAAAAAGGCTAAAACGCAGACATCACTCACAGATCATTCGTTTCTTGTATGTATCCTCGCTCTATCCCAATCCCTTTTATTATCATAATTTTAATGATAAGCATTTGATGAAATTGGGTAATTTTTTTTTGAGTTAATTCAAATGACGAGTTCTATTTTATTATTTTAATTTATTTTAAATTTTTTTTGAATTGAGTAAAATAGTTTAAGTTAAATTAAAAAATTAAATATGTCAAATTAAAATTTTATTGCAAGATAATTAATCCCATGTTATAACACATAAATTTGAAAACTTTTTCAAAAATAATAATAATAAAATAAGATATTTTAGTATGATAAATTTGAATCATTAATTAACTTATTTAGGTTCCAAAATTATTATTTTAAATTTTTTTTTTGAAATTTTAACTTTCTTTATATTTTTTTTAAATTTTAATTTTTTAAAATATATAAATTTTAGAATTTTTATAAATATTTTGAATTTTAAAAATTATTTTTTAATTATTTTTTAAAATTTTTGTTGAGAGAGATCAATTTTTCAAGTTGACTCATTTAATTAATTCAAAATTTAAACTTTTTTTTAATCAAATTAAATTTTACTCATTTCAGTTAGAATTACTGTTTGAGGTGGCAATCACATTCACTTGAACATCATGATATCATCTCAAATATTCACCCTTCAAATTTACCCTTTTTTCACTTCATCAAGGGGCAAAGAAGCAATAAAAGAAAAACAAGCCCTTCAAATTATAATATATAAAAGTTAATATTATCCATCAGTTTCTTTAAATTTTGCTTATATTTAAAAAATCTAAAAAAAAATTTACTTAGGAAGGTAATAATGAAACACATGCATTATCATGAATAACTTGGGAATTAAGTTACGTTAAGCTACCAAATCCCGCTAAATTTCAGTCCTATAGATATTGCTATCATTTTAAGCATAATTATTGAGTTGAGTGTGAGTGGAAATCCAGCGTAACAAAACCAGCAAATATTAAAGCAACTAAAA
Organism: Gossypium hirsutum; assembly: GCF_007990345.1. NCBI lineage: Eukaryota > Viridiplantae > Streptophyta > Magnoliopsida > Malvales > Malvaceae > Gossypium > Gossypium hirsutum. Next base: position 110,526,854 of record NC_053431.1, read on the forward strand.
TCATTACTATTAATTTTGAAGCTTTTATGTCATCATCAACTACTTTAATTAAACAATTTATTTAAACATAATCAACTAAAAACTATAATATCCAGGGTGGATCTAAAGGGGTTTACAGGCCCCCGCACCTTAAAATAAAAAAAAATTCATTAATAATGATAAAATTAAATTTCGTCCTACTAAAAAATGATAAAATATATAAATCATTAAAATAATATAATTACAGTTTTATTATCATAAAAATATATAATTTAATTTTAATTTTCAAAATATTTTTTACTTTACTTTTACCCCTAAATTATATTTCTAAATCTGTCACTGTTCATATAAGCATAAATGGTAAACTTCATACAAGTTTTTTAATGGATCTTAAGCAATTTTAATTTTTGATTAAATTTTGCAATAATTTAAAAACTATATCATGTTGTGAATTTTTTTAAAAACAAAAAATCCAAGATTAAACCCCAAAAAGAGAAGAAAAAAAATACACATGAGACGGCATCCTCATTCCTCACTCCGTAGCAGATTAAACGCTAACACATGCTGATGCTATTTGCTTAAATGGTAAATACAACTTAATACAAAGGAAAAAGGCATATTTTGTATTTATCTAATATTTATGTTGATAAGATCATATGCAATAATTTATTCTTAATAAACTAATTAGAAAAACTTGAATTAAATAATTTTTAAATGGAATATAATCCAAAATTCAAATGGATGCCTTTTCCATTTTTTTTTAATATTTAAGAGAGAATAAAGCAGAAAATAAACAAATAGAAGAAAATCTTTTCTTGTTTTCATATATAGTTTAATATGGAATTTGTGGAATACCAAAGCATTTGTCTACGTCAATGTATAATTTCCATCTCTTTATTTCATATTTTTTATTTACTTTTTAAAAAAAATCAAATTAATAATAAAAGATAACATGGTGTGATACACAAATGTATTATCTACAAAAATCACTTAATACATACATTCTGAAATAATAATAATAATAATAATAATGTTACTTTCAAATTTTAAATTTACATTTTTTGTTCGAAAATATAATGCGACTTGCTATTATAGTGTTGTTCATTTGTTAGTTATAATTGAAAATTACGTGGGGAAGAAGTAAAAACAACGGAAGATCCCTATCTTATGTCAACAAATTCTTGAATTCATACTTATCAATTAATTTTGAAATGGAGTCAAAATTATCTTTAAATGGAGATAAAAATTTTAAATTTTGTTATATTATTCACCATATTCGAGTATAAATGTGTGTATGTCGTGGAATTGTTAGGTGAAAAACAGAGCAGAATCTTTATTTAAGGCCTGAAAAAGGGTGAAGGACAAATTAAAAAGCCAAGTAGAAGCTGCCATTAAAATCACAGGATCAACGACATCAACTGTTGAACAACCCATGAACAAGGCAACCAAATTCCCTGTCTTCAACCCCTTATGTGGCACGCTATGATAGGATCTTCAACACTCTCTTTTCACTCCGTGTGATTCAACTCCTCTTTACAAAATTATCACTCTTCCCCACACTTTATTGAAAGGTTGAGCTTTTTTTTTTTTTATAACACATTTGCAGGCGATGTCTCGGTGTGTTGAATGCAAATCCCTGCACTATAATATTTTTCTTTCATTTCTTTGTAGAGAGATTAGAAAGGTACAACAAATAAAAATCCAAATACAATCTCACTCTTTTAGTAATATAATTATGTTTCTTTTTCTGGGTTCTCTTTTTTACTACTAGGGTGTGTCTGCAATTTTCTTTTTTGTTCATTCATTTTTGGGGGGTTTATGCTTTGCATTGGCTGGACAGATGTGAAACACTTTTTTCTCTGGTGAAGCACGTTTTCTGTATAAATTTCCTATTTTTAGATATCTCTTTGGGAAAGACTTGGTTTTTACCTTTACCCCATATTTGAAAATCCCATGAACTTGTGGTTCTTCTCTCTTCTACCTTTGTTGCCCTCTCCCTCTGAATTACTATCATTAGGTTCCTATCTATATTAATTCAAATCACCTCCTAGTCAAACAAGAAACCTTTTCTTCTTTGTGCTTTCTCATTTCTTATTGCTGCAAAAATTTTGTGTGAACAGGTTACATGTTTGTTTTCAAGGGTATGCATATTGAAAATGAAATCATTCAACCTTTTTCTTCAATGTCAAGGAAATTGTTGGAATTCATGTTTGTTTGTTTATTTCTCTGTTGCCTTTTTGAATGGGACCATGTAAGTAGGGGTCCATATATCTTGTGAAATATATATAAAGGCAAAGTGACATGTAGGTGGTGGTTGGTATTTAGATCTACATGTTTTTTTTTAACACCTTTCAAGGGTCTTGTCTTAGGGTCAGCATTGCTTTCATGGTCTTTTGTGATGTTGCATTGCCTTGTTGATTTTGTATCACTTGTGCTTGAGCGTATATGTTGATTGGTGGCATTCCGAATTTTGCAGTAGCTAGATTATTTCTGAAATCATGAAGCAAAAAGATGAAAAGAATCAGTCCCAATCTGATAGAGCTTTGAAGATTATCCCTGTAACGTTACTGGTTTTCGCGTTATGCGGGTTATCGTTCTATCTTGGTGGAATCTTCTGTTCTGAGAAAAGCTTATTGGAAGGGAAGATAGTCCAAGAGCTTTCCAAGGCTGTTTCTTCGCCCGAATATTCTGCAGAAAATGCCCTTCAAATCAAATCTGTTACCTTCTCGGAATGCAGCATCGATTATCAAGACTACACTCCATGCACCGATCCCAGGGTAACGGCACATGATCATTCCTCTAATGGTGTTGCAAGATGCTTAGTTTTTAATGCTATACTGATATGACTTATGTTTGTTGCTACAGAGGTGGAAGAAGTACGGTTACCGTCGGCTTACTTTCTTGGAACGCCACTGTCCTCCGCTGTATGAGAGGAAGGAATGCTTGGTTCCACCCCTGTAGGATACAAACCACCAATCAGATGGCCAAAGAGTCGGAAAGAATGTTGGTACAGGTATTGTTTATTTTTATAGCTATTTTCTGGTTTCGGTGTGATTTATGTTTAGAGGGTCGATTGTGTTGTTACGACACACGTTGATCTGCTCTTTTTAGGAACGTCCCGTACGATTGGATCAACAAGCAGAAGTCTAATCAGAATTGGCTGAAGAAAAAAGGGGAGAAGTTCCTTTTCCCTGGTGGTGGTACTATGTTCCCTAAAGGAGTGGGTGCATATGTTAATTTAATGCAGGATCTGATCCCTGAAATGAGAGATGGCACAGTTCGAACTGCAATTGATACCGGTTGTGGGGTGAGTTGCATTTTCTGAAAGCGTGTGGAGTTCCAACTGTTTCTTCTCATTTCCCTCATCCCATTATAGATTTAAAACTCTTTTGATTCCAGGTAGCAAGTTGGGGGGGCGATCTATTAGATCGTGGAATTCTGACGCTTTCTCTTGCTCCGAGAGATAATCATGAAGCTCAGGTCCAGTTCGTGCTAGAACGTGGGATACCAGCAATCCTTGGTGTCATTTCTACACAGCGCCTTCCTTTCCCTTCAAGCTCATTTGATATGGCTCATTGCTCAAGATGCCTTATCCCATGGACTGAATTTGGTAAAATGAGTATTCCTCATTGTTTATGATGTTCCTTCCTTATCCACCAAGTAACACATTGCTTTGGATATGTTGTTGGTTTTCAGGTGGAATTTATCTCCTTGAAGTTCATCGAATACTCCGCCCAGGTGGTTTCTGGGTCTTGTCTGGCCCTCCTATAAACTACGAACACCGCTATCAAGGATGGAATACAACTATCGAAGAGCAGAGAGCAGCTTTAGAAAAGTTGCAGGACTTATTGACATCAATGTGCTTTACAGTGTATGCTACACAGGATGATATTGCTGTGTGGCAGAAATCTTCAGATATTGGCTGCTATGAGAAGCTCACCGGTCCAGATGTCTATCCAGCCACGTGTGATGACAGTATCGAACCGGATGCAGCATGGTACACTCCGTTACGCCCATGTGTTATATCTCCAAGACAAAAGCTTAAGAGGTCATCCGTGGGTTCCCTGCCAAAGTGGCCACAGAGGTTAAACATCGCACCTGAGCGCATTTCAGATGTTCCTGGTGGGAGTGGCAATGCTTTAAAGCGCGATGACAGCAAGTGGAAAATGCGAGCCCAGCACTACAAAAAGATCCTCCCAGCTATTGGGACTGATAAGATTAGAAATGTTATGGACATGAATACAGTCTATGGAGGTTTAGCTGCAGCTCTCATTGATAATCCCTTGTGGGTCATGAATGTAGTCTCTTCCTACTCTGCCAACACATTACCAGTTGTCTTTGACCGGGGCCTTGTTGGCACTTATCATGACTGGTAATCTACAAATACATTTATACCAACCATGAATCCGAGACTGCAATACGATTGACATTTTAACTTGTTTTCCGTACATAGGTGTGAAGCTTTTTCGACATATCCTCGAACATACGATCTCCTTCACCTCGATGGCCTCTTTGCTGCCGAGAGCCACAGGTACAATGTCGGGCTTATAATAGGTTCATTACGTTTTTCCCTTTTACAAGGATTGAAATATCCAACATATAAGCAAACCATTGTCTTGTCAGGTGTCATATGAAGTATGTGCTGTTGGAAATGGACCGAATCCTGCGACCGGAGGGGCACGCATTAATACAGGAATCCAGCTACTTCATGGATGCTATCGAGACCATTGCGAAGGGAATGAGGTGGAACTGCCACAAAGAAGATACTGAAAATAGTGGGGAGAAGGAGAAAATACTAGTATGCCAGAAAACTCTGTGGTATGCCTCCTCTACTAACAGTACAAGATGATCCCAAAAGTCTTCTTTGCCTAGTTAAAACCATAATTATTGTTCCAACAGTATGGGAGCTGAATGAAACAAATGAGTATTCCCTGCTTTCGATACACAAAAATGGATAAATTAATAAGATATTCCAAAGAAATCAACAAACTTTTGAATTCATCATGTTCTTCAGCTGAAGAATTAGCCCCCCAATAATATCATTTTGTTACCTTATAGATATAACGTCTTTGTAAGGCATCTTTATAAATATATTTTATATATATATAAACAGTCCTCATTATTATTATCTTCATTTTTGGGGGGCCTTTATTCTTTGTTGTTAACAAGTCCAAAAATCAAAAACCCCAATGGGTTATTCATGAATAGAACAGATATTTTATCATTCCAGCTGTGATCTAATAAACAATTCTTTGGTAGTTGAGTTTAGCTTTATCATTGTTTTTAAATTAATTAATTAATCGGAAGATAATTTAAATAAAATGAAATGATGAGATTATTATGTCCACCACACAATCATCAGAAATATTATGAAGATTACAGAGCTGTAGATAATCTATAAATGCCTTAATAATCTGAATGATTGGCGTCAAGTATCATATTCTTCCGCCAAAGATCTCAATTTGGACAACCGGAGGAATGTTCGTGATACGATATGATAGCCTGATATATTCCCCTTTTATTTCTCTTTTACCTCCTAATCCAATCAAGAACAATTCCTTAGTATGAACTTGACATCGTCATCATTTTAGCTTTTAATATTTATTTTTTAATTATTTTTGCCATATATTTTTAATTACTTCCAAACCAACCATTAAAATTTTATTTTTATTACCGTAATTTTAACAGTTCAGTTAATTGTACTGTCTTGAGAAAAGCAATGTAGCTAAACTTTGAAGGTTGGGACCGTAACGAAAAAAAGTATTTAAGCGTTACGGACTAAATTTTGTCAATATTGATAGAATGTGCAAAGTTGAGGATAAATTTGTTATTTTTTTAGAATTAGGACTAAATTGATAGAACATTTAGACCTTGGAGGGCCAATAAAAAAGTCATATTAGCATTCCATTAATGATTTAACAGAGAAGTGACTAAAATATCAAAATGTTAGGGACTAAATCAAAAGATTTTGGGGTTAGTTGATCAATATAAAAATACACTAATAGTTGAGTGACTACTATTGTATTTTACCATAAAATTTTCAATAAATATGAAAGATAATATATTTTTATATATACATTATATTTAATGGGTTAATTGAGTTCGTATTATCCATCAATTAGGTTGCAACTCAATCATAAAGTTACTAAAAATCTTTTAATTTTACAAAGAAATAGATACTTTTTTTAGACATTTTTATCTTTTCATATAAAAATTTTTAAAAAAACTTTCACAAACTCAAAACATTATAACTTTTAATATCTTTATTATTTTAGCTAAACTCATATTTAATTATTATATAATTTGTTTAAAAAAATTATTACATAAATTTTCACCCAAATTTTAAGTGTCATAATCTTAATATTTATAAAAGGATTGGAATTAAATTTTTTACTTGAAAATTAATGTTGATAAACATTTATTGGTTTCAGTGATAAGAAGTTTCTACTGTAAGCAAAATTTTAGATATGAGTTTTTATAAATAAAAAATAGTAATATTAAAAGAACTTTATCTCTGGCTGTACCAATGTATGTCATGTAATCTGAGGTTAATTTTGAAAGGTATTTGAGAGGTGATGAAGAAAATAATACGGTAATTTGTCTGGGGACATGGCACGGATAGAAGTGAGATTAATCTTGTGAAATGGGATGAGGTTTGTAAGCCGATGGAAAATGGGGACTTGGTATAAAATTTACCTAAAAACAAAATGAAGCTTTTCTCATGAAACTAGGATTTCGGTTAGTAGTTCATGGGGATAAATTATGGGTCCGGATTTTACGTTACAAGTATAGATGGAATGAAAAGTGTCCTTTTTCCATCAAGAGGAATATTTACTAGAATTTGTGGAAAGACATTTGTCAAGTTTGGGATATGGTTCGGCAAGGAGTGGTGTGGAACACTAGGAATGGTGAGAGTGTAGAATACTGGAGAGATACGTAGCTTGCGGATATTGGATCTCTAATTGGTAGGGTCGATTATGTTAAGTGTCTTGCCGACGTTAGTGGCTTCAATGGTTGCTCCGAATGGAGGGCGGGATTGGAGATTCTTGGAAAACGTTCTATCGCATAATATCCTGCTTAAATTGGAAGCAACATTTCCACCTAATCATGAGGAAATTGCTGATTCGATTGGTTGGAAACGGGATGTTAAGCGAAATTTCTCAATTAGATCCGCTTACTTAGTGGCTTCGAACAATGTGGCTGGTGATGGTCAGAAGTGGTGGCAATCAATTTGGAAGTTTAGAGGACCACATCGTGTTCGAGTGTTTTTATGGTTACTTTGTTTGGGTAAGCATTTGACAAATCATGAGAGAAAACGAATACACATGACTATGGATGATATGTGCAGCTTATGTGGGAGAGCAATGGAGCACACAGATCATGTGCTGCGTGGCTGCTTTTTAGCACCCATAATATAGAAATAGTTGGTTCGTGAAGAGAAATTTTTTGAGTTCATGAATATGCAACTCCCTGACTGGGTTCTTCATAATATATATAACCCCTGTTATTTTGCTCATGAAAATGCTGATTGGGATGTTTACTCAGGCTCCGTTTGTTTCATTGAAAATAATTTTTGGAAAATAATTTTTGGAATATGATTTATTTTTCTGGAAAAATTAATATTTTCTAGTGTTTGGATGAATTTGTATAAAATATTTTCTGCTGTTTGGTAGATTTCTTAAAAATATTTCATAAAAGTTATTTTCAATTAAACGAACATACATTTGAGATTTTTTTATTTTTTCATTGTTTAATTGAATTCATTTTTATCTATAATTTTATATTTTACATTGTTTTTGCATATATTAAAAATATTATGTTAAAAATTCAGATTCATTATAATATCATTTTTTAATTACACAACTACTAAGTGAGTATTTTTTATTTAAAAAAGTGACATCAACAAAATTGACAAAAAAAGTAATAATGTCAACAATTGGACTTGATTTTCAAATTTGAAAAGTAAAGGGACTAAATTCTTGAAAATAAAAGTATGAAGACTAAATTACAAATCTGTGAAGTCTACATAGACTTATAACATATTTTAACCTTTATACTACAAAAAAATTATTATTAATATATTTATAATTGTAATAAATATTTATTATTAAAATATTAATATTGAATATTTTTAATAATATGTGAATAATATTATTTAAAATTATTATTTTTAAAATTTATTATTAAAATAAAATTGAAATATTAAATAATTCATTAAAATAATAAATTATATTTATTATATTAATAATTTATTATATGACTAAATATAAATAATTGAATATGTATGTTTAATAATATTGAAAAATATAATACTTTAAATATTTTTTAAAATAAAAATAAAAATTATTATCAATATAATAATATTAAGCTTGATTTAAGTTAATTTTTATATAAAAATAAAATTATCTATAGATGAGCCCTTCTCCGAAAAATGACTTATGCTTTTAAAAAAGGTAAGTCATTTTACAAGAAAAATAGTTTATTTTACCTTGACCTGTAACTCATTTTCCGTTGACCAAATTATTTTTTGTGAAACAGATACAGGAAAATGCAGAAAACATTTTTTGTAAAACATTTTACATGTAAACAAATAAACCCTCAGTTTGTTGTGCTGGAATCTTTGGAGGCGTCGAAACAGGCTAATTTTTTACGAAGACTTTGTGGAAGTCGAATCTATTTTGAAGGCTGGTTTAAAATTGCAACAAATATGTGTCTGCTATAGATGTCCCAAGCAATAGTATTAGAAGTGAAAATTTAAGAAGAGTGCACTTGATAAAGTGGGAGAATCTATCTATCGGAGGGTACAAATTAAATGTTGATGGTGCGCGCAAAGCAAATGGATAAGGCCGCTTGTGGGGGGAGTTATACGAGATTGGAATGGAGAATGGATTATTGAATTTTCTAAATTGATTGGTTCTTGTTCGGCATTGGAAGCAGAACTTTAGAGTGTTGTTGAAGGACTTCAAATTGCCTGGAGGAATGGACATAGAAGAATCATTCTGGAAATAGATAGTATGGAGGTTGCTAATATGCTACCAGTAGTGCTAAGTTTGGCGAACACCGGTTGTGTAGAGAGGCTCGAAAATACATGAATAAGGAATGAGAAATGATTATTCAACATACCTATAGAAAAGATAATAAGCTCGCTGATGGCCTAGCTTCAATGGCTTGGGATCAACCGTTACAATGTTTTGTCTTTTACTCTCTATTGGATGCAATTCGTAACTTGCTGAATATAAGATGCAAATGGAGTTGTGACACTAAGATTAGTGGTTGGTTAGTTACAGTTTTATGTTTTCTCTTCTTAATTAAAAAAGAAAACTTTACCTCTATGTAAGTGTCTAATTCAACTTTATTCCAAATCATATATATTATTTAAAAAGATACGTTGACACAAAAAAGGGAACAAATCATAAGTTGATTACTACCGTATAAGTATTAAATATCAAATAAACACTATTTATAATGGTCCTGTTTGGCAATTGGTTGATAATTGATTGCAGTGGTTGGTTTAATCAACTGAATCTATTAACAATTTATTTATAAGTGTTTAGTAAAACTTAGCTGATAGCTGATATGTGTAAAAATGACAAATAAGAGCATGACACATTTTATTATTAAGTATTTATTTATGTATAATATTTTAGTCTTTATTGGGGAAATTATTGAAATAAAACATTATTATCAAGGAATTAAAACACCCATTATGAAAATTAATTAGTGAATATTTTTAAAATTTTAAATAAACAAAATTCTTTAGTTCCTTATTTACAACTATTAATCTTGTGAAAATTGATAAATATTAATAGTGTATCAATATAATTGTAAATTATATTCTCAGTGATAATTATGTCATGTTCTTAGTATGTAAATTAGTGATATTTATGTCACACTCTGAATAAATATGTTAAATAGCATATTTCAATTAATATAAAATTGCATAAGAAATCATTTTACACAAGTAAATTGAAAATAAATTAAGAGTATATAAATATTCAAGAAATGGATACGTGTGACAAATAGAGTAATTTTTGAACAAATATGATCAGATATGTCATTCCACATATCTTATTCTCGATTAGTTGTGGAAAAAATTGCTCATCCTAGCATTTTTTATATTGGAGGTTCTAGTTTAACAAGCTCTTGAAACCTCACCAAACATTACAATTAGGTGATTTGACTACCCAATCTTTTATTTGTACCCAAATAAGCTAAAAAGAACCCAAAACTATTTATGAGTTGAAGATTAGAAGCTATGGACAGTTTTATACATTATGTAATAAAAAAATAGATATGATCAGAAGTTATAACAAAATTATTAATAAAAAAATATTTTTTTCCGAAGAAATATACAACAAACATTTCAAATTAAACATTAATTTTAAAATGCAAGTATGTTTTAATATTATATTACTAGAAATACTATGAAACGCTACGAAACACCTTCAAGCAATTATTTTTTTGTTGAAAATGCGAAAACATTGGACTTAATTTATACCTATTTGGTTATTCACCAACTCAATTATGCTTGGCATTTTACAGGTGTTATATATTATTTGTTAATATATTTTACAAATTTAATTGTGAAAATTATAAATTTAAAATATAAATATGTATTAAAAATGACATATAATAAATAATAAAACATATGATTTGAAATTAATTAATTATAATAATAAGTAAAATTTGTATGATATTAAAATAAAAATAAATAAATTAAATTATGAGTAAAATAAAATTTAAAAACATAAATATATTAAATAAATAATACTAAATTCGTTACAATTATTTAATGGTTTTGTCACCAAATTAGAGGTGGCCCGAAGGCCCGCCCGAAAAATGGGAGGGTTTGAGTAAAAATATAGGCCCTAAAAATGGGCTTGGACAAAAAACGATGCCCGTTTAGAAAACGGGCCGGGCCCCTGGTAAGATTTTTTTGGCCCGGGTCTGGCCCGGTCCGATTTTAATATTAAATTATTTTTATTTTTAATTTTAAGTAACTTTAGTACTTTGACTTTACTCTTTTTGTTATTTTTAATGTTATTTTGATATTGTAAAACTTTTGTTATTAATATAATTTGGTTCTTAATTTAGTTTTAATTTGTTTCAATTTTTCAATTTTAATATAATTACTTTTTATTATATTTTTAATTTATGTATTATTTTAAGAATTATTTTTGTCTCATTTTTTATTTGTTTTTTTTAATATTTGTTTTTATGTTTTTAAATGTATTTGATTTATTATTTTTAAATTTTTTTTATTTAATAAAAAAAGCAAAAAAAAATTAATATGGTCGGGCTAGGCCGGGCCAGGCTCGGGCCTACTATTTTTTCCTGAGCCAGACTTGGACAAATTTTTAGGCCTATATTTCGGGCAGGGCCGGGCCTAAAAATGGGCAAAAAATTTTTATGGGCCCGGCCCGGCCCGGCCCATGCACACCTCTACACCAAATGTAAGTTAGTGTTAAATTAACTTGTGACTCAATTAATAACATTATTAATATATACAATTGATGGAGATAATAAATTGTACATATTAAAATAAAAATATATAAAATACATTAAAATAAAACTTTAGTTGAGTAGTAAATTTAAAATTTTACTAATCCAATTGGTATGGATTTAAATCTCATAATAAGTATATTTTTATTGGTTTTTGTTAAAATAAAAAAACTAAAAAACCGTTTAATAATATAATTTTTTTAATTACATAAAGACATTTTCAGAGTTTCTTAATCAAGTCAGTGCTCAATTGACACGTGATACAAATTCAGTTAAAGGCTTTATTAATAGTATAGGTACTATATATGCGTCAAAAAACATATATTATTATTTATTAATATTAAAGTAATAAAAATATTTCATAATTATTTTTTTAATATTTTAAAGTAAATTTTAACTTAAACTCAAGTCAGTGGGCCGATTTTAGATTACAATCATATATATTATTTAAAGTAAAAGTTTCATGTATTTTAGAAAAAAAAATTTAACTAGTGAAAAATTCTTTTTGTGACAAGTGGTATTATTATTTGTGCAATAAATTAACATTTTTATTTGTTGTTATGAAGTACACCCCTTTTCGTATTATTTCGAAGTTAAAATATGATCGTGTAAAATATGCAATAATTATTAATTACTGTATATTTGATTATAAAATATGGTAAGAAATAAATAAAATAAAAATTTCTATTATATTTAGATTCTAAATATAATTACCAACTAACGAATTTATATAATATATTTTTATAAAATTTAGATATTTTATATATACATTTAAAAAATATTAATTTCAATTTAATTATTTATCACCTATTTTGATAGCATTTAACGCTAATTTCAATTAATTAGATTAAAAGGTTAGGCTATTAATGTTTTCTTTTAAAGTACATAAGTTATTTTAAACTTTTTTCTGTTAAAAAAAGTAAACATAGATTACAGGGACACTCAAACTAATGGTTGTTATACCATAGATTATAACATATTTTAATTATTATACGCTATCAATTCTTATATAGATTTTAAAATTTAAATCTAACGAATTGAGTATTAATTCGATTGACATTGATATATTGTTAGTGTAGGAAGACATAAGTTTGAGTACATTAAAATATATTGTCCTCCTATTTAAGAATTAAAAAATGTTATAAATAATTCTAGATATTATATCAAAATGAATAGATATAATAACAACCGTATATATTACCTACTAAAAGTTTTACTTTTCTTTTTCCCTTTTTTAAACGTCAAATTTTGAATTTTCTTTGTATTTATAATTATAGAGTATTGGTTTTCATTTGAAATTTCCAAATGACAATTAGATGATTAGTTTTGTGATTAACAGTGAAAAGTTAATAGAAGTAAAAAAGACGGAAATAAATTGATTAATATTATGGAAAGAAGAAAAGGAATAGGCGTAGGAGTCGTGGACGTTGGTTGTCCCAAATCCCAATCAAGAAGAGATTAGAAAATGATGACGGCATCATACGGCACCCACCGTAACATAATAATAGAATAAAGCTTGAAAGTGATCGACCGACCGGGCTAATCGGGTCACTATAAATAGATGGAAATAATAACACCCGAGTATCCAGCATGGGCATTGATTAAAAATAACCCCTAAAATAAAGCGGTTTCTTGGTTCACACGAGAGGGACTCCCCCGATTCTCAAGTCTCTCCCACCCAAACATATCACAATAAATTAGGTATTCCACCTTCTATTTTTCCCCCAAACACGCATGCAAATCGTTTTTCTTTTTCTAATTCTTTTCTGACACACACACAAATTTCGAAGCTCTGGATTCCACCTCTTCCCGTCCTCGCCGACGGTGCTTATGCCGGTTGGTTTCCAGGTATCTAATTCCGTTTATTTTCACATGGATCTGATCTCATCCGGTTTAATTTCTTCTTTTCTCTTCTCTGTGTTTTTTTTTTGGTTAGGATTAGATTAGGAGTTTTTTTTTTCAATTCAAATGGATCTATTGTCTTTTATTTTTGTTTTGCGTTTTTAGTAATTTAATCTATTATGTTTTGCACTTTTTATTTTGTCACGAAATTTCTTTAGTATTTATTTATTTTTTTTCGTGAAATGTTCTGTTGCTGTTTCTATTTGGCGTGTTTGTCTCATATCCTATTTGTTTGGTTTATATACAGGGAATATATATACAGGGAATAGGAATTGTTTTTATTTATAATCAGGCATTGAAATTTTTTTAATGATATGATTGCTCGCTGCTAGTTATGCATTCTTGCTTGAATATTGCTTGAATTTGATATAGCCTCTACTCCTTTATGGGGTTTCGCTTTCTAAGATGTATATACTACACTTTTTGGACATTCTTTGATGCCGTATGCTTAAATTAGGATCTGTGTTGACTCAAGTTTCCATTGATGTTATTTTAATGTTAGATTGCACCGGACTTGGATTTAAAGGGATTTAGCTTTCCTTTCAAGACATGGAGAAAGCCTGCTTCTGGTCAAATTGCAACCTTTTCCGGGTTTTTTTATTCCAAGAAGCACTTGACTGGCGGTTTATTGTCCATGGAGATTCTCTTTTGGTTTCTTTTGTCAATTGCACTTAGTGCCCAGCCTCCTCTTAATACTCAACACGGAGCCGCAATGCATTTTGTTTTCTAAGATAGGTGCTAGATCTTTAGCACACTTGTGTAAGTAAGCGTTTTTTATTCTCTTTTTGACCAAAGAATATGATAGGTAGGCTCTGAATGTTTTAATTGGCAGTGCATTGTTGATACAACATGCAGTCATCAGAAAACACCTTCCAGGTACACTATATATTCTCATATTTATCTTTTCTCAATCCATCAACGATCTATTCCTTTCCTAACCTTTATCATATTTTGTTTTTTTCTCTTCTATTATCACAGGGCTTGTAGTAATTGAGTGAAAGTTGCTTACTAAGCATTAGCATTAGTAGTTCTTAGTTAATGTTTTGCTGTTTGTCCTGATGGATACTGATTAATGAGGGTATGTTGGTTTGCTGAGCATTCTGCAACTGCTTCTATTTAGTATAGATGAGTTAACTGCAATTAAGCTCTTGAACTGAGTGAGTGTATCTTGAGCTTGGAATCCTTCCTTTTGGCTGGAGCAATCATTCTGATCGTATCAGTATGTTTTGTGGAGCTCATCCATTCCTTTCGTTGATGCCTTTTTTTGGTCTTGAAGCTGCGGGTTTGATACCAAATAAGGCTTTGAAGCCCATCCACCATAAAAACACTGGCTTAATGTTATTGCACGTTTCCAGCAGAAATTAATGGTGGATTTAGCTTATCTCCAAAGCAGTTTGTTTATGTTTTATAGTTTTAAGTACAAGCCATCTTTTACCGAAGATAATTGTCACATGTCTATCCTTGGTTCTTATAAATCTCCTGAATAAAGAAAGGGCTAATTTTTGTTCCGCAAGAAAATGGACAGGTAAGTTGTTTAGTTTGGGATGTGCTATACAGTATTGATTTTCTGCATGGTAATTTATGCTTATCATTGTTTGGCATGATATTAGGTACAAGTTAATTAAGGAAGTTGGAGATGGAACATTTGGGAGGGTGTGGCGAGCTATTCATAAGCAGTCTGGGGAAATTGTGAGTATGCTTGGAATGTTATTTACTTAAAAAATTTTAATAGCATTTTTTGTTGATTAAGTTGATATTGGAATATCCTTTTCAAATGAATACTATCTGTTTTGAAGGTTGCGATTAAGAAAATGAAGAAGAAATATTACTCGTGGGAAGAGTGTGTGAATCTGAGAGAAGTTAAGGTAGTACTAGTTGCTTTATTCTTGTTTTTCTTGTATTCATTATATTTCTTAGACATGATAGTCTGTTTCTTTTGACAGTCACTGCAGAGAATGAATCATCCAAATATCGTGAAGCTTAAGGAAGTCATCAGGGAACATGACATTTTATACTTTGTTTTTGAATACATGGTAAGTGATCAGCATCTATTTGTGTTCTTTAATCATTGGGGTTTTACTGAAACATGAAATTCTTCCAGGAATGCAACCTTTACCAACTTATGAAAGACAGGGAAAAACTTTTTTCTGAAGTTGAAATCAGAAATTGGTGTTTCCAAGTCTTCCAAGGTCTTGCATACATGCACCAGCGTGGATATTTTCATCGCGACCTAAAGCCTGGTATTCTGTTTAACTTTTTCCTACAAAATTCATGTTTATATTTGTTTCGTCTACTCTAAGAAATATCCTGCAACTAACTGCCCTTCTCTTCTAGAGAATTTGTTGGTTACTAAAGATATAATCAAAATTGCTGATTTTGGTCTTGCACGTGAAATAAATTCAAGTCCACCATACACTGAGTATGTCTCAACACGCTGGTAGGTTTGGTACTTTAGAATTTAGTGTTTGGGTTTCTTTTTCTTTTTAATTTTATATATTCATTGCAACTTATCTGTGTCTTGTATTCCTTGCATTTTAGGTATCGTGCCCCTGAAGTACTCCTTCAATCATACCTGTATACTTCAATAGTTGGCAAGTTTTCACTGCATTTGATAGTCATTTACTTTAGGATAGAAGTAGTGACAGCCTTTTATAACTATGCTTTTTCTACTTATTGCAGATATGTGGGCGATGGGTGCAATCATGGCTGAGTTATTCACCTTACGTCCTCTTTTTCCTGGAACAAGGTATGTTCTTATGATGTTATCTAACTATCTTTTCTAATTTGTTTGGCATGGCTGGTTATTCATTGAAACTTCATCATTGGTGCAGTGAAGCAGATGAGATCTACAAAATTTGTAGTGTAATAGGTACTCCAACTAAGGATTCATGGCCTGATGGGCTTAATCTTGCAAGGGCTATAAACTACCAATTCCCACAGGTCGTCTTCTTGATGTTCTTTTACACAGATTGTACCATTGTAGCATGATTTCCAAGTTAATTTTAGCAGGTGGGGCTGCTATTGATTATCTTTTGAGTGCATGAAATCTTATATTTTTTTCAATCTCTTTTATTCAACATTGCAGTTTGCTGGTGTGCATCTGTCTGCATTGATACCATCAGCAAGCGACGATGCAATCAGCCTTATTACAGTTAAGTGCATTTCTGCTGACTTTGTTAGTTATTATTCTTTCACACCCTACATTTGAAATGGATTTCTGTTTTTGTGATTTGGACCATTATTATTTTTATTTGGATGCTTGAAGAAAAATTGACATTTGCTTTGTTGCTTGTTTTAGTCTCTCTGTTCGTGGGATCCTTGCAAAAGGCCAACTGCTGCCGAGGCCCTTCAACATCCATTCTTTCAGGTGGTATCCTTTATAAGTAGATTATGGTATCTAATTATGATATTTAAGATGCATTTATGTTATAGCTAGTGCTCCGCTGAAGGAATTTCTTATGATGTGCAGGGTTGTTTTTATGTTCCTCCATCTCTTCGTCCCAGAATAGCTGTTTCTAGAACTCCTCCATCTGGTTTGTTCTAAAACATTAACATTTTTCTATTATGTTTGGAGGAGGTATATTATTTGGTTTCACTTGTTGCTAATTTCTAATTCGCATGCTTGTAGCTGGGGTTAGAGGAACATTGGAACAGCAATCTGTTAGGAGGTATTCTGGGGCTCAGCCCAATGGGAAATTCACTGGCAGTTTTTCTTCTCTGAAAACAAATGCTTCCTTCAGCACAGGTGCTGATTGTATGTGTTTTAATACAGACTTAATTTACTATTGATATTGGATGTTGAATGCATGAACTAGTATCTTTAAAGGGCATTGATATGATAAAAGGTGTTGTAGCTATGTTTATGGTCAAACTAAGCAAGACATACAACTCGTTTTTGTTAAGCTTGAGTGCTTGCTGAAGGAAATCGCAATTAAATTGTCAGCAATACATTTTTTTATGGAGTTGCATTTAGTTGTGATTTGTTGTGGATTCTTGCAGGTGCGCAACGCAAGCCTGAGTTGCTTAATCAGGTAATCCATGTTTAAATGTTATTGCTTATGTAATGATATTTTTCCTTGGGTTGCTCCTAAATATGATCTTTTGACTTTGCCCTTCTCTGAAGGATCTGAGAAAGAATGATAAACCCTTGAAGAACTATAGCAAACAAACAAGGTATTGGCCACCTGGAAGAAGGACAACAAGTAAGTGTTGGTTTTTTGTTGTAGCAAATTCAATTATATCTTACTAGTATTATCAGCTAAAGAATGAGTTGAAAAAAAATGGTGTGGGTCCAGCAATATCAATGAACAAGGATAGAAATGGACGTGGAGCTGGGGCTTCAGAGGTGGTGGAGAAGTTGGGAAATGTGACAATTGGAAGTCGGAGGCAGTATGGTGGACAAATAGGGGCACCACCTATGAAGGCTGGGGTGCAGTGGACTGCGGAATCTAATGACATGTTTCTGAGGCCAACCCAACAGATACCGTCTGGCAGAACTTTTACCAGAAAAGTAGCGGGATGAGATGGCTCCGCGTCATGCCTTTATATGCTTCATACTGATACTGCTAATAATAAATAACAATTCTACTACTACTACTACTAATAATGCATGTCATTCAATACATGGATACAAAGAATGAGTGCTTTGGTTTGTTTTCTTTTGTTCTGTTGGAGTGGTTGTGCGTAGCAATAACCCATACAATAAAACATGGTTTCTGTTACAACCAAGTGATTGGATTTGCTTCTTCCTATTGACGTTGCTTGATAATGAAATGTGAGCTGTTTGTGTTTTTCTTCATATGTTTCGACTTTGGACTTAGTGTGCATTTTTCATTCTCTTAATTTAATTTATAACTAGTATCTTATTATATATACTTGTATACATATACTGGTAATATTAAGTTCTTTCGTCTACACAATCAGTTTCTCGAAATTTAATATGTCGTTTGCTGTTGGCATATTTCTGTATTCTAGTATCTATAATTTAGCTTATACAATGTTCAGGAAATAAAGGGTTTATAATAATCAGTGTTTGATTATAGAGGGAAAAGGAAATGGAAGGATTTTTTAAAATAACTTTTTATAAAATATTTTATATAAAAAATGATGAAAAAGGAAAAGGTAAGTTATTTTATAATAGAAATGAGTTTATTACAAGTTTATGTATTTATGTTCCCTTAAAGTTATATTTTGATCACAAAACTTTAAATAATTACTATATGGTTATCAATAATATTATTGCCATTTAATGTAATTATTTCAAATGAAAATTTAAATTAAAGTTTATAATTAATCTTTATAAATTTTCTATTTAGCAAATTTAATATTTTCCTTTTGTTTTCTTTTAATGTTTATTTATTCTTTTTCTTCTCTTCTTCTCCCTTTCTTTTTCACTCTCATTTTCAAATTGCGGTAGATTTTGGATTTCGTGGGACAAGAAGAAAATTTCTTATTACCAGCTCCAAAATTGAAGGAAAACGAACTTTACTCAAATATATAGCCATAGAGACCGTCTAAATGCAAAAATAAAAATTAACCAAATAATGAAATACTACATTGAAGCATTTGTCCAAATGAGAAAAAAGAAAAAACCCTTCAAAAACCCAGCTCCAAACGAAAAAGAGATACAAAGTTGCCCTTTTTTTTATGTCAACGATAAATCATAAAAGTAAATAACTAAAAATATATCAAACAATAAAAAATGGAATTTGTTTCTTGAAAAACAGAACCAATTAGCGATATCTAAAGAAAGAAAGGTTTTCTTTTTAGTTCTAAGAGAAAACAATGAATATTATTGGATTAATAACCAAATAAAAGAAAAGTTTTCAAAATTTCCCTGGCTTTTCCTATTCCTTTCCCTCCTTGGTTTTATTGGTGATTAAGCGAAGAATGCTGGGGATATAGAGTGAGCAAAGCACTGCAGCTTAATGCTATCTCTTCTCTTGACGGCCAGGCCGGCCTAGCCTCAATCAAATCTCTTTAGCATTAATGGATTGAGTGAAATGAATTTATAAACCATAAAGCATTTGAATTTAGAGCAAAGCATAACTTAAATAATATAGCATAATATGAATTAGTTGTAAACTCGAGACAAAAATACCAGTACGTAACCATGTATGTAATGTCCCTTTTACTTTTTACGTGATCCACCCCCCCAAATGGATTGCCAAAAAACAGGCCAGTTCTTCTGAGCCTCATTCCATCCCAAGACTGACCCTTCTCTCAATGGATCCCAACTAGATGACACAATCCCATAACTCACCCCTAACAGTGCTGTCCCGAAGAAGATGAAGGTCACAATAAACGGCACCCACGTTGGTACATCGATTTTCAATCCAACCTTGAGATAATAAAAGAATGGGAAAAACAACAGCCCTACCAACAATGGAATCCCAACTGTGAATCCCATTCTGCTTATCATCCTGTTTGTTACCACTTCAGGTATCACCCCTGCCTCTGCTTCATTCTCCTCCTCTTCTTCTTCGTCTTCATTGTCATCACCACCACTCTTTGATTTCTTTGTCTTTTTGTTTTTCTTGGGTGGGGATCCAAAGCCTTTTGGGCTATTCAAGGTGGCATGTAGGGGTAGTAAGTACAATGGTCGGATTTGGTTTTGGGGGTTAACTGGGAATGGGGAAGATGATTTTGTGGGTTGGGCTGATGTCAATGAAGAGGGTTCCATGGTCAACTGCCTGCAAAGCTTACATACAAAACTCGATTTTTCATTCTGCAAATTCTATATAGATGAATCATATTAATTTCTATCTTAAGGAATATAATAAAGGAAACATGCATACCTTGAAACGGCAGTAGGATAAAGACGACAGTGCCAGAGCTGCCATTCACTTGAGCTACTTCAATTTTTTCTTTTCTTGGAGTGCTTATTAAGTTGGTCCAGATATTGGAAGAAACACCCACAGATGAGAACACAAAAGCTTACCTTTTTAAGTTAAAATTGTTGCAGAATTCAGAAACTCAAGTATGATTGCCCTCACTGAAACCCCATTCGGATTCAGAAACCTTCTTACCACCAATTTACCAGACCGAAAGGAGAAGCGATAAGGTTATGATTCAAAGATGATCCGAAAGATCTCTAATAAGGGCTGGGCCGACTCGGGTAGTCCAACAATTTTATTTTCTTTATCTAAATTCATTTTCGGTCCAAGTCGTCGATTTTAATATTAAAATTGATGTGATTAGTTAATTAAATCCAGTTCAATTAAAAATAACAAAACAAAAGAGAAATTTACAAAAAAGAAAAAAACATAATTATGTGGATATTTTAATATTAAAAAAAACCACGTTCATCTTTTTTCACATTTTATTTTTTTATAAAAAAAATTCACTCACAAAATCAATATATTTGTATAAAAGAGATCCATTTACGTTAATATAAAACTATAGTAGTTTTACATACTTTCATAATTTAAATGGTTAAATTTATCAATATAATCATAATTATAATACACGTAAAATTTTAAATCAATTCCATATCTTTATTACATCAATCTAATAATTCTTACATTTAAGACATAATTAGATAATCTTTTATTTATTTCACATGCATCATTAAAATCAATAAAAAGGAGTAAAAATATCATGAGAGTTCTTGCACTAAAAATCAAAATGTATTTTGCCTATTGCCTCTTAAAAATATATGCTAAATCAATGAGCAAATTGATATTTTCTATAAAAAAATTATATCTATTTGTACTATTAAAAACGGACATAATTGATAGAACAACCAAATATACCTCATGTTGAGGTACAATGACCAAATTTTAATAATGGGAGTAAATATAATTACCTATACATAGCCTCAAAATACCAAAATAAAATATAGCCCATAAATTAAATGAGATTCATTCGTCAATAAATAATCTTTAAAAAGTTTATACAGAAAATTGGATTAAAAAATGATTAAAAGAGATTATACTAAATTAATTATATTGGGGCTTTCTTAAACCAATAAAATAGATGATATAAACAAATTTCAAACACACACGATTTCTATTAAATACCAAACAAATTTCCTTGTAAAAAGTTAGTCCCGTCAAATATGGAACCGAGTTGACATATGCAAAGACCGATCCGAAAATACAACTTATATAACAGTGAACAGTTTTGATGATGTAGCATATGACTAGAGAGACTGTGGATATTGCAGGACTTGTTGTTGAATTCTTTTCCGGTACTCATTTGGGTTCTGTATTAGCAAAGATAGCATATCGGAAAACAAAATTATAGAACAATAGAAATAAGTAAAGGCTAAACTTTTGTTACTTACCGATACGTAAAGCTGATGTCCCTCTGTTTGTGCAGCGTCGGTAGCATTGGGTTGATCAAGCAAATCTTGAATCCCCACTAGGATTTGTTTCACTGTAATGGATGGTCTCCATCCCTTGCAGGAAAAACAAGGTTTTTGCTTTAGCAAAAATGGAATTTTAAATAAAAAAGATTGGTGTGGAAGTTTCTTACACGACGCTCGCTGAGGATAGACAAACACACAATTCCAGAAGGATAAACATTAGGATGGAAGAATCCATTTGGGAACTTGCATTTAGGGGGTTTGCTTGGGTACTCCTCACTGAAGTTGAGTGTCAGTGGAAAGTACCCCCCTTCCCAATCTGTCTGGAACATTTAAAAAATTGTGATTTAACTAATAAACAACCATAGAAATTTCAATGCAAATAAATCCTAGGCTTACATACAACATAAGAAAACTTCAAAGGTCCAAACTTTGATTAAAAGAATTTTTTTTGTGGACTGACCCCTTTTTTGCCGGGGATAACACAATGCCAAACCATCAAATCAACACTCCCATCTGCCCTTGTCTCAGGTTTAGCCACAAAACCCTTCAAAAAAAAAAAACTATAATATAGTACAGTAAAAAAGAAAAGAGTCAGAAGAGAAGAGAAAAATGTTGATACATGGGGATGATTTTTGCGCCAGGCTTTTCGTTCCTCTGCAAGACGACTGCGTGCGATACCATCCGACATGATATTTGGGAGGGTTTGTTTCTTTGTGTGACTACTGAGATTTTGAAGAGTTTGAAGATCAGTAGAGGTTGAATTGAAATGGGTCTTTTAAAACTGACTTTGTAATGTAACCTTTTATTTCCCTAACAAACGAGTCAAATATCAAGGCACTCTTATTGGCGCACTCATTGTCTTTATAGTTATACCACTAATAAATAAGGCGAGGAAAGGCTACGCAAGGAATAAATATATTGGGGGTATATTATATATACATTTTAAATACTACTAATAAAAAGGATCCTTAAAAGGTAAATTTTTTTCTTTTTTGAGGTCTCCACCTGAAGAAAGGAAAATCCAAGTCTCTCTCTCTCTAACCATGAGTCTCTTCGGTCTGGGCAGGTGACCTCTAATTTGTAATTTCCACTTCGTTATATAATTTTCTCGTAAATTAGTTTATTATTTTCCTTCAATTTCTTTTTTTTTCATTGCTTATTTGCTATATTACGTTGATAAATCGTGTCGGATCTGCTGTAATTCTGCAGCTTTTTTTTGATTCAAGATCAGTTATCAACTCCTTTTTTTTGGGCTTTTATTGAAAGCTTTGATTAGAATTCTGGAAAATTTTTCATCTTTCTTACTAATTTAAGCCTCGATTCTCTTTTTTCTTAACTGTGCTTGCAATCCAATTGTTTTCTAATCTTGGAGTCATTTGTGACGGTTTAACTATCGTCGTTAATTATTGTTCTTGCTGTGAAAGTTTCTAATCTTGGATGCATGTTGACCTAGTCTTTTATTTCTACGCAATTAATGGGTTTTTTTTTTCTTCTTCTTCTGACTGCTTATAATTAGTATGCAAATCAGGTAGTTCTCATGGCTGGAATAATTAGAAAGGTCGAAAAAGGTATGCTAAATTATTGGTTTTTGACCTTAAAGATTATATGGCCTTTATTCACAAGGTTGAGCTTTGCATTTTCAAGCTGAACTTTATTGACTAGGTTGCAAATTAGGTCTGTTGACAATTTGCAGCCATTTTTAGAAGGCTCGTGGTGGCAGAATGATAACAAAAATTGAATTAACTGGAGCGAAAGAAAAAAGGGAATGTCCAAATCTAGTCTAAGGCTAATTAATATTTCCAAAAATCAATTTATTAATCATCTTTGATCTTTCACAATTTTCAGTTAGAGAAAGAGTTCTGGCTTTCTATCTTGCTCTCTGCCATGCTATAAGAGTCCATGCATGTCTGATTAGAATGCACAATTAATCTACTGAAGTTATGTGTTAGTTTTTATAATAAAAATTAATTTGATATTTTGCTTGGATTGAATTCATTTGCACTGTGCTGCTTTGAATCTTTAACTTAAATCCTAATATACTTGCTGTAAACATATAAAATAATCTCAATGGATATAAACTTTGGGTGTATGATCTCTAAATATACCGAAATACTTGTGAAAATTTTAATTACTTATATTGAGTATCTGTATATTTCTGACTCCCACTCCCAATTCTGAGCAGCATAGCTGGTAAATATTTGTGTATATTTTCAAATTGATGATTTTTGCTGATATTAAGTTGCTTTGTAAACAGAAATCAGCGAACATTCCGTCCAAAAAAAAGTGCACCTTCAGGAAGTAAGGTTGGTTACTCTTTTTTCTTAAATAAAATATAGTTAACACTGTCCATTGCCTGCTTGTTAGAAGTTGATGTGATTCATTCTTTTAAAATGTGCTTGAATCTTTTCATTGTTGATCTTCTTTCCTTCGCCTGTTTGTTGGGAGAGTTCTGGACTCTTATTTCCAGTGTCCAAGGATCAAACCTTGGCAACTTCAACTATCAGAAAAAAGAAAAAGAAAAAAGGAAGTTCTTGGGTGTGAGCATGCAATTTTAGCACTGGAAGTATGCTAGAAAGTGTCCAGAAGGAGAAACAAAATATAGCCAAGCACAACTTAACACCTAAGAATGCATCCAAGAGAAGAAGAAAAAAGGCTCACTTACCATTATTTCTATTTAATAAATTTATTGCTTTTGGTGTCACTTATTAAAACAATAACTTTACGTTACTATGTTTTACTAAAAAATTCAGTGGCAAAGTTGAAATACTACAAACTTCAATTCTCCACTGATATATGTGATGGTCCTACAGCCCCACCTGTGGAACCTAGTCATGGATGTTAGAGGGCATTTTATGCACATAATAAATGTGATAATTTTTTTTTCTAATTAGAGATCCACTTTTAAGCATGGTAAGTACTGCTGTTCGGTTGTGCTTGATAATAATTGAATAGCCTTGTTGAGGTTTCTATCCCGTTCCTAGAGCTGGCTTCTCTATAATGTCACTATATAAAATTCTTTCTGGACTTCATTCTGCCGTATTAGTTGCTTAGCAGAATTTGCAGTTCTCATCATAGTATTATCTTGACATAATGCAGGGTGCACAGCTTAAAAAGCACATCGATGCCACCTTAGGCAGTGGAAACTTAAGGGAAGCAGTTAGACTACCTCCTGGGGAGGATTTAAATGAATGGCTCGCAGTCAATAGTATATCTGGCTTCTCTCTTTCTTTCTTACATCTGCCCCGCAAGCACATATGCTCACAGTTTGATTAAATCCTTATTTTTGCAAGAAAAAAAAAAAAAAAACTGTGGATTTAATTTATCCATGTATTTTCTACTTTAGTATGGCCTTGCTGTCATTACTTCCATAACAACTAATTTAGTTGTATTCCATTTATTAGTTTATTTTTCATTGAACGTTTTAGTACTTTCTTCCCTATTTCTAGGTTACTATCGATTGTTTTTACTATCGATTGTTCTTTGAAGCTCATTGCTAAAGCGTAATTGTTGGATCTTTTTCAGCTGTGGATTTCTTCAATCAGGTGAATCTGCTCTATGGTACCCTCACTGAGTTTTGTACTCCTGAGAATTGCCCCACAATGACTGCAGGACCTAAGTAAGAGATATAAACTAGATTCCTTTTGCCCTTTTCAATAAATTAGGCGAACAATTCCTAAATATTATTGTTGTCCCTCATGACCTCTGTCGTGTTTGATCCATTGATGGTATTGAAAGCTTTTCTCTCAAACAATGCATGTGTTCAGTCTCTAAGGATCTAGATAAATCGAAACTCCCTCAACTTGAATTTAGGCTCTTTATCTCTTCGAGCTAGATGATACTGTATTAATTTATTTTTGTTAAAGTCATATATATCTGCCTTTTTTTTTTTTTTTTTTGAATTTTGATGTCAAAATATATCATATAATCTTGGCTGATTAGTGGGATGAGAGTTTGACTTTATATCATGTTTTCTTTGATTTTGATAGTCCTAGGTTATGATGAGTTGATGTTTATTATTATTATTATGATTTGGCTTTGTCTTTTGTAATAATTTGATTTTTGCCATATTTTAAATTTCAGTAGAAAGACATCAAATATGTTAAAGCTAAAACTATTCTTAAGAGTCAAAGGCCTTATAGTCGTGTGATTTTGTTCAACGATTCCTTTTCTCCCCAAACTACTGCAAAATTTCTTATTATGTTTGGTTCATGTACCTTTTGCTTTCAGTCAATTAATTCAACGATTCCATACTAGTTCTCCGTTGTAATTTAGTGTACTTGTATTTTAAAATTCTTTCAAATTGTATATATTGGGTTTTCTGGAGTTGATTATTTGTTGTCCTACAAACTTACAGGTATGAATATAGATGGGCTGATGGTGTGCAAATCAAGAAGCCTATCGAAGTTTCTGCTCCAAAGTACGTTGAATATCTAATGGACTGGATCGAATCACAGCTTGATGATGAATCCATATTTCCTCAAAAGCTTGGTAATATCTTTCACTAGTCATGTGCTTAATCATCTTTTAATTCTCTATGGTGAAGTCTTGACATACTGTCACTAGAGAAAGGTAGCTGTTTGTCTATGTACGGTGATGATACTGATGGATACTTCTTTTTTTCTACTTGTATCATGCTCAATACTTTTCTATATTAAATTGCATCTTCCAAATTTGCTAGGCGCACCATTTCCTCCCAATTTCAAGGAGGTGGTGAAGACTATATTCAAAAGACTCTTCCGTGTATACGCCCACATCTATCACTCTCACTTTCAGAAAATTGTGAGCCTTAAGGAGGAAGCTCATCTGAATACATGCTTCAAGCACTTCATATTGTTTACTTGTGTAAGTCTTCTTCTGCTTGATGGTTAATTTTTTATGCTCTGTCCTCTTGTTCAAGGCTGGCCTCTTCCACTATTTGCCTATTTTATACAAATCTAAACAAAATCCGAAGATTCTACTTCAAACTTGCTTAGATATAATTATTTTCACTCTATTCATTAAACCTCCCCCTCCCCCCCTTTTCTAAGAGAGTAGTCTTGAATGTTTCTTTTATCTAAGAGACTTATCTTTTTAAACCACGAAGGATATAAGTGTAAACTTACCATTAATTTTGCCAAGCAGTCCTGATTTCTTCTCATGTATGCATGTATCACGGTTCTCAAGGACGAGTCTGGAACACAGTTTTAGTTGTGTCCTTGTGTTCCCTGTTTCGAGTACCACGAGGTTATACTACTGCTCAAGTTTAAGATAGTTACCCCAATCCTCAAACTAACAACTACCTGAGTTGAGCCTTAGGTTAATTTGTTTGTTGTTTTTGGTTTATTTTGCATCTGAAACATGCTTTCTAGGATATGCAAGAATGGTTAGTTGAGTAGGAAGTTGTTAAGGTCAAATGAGGCTGTTGTTGTTACCATGTGCAGGAATTTGGGCTGATTGACAAGAAAGAGTTGGCTCCACTCCAAGAGCTCATAGATTCCATCATAGTCCCCTACTAAATATATATATACACGGGGGGTTGGAGAATGGAGATCCTGATAAAGAGTTTTATTTTAGGGGTTGTTCCAAAAGTAGTAAAGTTTGTTTTATTAGTATGTGACCTGAAAAATTTAAGTGTCTATATTCTCTATGTTATAAATGCAAATCCATATGCCATATTCCTTGGATTTAAAATATTGCAAGAGTATGCCTGTTGGTTTTTCTTTTCCTCTTCATTTTGGAAGCCTAGCCCTAAATCAAGCATTTTTTAAAAGCTAACAGCTTTTGGGTAATTGACCCTAAAATATTATTTTTATGATTAAAGTGTTTTTTATTTAATTATGATTTTAAATATTATAAAATTTTAATTATATATTGAAAATAAAAATTAAGTTCATAACTCGTCGAACTACGAAGTAATCACAGCCCTAGTTTCCATAAATGATTGCGATTTGTTATTTGGTGGAAATAATTTCAATGGAAAGATACAAGATTATGCTGTTAAATTGCTTTTGCTTGATCATAGCTACAAAGTACTACTTGTTTGCCATAAAGGATCACTTACTTCCAGATTGATCCTAGAACTAAGGTCTGAATTTTTTTTAATACAAGGCTTAAATTAAGCATAAACTTTAAAATTTAAAGCGGAAAATATGTTTGTTCTATGTTTTTATATTGTTAAAACTCATGACTTAAACTCCTTTTTTGGTAAAAAAAAAAGTCTACGTTTGGTAGTGTTATTATTATTATTTTTACATCTTAGTACATAAATTAGCAATAAACTAATTTTACTTGATAATACATATTTTTTTTACTTAAAGCGCCTTTTTTTTTACTAGAGTTCTACTCAATATTAATTATTCTTTGTAGGCTTAAGGGTGTAAAAAGCCCTCAATTTTTTTAAAAAAAAGCAATTAAACCTCTTTTTTTTGTACTCAATTGAACTCTTGAACTTTCAAAATGTATAAAAAAGACCCTTAAACTTCTTCAAAAAAAGCAATTAAATCCCTGCTTTTTATTTTCACTCAATGGGTACTTGAACTTTCAAAATGCATAAAAAAGACCCTCAAATTTTTTCAAAAATGCAATTAAGCCCATGCTTTTATTATAAATTAGAAAAAAATTATAAAAATAAAAATAATATATATTAGAAAAATTATTAAATTTTAAAAAATATATAAAAAATTAGAATTTTATTAAAAATTAGAAATTTTTTATAAAAAATCTTAAAAAAATAAAATTGTAAAATTTTATAAAAATTATAAAAAATTAATGACCCCTAGTTTTTTATTCAATTAAAGTCATCACATGTCGCAACACAGCGTGACATGTGACAAAAAATGATAAAAAAATAAAAAAGTAAAAGTTATAGAAAAATTATAAAATGCTTCTTTTGGTACGATAATTTTTATAATTTTGTTTACGAAATTTATATTTCTTTACATTTTGTATAATTTTCTTACGACTTTATAAAATTTTATAATTTTTTATATTTATATATATTATAAATTTTTTTAATGATTTTTATTAAAATTTACAATTTTTTATATTTTTTTAATTTTTAATATTTAATTTTTTATTAAAATTTAAAAATATTTATAGCTTTTATTGATTTTAAGTTTTTATAAGTTCTAATAAAAGCAGGGGCTTAATTGTTTTTTTTGAAAAACTTTGAAGGTTTTTTTGATGCATTTTGAAAGTTCAAATAACCAATTGAATGCAAAAAAAGAAGAAGTAGGAGCTTAATTGCTTTAAAAAAAAAGATTTGAAGACTTTTTTGATACATTTTAAAAGTTCAAGTACCAAAAAAATACAAAAAAAAGTATGAGCTTAATTTCTTTTTTAAAAAAATTTAAGAGCTTTTTGCACCCTTAAACCTTCTTTATATGTATTAATTAAGCTTCTTTTCCTCGAGTTAATACACTAAATAGCCAAAGGAGACATTAATATTTTTATATAGATTTTGTATACAAATGATGAAAAGACATTTATCCCCTAAGTGCTTTAGCAGATTAGTTTTTCCCTCCTTTCATTTGTTTAATTATTGTTATATGTTGGCAATGTGAATTAGTCATTCACCGACATATTCAATTAAATTTTGACTATCAACCGTCATCATTAGTTTTGCAGTTTGTAATAAAGAGTAAAATAACTAATTAAGAAAATAATTATCAACCATAAGTACAGTCACATTACTTCATCTTTCGGCGGCCTTTTCATTGTCAGTTCTTGTTTTTCATTCAAATTTATTAGAAATTTGAGAGTTTCGAAGAGAAAGCTTTGTTGAAGAAATGGAAATTTCAAACAAAATACAAAATGCTTATATAGTTAATGTAAAAGGAGCTAATTCATGAATTGAAGAATTAGAAAGTCGCGACCATAACCAAAACAGTGATGTCCCTAAAATCTTGAATGATTTGTTTGGGTTCTGTGATGATGATAATTTATTGAACAGAGAAAGGAAGAAATGACAAATCATCTGATGGGGGTTTTCGTTCAAACACAAACAATGTTGATTCGATTCAATGTGAAGAATTGATTATTACATTATGTTTGGTAGTCATTCCCTCCTTAGTAATACTTTTGTTTGGTTCACCGTTTCTTCATTCGGCCGAATTACTTAAATATTTCTATTCTCTCGAATGCGTAATAGGGATTCAATGCTAAAAGCTTTGAATGACCATTCCTACCATTGCCGAATAGAAATGAAGAAAATTCTTTCCAAAATCTCCTTCAAACTTTCTCTACAATTTTATCACAGCAATACCCTTTCAGGTTAGCAGATTTTTCTTTTCAAGTTTAATTTCATCTGGTTTCTGTTCTTGCAATAATCAAATTTTGTTTTAGAAGAGTTTTGGTGGGGTTTTCTTTAAAATTTCTAAAAAAAATAAGCTACAACTCAACTCCCAAATCTCTGTCTTTTGGGGGAGATAATGTTTCGTTTTCTCTTATGGGAAACCTACGGATTAGAATTGAATTGCAAGGAGTCAATCGTAATCATCATATCGATCTCTTCCTCTTAATGCTTATTTTATTATTTCGATTTTGCTGCTGGAGACGAGAAAAATAAACTAATTAAAGGAGGAGATAACTCAAATTTTGATGAATTTATATTATCTGTAATACTCACACATACCCCTTTTGCAATATTTTTCCTTCTTTAAATCAGAGTTTTATCCAAATTTCTTACTGATAATCACTTAATTTTCATTATTGTATTTTACAGTATTTCAGATTAGGAGATATGGTGCAACAGACAAAAAATTATTAAGAAATCTACATTATAGTGCTTTGGAGCAGACACAAATTGATGTCCAGACACTAGAGGGTCAAATGGAACCAGAAGTTCTGCTAGCAGGCAATATAGACGGCTCATTCAGGTATAAATGGAGTTGGAAATAGATATAGATGTATCTGCATCCTCTTCCAAGTACAAGATGCCTCCGATTTCCTATTATTGTACTATAAATTCTAGTACTTTATTTGGATCTACAATTTATTAACATGGGGCATTACTTGTTGGCATTTCTTTGTGTTTATCACATTTATTGGTGTCAAAATACAATGCTGAAGTGTGTCATCTGTTACTCTGTTTTGAGTAATGACCTCTAATTTGAAATGGTTGTGTCAGTTCTTCCAGTGCTCATGCATCAGGGTTGGGTGACCTAAACATGCCATACTTCTTGCAACTTGCTGTCAAGTGCGATAAAAATTAGGTCTCCTTTTCAATTTTGTTGCTACATTGGAACCTCTACATATCTTGCTCATCTTTTCGTTCTGCCAATGATCTGCTATTCTTTTTGGCGTTACCATCTAACATTACATATCCCTTCCTATTGTTGTATTGGAGCTTTTACATGTTGTGATGCATGGTGCATTCTGTCACTACTGCAACATAGACGCAGATGCACTTGTTCTTTCTCACTTCCATTTTTCCGTTCACTGTCTATTACATTGTATTTCTAAGCATTTGTCTCGTCGATTTGTTATTTTCAACTGGCTTCTATTGTGACATATGTTTAGCTTCTTTCGATGGCATTGCAAAGGAACTTATATATTATCCATTTTCTTTGAAACATTCTATTAGTGTTGTGGATACTGTTTAGCTATAGTTTTTGAAGTTTGGTTTTCTTGCAGTCTCTTAAAGGTTGGAAGTGAACTCCATTTTGACTATGGGATCACACGCATTCTAGATCGTGTTTGGCCTTCCGCCAAAGGGGATGTGGAGAGTGATGAAATGCCTCCGTATGTCTCAAGGCCTGCAGCTGCTCCACTTCATGTCGTTAAGAATATCTTGTATAAGATTGTGTGAAAAGCAATCTTTTTCTACAAACAATGCTCACTGTATCCTTTAGTGATCACTTATCTTGACAGGTTCTTAAATATAATGAAGACATTAATTCCTGAAATCTTCATCTTCTCTGTCATCTGGATAACCTATAGTTCTGTGGTTTATGAAGCATGGATGTCGAGACCATTTTCGAAAAACGAGAATTGACCTTTTTTTTAAATAAAAGTTTGAAGTCGCCACCAATCCTTTTAGTTTAGGTGAAATCGGATCACCTAATAAAACATTTATTCAGTTTATTTGAAATAAAAAATGAAATGAACAATTTAAAGTAGACAAGTTGGTAATTTCAATTATAAATCAATACACGAAACTAAAAAACGAGGTAACTAATATGGAACATGTACATGGCTAATGTACTGCACCATTTATCAACAATAATACAAAGGTGTAAAATATACAAATTAAAACCCACAAAATAATAAAAAAAACAAAAAATAATACATAAAATAAATTATATATATATAACAGACAATACATGCAAAACTTTGAAATAGATTATAAATGAATGAAAATAAAAATAATTAATGCATAGAATATAAAGTTTATTATATAAATGAATTTTAAAATAAAGATTATAAGCTGAAATTTAAAATTAATGCTGTACAAAACAATTTAAAATAAAATAAATACAAATATAATGTTAATTATATACATAAAAATAATGATGTATGCCATGCAAAATTTTAAAACAAATAATGTGCATGAAGTGTAACACTTAGTAAAAATAATACATATAAAATAATAATGGATGAGAGTGTAAAAAATACATAGTAATAGGATCTTTAAGAGAAATAAATTTTATATAACTAAGTTTAAAAGAAAAATATAAATACAAAACAATCATGAAATTGAAAATGTACAGAAAATAACTAATTTTAATGTAAACTATATATATAATAGGGTAATTAAATTAAAACACAATATGATATAAAAGAATATCTTAAAATAATAACTATATCATTAAACGGTAAAGAAACAAGTGAAAGTAAAAAAAAAAAGATTAAAACAAGGCACGACCATTAAAATAGTTCAAAATATATATTCAAATAATAAAAAAATGTTAAATAAATTAAAAACTAAAGCATTATACTTATTGAAATAGAAACTTAATTGAAACAGATCCAAACTAAAAGGGATAATTTATAAATGAAATAAACCATTGAATAAAAAAATAAGGACCAAAGTGCAATGCGCATGGATGCCCAAGGATTAGAGTTGCAAACATCCCAGTCGCCCAAAACGCTGTGTTCCAACATGCGCACTTAAATGGCTCAAGGACCAGATTGAAACCAAAATTAAATTGCTGGGTCAAATAAAAAATAAAAATAAAAACATGGAAATGACGAGATTGAATAGCCACGAAAATGCGGAAGGACTTAGGGAGCAAATTGCCCCTTTATTGAAACGCGCGGATCCTCCCCGGGTCGGGTCACATGAGCGGGTTGAGGCCTTAAAACGACGTCGCTTAGACGTCTAGGCCTCAGGCACCAAATGGTGCCGTTTTATATGCGGTATAACCCCATTTTTGTTGAACTTCATTTGATCTGCTGCCCCCCTTTTTAAAAAAAAAAAGAAAACAACACCCCTTTCCCCAAATCTTTAGGGTTTCGGCCTAGAAGCCACCTTTGAGGGTCATCGGTGCTTCTCGCACCTCCATCTCTGCTGAAGATTCAAGGGGAGCATCCAGGTAACCCTCTTCTCTCGATTTTACTTAAAAACAACTTGTAAAGAAACAAAAAAGAAAAGAAGAAACAAGAATACGAAGAGAGAAAGAGCGAAAGACAACCTTCTGAATCCACAATATGATTTTTATTGCTTATTGACTTTTGTTTGTATTCTTTTTTTTTGTATTCGTTAAAAAAAAAGACCCCTTTTACATTCGATCCTCTTTGGTTTTATAGCTGAATGAAAGAAAAACCAAAAACTTCTTTGCTGCTGTCCCTTTTTTGTGTTTGTTTACAGGTGCATGTATGGGCATGCCATTGACGTGGAGTGGTGGAGCAGCGCACGACGCGGGGCGTGTGAAGGTTGTTCGGCAGTTGAGGGCCACGGCGTAAAATGGTTGGGATAGGGTTTGTTTGGGGTTTGGGTAGTTGGACTAGTTTGGGCTTGGGGTTTTATGCCTAGGTCTTTAGTTTGGGTTGTAATTTTGGATTAATTTGGCTATTGGGCCCCGGGCTAAAATCAGGCTTTACAGCTGCCCTTAAAAGGGCCAATTTTGCCCGGTCTTGTTGAGTCTTGATTTTTTGATGCCTCTTTTCTTCAGGTAGCCTCGCTTTAACCCACTGCCTCTTCAGGGGGTATAGGAATTTTCATTTCAATTTGCTCCACTATTGCTTAGGGAGATATGATTTGTAATTTTCAGCCTGCTCCACTGCTGCTTAGGGAGATAAGATCTGCACTCTTCAGCCTGTTCCACTACTACTTAGGGAGATAGGGTTGGTGGCTTGAATCTGCTCCATTGTCACTATATAGAGATAAGATTCGTCGTCTTCGATCTGCTCCGCTACTACTTAGGGAGATAAGATCTGCAATCTTCAGCCTGTTCCACTACTGCTTAGGGAGATAAGGCTGCTGGCTGAAAACTGCTCCATTGCCACTACATGGAGATAAGATTCACCGTCTTCGATCTGCTCCACTACTGCTTAGGGAGATAAGATCTACAATCTTTAGCCTGTTCCACTACTGCTTAGGGAGATAAGACTGGTGGCTTGAATCTGCTCCATTTTCGCTACATGGAGATACGATTCATCGTCCTCGATCTGCTCCACTACTGCTTAGGGAGATAAGATCTGCAATCTTTAGCCTGTTCAACTACTGCTTAGAGAGATAAGGCTGGTGGCTTGAATCTGTTCCATTTCTGCTACATGGAGATACGATTCATCGTCTTCGATCTGTTCCACTACTGCTTAGGGAGATAAGATCTGTAATTTTCAGCCTGTTCCACTACTGCTTAGGGAGATAGGGCTGGTGGCTTGAATTTGCTCCATTGCCGCTACATGGAGATAAGATTTGTCATCTTCGATCTGCTCCACTACTACTTAGGGAGATAAGATCTGCAATCTTTAGCCTGTTCCGCTACTGCTTAGGGAGATAAGGCTGCTGGCTTGAATCTGCTCTATTGCCGCTACATGGAGATAAGGTTTGTCATCTTCGATCTGCTCCACTACTACTTAGGGAGATAAGATCTGCAATCTTCAGCCTGTTCCACTACTGCTTAGGGAGATAAGGCTGCTGGCTTGAATCTGCTCCATTTTTGCTACATGGAGATACGATTCATCGTCTTCGATCTGCTCCACTACTGCTTAGGGAGATAAGATCTATAATTTTCAGCTTGTTCCACTACTGCTTAGGGAGATAAGGCTGGTGGCTTGAATCTGCTCTATTTCCACTACATAGAGATACAATTCATCGTCTTTGATCTACTCCACTACTGCTTAGGGAGATAATATCTGCAATCTTTAGCCTGTTCCACTACTGCTTAGAGAGATAAGGCAAGTTGAAATTTGTAACTTCAACCAAACTTGCTACATTATCCTCTTGGGGACATACCTGTAAAAATTGGTTTCATAGGCCTATGTTTATGTCTAATGATTAGGATGCCATGATAAGAATGAGTCAAATGCTCCTAACTAGATGTATTATGAATGACATTTGTATGAATGTAGAATGTCATTAGAATGCCTTTTTTAACATTTGAGCTATTATTGCTTGCTGTTTATCTAGACCGTATCATTGGCGTATGTCTTCTTGTTCAACTGACAGAAAATTTGAAGTTTTCTCAAGTATTTTTAGCCCTTAGGCTTGGTGAGTTCTAAATAATTGTCCTGCTTCAGGTTATTGCACATTTTAGAAGCTTCTAGAGTAATGTGCAGAACTCCTTTTGTGAAAGTGTTATTAGTCCATTAATTATTATTTCAATACGAAATGCTTAAAAAGATCATAAAAATGGACAAAATTATAATTTATTAGGATCAAAATCTGAAAAGAACGAATTAATCAAAGAAAACAAAAATTACCGGGATACAAAAAATAGGTAAGGGGGAAAAATAAGTGCCCCAAATAGCGCAGTTTGAGTTTCTCCGTACGAACTCTCCGAGAACCATTTTGAGCTTAACATGTGCCTAGGAAATCTAGAATACTTCGTTGATGCCCCAAGATGTAGCATACTTCCTCTTTGTTAATTCAAGCATAGCAGACTATCACATGCCTCCTCTTCAATTGAAATTTGAATTGCCCTTTTCGGGTTTTCAATCCAAAACCCCTTTGGTCTCGAGGCGCCCTTTGCGAGTTTTCACCTCGGCCTCTCCTCTTTTTTTTTAAAGTGCCCTTTATGGGTTTTCGCCTTGACCTCTCCCTTTTTAGGTGAAGTACTTCTTGACTGAATCTGAATTTATTGGGTTGGAAAGGCTTTTACCATCCATCTTCGTTAATATCAGCGCTTCCCCAGAAAAAGCCTTCTTTACCACATAGGGTCCTTCCCAGTTTGGCATCCATTTCCCCCTGAAGTCTTTTTGCATAGGGAGGATCTGTTTCAATACCAAGTCCCCCTCATGGAATTCTCTGCGGTGAACCTTTTTGTTGTAAGCTCGCATCATTCGCTTCTAGTACATTTGACCATGAAAGATAGCCTTTAGCCTCTTTTCTTCAATCAAGTTCAGTTGATCATATTGGGATTGGATCCATTCTGCTTTGTCTAGCTTTAATTATGATAAAACTCGGAGAGAAGGAATTTCAACTTCAATAGGCAAAACTACCTTCATCCCATAAACCAAAGAGTAAGGTGTTTCCCCGGTAGAAGTTCTGACAGATGTTCGATAGGCAAAAAGAGCAAATGGTAACTTTCCATGCCAATCTTTATAGGTCTCAGTCATTTTTCCCACGATCTTCTTGATATTTTTATTAGCTGCCTCAACTGCACCATTCATTTTCGGGCGATACGGTGACGAGTTGTGGTGCTTAATTTTGAACTGACTGTAAACCTCCACTATCACGCTGTTATTTAAATTTAACACGTTGTCAGATACGATCCTTTCCGGCATGCCATATCGACATATGATCTCTTTCTTTAAGAACTTATTGACTGTCGACTTTGTGACTTTGACGTATGAAGCAGCCTTTACCAATTTGGTGAAGTAATCGATAACAACAAAAATGAATCAATGTCCGTTAGAAGCCTTCGGCGAAGTCGACCCAATGACGTCCATGGCCCACATTGAGAAAGGCCACGGAGAAGTCATAACATGAAGAGGTGAAGGAGGCACATAGATCTTATCTCTATAAATTTGACACTTATGGCATTTCTTGGCGTAATTGATGCAATCTCCTTCCATCGTGGACTGGTAATACTCGAATCTCATGATTTTTCTGGCCATTGTGAACCCATTAGCATGTGTCCCGCAGACACCTTCATTGAATTCCTCTAGAATTTCCTTAGCTTTAACAGCATCAACACATCTTAACAACACCTGATCTTTCCTCCTTTTATACAGGATCTCTCCGTCTAAGACATAGTCGCTAGCCAGCCTTCTCAACTTTTTCTTATCATTTTCAGTTGCCTGATCAGGGTATTCACGGTTCTTCACATACCGTAGAATATCATGATACCAAGGATAATCATTTCTCTTCTCCTCTTCGTCGATATTGTAGTAATGAGCTGGAGCCTCACAAATACTCATCTGGATCTACTTCATATCCTCTCGTTTATTTACTCTAATCATAGAGGCTAACGTAACTAAGGCATCAACCATCTGATTTTCATCTCGCGGGAGGTAACGGAAAGTGATATCATCAAACACCTTAATTAAATCCAGAACTAGCTCTCGATAGTTGATCAACTTTGGGTCTCTTGTTTCCCATTCACCATCGAGTTGGTAGATCACCAGTGCGAAATCTCTATATACCTCTAACACCTTGATTTTATGCTCTATGGCTGCACAGATTTTCATGATACATGCATCGTACTCTGTCATATTATTTGTACAATCAAAATCCAATTTGCAAGTGAATGGATAATGATCTCCACTTGGGGATATCAGGACTGCCTTAATTCCATTACCAACGGCGTTTGATGCTCCGTTAAAATTTAGTTTCTAAGGAAGATCTTCTGGGGTGTCTTCTTCGGTAGTTGCCACATACATTGGATATTTATTAGAAAAATCAAAGTTCAAAGGCTCGTAATCTTCTAAAGCTCTACTGGCTAGACAATCTGCTATTGTGCTCCCCTTCACAGCCTTCTGGTTCACATAGATCATGTCGAATTCGGAGAGCAGAATTTGCTATCGGACCATCCTTCCATTCAGAGCGGCTGACTCCATCATGTACTTAAGAGGGTCTAATTTCAAGATTAACCAAGTTGTGTGATACAACATGTACTACCTCAATCTCCGAGTTGTGTAAACCAAAGTACAATATAGTTTCTCAATTGGAAAGCATCTCATTTCACACTAAGTGAATTTCTTACTGAGGTAGTATATCGCCTTTTCTTTCTTTCCTGTCTCGTCGTGTTGACCAAGCACACATCCCATTGAATTGTCAAATATTGTTAAATACAATATCAATGGTCTACCCGAACTAGGTGGCGTTAATACTAGGGGATTGGAAAAATATTGTTTAACCCTATCAAAGGTCTTCTGGCACTCATCATCCCACACACCTAGGTTGTGTTTCTTGAGAAGATGAAATATGGGGTCACATTTCTTAGTTAGTTGTGGAATGAACCGGGCGATGTAATTTAGTCTTCCCAGAAAACCTCGAACTTCCTTCTGAGTGCGTGGCAGGGGCAACTGTTGTATAGCCTTGACTTTGTCGGGGTCGACCTCAATTCCTTTTTCACTAGCTATGAAACCGAGTAGCTTTCCTGACCTAGCCCCGAAAGTACATTTTGTTGGATTGAGCTTTAGCTGGAACTTTCTCAGCCTCAAGAATAATTTCCTCAAAACCTGTATGTGCTCTTTTTCTGTTCGGGATTGTGCGATCATATCGTCAACGTAAACCTCAATCTCCTTGTGCATCATGTCATGAAACAAGGTTACCATGGCTCTTTGATACGTTGCTCCCGTATTTTTTAACCCGAATGGCATCACCTTATAACAAAATGTCCCCCACAATGTTATGAATGTGGTCTTTTCCAAGTCCGCAGGATGCATCTTTATCTGATTGTATCCAGAGAAACCATCCATGAAAGAGAATAATGAGTAACCTACCGTATTTCCACCAAAGTGTTGGTGTAGGGCAGTGGGAAGTTGTCCTTTGGGCTGGCCTTGTTTAGGTCTCTGTAATCTACACACATCCGCACTTTTCTATCTTTCTTAGGGACGGGGACGACATTGGCTACCCATTCCGAGTAATTCACCACTTGTAAGAACCCAGCGTCAAATTGCTTCTTGACTACTTCCCTTATCTTTACTGCAACATCAGGTCTCATCCTTCAGAGCTTCTGTTGAACTGGCTTGCACTCCTCTTTTATAGGGATGCGATGTATTGTAATATCAGCGCTTAACCCAGGCATGTCTTGATATGACTATGCGAAGACATTTTTGAACTCTTGCAGCAGTTTAACGAGGTCCTGCCTTGTTTTCTTGGTTATGCAAGTTCTAATTTTCACCTCTTTCCCTTCTTCCAAAGTCACACTCTCGATTGTCTCTTTATGGGGTAGAATCTATTTCCTTTCCCGTTCTACCATATTTAACAAATCTGGAGATAACCCCGTAGCAGCTTCGTTCGTATCGTTGATAGCTGGAAACCTATTGTAGGCATGAAAGAATATCCAAAGAATGAATTTAAAAGTGGCTTATTTGTTGACATGATTATAAAAGAATATTTACCCAGAATGAGACACAAAAGTGCATTTTTTATTGAAAATAAAGATGCTTAGATATGAGCCTATTCCACAAAAGATTCTTATTGTTTCTAGGCTTAAAACAACAAGTGTGTTTTAAACATTACTCTGTATTAGCTCTAAAAACTACAGGGATTTCCTCGTAGTCTAGTTGTCCAGAACACTTCCAAGTTCATAAGGGCGAATGCCTGATAGGTTTCCTTCCATCACCCCCTCTTCAGATATAGCATTGATGCTCAAATTTTCTATCATATCTTCTGCTGTTCATTCTCTTGTCATATTCGGTTTAGGATGGATAATTCCTCCTGATACGAATGTATTGGATATATGGGGAAAATTCATTGATGCCCACTTGACCTCAGCCCCACTCAATCATGCCCTTCTTCTCTCTTGCCTCTTCTCTAACTTTTCCTTTCTCTGTTTGGGGTTTAGCTTATGCCCCAAGCCAAAACGATCCCGCATGTCCATCAAGCCTGACACTTCGACTCGTCCATGGAGGTATTTTCTGAGTCCCCTTCTAGACAATGCTCTTTTTCCTACCATCAATTGTAGGCTTATCCTCGTAGCTTCAGATATTTTTGGCATTGAGACCTTGCCACCTTCGATGATGAAAGTTGCATTTACGAACTCTCAAAATTGGAAGAAACATTCTATTGCCTCAGTATCATTTTCTATGTACAGTGCATCATTAGTAACGGATGTGATAATGTCCTTCTCCGTATTTATGGTTATCAGTCGACCCTTTGTCACCAACTTTAACTTTTGGTGTAATGATGATGGTACTGCTCCCGCCGAGTGAATCCAAGGCCTCACCAATAATTAATTATAAGAGGGCCTAATGTCCATCACGAGGAAGTCTACCTCGTATGTATTGGGTCCGATCAGAAGGGGGATCTCAATTCTTCCCATTACTTTCCTTTCGGTGCCATCAAATGCTCTCATTATGTTCTGGCATGTCTTCATATGAGAGCTATCTATAGGCAACCTGTTCAATATGGACAGGGGCAAGACATTCAGTGCCGACCCATTGTCAATTAATAATCCCGGTAGTGTATACCCTTTGCACCGGGTAGTGATGTGCAGAGCCTTGGTGGACCCATGCCCCCTGGCGGTATCTCATCGTTGCTGAGAGAAATGAAGTTATCGGCGCTTATGTTGCTGACAAGGTGGTCTAGCTTGTTCACCGAAATGTCTTCAGCGGCATAGGTTTCATTCAAAACTTTCATCAGCGCGTTACGGTGTATCTGCGAGTTTAAGAGCAAAGCTAGTATCGATGTGCATGTCAGCTGCTTGTGCAACTGTTCCACAACATTATACTCGCTGTGTTTTAGGAATTCCAAAAACTCCTTGGCTTCATTCTCAGTTACTGGTTCATTAAGCAATGGCTCTAACCTTTCTTCCCCTCGTTCAATCATCAGGGCTTTTCCTTTTTCAGGCTCGACTTTTATATCTGGCATGCTGACCAGACTCTCCTTTCTCGAATATGTCACATTACAGTTGTAATTCCAGGGCACCCTTTTGCTATCCTTATAAGAAAAAGCTACGTGTTTCTGAATTACAACTCTCGGTGCTATTTTTGCTCCGGTATTATTGATTCTCGGTCGTGTGATAATCACCATTAATCGATTGACCTTAACGACCTTCTCTATCGACTCTCCTCCTGCGGTGTATACGTCTTCTCCTCCTGCGAACTCAAAGATCTCTAGCTCTTTATTGTCTATTAGACCCTGCACCAGGGCCGTGAATTCATTGCATATCTGAATCTCATGGTTCCCCTCCTCGTGGAACTCACAATAGTTTCTCGCTTCTCGAGGGTTGCTCCTCACGTCTTGCATGATTAAACCTCTTTCCACCATTCTTCTTCAGACTTCTCTCAACGGGGTTCTTACTTCTGTGACATTTAACTTAATCTTTTTCCCCGCATTATCGATTATTGCATTCACCCTATTATCAGTATGATTGGGTAAT
Source organism: Gossypium hirsutum (assembly GCF_007990345.1). Classification (NCBI taxonomy): domain Eukaryota; kingdom Viridiplantae; phylum Streptophyta; class Magnoliopsida; order Malvales; family Malvaceae; genus Gossypium; species Gossypium hirsutum. Next base: position 110,568,182 of record NC_053431.1, read on the forward strand.
GAATTTCCTACACCAGGTGCATCATCAAACTTCACAACACCCATTTTGATGAGCCTTTCGACTAGCTTTTTGAAAGAGAAGCAATTCTCTATCAAGTGTCCCGCTATTCCCGCATGGTATTCATATTGAGTACTTACGTCGTACCATTTGGGATATGGGGGTTGCAACAATTTTAAGTAGACAGGGGATACAACGTGCGCATCAAATAGACTTTTGTACAGATCCCTGTACGTTATTAGAATGGGAGTAAACTAAAGCTTCTTCGTGTTTTGCTTTGTATTGGGCTCTTGTCTTGGTGAAGGTTACTGGCCCGTAGCCACCGTTCTTGGTTGATTTATCGTGATTGGTTTTGCATAACCCACGCTCACATTGCTAACCTCATTTTCTCTTTTATTCGGGGCTGACCTCCTGATGCTTTCCCAAGCCTCTATCTTTTCACACTTTATCACATTTTCTATTATTTCACCAGACATCACTATGTCCGCAAAACTCTTAGTTGCACTGCCCAGCATGTGATTAATGAAGGATGCTTTCAAGGTATTAATGAAGAGCATGGTTGTTTCTTTTTCCAGTAGTGGCAGTTGGACTTGTGTAGCAACTTCCCTCCACTTCTGAGCATATTGCCTGAAACTTTCACTCGACTTTTTCTCCATATTCTGTAACGTGATCCTGTTAGGTGCTATGTCCGTCACATGGTCATACTGCTTTATGAAGGCCTGTGCTAAGTCCCTCCATGATTTGATTTGGGTGCGATTCAGCTGATTGTACCATTTGGCCGCATCCCCAGTCAAAGTGTCCTAGAAACAGTGAACTAACAACTAATCATTATTGACATGACCAGTCATCCTTCGACAAAACATCGTGATGTGGGCCTCAGGGCAGTTGGTTCCGTTGTATTTTTCAAACTCTGGCATTTTGAACTTCGGAGGGAGCACTAGATCCGGAACCAAACTTAACTCCTTAGCATCCATTCCACACTGATAATCAACGCTTTCCAGTGCCTTGAATTTCTCCTCCAGCCATTTGTATCAGTCTTCCAGTTGCCTTGAGAGTTCCCCTTTTGCCTTTTCTACCTCAGCCATGTCATCTAGATCAGGGACACTGGGATTCACCGGATTATCTCTAGTGCCTGAGCCTATTGGGAAGTGTGTTAATGCCGAAACACCGGCCTGATGCTGAGGACTGATATTGACAGACACCCTTGGTGGATTTGCATTAGGCTGCGCTGGGGTGTTTTTCGGGGCGAAACCCGATGGATAGCAAGGTCTTCACTATCATCCCCGAGGTTGCCCATAGGGCTCTTTTCTTTTCCCGGCCCTCTAAGCAGTAACTGGGTTAACTGATTCATCATGTTCTTTTGCAATTCTAACATCTGATCTTTCACGTCCTGTTGAATCTTGGCCAGTTGCTCTTGCATCTGTGCTTGCAGCCGATCCTGCATTCCTTTCTGCATTTGTTCCAATTTTTCCAACCTTTGGTCCGTGACTTTAGTTTTTCTCCGTGTGTAGTAGTGATGTTCCAGGGTAACTATAACACGATTTCTAATTAATTAGGGTTCTTTTGTGAATTTTAATGCACATGATATGATGTAATGCAAATGCATGAAATGAAAGCAAGACTAAAGAGGCGTCAATTCTGATCCAATGCCATTCAAAATAATTTTATTAGAAAACAAAATCCTTTACATAAAAGAAATTATGGATACAACTTTGCCCTGATGCTCAAAGTTTTAACTTTCTTAAGAAGTCAAGCCAGCGCTCGACCCCGGTCCAACTCTAACTCGTATTTCACACTTAGCGCATCAGCTTGAACCATTAAAGTCTGTAAATGATCAGCCGATTCTCATATCTGAGCCACGGCTTCGCCCATGACATAATCTCTATCCCTGACTTGGTCCTGCGATAAACGAAGCTATTCTTTCCACTGCTCATTATTTGACTCAAGGAATTCAATTTGGAGTTCACAATTCTATAGTGCAATCTCGAGTTCTTCTACTTTTCCTTTCAAACCCTCGATCTTACTCAGGCTGGCTCTTAATTCAATGTCAGAGTTACGACCACGATGCTGATGCAGTGCCTTTTCTAACTCCGCTACCTGAGCTACTAACATTTGCTTCTCATCTTGGCCCTCAACCAAGCTTTTTTTAAGGCATTTTCGCATCCTCAAGCATCATGGAACCTCTTCTCCCACTGATCAGCTCTAGCCTTTTCTTCTTGAACTTCTTGACGCCACTGCTCCGATGTCTTCCCCAATCTGGCTGTTCTTAACTACATGCGCAATTTCTTGTAATCAGTCTTCAAACGGTTTAACTTTTCTTTGGCCTTCCTCTTTCCCTTTCTTAAATTATTGACCTCGAGTTTCTGGACATCGGCGTCTAACCTCAAATGCAACTTTTCCTCCTCCAATTGCTCTATCTTTTTCCCTAACTCTGAATTCCTCTTTTTAAAGTCCTGTTTTATGATTTCTAGCTCGGAGGGGATTACTTGCAAGTACTATTCCATTGATCAAACGCCCTCTAAACTCGGCCCAGGTATCTTACCATTGATCCTTTTATTCAACCACCCCTTGTTTCGGGGGTCGTCATTGAACCTACAGCTAATCTCTTCATCCTGCGTGTCTGTTTCCAAGCATCAGAAATCTCACGAACCTTCTTCTTATGATTTTCCCCCTTATACGAGAACTCACTCTGGGCTAGCCCATGCGTTACCGGTATAAACTGTCTTGATCTGTATTGCCTCAGCGCGAGCAAATGAGCATACCCAACGGCTCCCCAAATTCCCAGCAAAGGGACCCAATCAAAACTCCCACATCAGTAAAGAATTTTGTCAGGAACCAACCAAGGGGCTCCCTACTCCACATCCTCCTCCTGGAGATTTTGAAGGAGCGAGATCTAATTTTCTTCTAATATGTCATTTCTCCTGGGTGTGGCTGCTATCTCCTTAAACGTGGAGTAATTTTCGAAAAAAACTCGGTAAGAAACTTTATCCACCTTCCAAAAATGACTATGGAACCAAACTAATACTAACTGTGCACACCCTACAAATCTGCCCTCACCGGCTCTCCTGCATGTATTCAAAGATCTAAATGTCTCAGCCAAGATTGCAGGAACATGTGTGACCCCTTTTTCAAGTCGGTCGAAGAGATTCGAGACCGCCTCATTTACATACCCCAATGCCTTAGGGAAAATCATTAAACCATAGATGCTCAAAGCAAAAACATCGACTCTCTTATTCGCGTCAGGATACACTAGAATCAAATCCCTCAAATTTCTCCATAGGATGCATGTACATTCACCTTTTTGCTTGACCCTTGTTGTAATCCACTGTTCACTCATCCCGACAATATTCATCAATTTCTTCCAAATGGTCAGGACACAAGCGGCTCTCGAATAGGCTTTTTCGACTTGGATCTTCAGACAACGAAGCAAAGCTGTATATTCTTCTATAGTGGGTACCAAATCTACCTTCCCAAAGGTAAAACAACTGTAGGCAGCATTCTAATACTGAGCGAGGGTCTGGAATAAATGCTCGTCGACCTTAATGTCAACTAAGTAAGGCAAATCCCCATCATTACCATTGAATAACTGCTTAGACTCTTCATCCCACTGGTCCCATATCTCTTTTAATTCCTGAAGATTATTTTGCGTCACACTGATTCGGGTGTAATCACATAATTCTAATGTATACCCCCTGGCTAGATTGTCCCCTTTCTCTAATTGCATTTTCTCTGACCATATACGGACAACCGCATTATCTTCCACTTTATCAAGAAATTCGTTCTCCAAGACAACTCCCTAAATTAGTAACCGAACATGAATCGACACCTCTTTAAAGTAAAATGACATGCAATCATAGCAAAAATAAAACACAACAGGTCAATATCATATACCAAAAATACAATTCAAAAAAAATGGAAAATAATCAAGCACCTATCTGGGTGATTGCTAGTGTTTGGCATAGTTCTACCTAGGGCGGGCCTTTATGGCTCATTATATGCGGTTCAGTTCTAAAGGAAGGGTACCTGAACCAGCAGATTCTTCGATCCTCACCCATTATAGGCTCATATGGATCGAGTTTAGTTCAGGGGGATACATTTCCCTATAGCTGCACGAAGGTGAAAACCTCACGAAGACATAGGTACGGATGTATCCCGAAAGCAATCCACTATCCTGCACGAAGGTGAAAACCTCACGAAGGAAATAGTTTCTCACTCCCACTTAAAAGGGTAACCGGTCATGCAATATGATGCAGGAATATCCTACGAGGCTCAAACCACCACAAACTTATGACACAACACAAAATGAATGCGAAAAAAAAACCATGATTTTTCAACTCAAATTTTCAATTTTCGACAAAAGGGCAGAAAATAAACAATTTTACAGCTTGACTCTCTTATTGGTCCTTAGTGGAGTCGCTAAGCTGTCGAGACCATTTTTGAAAAACGAGAATCGACCTTTTTTTTTAAACTAAAGTTTGGAGTCGCCACCAATCCTTTTAGTTTAGGTGGGATCGGATCACCGAATAAAACATCTTATTTTATTAAAAACAATTTTGGCCTACGAGATTCAAGAAAGCGGGTTCGGGAGTCGGTTACATATAAGAAAGGATTAGCACCCTTACAACTCCCAAAATTGGTACCTAATTGTTTAATCAATGTCCTAATGTTGAAAATTTGAAAAGATTTTCCAAAAAAATAATCTCTTTCAAAACGTTTGAATAATTCGAATTAGATGCAGAGATTTTCTTGTCTCGAAAGAATAAAATATCATATCCAGCACGTTAGGACACGACATTTCGAACTCTCAATACCAAAGACATCTTATGATTTCAAAAATCCATGCATCGAAACTTTAAAAGGATATTCGGTTATTTGATCAAAAGATAAATCGAAACCCAGCACGTTAGGGCACGACTTCTCGAATTTCCAAACACAAAAGATTGCCTCATTTTTAATTTAAGAAAACATGGATGAAATTTCAAAAGGATATTCAGTTATTTGGTCGAACGAAAAATCGAAACCTAGCACGTTAAGGCATGATTTCTCGAACTTTCAGACACAAAATATTTCCTTATGTTGAGAGGGTTTTTTAACATGCGAGTGGTTTCAAAAGCAGTGGAGTACTGTCATTAGATCATTGAAATCAGGAAATTATTGGTTATTATTTTTCTTACCGTTGAAATGGGGAGATTGTTACCTCTTGAAAATAGTTATATTTAAGGCCTCTAAATAGAATTAATTGGTTGTAATTAAGTGAATACATTTGCATTTTTAGGATATTTTTAAAGCATTGCATAACAAAGCTTGGATTGTGATATAATGGTAATTATTTGTTACTTTGATCACTTGGGGAGGAAAGGTATGATTTTGTGTGAAAACAGGTGTAGAAGAGCGAGAAAATGACATAGGAATCACATAATCTTAAATTAAAACGCTTCTTGGAGGTTGTTCAAACAATTGTGAAGCGTTCCCATTACTACGAGCCATTTTCTCAAGATAATTCGCAATTGGATGTAAAACATTATGTTTGGATAATCCACAAGATAATTCACAAGTTAATGTATGAACATTATAATTGGATGTAAAATATAATTCTCAAGCTATTTATTATTTTTAATCTTTTACTTTTTAAAATACCAATGTAAGAGGTTCCAATGTTGATGAGAATAAAATAGAAGTTGATCAGGATAGAGAATTAAGAGTTGGTCCATCCGAAAGAATGAGATTTAAGAGCCTTTATGAATTGTTTAGCTTTTATCAATTATATGCGAAGTTGAAAGAGTTTAGTATGGTGAGGTGATCATTGAGTTGGAAAAATTCTGACGTCCTTAATTATTTTTGCTTAACTTGTGATAAAGGTGGAAAATCTAATGAGAGGGAGAAGAGCCAGAGCATTTTTTTCCTATGAGGGTGAATGTTGTTTTAGGAGGTGACACTATGTGGCGTGTTAGTAGCATAATCATAATTCATTCAGATGAACTTGTACCAGACATATCAAGCCTAATATTTGGATATAGGCATGTTTTTAATTAGTTAAAAAGAACTCTTGAGGCAAATGATATGGTCAAGCTTTTAATTTGCAAGAATATTAAATTTCTACAAGTTCAATAAGGTGGGCCACATCAAATGGAGTGTTTACCAAAAAATTACAGAACTTATTTCCATAGTAATAGGAGGCTGATCATGCAAGAGGGAGATGTTGAGTATTTGAGGATTTTTTTTCACAATGCAAAATAAATATAGGGATTTCTTCCATCAGTTTAACCTTGATGGTTCTGGAAGGTTAAGAATATTATTTGGATCCATCCTCAAAGTAAAGCTGCTTATGAGGACTTTCATGATGTTAGCTTGGAGACAACATATGTAACACCCTAACCCATCTCCGTCGTTAGATTAGGGTTACGGAACATTACCGAACAATCGGTACAACATTTAACATCATAGCATTAAATAAATTGATCTTATTAAAAACCTATAAAAAATATGCATTTGGTCCCTAAATCGAGCCTTCGATGTTGGAAAATATGGACATCACATATATAATAAGGGTAATTACATGTTATTATTTACTATCATGATAGGTTAGCCTAAATTAAAAGTGATCTAATTTGGTTAAAATTTTATTGGGCTTTAATTATTAAATAAAGTATGGGTCAAATATGTGTAGATATTCTAGTAATTCTAATCAAATTCTAATTAATGATGGGCTAATTAGAATTTGATTAGAACTAATATGCCAAGGTTATTGTCCCCAAATTATACATAAGATATATTTTCTAATATCCCATCATTGGGAAAGAGAGAGCAGATATTCTCTGAATTTCTTGTATGCTAATTTGGAAGATCAAATCCCCAAGATCTGGTAAAACTTCAAGTAATTCATGGATTCAAGTATGCTTCCGCATCTAGTTTTATTCTTGATTTATTCTTAATGATTTGACATGATAGATCCTGGTTTATTAAGTTTTATTTTAGATTTATTTTACAAATCTAACATTCGAGACCCTAAGAATAGCTTATAAGCAATTCGAGACTAATTTGAAACAAAACAGAGTATTTGGGAAAAAAGTTGCAAAAATTGAAAATATGGGTCACACGGCCATGTGGCCAGGCTGTGTGACATAGCGCAGGCCGTGCAACAATTGAATAAAGGGACACACGACTGTGTCTCCACCCGTATAACTCTCTGAGTTGTGACACATGGTCGTGTCGTAGGCCGTGTGATCCATAAATTGACTCTAAAACAAGTCATTTCAAGACCAAAACACACATAACCATCCATCCCATTTGTGCACACATTCAATTGACCTAAGCATCATTCAAACACTTATAAACATACCATTTCAAACATCCTATTTCATCTAACCAATATGCCATTCAAAGGCACCAAGTTCATATCAAAACATCAATGATCAAATCAAAGCAATATTGCCACATTTCAATCATAGAACCTAGTTTATTTAACTACCAAATAACATCACATATAACATTTACATATCATTACAAGCATACCAATAAGGATCTTATATACAAGCACTTAAAAGTGGCCAAAATGGCATAACTTGGTAAGGCATTAAAGTCCATTAAACCAAACATGAACATCAAAAGCAAATACATACTGAATTGACCATTAACACATTCAAGAACTACCATTACACAAAGTCCTATACATGCCATTTATAACCTTGGCCAAAATGCTCAAAACTACCGAAATGGTCGCTGGATAGTGTGATAGATCTCCAATGAGTTTCCAACCGATCGAGCTTCCGGTAATCTATAAAATAAAGGAAAGTAATAACGTAAGCAACTATTGCTTAGTAAGCTCGTATAAACTCAAACATAACTTACCATTTCTTTAGCACAAACTATAGAATAAACATAATATCATTACCAAGACCATAAGCTTAGAAAAAGCCTATACAGGCACCATCAAACTCACAAGTTTGTAGATTCATCTATGATACATATGAATCCAATCATATAGTAAGTAGATTTCATATACACATCGTTTAACTTATCAACCTTTTAATAGGATCATTGTAACACCCCTAACCCGTATTCACCATCAGAATAGGGTTACGAGGTATTACTGATCAATACACAACATATAACTTACATTTATCAATCTCAAGCATTCATCCTCATACATCATTTAACTCAATCACATTGTTCCTTATAAGGGCTTACGAGGCCTTAAACATGCTTTAGAAGTGGTTCGGGACTAAACCGATAGAATACGAAAATTTTAAAAAACTTAGAAATTTTTCATCAATACAGGGGTCACACATCGTGTGAACAGGCCGTGTGCCTCACACGGCTCTAGACATGCCCGTGTCTCAGGTCGTGTGAAAACTAGGCATACATACTGACTTGGGTCACACGGCTGACCACATGCCCGTGTGTCTAGCTCGTGTGCCCTTCGAAATGGCCACACACGTCTGTGTGCTAGGTCATGTACTAGGCTGTGCCAATCCTATAGGGTATTCTGACTTATACAACATGGCCATGTCACACGCCCATGTGTTAGGCCGTGTGCCATTTAGGGGGTATACTGACTTGTGCCATACGGCCAGTCACACGCCTGTGTGTGAAGCCGTGTGGAGCATACTGACTTCAATTCAATTTCAGCACCAGGGGACGCACGACCATGTAGCATGACCGTCTGCCGCACACGGCTGAGACACATGGTTGTGTTTCTACCCATATGGACAAAAATAAGCCATTTGCAAGGCCAATTTGCCACCCTTACTCATGTTTAACTAATCAACCAAAATGATACCATTTATCATACAATAGGCAGCCAAAATCATCATCAAAATGTACAATTCATACCATATCCATTTCAACCAAAATAAATACTCAAGTCAATGCCACTTACCTATTCAAATACTTATATCATCAAGCATTAATTTACAAGAACATAACTTCTCAAGTTATCAACTTCAATCACACCATATAGATCATTTACGAAACTTAAAGTATAACCATTTGAGCAATTATGAAACCATAACCACATTTATTCCAAAACATACCAAAATAAGCCATCAATCATAGCTATATATCCAAAACAAACATATACATTTACAAGCCAACTCTCATGGCTATATTCATAACCAAAGTACCACAACTAGCCTATACATGCCATATACCATATATACACAACTCAAAAGTACAACTTATGTGTTTGATAGTGCGATGATGTTCCCGACGACTCCCCGATTTGAGCTAGCTTTAATTCTTTATAAAACATAGACAAATAACACAAAGTAAGCTTCATAGCTTAGTAAGTTTGTAGGTGAATAACTCAATTCATCAAATAAATATAATCAACCAACTTAAACATAACATCACCATATCCACATTAATTACAAACCTTTCTCATGTCTCAAAGCATGATCAAATATCATCTCATCAAACATTTTCTATTTAATACTCAAATAGGTTTCGTACGTACCTATGTCACCTCGTACTAATCTCTTTCTCAATCACATCATTTGTTTACCCGTTGAACTATTTGGAATAGAAATCGAATACTTAAGGATCTCAATCGATAAGTACGTATATCATGTCCCATAGCCAAATCAAGGTAACTTCTCTCTGAAATACCTATACCATAGACCGTAGCCAAATCAAGGTATCACTCACACCCGAAGTGCCAAAATCATGGCCCAAAGCTAACTCAATAACTTAATGATATGTCACTAGCATCCTAAACAATTCCTAAGTTTCAATCGGGAAGTTTCCCTTGTCGATTTCATCGTCGAACACATCTGTAGAGTCGTTTTCACAATTCAAACATTATCTGTAATCTCATAATCATAGTTTATGCAATATCAAAGCATTTAGCATACATTTATAATGAAATTACCACATACAAACTTACCTCGGGTATGAAAACGGCGAAATGGGTCAATTACTTGATAATCTTGCCCTTCTCTCTATCTAATTCTAGATTCCTCTTTTCTTGATCTTAATCAAGCTTCAAGTGTGCTGAATGGAAAACCCTAAAGATAAAGCTTTTTTTCTCTTCAATATTCGGCTATGATGAAGATGATAGCCTTAAATTTTATGTTTGGTTTATTTTAATTAACATTATTAATCAAATACCAAAAGTAACCTTAATTATAAGCATATATAAACCTATAATGGATGGCTATAATTGACCACTTACACTACCAATGGTCTAATATCATCATAAGGACCTTTGGTTTAATAAATCATAGCAATTAAACACCTTTAACAAATAGAATGCAACTTTTACATTTTACGCGATTAAGTCCTTATTTTTTCAAATTGAGCAATTAAACGATAAAATTAGCTCACGAAATTTTCACACATACACGCTGTCATGCTATAAACACATAAAATAATATTAAAATAATTTTCTAATATTAGATTTGTGGTTCCAAAATCATTGTTTTGATTTAGTTAAAACCTGGCTATTACAATCATGAACCATTTCAATTGTATACTTACCATGCCATTTCCTTTACTTACCCGTTGAACCATATAGAATTACATCGGATACTTGAAAATGCTCACACGTAGTGTGCCTTTCCATATAATCGTAACCTTTCATTTTCAATAGTGCTTATACAAGCTGTGAAATGGGTCTGCTCACACGAGTTGTGGGTCGGAATGTTAGCTACACGATGCTGCTCACACGAGTTGTGGAGAATCTGCAACAAATGTAGAACCTCAGCGATCGATAAGACATTCAATATCAGCACCTGAAACATGAAATCCCTAATGACATGTCATTCGTATCCTAAGAATTCTTAAGGTTCAAAAGAGATTATTTATCCGTCAATTACTCAAAGCATCAATATATATATGCATTTTCAAGTTTGTTTATATTAACACAATATAACAAATAATTGATTTAGCTATCATTAATAAGATAACTATTCATATGAAGTTACCTCGATAACTATGGTTGTAATAGTCGAGTTGAATCTAGTCCAAAGCTTTAGTTTTCCCTAATTTAAGTCCGATTGTGGTTTATAATGATCTAAATAGATAATTTCATTCAATTAAGTAATTCAAGTATTCAATTCAATCCATAATTCATATTTATGTAAAATTAAAAAATTACCCCTAATATTTTAACTTTTCACAATTTAGTCTTTAAGCACATAACTTGAATACTAATCATTTTAACCTAAATCCATGTTAACCAATGCTACAAGGGACCTTGGAACAACCCATAATTACCAACAATTCACAATAAAACCCATGGATTTACACTTTCAACAATTTAATCCCTATTTCAAAATTCATCAAAAATTACTTAACAAAACAAGTTTGTTTAACAACCAAGATTAATAATCCATCAAATAACTTTAAAACATAGTTAAAAGACCATAGCAAGTCCCTCAAACTTTAATGGTTTTGCAAATTAACCCTCGGATTAGCTAGACTAAGCTAAAACGAGCTCAAAAAAAATAAAAATCATTAAAAACAAGACTTGAATACAGACCATGCAATGAATTAAACTTCAGCCAAACTTCAAGCTTCTTATTTCATGGAGATTTCGATTAAAATAAAAAATAAAAGAAAGAATATGATAGTCTTTTGTTATTTGTTTTGTATTTATTTAACTAATGTAACACCTCTAACCCGTATTCATCACCAAAGTAGGGTTACGAGGTGTTACTGATTAATTCACAACATATAGCATACATTTATCAACCATAAAGCATTCATTCTTATAAATCATTCAACACAATCACATTGTCCCTTATAACCTACAAGGCCTTAAACATTCTTTAGAAATAATTCGGGACTAAACCGATATCATACGAAAATTTTGGAAACATAAAAAAATTTCAACCATACAGGGGTCACATGCTCGTGTGAACAGGCCGTGTGCCTCACACAGCTCCAGACATGCCGATGTATCAGGCCGTGTAGTAACAGGGCATACATACTGAGTTGGATCACATAACCGAGGACAAGCCCGTGTGCCAGGCCGTGTGAACACTAGAGGGTATACTGACTTATGCAACACGGCCAAGTCACACACTCGTGTGTTAGGCCATGTGCCAATTAGGGGGTATACTGACTTGTACCACATGGCCAGTCACATGCCCATGTGTGAGACCGTGTGGAGCATATTGACTTCATTTTAAAATCAACACTAGGGGACACACGGCCTTGTAACATGACCGTGTGTCGCACATGGCCGAGACACACGCCCGTATAGAGAAAAATAGGCCATTTGCAAAGCCAATTTTCCACCCCAACTCATACTCACCTAAACAGCCGAAATGGTACCATTCATCATACAATTAGGTAGCCAAAAACACCAACCAAATGTACAATTCATACAATATCCATTTCAACCAATTTCAATACTCAATTCAATGCCATTTACCTAATCAAATACTTATCAACTCAACTTCTAAAATCATACTTTATCAAGGCATTTCTCAAGCATTTATACTTCACAAGTTAATTAACCATATTCATACCACACATGCCAAAGTAAGCTATCACTCATGGCTATATATACATACCCAAAACATATATATTTACGAGCCATTTCTAATAGCCAAACACATATCAACATTAACATCATTTACAAGCCAACTCTCATGGCTATAATTACAACCAAAATACCAAATCTGACCTATACATGCCATATACCCTATATACACAACTCAAAAGTACCAAAGATGTCTGATAGTGCGATGATGTCTCTGACGATCTCCGGATCCGAGCTAGCTTCGCAATACTATAAGACATAGGAACAAATAAACAAAGTAAGCTATAAAGCTTAGTAAGCTCGTATATAAACATAAAATAATTGTCATCATTCATTAGCAATTCGAAATAGATGAAATAAATTATATTAAAGTCTCAATCACTAAGCCAACATGAAAATCTCAACTTTCATTAATTCGATATTCGAATAGTTCTTCGTACATACTTGTACTGATACATATCTATTCTTACCATTTCACTTATCAAACCACTTCGAGTTTATAAATGCTTAGGATACGAGTACGTTAATTTTCCAATGCTATAGTCCAACTATAGTTTTACACATACATTGCCAAGGCCCTGCCATGGTCTTTCATTCACATGCCATAACCCGGTTATGGTCTTGTTATTCGATTGCCATAGCCCAGCTATGGTCTTATTTGGCAACTTACTTTACTCAATTAATACATTTAAATTTAATATCCAACATTTATCTAATAGAATAATTACTATCTCAATTTTATCCATTAAATAGATAGATACACATTTAATTTCAATTATACGAACTTACCTTGAGTACGAAAATGGAGAAATGAGTCAATTACTCGATATTCTTGCCTTTCCCTCGATCTAATTCCGAATTCTTTCTTTCTTAATCTATATGAATTCAAAATTAACTTATTTATTCAACCATTCATTTAATTTTGTAAAAAACATACTGGGTATATTTTCATATTAGCCCCTAAACTTTCACATTTAATCAATTTAGTCCCTAATTCACTCATACATAAAATTCAAAAAATCAATAAACCCAAGCTTGGCCGGATTACAAATAGGTTCCTAGAAGCCCATATTTTTCTTTTATTCCTAGTTTTAACCACTACATTTTATATTTTCTAAATTTAACCCATATTTTACATTTTCATCAAAAATCACTTAACAAAACATGTAAAACCATCATCAAACTTTCATATTTCAACATTAAACATCAAAGAACTCATAGATTCAACAATGGAAACTCTCAAAATCTTTAACATTTTTGAAAATAAAGATATGGGCTAGCTAGAATACGAGCCAATGATCTCAAAAACGTAAAAATCATAAAAAATTGAGCTCAAAACATACCAATTGCTTGAATTATTCCTATCGAATGAAGAACCTTAGTTCTTCTTGTTCTTCCTTTAATTTCAGCTAAAAGATGAAAATGAAGCACAAATTTTGATTTTTTTATTAATTAAAACATTATTTGTCTTTTTACTAATTTGCCATTAAAATTAATTCATATTTACACAAATGCCAAACCAAATATCATCCACTAACTCAAAATTGGGCTATTTAACTCATAAGGACTTAAGCTTTAAGGTTTTATAGCTATTTAACACCTTTAGCTAATAGAATAGCACTTTTGCATTTTACGCGATTTAGTCCTTTTTCTCAAATTGACTATTCAAACGATAAAATTAGCTCACGAAATTTTCACACATATAAAATAACATCCTGTAAATACCGTAAATAATATTAAAATAATTTTTTGACATCGAATTTGTGGTTTCAAAATCATTGTTCCGATTTAGCTAAAACCCGGCTGTTACAATCTTCCCCCTTAGGGATTTTCGTCCCCGAAAATCTTACCAGTGAATAGGTCTGGGTATTATTTTCTCATAGCATCCTTGGGTTTCCTTGTAGCTTTTTCAATTCCGTGTCGATGCCATAATACTTTCACTAATGTGATTTTCTTATTTCTTAACTCTCTGATCTCACGAGCTAACATTCGAATCGGTTCTTCAGCATATGATATATCAGACGGTAAAACACATTATGTAGTTTCGCTAACTCAGACGGTAAAGATAGTCAATATGCCACTAGCCCAACTTGCTCAGTAATCTCATACGGTTCAATGAATCGCGGACTCAATTTCCCTTTCTGACCAAACAGTAATATCTTTTTCCACGGTGACACTTTCAAAAACACTTTATCCCTGATTTGAAACTCAATATCTTTTCGTTTCAAGTTTTCATACGATTTCTGTCGATCCGAAGCTACTTTCAAACTATTGCAAATTACTTTCACTTTTTCTTTAATCTCTCTGATCAGATTAATCCCGTGAATCTTGTTCTCGCTAAACTCAGTCCAGTACAACGATGTTCTACATTTAAGACCGTATAAAGCTTCATACGGTTCTATCTTTACACTCGATTGGAAGTTATTATTGTAAGCAAATTCAATCAGCGGTAGATATTTCTCCTAGCTACCTTCAAACACAAGAATGCAACAACGCAACATATCCTCAAGTATCTGAATAACTCGTTCGGATTAATCATCTATTTACGGGTGAAACACGGTGCTGAAATATAGCTTTGTACCTAAAGCTTATTGTAATTTCTTCCAAAATCGCGAAGTGAATCTTGGATCTCTATCCGAAACAATAGATAGTGGTACTCCATGCAATCGAACAATCTCTGAGATATACAACTCAACCAATTTATCAAGTGAGAAATCTATACGTACCAGAAGGAAATGAGCTGATTTCTTCCATCTGTCAACAACAACCCAAATCGCATCTTTCTTTCTCGGAGATAAGGGTAAACCCGATACGAAATCCATTGTTACTTTATCCCACTTCTAGTTAGGAATCATAATAGGCTGTAATAAACCTGACGACACTTGATGCTCAGCTTTGACTTGCTGACAAATCAAACATTTTGAAACAAATTCTGAGATATCTAGTTTCATGCCGTGCCACCAATAAAGTTGTTTCAAATCGTTATACATTTTTGTGCTTCCCGGATGTACTGATAAACAACTACTGTGTGCTTCGTTTAAAATCTTTCGAATGAGCTCAAAATTTCTTGGTACACATATTCTGTCACGAAACATCAAACAATCATCAGACCCTATTTGAAACTCTGAATCAGAAATTGACTCACACTGAGCTCGTTTTGCTTGCAATTCATTATCAAATTTTTGAGCCTCACAAATCTGTTGTAAAAATAACGATCTCGCTTTCAACTCGACCATTATCGAACCATCATCAGACAAAGCTAATTGTGTGTTTAAAGCACGTAAAGCAAATAAGGATTTTCGGCTCAAAGCATCAGCAATTACGTTCGCTTTCCTCAAATGATAGTCAATCACTAATTCATAATCTTTTAACAATTCTAACCATCTCCGCTGTCTCAAATTCAAATCTTTTTGAGTCATCAAATATTTCAAGCTTTTGTGGTCAGTATAAATATGACATTTCTCACCAAACAAGTAATGGCGCCAAATTTTCAATGCGAACACTATCGTAACTAACTCTAGATCGTGCGTCGGATAGTTATTTTCTTATGGCTTCAATTGTCTCGAGGCATAAGCTACACTATCGTAACTGTTCAATGCTCTGCTGACACTTTTCTTACCATTCAAATTTAACATCTTTTTGAAGTAATCGTGTCATCGGAGCCGCAATCATTGATAAGCCCTTCACAAATCGTCTATAATAGCCAGCTAGTCCTAGAAAACTACGGACTTCAGATACATTTCTCGGAGGCTTCCAATCTATAATAGTAGAAATTTTACTCGGGTCAACTCGGATACCCGTGGTAGAAATTACATGACCTAGAAAACCAACCTCTCTTAGCCAAAACTCACATTTGCTGAACTTTGCAAACAACTGTTTATCTCTCAAAGTTTGCAACACGAGTCTCAAATGTTCGGCATGCTCAGATTCATCATGAGATTAAATCAAAATTATATCAATAAATACAACTACGAATCAGTCCAAGTACGGCCTGAAAATCCGGTTCATCAAGTCTATAAAAATAGTAGGGGCATTTGTTAGTCCGAAAGGCATAACAAGAAATTTGTAGTGTCCGTACCTTGTCCTAAATGCAGTCTTTGGCATATCTGAGTCTTTAATGCAACTGGTAATAACCCGATCTCAAGTCAATTTTCGAAAACACTATTGCCCCTTTTACCTAATCAAACAAATCATCTATTCGTGGCAAAGGGTACTTATTCTTGATCGTCACTTTGTTGAGCTGTTGATAGTCTATACACATCCTCATCGTGTCATCTTTCTTTTTCACAAATAACACCGGTGCACCCTAGGGAGAGAAACTCAATCTAGCAAAACCTCTACTTGTCAACTCTTGCAACTGGGCTTTCAATTTTTTTAACTCTGTCGGAGCCATTCTATACAAAGCTATCGATATCAGCGTTGTTCCCGGTACTAATTCAATACCAAACTCAACCTATCTAGTAGGTGGTAAACCCGGTAACTCTTCTGGAAATACATCTAGATACTCACACACAACTGGTACTAATTCAATCTTATATCAGGTACATAAGCAAGATAAGTTTCACATCCCTTTCTCACAAACTTCTGAGCTAACATAGACGAGATCACAACTGGAAAACTACTCAGATCATCAAATTCAATTCTAATAGTCTCATTATTCTGACATTTTAGTTCAATTGTGTTTCATCTACAATTCACTATAGCCTCATGCATCGTTAGCCAATCTATACCCAAAATCACATCAAATTCATCGAATGGAAACAACATCAGATTAGCTGGAAACAGAAATCCCGATTCATTAACGGACAATTCTTGTAGACTTTTTCAACCAAAAACATATTTGCCTAAGGGGTTCGATACTCTAATCACAAATTCAGTAGACTCTACAGGCAAAATCTTGCTAGATACTAAATTCATACATATATAAGAATGAGTTAATCCGGAATCTATTAATGCAGTTACATTAGTTTCATAAAGAGATAATATACCGGTAATAACATTTGGAGATGAAGCTTCTTCATGAGCGCGAATAGCATATGTTCTGGCAGGTGCTCTTACCTCGGATCTCACAGTACTACCTCATGTCACACCCCTACCACCACTCACATTCCCAACATTACGGAATGGTTTTCCTCTCACAGTCGGGTTGGTTGATCTTACATTCTGAGACTTATTTCATCTAGCTCAGGACAATCCCGAATGAAATGTTCAAACGAGCCATATCTAAAACAGGCTTTGTCATTCAATCTACAATCTCCAAAATGTCATTTTCCACATCATCCACATTCATGTTTATTTGATCTAACATTACCCACACCTGCTACTGACATAGCTGAAGTTTTTGAACTCGTAATTTACTTCCCACAATCTTTACTAGAGTATTCTACTGGTGTATTTGATCGACTAAACAAATCTCGGGATTTCTTTGATGAAGAGTGATACAGTTTACTCATTGATCTTTTTCTCGAGTCTCTAGCTTCTGAATCTGCTTTTCTCTTTTCTTTGCTAAAATCTTTGGCTTTACAAGCCCTTTCAACCAGAACGACAAATTCTTTCAACTCTAGAATTCCGACTAGTAGTTTTATGTCTTCATTCAACCCTTCAACGAATCGCTTGCACATTATTTCTTCAGTAGACACTTAGTCTCGAGCATACTTGCTTAACCGTACGAATTTTCTTTCATACTCAGTAACAGTCTTGCGGCCCTGTTTTAACTCTAAAAACTCTTTATGCTTTTGATCAAGGAATCGCTGACTTATATATTTCTTTCAGAACTCCGTCTGAAAGAATTCCCATATCAATCGTTCTCTTGGTACTACAGACACCAAGGTATTCCACCATTGATATGCAGTGCCTCTCAGCAAACAGACAACACATTTAATACATTCATCAGAAGTGTACAAGACAATTCATCAAATATTCGAATCGTATTTTCAAGCCAAAACTCAGCTTTCTCAGCATCATCATCAGTAGTAGCTCGAAACTCTTAGCCCCGTGTTTACGAATCTTATCTACTAGCGGCTTGTTCAACCGTGTCGAATCTATAACTTGAGGAACAACAGGAATTTGTTGAGCAGCCAGATTAGTACGAATGTTTTCAATGAACCATTCGTTCATCATTTGGAAAAAGGCTTCTTTAGCCTCACCTCTGTGACTACTCGACACGGGTCTAGATTTAGTAGGAGTTGTCCCTTGAGCGGGAGCTAGCGCATTCCTCTCTACATCATCCACTATAGCTCATACGGGATCCAGTACTATACAAAAACACAATTTAAGCTATTAGGAATCATCACACTATCACAGAGTATATATGGCATGCATAGCTAGACTCTCACACACGCTGCGTCAGTCCTAGAATCGACTAAACCATAACTCTGATACCAATAAAATGTAACACACCTAACCCGTATCCATTTACTGGAGTAGGGTTACGAGGTACTACCGATCAATTCACAACATATAGCATACATTTATCAACCATAAAGCATTCATTCTTATAAATCATTCAACACAATCACGTTGTCCCTTATAAGGGCCTACGAGGCCTTAAATATTTTTGAGAAATGGTTTGAGATTAAGCCGATATCATACGAAAATTTTGGAAACATAGAAAAATTTCAACCATATAGGGGACACCGCCCGTGTAAACAAGCCGTATGCTTCATACGGCTTCAGACACGCCCGTGTATCAGGCTGTGTGGGAATAAGGCATACATACTGACTTGTATCACACGGCCGAGGACACGCCTGTGTGCCAAGCCATGTGAAAACTGGAGGGTATACTGACTTATGCAACACGGCCAAGTCACACGCCCGTGTTCTAGGCCGTGTGCCAATTAGGGGGAATACTGACTTGTACCACACGGCCAGTCACACGCCTGTGTGTGAGACCGTATGGAGCATATTGACTTCATTTTCAAATTAAAACCAGGGGACACACTGCCATGTAACATGACCGTGTGTCGCACACGACCGAGAGACATGCCCGTGTGGAGAAAAATAGGCCATTTGCAAGGCCAATTTGCCACCCCAACTCATACTCACCTAAATAGCCAAAATGGTACCATTTCATTGTACAATTAGGTAGCCAAAAACATCAACCAAATGTACAATTCATACAATATCCATTTCAACCAATTTCAATACTCAATTCAATGCCATTTACCTAATCAAATACTTATCAGCTCAACTTCTAAAATCATACTTTATCAAAGCATTTCTCAAGCATTTATACTTCACAAGTTAATTAACCATATTCATACCAAACATGCCAAAGTAAGCTATCACTCATGATTATATATACAAACCCAAAATATATATATTTACAAGCCATTTCTAATAGCCAAACACACATCAACATTAACATCATTTACAAGCCAACTCTCATGGCTATAATCACAACCAAAATACCACATCTAACCTATACATGCCATATGCCCTATATACACAACTCAAAAGTACCAAAGATGTCTGATAGTGCGATGATGTCTTTGACGATCTCTGGATCCGAGCTAGCTTCGTAATACTATAAAACATAGGAACAAATAAACAAAGTAAGCTATAAAGCTTAGTAAGCTTGTATATAAACATAAAAAAATTCTCATCATTCATTAGCAATTCCAAATAGATGACATAAATTACATTAAAGTCTCAATCACTAAGTCAACATGAAATTCTCAACTTCCATTAATTCGATATTCGAATAGTTTTCCGTACATACCTGTACTAATACATATCTATTCTCACCATTTCACTTATCAAACCACTTCTAGTTTATAAATGCTTTCGATACGAGTACGTCAATTTTCTGATGCCATAGTCCAACTATAGTCTTGCACAGACATTGCCAAGGCCCTACCATGGTCTTTCATTCACATTGCATAACCAGGTTATGGTCTTATTATTCGATTGCCATAGCCCAACTATGGTCTTATTTGGCAACTTGCCTTACTCAATTCGTACATTTAAATTTAATATCCAACATTTATGTAATAGAATAATTACTATCTCAATTTAATCCATCAAATAGATAGATACACATTTAAGTTTAATTATATGAACTTACCTCGAGTATGAAAACGGAGAAATGAGTCAGTTACTCGATGATCTTGCCTTTCCCCCGATCTAATTCTGAATTCTTTCTTTCTTGATCTATATGAATTCAATATTAACTTATTTATTCAACCATTCATTCAATTTTGTCCAAAGCATACAATTGGGTCTATTTTCACATTAGCCCCTAAACTTTCACATTTAATCAATTTAGTCCATAACTTACAAATACAGAAAATTCACACAATTTCAATAAACCCTAGCTTGCCTGAATTACAAATTGGTCCCTAGCAGCCTATATTTTTCATGTATTCCTACTTTTAACCACTACATTTCATATTTTCTAAATCTAACCCCTATTTTACATTTTCATCAAAAATCACTTAACAAAACATGTAAAACCATCATCAAACTTTCATATTTCAACATTAAACATCAAAGAACTCATAGATTCAATAATGACAACTCTCAAAATCTTTAACATTTTTTAAAATAAAGATATGGGCTAGCTAGAATACGAAGCAATGATCTCAAAAATGTAAAAACCATAAAAAATCGAGCTCAAAGCATACCTAATTGCTTGAATTATTCCTATCTGAATGAAGAACCTTAGTTCTTCTTTTTCTTCCTTTAATTTTAGCTAAAAGATGAAAATGAAGGACAAATTTTGATTTTTTTATTAATTAAAACATTATTTGTCTTTTTACTAATTTGCCATTAAAATTAATTCGTATTTTCACAAATGCCAAACCAAATATCATCCACTAACTCACAATTGGACTATTTACCTCATAAGGACTTAAGCTTTAAGGTTTTATAGCTATTTAACACCTTTAGCTAATAGAACAACACTTTTGCATTTTACGCAATTTAGTTTTTTTTCTCAAATTGATTAATCAAATGACAAAATTAGCTCACAAAATTTTCACTCATTTTAAATAACATGCTGTAAATACCGTAAATAATATTAAAATAATTTTATGACATCAGATTTTTGGTTCCAAAACCACTGTTCTTATTTAGCTAAAACTAGGTTGTTACAACTAATTACTAATTTACCCTTAAATTTCACTATAACCTTGTCCATTAACAACATGTATGGCATATTCACCAAATAATTCCATTGATTTAAAATTATAAGGCCATTTAGTCCATTTCACTATTAGAAACCCCCTTTTGCATCTTTTACGATTTGATCCTTTTTACTTAATTAACCATTTAAACTTTAAAATTACTTAATGAAACTTTCATATGACCCTAATATAATCTCGAAGACATTAAATAAATATTAAAATAATAACTCACTCGTCAAAATTGTGGTCTCAAAACCGCTATTTCTGACACTACTGAAATTAGGCTGTTATAACATATCTTGTGAATAGGATACCTTTTTGCTTCTTTTGTTGGAATTAATCACCATGATCAATCTATCCTGTTTGGTTTTGCTTTCTTTCACATGAAGATGTGGGGAATTTTAGGTGGTTGTTTAGTACTTGGTCATTTGTTATAAGAGACATAAATTCTACTTGCATTTTGACAAACCTATGTGAAAGCATTAGAGTAGTGATTAATGAATTGATGCAAAACATAATAAAAAGAATATGCATTAGTTGAAAACGAATTCACATATGACACATGACACATCCATAGTAAGCTGCCTAACAAGCTTAAGTATTAGGTTGAATATGCATTAGTTGAAAACGAATTCAAGGTCATTGTTCAGGAAAGTCTTACTATTCCAGAATTCAAAAGCAAGTGGAGTGAGTTTTAGAATAAATATGGCTTGGATGAAAATGATTGGTTAATCAAGTCATACAAAAAAAAAAGGCAAAGATGGGTTCCTATTTATTTGAGCCATCTGTTTTAGGCTGGAATGAAATCAGCACAAAGAAACTACAGGATGTGTGCTTACTTCAATGGTTTCGTGAATAGCTGGAGTGCTTCAAGAACTTTGTGAAGCAGTACGAGTTGGCTCTAATTAAAATAAAATGAGAAAGATTTCTTAACAGAGGTTTGATGAAAGAATAGTAAGACCAAATGTGAGTCTAAACTCCTATGGGCGGAGCAGCTGTAAAGAGGTCTTATGTACAGTATATTCAAGTGGGTTTGGAAAGAATTGTTAAAGTGAGTTGATTATTCCCATTGATGACAGAGGCAATCTAAACAACAATGGCAATCTATTCTTCATTAGAGGTACATGGTTTTATTTCCAAACTATTATCTTTTGACACTTATGAAAAACTCAAGCTATCATATATGCTTAACAACATGACTTTTTTTTTGTCAAAACTGAAGTCTTTGCAAAAGTAACCTTTAATCTACTAATGTTTGATGATTGATTACTTTATCATTAAATCATTCTTCTCCATCATTATTATAAATATAGGTCTTTTATTTTTAATATTTTTTAATTTTTCCACAACATCATATACGTAACAAAATAATTCCAATACATAACAATTTATAATATCAAATGATCTGTCGTAATTTAGTGTAATAGATTAAACTAATTTTCACACTTTAGGAGATTGAAAGAAATCATTTTTTGTTAGGTTTTAATCATGTTTTTATAAGTTTCCTTAAAGTTAATAAAATATGCAAATTGATTCTTTTTTTGACTTTAGGGGCTTAATGAAGCCTAAGGGTGAGCTAATGAACTTTGTAAGTATGCAGAAAATTAGTAGAAGGCGTAATAACCAATACTGGTCACTATGTCGCAACACGGAATGACCAATGTCACAACATAGGGAGAAAATCAAAGAAATCATGAGACTATCTTCGATGTCGTGACACAGTTTAAGAGTGTCGCGACATACCCTTGAAGATATCCCAATAGTATACTGACCCCTATGTCGCAACATAGGTCCTGGTGTGTCGCGACATCGACTCTAGACAAGAATTAAACATGAGCTAAGGGGCACTTTAGTCCACACAATCAAACTTAAAGCTTGAGAACATCAGCTAACCTAGGATTAAGGATGACGACCACCTAAAATCTATAAATAGGCTTCTTTATCACATTTTATGGAAACCAATTACTTAGTTTAGAATTCTGCTTTTAATTTCAGAGTAGCTTTTTTTTCTTCTTAGGTTTTATATTTATTTTCAAGTTATTCTTTGTTTATCTCAAAAGATCCGATTTATGGAATACAATCAAACTTGTGGATTTGCTTCATTTTTAAATACAAACCAGACATTTTCTTAAACTCTATACTTTTGATTCGTCTATTATTTTTATTCTTTATACCAATTCCATATTATTCATGAAAACTATGAAGAACTAATCCCTCTATGGGGGATTAGCGAGTGGAGGTATGATCTATTAACTGTTTTGTAGGGTTACTCAACGGATTAACTATTTGGGAAAGGAGGAACTTAAAACCTAGGCCTGACAACCTTAGGAAGTTATCAATGAAAAAATTAACCCAAAATTAGTATGACCTATCCGTGAACACCTTTACCCCAAGCGAGTATGAACTGTGAGGTCGGAAAATAAGTAGTCCTTGCTGACTCATTATTTGAGTGGAAGATCAGAAGATCCTGTTGGGATAATGACTAGTTAATTGAAAAGGAACTCGAAGCGATAGTTTATAGGAATTACCGAAGCGAGTTAATCACCAATAATCAAATTTGATTTATTCTATTTGTCAATCTCTTGAGTTTTATTTCTTTATTTATTATATTTGCTCAAAAGCTCATTTTATTATGTTTTCACACTATAATTGATTTAGAGTACTTATTAGATCTTTCAGTGTTTAGGTAAAAATCGATCTAACACTAGCCTCCCTTAGGTACTATCTTTGGAGTACTCATCTACTCTGTTGTGACTATATTACAAATGGACCCGTATACTTGCAGGTATCGCCTCATTCATATGTATTTTACTGCAGTATTCACACTTTGGACGTTAGTACGTTTGGAGGCGGTCATCAAACTAGGGAAATTAAATAAAAACTTTTTTTTTCGCATTCTTTCTACCATTAATACAACTTGCAATAAATGCATAAATCATACTAGCATAGGGAAAAGATTATATGAAATAGTGGTGCCATGTCATCTTTTCCCTACTAGCATAAACCATTCCTTCATTAGAAGATTTCACATTGTTTATTGGGTTCTCAATGCATACTTCATGTTCTGATTATAGTATGAAGAAACTACATATCTTAACCTCCCCTCCTCATTCGAACTAGAGCTTAGAAACATATTGAAGGCTTCCAAAACATCCATCTCAGTTTCAAATGACTTGTAAAGGCCTTTTTTTTACTCCAGTAACGTTAAGAGCACATTCATGCCATGAATTATAAATATCTGGTTTCTTCTTATGAAAAACCACATAAAACTTCATCTTGTTATGTTCATTCATTCTTTGATATCTCCTAAGCCTTAATGAACTTCAACTTAACTAACAGAACTTTAAGGAAATAAGTTTTGGCAACAAAAAAGAAAAAGGCTTTCTACAATGAAGCTTTAAAAGATTTTCCTAAGTAAAACAAACATATAGAGATTGGAAATGTGAAAAGAAGCTTTTAAATTTTTTTACCAAGCAAAACAAACAAATGAAGATGGGGGACCTACAATTGATTTTTTTCTTTCAAGGAAAATAGAGGAAGATGAGGGACTATTTCTTTTTCCTTTAATAAAAAGTTGTTGGCTTTAGGGACTTTTGTGTATAAAAGTGATTTTTTTATTATTACACCTCAAACCAACTCTTTTTTTTAAAATTCAAACTAGATTAATTATAATCTAAGCACAAATATATCTAATTAGTACTTTAGATAAATTATATTACGATTAAATAAAGAGAAAGGTTTTTAGGATTAATAATAATAATAGAAAGGAAAGAAATAAAGAAATAATGAGAAATCAAAGAGTAAATTTGTCAAATTTGAGCATGGGCGATTAGCTTGCTTCGGTAATCATAATCAACAATTGCTTCAGGTTTTCTTGTTCAATCAACTAGTCGATACCCCAGCAGGATCTTTTGATCTTCCATTAGAATAACGAGTTGGCAAGAACTACTTATCTCTTGACTTCATAGTCCAAACCAGTTCAGGACTAAAGAGTTCATGGATATTATAAACAATAGTTGATATATTAAGAGAACCCTACAAAATAGTTAATTAATCATACCTCCACTCGCTAATCCCCAACAGAAGGATTATATCCTCATAGATCTTATAAGCAAAATAAACTTGATAGAAATGGTAGACATGAATAATAATTTAAGAGCATAAAGTTTAGAAGAAGCCTGATTTGTATTAAAATATAATGCCCAATCCTCACAGAGTTTGATCACGTTCCCAAATTTGATTTTTTCCGTAAAGTAAAGAAAAAAATTGAAATAAATCTAAAGCCTAGGAAAAGAGAAAAACTAAAAACTAAAACTACGAAAAAAATTATACAATATGAAAGCTGTCCATAACATGTGTGAAATGAGCCTATTTATAGACTTTAGAGTGACTGTCGTCCTTAGCCCTAGGTCAGTTGCCATCCTCGTGCTTAATGTTTTATTGTGTGGACCAAAATACCTCTTGCTCATAATGATTTCCCATATAGAGGTGATGTCGCGACAAACCAGGTCTTGTGTCGCGACATCGAGGGTAGTATGCTTCATTTTTATAGTATCTTCAGAGGTGTCTCGCGACATACTCAGGTTGTGTCACAACACCGATGACAGCCTTGAAATTATTCAATCTTGCTCCCTATGTTGCAACATCCAGCTCTCTATGTTGCAACATAGAGATTGGTATTGAGTTAGCATGCCTTTTAATGGTCTCATGCACACTCACAAAGTATATCAGCTCACCTTTAGGCCTCATTCGGCTTTTAAGGTCAATAAAAGACTCAAATTACACACTTTATTAAATTTAACTAAAATTGTGAAGACACAATTAAAACTTAACCAAAATGCTTGTGTTCAAGCTCCTAAAGTACGAAAACTAGTTTAATCTGCTACATCGAATTATGACAGATCACCTTCAAACTCAAGAATGTAACACCGTAACATGTCCTCCAGAATTTGTATTACTCGTTCTGACTGTCCATCTTTCTACAAATGAAATGTTGTACTAAAGTTGAGTTTAGTACCCAAAGCCTCATGAGGTTTACCCCAAATCTAGAGATGAACATCCAGTTTCGATCAGAAATAATAGATATCAAAACTCCGTGCAATCTAACGATATCAGATACATACAACTCGGCTAACCTTTCGATCGAATAATCGATTCTGACTGAAATAAAATGAGTCGCTATCAACAATAACCATATCAAGTCTTTCTTCCTCGGTGTCAAAGGTAATCCTGATATGAAATCCATCGTAACTCGCTCCCATTTCCGCTTGAAAATCATAATAGGCTGGAATAGCCCAGACAGAACTTGATTTAGCCACAACTTATGAAATTTTACATTCCATACTCGGCCACTAATACATTTGTTTCAAATCATCAAGCATTTTAGTACTACACAAATGAATAGAGTACATACTACTGTGAGCCTCAGATAAAATGTCACATTTTTAACTTCAGATTATTCGGAACACACAATCAATTATGAAAGTATAACATACCATCAGTATCAACTTTGAAATCTGTAGATTAATCATTCTGAATCTGCTCTTGTTTAGCTAAAATTTCGAGTCATCATTTTGCAACTCCTGAATTTTCTGAAGAAACAACAGTCTAGCTTTCAATTCCGCTAAAACAGAATCATCAACATTCAAGGTCAATTAAGCATTTTACACTCTCAAGGAAAACATTGACTTTTGACTTAATGCATCTGTAACCACATTAGCCTTCCCCAGATGATAACTAATAACAAGATCATGATATTTCAATAATTCGAGCCACTGTCGCTGCCTCAGGTTCAATTCTTTTTTAGTTATTAAATATTTTAAGCTTTTTTTATCAGTAAATATGTGACAATTCAAATAAAGCGATATAGTTATCAAAATAACAAAAAATTGAAATAGTAAATCTAAAATACTTTTTAATATAAATTAATCTGAGTCGAGCCATCCGTATGCTGAGTCCACATCCTAACTTGGTAGGCTAGCTGTAAATATGGAAATAATGTGAGAGTTAGCTTAAAAAGCTTAGTGTGAGTTCAATCATAAGGAAATCAGTGTAAGCGGTAGACAAATCATACAGAATGACGACTTATAGAACAAATTGCAATTGAATAGAAATCCATAATATTGGTATTTTAGATCAACTCATCAATATAATATCTTAGTTTTTACAGCCATGTAAATGCTTATGATGCAATGCAGTTCTAATTTATCAAGAAAGATCCTACCCAACTTCGCTACACACCACGATAGGAGTTCCCAGAACTCCTCTACCTTTACATCACATTGTGGATGAACCACTGATCATTGCAGATGTATTGTTAATGATAAAAATATTGGTGGGTGAACCATCCATTTGTGCAGATAAAAGCTGCTAATAGGGTATGGATAAACCACTAATTGATGTAGATAAAAGCTTTTAATAAGTTTTTGTTGAACCATCGGTCATGCAGATAAACTACCGACTAAAATACATTGTGGATAAACCATTGGTCATGCATATAAACTGCCGATGATAAACCATAAATTATATATATTTTTACACCATGTTTAATGCATTTTATGGATAATTTCTCATTAGAATTAGTGAATTCGATGCTCCTAATGCTTTAATTTCATGTTTTATACTTAGGAGAGCATAGGAGAGAGAAAGGAATGAGAAACGGGCTAAAAACGGAGAAAATAGGCCAAAGTATGAAATCAACACGGCTTGGACCTCCTCACACGGGTAGACCACACGGCCATGTCAATTGGCAGGCTCGAACATAGCCTAAAGTGATCAAACACGGGCGTGTCCCTACAGAGTCCAAGTTGAGTCCAATTCGAAAAAGGCCAATTTTGAGGGTTTTTAGGCATTCCAAAGCCTATAAATACACCCTAGAGGAGGAGAAAAAGGGAGACAGTGAAGGGGGGTAAGGAATTACCTCAAGGAAGCCGATTGATCCATCTCAGAAGTCGGATTCATCATCAAGATTGAAGATCTCTCCTCAATTTCCCTTCAAGAGTTTTAGGTTTTCTTTATGTTTTGTATTCTTTATTCTTCTGAGATGTTTTATTTAGTTATGAACTAAATCCCCTAAATACCTAAGGGGAATGAAACCTAAGACGAATCTTGTTATTATTTTCTGAATCATATGATAAATATTTAACTTGTTCTTAATTATGTGTTCTTAATTCTTATTTTGATATCCCAGGATACTGATTCAAGACATGCTCTTATTATGAGGAGGAATAGACCCTGTCTAAGAGTACTTTTGTCATAATTAAGCGGAGTTGATTACGCGCCTAGAAATAAGGTAACAAGATTTTGCCGGATTAGGGTGAAACCTAATAAGGGGATCCATAGATCGAGTTAATGCAACCCTAGAGTATTAATTAGAGAAAAGTCTCGGTTATTCAATTTAGGGATTAGACGTTATTAGTCTTGAATAGGGATAATAACATAAATTAGGGATCTCTACGGAACAAGTTGAATGAATAAATCGTCCGGTTCAGAGCCAGAATAACAAGTAAAGTCTAGGTGGATTTTTCCTTAAGTGTTTTCTCAAGTCAATCGATATTTCCAAAAGCAATTCCCCAATTCTTTTCTCTGGGCGTGCTTAGTTTAGATAATTAGTTAATTATAACAAATAAAACCCCTTTTATTCTTAAGCTAGATAATAAAAAGACAGTCATTACTAGCACTTTTAGTTCCATTGGGTTCGACAATCCGGTCTTGCTAAAACTATACTACTATTCGATAGGTACACTTGCCTACATCGCGATAATAGTTACTCTAGGTTTGATCTTCATTATAAATATTTATTACTTGTTAAAAATCACGCGATCAAGTTTTTGGCGCCGTTGCCGGGGAACTAAAATATTAAGAACGCTCAATTTTTATCACCTTAGCCATTTATTTTTCTTGCAATTTAATTTTATTTCATTATTATTATTATTTATTAATTTACTTTTTTCTTTCTCTTGCCAGGTTTTTATAATTTATGACTAGAAGAAACCCGTCGGGACCATTACTTTTTGACGAAGAAATCAATCGTACAGTTCGCAGAAATCAAAGAGAAATAAGGCGCAGCTTAAGGTACATGGAGAACAAGCAAGAAGACAATACTCAACCCCCAATCAAAGAGATGGCTGAAAACCAAGGCAATTAGCTACCTCCTGCAATTGTGGTTAATCAAAATCCTGCTCCACGTACTATGTATGATTATGCTAAACCTTCTCTAACAGGAACTGAATCTAGCATAGTTAGACCAACTGTAGCTGCAAATACTTTTGAACTGAAACCTAACACAATTCAAATGGTAGAGCAGTTTGTTCAGTTTGATGGTTTGTAGGATGAAGATCCTAACGCTCACTTAGCAAACTCTCTGGAATTTTGCGATACATTTAAAATCAATGGCATTTCTGATGATGTCATTCGTCTTCAGTTATTTCCTTTTTCACTGAGAAACAAAGCTAAACAGTCATTGAACTCGTTACCATGAGGGTCTATCACTACTTGGGAACAAATGACCGAAAATTTTTTACTAAAATACCTTTCGCCAGCTAAAACGGAAAAATAATGCAATGATATCTCTTCTTTTGTGCAAATGGATTTAGAAACACTTTACGATGCATGAGAGAGATACAAGGACATACTGAGAAGGTGCCCTCACCATGGGTTACCGCTTTGGCTTCAAATACAAACATTCCACAATGGTCTGAATCCCTCGACTCGGCAAATGGTTGACGCGGCTGTTGGCGGAACCATCAACAATAAAACACCGGAAGATGCCTATGAGTTTATAGAGGAGATGTCACTGAATAACTATCAGTGGCAAGTTATAAGGATAAAGCCAACGAAAACAGTCGGTGTTTATAACGTCGACTCAGTTACTATACTGTCAAATCAGGTAGAACTTCCCAATAAAAAGATTAATGGTTTACTTGGTTCTACGCAGGTACATCCAGTAATGAGGTGTGACGCGAGTGGAAGAGGTGTGCATACAGAATATCAATCCTTCAATCCTACAACCGAAGAGGAACAAGTCAACTATATGGGTAACAATAACTTTAGATCTCAAAATAACCCATACAAGCAAAGCTAAACAATGGTTGAACTAGTTACCACGAGGGTCTATCACTACTTGGGAACAAATGACCAAAATTTTTTTACTAAAATACTTTCCGCCAGCTAAAACGGCTAAATTACGCAATGATATCTCTTCTTTTGTGCAAATGGATTTAGAAATACTTTACGATGCATAGGAGAGATACAAGGACTTACTGAGAAGGTGCCCTCACCATGGGTTACCGCTTTGGCTTCAAATACAAACATTCCACAATGGTTTGAATCCCTCGACTCGGCAAATGGTTGACATGGCTGCTAGCGGAACCATCAACAATAAAACATTGAAAGATGCCTATGAGTTTATAGAGGAGATGTCACTGAATAACTATCAGTGGCAAGTTATGAGGACAAAGCCAACAAAAATAGTCGATGTTTATAACGTCGACTTAGTTACTATGTTGTCAAATCAGGTAGAACTTTCCAATAAAAAGATTGATGGTTTACTTGGTTCTACGCAGGTACATCCAATAATGAGGTGTGACGTGAGTGGAGGAGGTGTGCATACAGAATATCAATCCTTCAATCCCACAACCGAAGAGGAACAAGTCAACTATATGGGTAACAATAACTTTAGATCTCAAAATAACCCATACAGTAATACTTATAATGCAGGTTGGAGGAACCACCCAAATTTCTCCTAGGGTGGTCAAGAGAATCAAAAGCCACAAAATCCTCAGGTTTTTCAACAGCCACCTTATCAACAAGAGAAGAAACCAAACCTTGAGGAGATGCTCTCAAAATTCATATCAATGTCAGAAACCCATTTCCAAAATACCGAGACAGCACTTAAAAATCAACAAGCATCGATCCAAAGACTCGAGACTCAAATAGGCCAGCATTCCAAACTAATCTCCGAACGACCACAAGGTATCTTGCCAAGTAATACTGAACCCAACCCAAGGGAACAGCTCAACGCAATTAATATCCAAAATGACGAAGGAGTCATTGAGCCTGAATCAGAACCGAGGCAAGAAACAGTGGTAAGCAAAGGGAGAGATGAGGTAGATCAAAATACAAACAAACCAGTGACTGTCGAATATAAACCTCGTGTGCCATACCCTAACGCGACAAGGAAAGACCGCTCAGACGAACAATTCGGTAAATTCCTTAAACTTTTAAAAAAATTACATATTAACTTATCGTTTATTGAAGCTTTGTCGCAGATGCCAAATGCAATGAAATTTTTAAAAGAGCTTTTAGTAAATAAGCAGAAGTTGGACGAAACGTCGCATGTGGAGCTAAATGCAGTCTGCTCAGCTATTCTACAGAATAAGCTACCCCACAAATTGAAAGATCCAGGGAGTTTTACAATTCCTTGCTTAATTGGTAGTTTAGATATACGTCATGCATTAGCTAATTTAGGGGCTAGTATTAACGTCATGCCTTACAAAATGTTTAAGTAACTAGGTCTTGGGAAACCTAAAAAAACTAGGATGAGCATTCAATTGGTAGATAAAACTATAAGATTCCCTAGGTGTATTATTGAAGATGTAGTCGTGAAAGTAGATAAGTTCATATTTCCCGTTGATTTCGTTGTTCTAGACATAGAAGAGGATAATAACACCTCTTTTATTTTAGGGAGGACCTTTTTAGCATCTGCTAAAACAATTATTGACGTTGGCACAGATGAGCTTACACTTCGTGTGGGAGACAAAACGATCACCTTTCAAGCTCGTAATTCTGGCATCACATCAAACATTAAAGGTAATAGTCCACACTAATCTACTAAAACTGACAATATAACTTTGCAGAAATTGAGCTTCAAAGAAGTTCACGAGCCATGTTCCAGAAATGATAGAGGACACATTCATGAAGAACGAAGGCTACGGATAGAAGAGCTAGACGAATGGTAAGCACACAAATCGAGATCACATGATAAACTGAAACTACTCCAAAACAAGCCCGATACCTCTCCTAATCAACTTAAGGTTGGCAATAAAGTCTTACTAGATGCCACAGATCCCCACATTGTCACTACCACACCAAATGAGGAAATCCCTCTTACGGTACTCAGTATTTTTCCATTCAGTACGGTGGAGGTGAGTCACCCCAAGTTCGGCACTTTTAAGGTAAACAACACCTGATTAAAACCCTATTTTGATGAGATTGATAGCAGGAATAAGGAGTATAAACTCCTCGAACCACCCTGACCATTCACTAGAGAGGTAAGTCGAGCTTAGACTATAAATAAGCGCTTCTCGAGAGGCAACCCGAGTACTAACATATTTTGACTTCTTTATTTTTAATTTCTACCACTTTAAATCATTAAATTTATCTTTGAATTGCAAAGTTTTTCAGCACCCACGGCCAGGAACACGGACGTGCCTAAAGCCGTGGCCAAGCAAGGGAAGAGACACGGCCGTGCGATACAGCCGTGTGGAAGCAGGACATGATTTCCCCCCAAAACGGGATGCGATAAATCCCCACGGCTGTGCGACATGGCCGCGGGTGAACTTGGTAGGTGAACAATGGCGTAGGAATGGAAAAACATGAGCGTGCCAAAAGCAAGGTTCAATTATGTTTCTTTGACATGGGCGTGCGACACGCCCGTGCCGTTAAACCATGGAAAACAATACACGGGCGTGGTACCCTAACACACGGCCGTGCGATACGATCATGCAGTGACACGGCCTAGACACACGGGCGTGCGATAAGACCGTGTGACGACATCTTAATTCGCTACAAACACGACCAAGCCACGGCCCACACGGGCGTGTGCTACGGCCGTGCCACTTAAAGAATTAGAATAATTATCTTATTTTATTTTTCTTTTATTAAGTTTTTAAGATTCATTCATTTTTAAGATTCATTTGTTCTTATTTTCAAAAAAAATGGCTTACCTTTAGAATCCAGCTTGCCATCCAAAGTATCTTCAATACTCGATCTTACCAATCCAAGGATATCATCCGTTTTTAATACAGGAAGTTTCACTCATCCCCCTATCTTATTTTCATACTCTAATATCTATCTTTGTACATTGAGGGCAATGTACATCTTAAGTGTGGGGGGTATTCATGTCACTACCAGAAAAATCCTTGAATAATCACCTTGTTCTCATGAAAAACTCTCATATCATATTTAGGATAAATTTTAATTGATTTATGATTTTGATTGATATATCTTGAATTAAAATATAGGCATTTATGCATTGATTGTTTAAACTTTAAGACATTAGAGAATCAAGCATGATAAGTTGATTTTTAAGAATTTAAATTATAGGTTGTTTCCCCAAGTCTAGGTATTACTTTGAATTGGAATTCACGAGTCTAAACATCAAAAAGCCATAATTTTTTGTGAGATTTTTGAGCCTTTTGAGCATCTATTAATTCTTTCATGCTCACTTTTATTATTGCTTTGAGTGCGTCAGTATTGAACTGTTATTCTAGAACTTGCTTGATTATGCATGTCGAGACCACACCATTTGATTTGATATATCAAAATGATTAAGGCATTTAGGATTAACCCACTCATGCCATGAAAAGCCTACCTCCACGATTAACCCCTAGTAAACCCCCTTGAGCCTAATAAGTCATTTCTTGTATTACCCTTAATATTAACCTTTAACCCATTAATGTTGAAACCTCCTAATTTAATCCCTATTTTTATCGAGATTTGAGTTGAGGAAATTGCTTAGCTATGTCTTGTTTGTAATAAGTTAGTCTATAAATATTTAACTTGTTCTTAAAAAAAATGTATATATATTAGTAATTCCATATTTTGAGAAGAAGCTCTGTTGTACGCAAGTGAAGATTAACTCTTTTTCTAGTTAGGCAATTTTTCAATTCAATCTCGATTCTAACCCTTTCTTTCAACTTGTGACCACACCCCCTAACAAAGCTGCACTACAACCCTCTAAAGACCTTTCGATTGATGTATAATCCTAAATTATAGTGGTGGAGATTTGATTTTCATGCAAGCCTATGGTAATGACTTTTCATTATTGACTATTGAGTGCTTCATTTATTGTCCTTAAACACCTCGAGTGATTTGAGTGAATCTTTAGTGAGGATGTGAAACTCTGTGATATTCTGAATCAAAGGTAATTACTTAGATGCGGAGAGACACCTATGTTTGCATGATTAAATACTCAACTTGGAATGTTTGAAACTTTTATGTTCTTTTAGTTGAATTCTCAATGTATGATTACCTATGGATTGTTTTGAGATATTATCGATAAGAATTATAAGCTGAGGAGAATTTCTTTTGATTATAAGTTGAGGATTTTGCTTGAAGATAAGCAAATGCTTAAGTGTGGGGGTATTTGATAAACCGTAAATTATACATATTTTTACCCTATGTTTAGTGCATTTTAGGATGATTTCTTATTAGAATTAGTGAATTGGATGCTCCTAATGCTTTAATTTCATATTTTATACTTAGGAGAGCATATGAGAGTGAAAGGAACAAGAAACGGGCCAAAAACGGAGAAAATATACTAAAGTACAAAATCATATGGGCAGACCACATGGCCGTGTCAATTTGGCAGGCTCGAACACAACTTGAGATAATCAAACATGGGCGTGTCCCTACCGAGCCCAAGTTGAGTCCAATTCAGAAAAGGCTAATTTTAAGGGTTTTTAGGCATTCCAAAGCCTATAAATACACCCTAGAGAAGGAGAAAAAGGGAGACAGAGAAGGGGGTAAGGAATTACCCCAAGGAAGCCGATTGATCCATCTCAGAAGCCGGATTCATCATCAAGACTGAAGATCTCTCCTCAATTTCCCTTCAGGAGTTTTGGGTTTTCTTTATGTTTTGTATTCTTTATTCTTCTGAGATGTTTTCTTATTTAGTTATGAACTAAATCCCCTAAATACCTAAGGGGAATGAAACCTAAGACGAATCATGTTATTATTTTCTGAATCGTATGATAAATATTTAACTTGTTCTTAATTATGTGTTCTTAATTCTTGTTTTGATATCCTAGGATACTGATTCAAGACATGCTCTTATTCAGAGGAGGAATAGACCCTGTCTAAGAGTACTTTTTTCATAATTAAGCAGAGTTGATTGCGTGCCTAAAAATAGGGTGACAAGATTTTACTGGATTAGGGTGAAACCTAATAAGGGGATCCATAGATCGAGTTAATGCAACCCTAGAGTATTAATTAGAGAAAAGTCTCGGTTATTTAATTTAGAGATTAGATGTTATTAGTCTTGAATAGGGATAATAACATAACTTAGGGATCTCTACGGAACAAGTTGAATGAATAAATCATTCGGTTCAATGCCAGAATAACAAGTAAAGTCTAGGTGGATTTTTCCTTAGGTATTGTCTCAAGTCAATCGATTTTCCCAAAAGCAATTCCCCAATTCTTTTCTCTGTGTGTTCTTAGTTTAGATAATTAGTTAATTAAAACAAATAAAACCCATTTTATTCTTAGGCTAGATAATAAAAAGACAGTCATTACTAGTACTTTTAGTTCTTTTGGGTTCGACAATCCGGTCTTGTTAAAACTATACTACTGTTCAATAGGTACACTTGCCTACATCGCGATAATAGTTAGTCTAGGTTTGATCTTCATTATAAATATTTATTACTTGTTACGAATCACGCGATCAGCCGACTCAAATACGTTGTGCATAAACCAGTAGTCGTGCAGATAAATTGTCGGGTAAAATATATTATGTATAAACCACTGGTCATTTTGATAAATTACTGACTAAAATACGTTGTGGATAAACCATTAGTAGTTCATATGAACTGCCAACTAAAATACGTTATGGATAAATCACTGGCTGTGCAAATAAACTGTCGACTACTTCCTTTGTTCATATCGTCCCACCCCATATAATG
This sequence comes from Gossypium hirsutum, assembly GCF_007990345.1. NCBI lineage: Eukaryota > Viridiplantae > Streptophyta > Magnoliopsida > Malvales > Malvaceae > Gossypium > Gossypium hirsutum. The sequence goes on from NC_053431.1 coordinate 110,604,691, forward strand.
CAACATGACATGCTTATAACAGACCAATGCGGTAGCAATATCATGCTTATAATGAGTCGATACAGTGGCAATTATTATGCTTAAATAGATAATAACAGTAGCAATGAACTTGCTTAGAATTTGTTCAGTTCTACAGTAGTAGTAGACATGCTTAACATGTATTAGGTTCAATAGTAAACAATGGGCACGCTAAACATGTAACCAGTAATACAGTGGTAAGTGTAACAGTAATAGTTTATCCAAAATACAATGACAGTAGACATGTAACACTTTCATATCATACATATACAATAATAATTTAGTTACTCAGATCATGGATTCCAACACTATTCATATTATTAGAGACTCATTTGAATGGAATAAAGCACTAAAAATAGTCCGGAGACTATTCAGGAGCTATGTAACGCCCCAAAATATTAAATTTTTGGTTTTGTGAATTTGTGACACAACTGTGTATCTGCTTCAGTGGTTAAGTATTCTAGGTGTATGTGAGAAGTCTCTAGTTCAAGCCATGTCTTTGGAGAAATTTTGTTTTTCCTCTAAACCAAAGCCTTACTCTTGTTCAATAGGCTTTTGTTTAATTATTGATAAGTTATATCAGAATGGGCCTGCTGGTTTGGTGGTTAAGATGTGTGTTAGAGTGTTGGAGGTTTTATGTTCAAATCCCAGCTTCAGCAAGGGTGTTTTATTTTGTTCGGTTGGGGGATAGAGTTTTGGTTGCATCAGAATTCTAAGTAGTGAGATTAGATGGAGAGAACTTAGGGATTTAGTATCATATCCCTTATTTTCTTTTATTTTTTTGAAAAATTTCCAAGTTTGACGCTATTTTCTTCTTCTTCTTCTCCATTTACTCTGCCGAATTTCCTTGGTCTCCCTCTCTTTTCTTGTTTTTGATTGCTTCTTTTGGTTCGACGTATTTCACTCACTCTCTGCCGTTTTATTAAGTTTTTGGTTAGCGTGTTAATGGAGATTTTGTGTTCTTTCTTAAATAGGAGAAGTTTCAAAGGTTCGTAATCATTTGTAGAAATATTAAGGGTGTGGAGGTATCACTGTTCGTTGGAAGGTAAGTTTTGGTTGTTGAACCTTTTGAATAACTCGGTTGGGATCGATTTAGTTGGTCATTTGTAGCATTTAATTCGGAAACTTTTGGATGATTTTAGGTTCTAGAGTGCTTGGAGTTCAGTTTAGCTTCAAACGAAACCATGCGTGTACCCAAAAACACAGAAAATAAGAAACGACGAAAGCCAAAAAATGATTCTGTCGACGCCACACGGGCGTGTGGTCGCCCGTGTGATAGGCCATGTGGTAGTATATGGGTGAGTGATTGATGAGCCAGGCCTTGCGCGCAAGACACGAGCGTATGACATGGCCGTGTAATGGCTGATGAGACTGTATGTGACACACGGGTTCAACCTATTGGGCCGTATGGTCCACACGGGCGTGTGGGCCCACACGGGTGAACCATACAAGCATGTGGGATTCTAGGCGAGGCCATGTGATCTATACGGCTAAGGCCATTTTGGGTCGTGTAGGACATACAGATTTTGGGTCCACACGGGCAGGCCACATGAGCGTGTGATCCCATTTTTCTGAAAAGCTTTAAGCCTGTTATCTGGCAGCTCAGCTGTATTATTCTGTTTATGTGTCGCATTTCGGTACAGTATGGTGTGTAGGGATAGGTGGGTTGATTATATTCCCACATAATGTATAGGGCTGGACGGAGATGATGTGTAGAGGTTGGTGGGTATGATTTTGATATTCTGTTCTACATCTGTATCTGATTGGGCTAAAGCCCTAATTTATATCTGGTTCTGCATCTGAACGGGCTAAGGTCCCAGACTGTTTATTTCTAACTTCTGATTATTATTCTGTATATTTGATATCTGTGGGGGGATTACACACTGAGTTGCAAAACTCACTCTCTTCTGTTTAATCTGTCCAAGTAATCCTCAACACTGGGCGAATCGGTGTAGTGGAGGACTTGACAGTGGCCACACGTAATAATTTTAGACTATTTCTATTGGTTTTTCCTAGTTTTGGTTATTTATTTATTTAGGGATTTTGTTGTAATTTTAGACTTTGGACTTTTTGGCTTTTGAACTGTTGACGATTTTATTACTGATAAGTAGGATTTAAAACAAACAGTTTTCCTAAAATAGAAGTTTTTGTAAAAGAAACTTTTTAATCACAATAAAGACCATGTGTTTTTACTCCATGGAAAAACAAAAATTAAGCAACTAGAACAGTTTTACTCGTCAATTCCGTTTTCAAAAACATTCTCATATAACATCACTAGATTCAGCCATAACGTCCAGGCCGAGTGTGGGGTGTTTCAGGCTAAATTGAAGAATTTAATTTTTTTGGGAAAAACTATAAATAGGGGAAACACAACAGTGTGGTCAGGCCGTGTAACAGACTGTGGTTGTGTGGCATTTGCAAAAATTAACCTACATGAGAGGTACGAGCTTGTGGCAGGTTCATGACTGTATGGTTCACGAATTAGCCTAGGGTTTACAAGGCATATTGTCGTGTGAGGGGTCGTGTGGTCCACTCGAGTAGGAGATCTTGTTACCCTAAACCTACAAATAATTTACCCCGATTCACTTAGTAAAGAACACACACCTTTGACCAAAAGACCGATCGACGTTTCTTACGTCCGATTTTGATTTGATTAACCTAAATTAGGTCCTTCGAATTACATTTACACACGAGTTAAAGATTGATTTCAAGATTTATCAAGTTTACCAAAAGATTTGTCAAGAATCCAAAGAATATTGATTAATCGAGCGTAAGATCATTGTGGAACATCGAGGTTATAGGATTACAAGTTCTACTTATTGGAAATGAATGTACTTATCGAACTTTGATAAGAAGAAACAGAGGCTATCGATGGTGAAGTCAACAACCGATAGGAAAATCAATTTTAACGGGGATTGGTTTTGATTCAGAAAGCAAAAATAATTTTCAACAATGGAAAGAAAATATGATGCAAATAAGATGATAGAAAATGAAAAATGAGAAGAAATAGAGAAAAGAAAGTAAAATTCTACTTTGAATTGAAAAGAAAGCAAAATCCAAGTGTAATTAGGAAAAGAGGGACTAAATTCCTAAGGTTTGGGAACCCTAGGGGCAATATAGTAATTTATCCAATATTGCTAAAATAATAACATGTATTAAAGGATGGAGTGAGTCGAACCTAGGTTACTAAAGGGTAGAAACTAACACTTAACTATTGGGCTATCTCTCATTTCTTGTTAGTTTTTACTCCCGAAATTATATATTTTAATTGTGGTTTTTACTCTATGTTGCTGAAAATAAAAGGAAAAGAAATAGGAAGAAGTTGACTCAAACTTGGGTATTTAAGAAGAGCTTTCTACCACCTAGCTATTAAGACTAATTCATTTATTGTCTAACCATTACAATTAACCCCCTATATTTTGGGGTGTGACATGACGTGTTCCTCAACTTTCCCGATTTTCTTCTCTTAGTTTAACACTATTTTAGATTCCCACTTAAACTCTACTTAACTTAGGGATATTCTACTCATATATGCTACGAATTTCAACTTATAAATAAGCCTTAGTTACTTTAGGTTTTATTTAAGAAAATTATTGATATTGAGAGAACTTTGTTCTTTGTTTTAAAGGGTTTTTACTTTGAGGTTTTAGGTTTTCCTTTGATTCTCTCTATCTTTTGTACTCTCCTTTATTATAGTGAAATCTCCTTTTGCCCGTGGTTTTTTATTATCTTTTAAAGAGTTTTTCCACATAAAATTTGTGTGTTTGATTTTGTTAATTTTACTTTATTTACTTGTTCGTTGCATATACGAGTTATTTCCCATCAAACTAGTATTAGAGCTAATTCAATTTTTGTATCCAACCCGTTTAGATATGCTAACATCAAGGTTTGATATTGATAATTTTGACAACATAAAAAATTTCAGTTTATGGCAAGTTCGTATGTCAGCCATATTGATTTAAAGTGATCTTGAGAAGATCTTTATAGAGAAGAAGCCCATATACATTAAAAAATTAAAATGAGATAGGTTAGATAAAAAAGCTTCATCCACAATTCAATTATGTTTAACAAATAATGTGTTACATGAGGTTTTGAAGGAGAAAATAATGTTTACATTATAAAAGAAACTAGAAGCCTTGTACATGACAAAATCCTTAGCCAATAGGTTAGTGTTAAAATAACGTCTCTACACGTTTAGAATGACCGAATATGAGTTTATTATAACCATATTAGTGAGTTTGTTACCCTTCTAAATGACCTAAAGAATTTCAAAGTAGAAATTAGTGACGAGGATCAGGCTATGTTAAGAAAATCATCTTTGCCCTCTTCTTATAAAAATTTTAAGGGAAACTTTGATTTATGGAAGAGATTATCTCTCATTTGATGATGTAAAGGGGAATCTACTGAGCAAGGATAAGTTTGACAATGATTTAGGCCCCAACAAAATGTTAGATGGGTAAGCCTCAATTCTAGTTGCAAAAGGCAAACAACAATCTATAAAGCCAGATCAAAACAGGTTTAGGGCAAGATCTAAATCCAGAAACTGTGACAAAAAAATGTGGCTACTGCAAGAAGAAAGGCCACATTACGAAAGAATGTCGAAATTCATATTAAGATTAAAAGGGATGCCTAAAACAACGAGAAAGATAAGTATAAAGGCAAATTTATTGATGCTAGTGCAGCCGAAGACAGAGGTAATGATTTCTTGTTAGTGTTAACAAGCAAAAGCTTTAAGCTTACCTCCGAATGGATCCTAGATTCAAGGTTCTCCTATCACGTGTGTCCCAACAGGGACTGGTTCTCCACGTACAATTCATATAAAGGTAGAGTTGTGTTAATGGGGAATAATTCTCCATGTAAGATTACCAGAATAAGAACCGTACAAATCAGGATGCATAATGGAATAATTCAGACACTATTAGATGTCAGGTATGTACCCGACTTAAATAAATCCCATATCATTGGGAATTTTAGATTTTAACGATTGTAGGATAGTCATTGAGTCAAATGGCTTACAAGTTTCTCGTGGAGCTCTCATTGTAATGAGATGACAGAAAAAGGGTAGCCTATACATTCTACAATGGTCAACAATTACTAGTGAAGAGGAGCCGAAATCGTTGCCACTTTGCGATAAGAACCAACCTGGCATTGCAACGTGATTCTTTCTCTATAGATTTTGATTCAACCAAACTCTAGCATAAGGGAGATTGTCAAACTTTATGGATTCACAATCAATTCTTAATACAATCAGACTTATTCGTAAACACTATACTGGAAATTTATTTAGCATTTTTTCTTTTTATATTGATCTTATATTGTCTATGAAAGTCAAGCGGAACCAATCCCTCCATAGGGGATTAGCTAGTGGAGGTATGATTTATTAACTGTTTTGTAGAGTTACCCAGCAGATCAACTATTTAGGAAAGGAAGAATGTAACAGCCCAATTTTCAGTGGTGTCGAAAATAGTGGTTTGAGGCCACCAAATCCGACAAGTGAGCTCGTAAATTTTATTATTTAATATTTACGAGTCAAATATGGTTTTAAAAAGAATTTTGAAAGAGTAATTTATGTTTTATAATGAATTATTAGGTTCGAGTGGTAAAATCCTAGGTCAAGTGGTTTTAGAAAATAAGGTATCGAGACTTTGTTTTTATAAACCGAGGTGTAAATATTTTTATAAATATTTACGGAGTGTCAATAAGGTGGTATTAAAGTTTTATTGAAAATTTTTAACGTTTTGATAGTTACTTAATTACAAAGGACTAAATTGCATATAGGGTGAAAGTTGAATTATAGATTAAAGAAAAATTAAAGGGACCAAAAAAGTAATTACACCATTACTTAAAGTTGAGACTGTATAAGTGACATATTTGTGAATTTATATATATATTATATATTATAAAATAAAAATCTTAAGTATTAAGTATATATATTATATTATATTATATTATATTATATTATATTATATTATATAATAAAACAAATAGAAAAAGAAAGAAAGAAACAGAGAAGCAAAATGAAAACAAGGGAAAAAAAAGAAAGAAAGAAAAAGGAGAAAAGCTTAGGGTTTTATGGTTCAAAGCTTAATTGGTAAGTCAATTTAGTCCATTTTCTTGTAAAATTTTATGTTTTTAGAATCATAGTATTAAATACTACTTAGTTCTTGTCAAAATTTTAGAAAATATTGGATTATTAAATGTTGTTCATATTGAATAATTTGAGTGTTAGGAGTTAAATTGAAAAAATTTCAAGTTAGAATTGAGAAAATGGTTGAATTGTAAAATAAATTATAAGTTTTGAGCAACAGGAACTAAATTGAGAAAATTTCAAAATTTAGGGATCTAAGTGAAATTAGAGAGTTGAAATTAGTCTAAAGTGAAAATTGAATGAAAATATGGAATTAGTTTAAAAGAAATAAAGTTAGTCTTGGTTTAGAGACTAAATTGGAATTTAGGCAAAAGTTGAATAAAAATTGAAATATTCAAGATGAAATTGAATTGAATTGTATTGATAACTTTTAATTGTTTTAATTCCGTAGCTAACGTCATACCGGAATCCTCGATTAAAAAGGGGAAAATATAGTCGACACGGAATAGCTTGGAATTCCTGGTTTGTACTTCTATAATTCGAATCTAATTATTAATTGTTGTATTTTGATTAAATGTTAAGGTAAGTGATTAAAGTAAGAATTATTGTGTTTTACAATTGAATGGATTGATTTGGTATGTGATGAATTTATATTGGTTTAATTGAATTGGAATATGTATTATGAATATATATGTGTAAATGTGATATTGTGTAAATATGATAATTGGAATATTTTTTATATGTATGAAATTCAGTTTTAATGCCCAAGTAGACGGAATTTAAAACTATTAGGATATTAGTGGCATGCCATTAAGGAACCTTAGCACGCTCTCTGATTATTAGCACATTAGTGCTCTCTGATTATTGGCACATTAGTGCTCTCCATTTAGCACATTCATGCTCTCTGTATAGCACTTTAGTGCTCTCTGTTTAATAGTGCATAATAATGCACCTCTGTATTTGTTCCTTATATCCGGTGTGTTCTATAAAATCTACTTTGAGCTAAGAATATGAGATAGTGAACTGAAAACAGAATGTGAAATATGTTGTAAATATATGAAATACACGAGTTATATATATTCATGAATTGAATGTGGAATGGATAGTGCCATTGTTTAAATGATATGTGAACAAATTATGGAAAGCTATTATATATAGCAAGTGATGAAATTTGAGTATTGTATGATTTTAAATGTTCAATTGTGTTTAACATTTTATTATACATATTATATTGTTTTATTTTTAAATACTCGGATTATAGAAATACCATTGAGTTTTACTCAGCGTAAGGTTTTGTTTTCCGTGCACAGGTTAAGTACTTAAGTTTGATCGCCGATTCAGCATCCAACAACGATCCCGAACTCAAACATGGTGATGTTTATCTTTTGTGTCAGCATATCCGTAAGGTGTCTAAATAATAGTTATTTTGTGGTAAATGAGGTTATAAGTTTAATTTTGGATTTGGTAAGTTTATAATTTGGACTAAAATGATGCTTTGATGACTTGTTTTGATGATGAGAAATGTTTGAAATTTCTATCTGTTTGATCTGTAAACTCCGGTAATGCTCCGTAACCCGGCTCCTGCGAGGGATACAGGTTTGGGGTGTTACAAAGAACGTGAAACAAACCCTAGGTTTGACAATCCCGAAAAGTTATTAAAGAGGGAATTAACCCAAAAATGGTATGGCCCATCCATGAACACCTTCACCCTAAACTAGTCTAGACTGTAAGGCCAAAAGATAAGTAGTCATTGCAGACTCGTTATGTTATTAGAAGATCAAAAAATCCTATTAGGGTAACGACTAGTTGATTGACGAGGAACCCAAAGAGACAGTTGATGGGGATTACTGAAGCTAGCTAATCACCCATAATCAAGATTTGCTTTACTCTACTCTTTAGTCTCATGAATTTTTATCTTTTTATGTTATTTTATTTTTATTATTATAAAATCCCTAAAAATCTTTTATTTTATGTTTTCGTACTATAACTAATTTAAAGTACTAATTATATCTTTTAGTGTTTAGTTTGAAATTGATTTAGCACTTGCCTCCATTGGGTACGATCCTTAGAGTACTCACTTATTCCATTGTAAAAACTATATTACAGCTTGACCTATATACTTACAGATACGGCCTCATATTTGTATATTTTATTGCAGCAATCACACTCTGGACGTTAGGATGTTCAGAGGCGATCATCAATTTGAAGTAGTCTCGTCGGTAATGGCATAAAAAGTTTGACTCTTTCATGTTAAGTACATGAATTATGACAGTTGTCTATATTTACAATGTCTTGATGATGGTTTATTCATATATTTTGTAGCACCCCAGATTTGGAGGGTCAAAAGTTTAGCATATAACAGTAAATAGTCTGTTTGGCGTAGTGTTATCCGCCCAAATAATTATGTTGGCATATACGTGTGGGTGTATAGAACCGCCGCTTGAGTTAGTAAAAATTTGATTTCATGATATTTTGCTATATTAAGGAGAATTCTATGTTAAGAGACAAATGGTATGTATGGAATGAGTATTCGCCAAAGGTATAGTACGCTTAATTTGCTTGGAATATTATGTGAGTTAGATTTTATGTAACTTGGTTAGAAATCAACTAGATAGCCAAGCTGGATAGTTGTGATTGCAATGTATTTATTAATATTTCTCTCGAAAACTGTAAGCCATTAAGAAGGCAAGTTCTGAAATATATGGCACTTGTTAAATTCCACTAAGTAAATTGAGTCATATTTACATGTGAGAGATGAGTTCTGAAATGGTTTTTCTTTCTTCTTCCTCTTTCTTAAGTGGTATTTGCTAATAGCTTCCTTAAACCTGAATGTATCTTACATCGATAATCTAAAAGCTATGGTTCTTTTATGATCAGTGGTGTAACACCCCAAAACCGGCCCAGACGTTATGACCGGATCCGACATGCCACATCGAAGCGTTCAAAACATTTTATATTGTTGATCTAGAAAAACTTACTTAGTGTTTTAAAAGATAATTTCATTATAGGTTAAAGTGAATGGAAGCTATGCACCAGGTAGGAAACCGAAAAAGAGGTGGTGAGTCCATCGGACTACTTAAGTACCAAGCTCCCTTCGGATCCAATCCTAGACATGCATACTGCCATTGCCACACCTTAACGTCATGGATATTTCTAGGAAATCGATTTGATTAAGTCATTTTTAGGAAAAGTGATTAATTTTGGAAAATATTTTCATTGCGGAAGCTTTGCTTGTTGTCGTGTTATTTTGAAATCAATTGTTGTTTTTGAAAACGCGCCCTAAAGCTATCCAATTTCAACAGTTAAAATAAGTAATACCTATCTTAGTAATACATATTAAAACCATCAAAAATAATTAAGCGGCCTTATTACATTTAAAAACCCAAAACTTCAAACGTAAATAAAAGGATGTCCAGTTCACCAGAAGAAAATCAAACTTTCAGAACGGGTGGCCACTCCGAATTCCCTCACATCTCCAAGCCCACTACGGTTGGGGATTACCTGCGTGGATGAAAATAAAAGGGGTGAGTTTGGGGAAACTCAGTGTGTAAAATAACTCAACCATAGTCTAAATCAGCTCAACCCACAGAAACAGAATAAGTTGGCCTTAGCCCAGAACAGAAATTCAGAATAAAGCCCATAGGCCCATAACAGAACAGAACAGATATTACATATTTATGCAGAAACCCAACCCAGATTCATCCATAACACCCCCGTACCAACCTTACACCATGTGGGGAGACTACTCGACCCACCCAACCGTTACACACCACAAAAATCGCAGCGAGGCTGCCAGATATTGTGACGAAGTCACCAGATACAGATATTGTGGCAGAGCCACCAGAACAGATATATGTGGCAAAGCCACCAGATCAGATAATTGTGGCATAGCCACCAGGACAGATATATGTGGCAGAGCCACCAAATCAGATAATTGTGGCATAGCCACCAAGACGCTTCCTCCATAGTACAACCCAAGTCCCCATGCAACAGATATATAATCATGGCATACATCATACAGAATCAGATCGTCATGCTTTTCAGTCAAAAGTAACCCTAGGGGTATAATGGTAATTTTGCATACATAGGGGTATTCAAGTAATTTAACTATTCTTAAGGTTTTCATACATAACATAGCCATTTACGTACGTCCAGAAACACTTACCGTGTTTTCTTACCAATTTGGGCCCGTTGGCCCATTATCCCGTTTTTGGCCCATTAAGCCCAAAAATATCGAAATGCACAGAATCGCGCACTCTGCAGTCTTATCACTTTAATTTACCATATACATCAAACTATTAATCTCATGAACATTCACAACTAGAAAGATCTCAAAATACCGGCTTTTCGGCATTTCGGCTTTTCGGCTTGTGCCGATCTAGTCTATAAGAGGGTGTTAGTTACACACCTGTTTGCGACGATATGCTGACGAGATCCACACACGAACTGCCTACAATTGGATTACTAACACGTTAATCTAACTATTCAAATACGAACTACGTATTAACCCCTTACAATATTCGGCCAATCACACCTACAGATCAGAGTAAGCTTATAAGAAATCAATAAGCAACTCATTAACGAATTTGTCAATGTTTACCACATAATCATAATTTCACTGCAAACTGTCTTCCTAAGCAACAGTCACTAAATCATTTATAACTGGAGTTATGAAACTCCAAATCAAGTGCCGTTAATTTTCCATGAAAATAGACTCATATATCTTCTATCCATAAAATTTTCAGAATTTTTGGTTTATCCAATCAATACCAGATTTTTCTCAAAGTTTCGCATGTTTCACTGTTTGACTAATCTGACCACTCTTCATTACGAATCAAATTTCTCATTCTACAGAATTCAAAATATGTTCTCGTTTATTTCATTTGAAACTAGACTCATTAAGCTTTAATTACATAATTTATCCAGCTTCTAACTCATCTCCCACAATTTATAGTGATTTTCCAAAGTCAAGTTACTGCTGCTGTCCCAAGCAGATTTATTACCAAATTCACTCTTTCACACATAACTTGCATGCATGTTATTTAAACATGTATATCACCAATCAATCATTACATATCTATGATTTTACTTAAGTATAATCTCCATTTCATCATTTTAAAGCACAACATGTTAGCCGATTTTTCCCTTTAGCATCTAAGGCACATGCATGTTCATTTGTTTGGCTCAACTTCACCTATCTTCCATTTTTCATCAAAATAACATGAAACAACAACCATTTCCTTCATTTTAATTCATGACCAAATGCTCACAACACAACCAAAAACCAAAATATGCTTCAAGAGTTAAGGTAGAATCAAGAAGAACTCATGAACATCAAGATAGAAGCAAACTACCATGAACTTACCTTCAATTTTCTTCCCCAAGTGACCAAACATTCAAGAGCTTTCTCCTCTCCTTTCTCTTCTCTAACTTTCGGCTATGATGAACAAAGATGGACAAAACTTTGTTCTTTTCACCGCTTTTTCTTTTAATAAAATTTCATATTTCATCCATTTAATTCTTTAATACAAAAGACATGAAATGCCCATCATGGAACATTTACCTAAACCATTATCATGGAACATTTACCTAACCCATTATCATGGAATATTTATCTAATCCATTATCATGGAACATTTACCTAACCCATTATCAATTTGTACCATGAATTATGGATATCAAGTGCTCATATTGTCTACAACAACATGATGGCTAGCCACTTCATGTAAGATGGGAGGTTTGTCATGCAAATCCTCCTATTTTGCACTCCTATTTATTTGGCCACTTCAATTTAGCCTATAGCATTTTCAAACATTTTCACATAGGTTCTATTTCATAATTTCACCCCCTTTTTCTTATGGAACAAAAATTAACTAAAATTGCCGGGTTCTATCTTAAGCTTGGGCCTTCTAGAGGCCCACTAACATAATTAAACCTATGCCAACATTCACAGAATTCCCGAAAATTGGGGCGTTACAAGTGGCTATTTCACATCAGGGTAAGTATTTCAGTTCTACATGTTAAGTTCTGAATGAGTGAATTCATATGTGGAAATTGAATAGTAAGACTGTAAGTATAAGGTTTCTGCATAAGATTGTCAGTGATTAATGTGATATATAATTTGTAAGTACAAAAGTAGTAATAATGAAATTATGTTTCTAAGTAGGGTTGCTACTGGCTTGAAACAGATATCTAGATCTGGAGTTTTGAACTACAGTAAGTGAGAATTAGGTGAGTCTCTACTCTGACTTCTACATGTGAACAATACAAGTAAGTAATTTAAATAATGATGAAATTTGAGTAATTAGTGAACAAGTAAAACATAAGAAAGATGTTACATGTGCAAAGATAATTTTTCGAAAGTATTTCAGGATTAAGAAGTTGAATGATGAGTATGCAGGTAAAGTCCAATAATGAAAGGTATGAATCAGTCAGGTGAGTTTCTACTCTGACCCTTGCATGTACATTGTTTATACTGAAGTATATTTATATGAAAGTGATCAAACTGGAATCTGGAAATCATGGATAGTATAGTATGAATATGATACTTATACGGCTATAGGAATAAAGTTATTGTTAGATTAAAATATAAGTTAGTGTTCTTGAAAATCAGTTCTATTGGATGCATGAATAGTGATATGAAATGTTGGTTCTGGGATGTGCCTGTGTTTGTAGAGTTGGTAAAATAAGTTAAGTCACAGCTGTGGTAACTAAAGAAGTCTGTCTGGACAGTAAAATCGAACTCTGATATGAAATTTTGAAGGAAAAAGTCCATGACCATGACACACTCTAAAAAGAAATGTTGAACGACTTTAATCTAATGGGGTTCTCTGCATGTCCTAGGGTAGTGATGGGCAAACCTCAGTTGATGTAATTTTAGGAAAATCTATATAGCAAACACGACAGTCTTGAGGTGCCTAGGTGGCATCCTGTTAGCCTTTGTGGTGTATTGTGAAAGGAATGCCTTTGTGGCGTACTCTAAATGAATTGCTTTTGTGGCATGTTCTGTATGAGACTTTATGGCGTATTCAGTATGGTTCTCTAGCGTGCTTAGTTAAATCACTGTTATAAATTATCAGTCAACCATATGTTATGCATTGTACATGGTTAAGATATGAATGAAATTTAATGGACCGAAAAGATACTGGGTAGAAATGGTATAATAGTGGAAGGATGTTTTGAACAAAAGTGTTAATATAAATATCTGAAAAAAATTCTGCCAATTGTGTCGGTATTCGTCTATGAATTGTGATTGTGTATATTGTTCTAGGTTAATTATACGAATGAAGTGATTTTTTGGTTGCATTGGTCTTCGAAAGATAATTTGCATAGACTTATGAATAATAAGAGTGAAGAAAATCTGTGAAGAATTAAAGTCACAATTGAATACAAAAATAAGTACAGATCAAGGCTTGGTAATTGGTGTGTTTACAGAAAGGAAAGATTAAGTTTAGGAAAAGTATTCGTTAGAAGCAAAACCATGTGATTGAGACTAAGAAGATCGCTATGATGAACTATCATATATTTTATCTAACTATCAATTAAGGTAAATGGTGTTCTCTCACTAAGTTCTTATGAACTTATTTATGATATATTCTTTGTTTCAGGTTTAAGTATTGTGAGGTTACGACAGGAGGGACAATGCCAGGATTATGCCAAGGATAACCGCATATTGGGTTATTATGCATACAGTGTTGTGGTAGCATATAGTATTTTGTGTTATTGTGTTGAGTTGTATTTAAAAGTCTATTTCTTAGCGTATTTTTCTAAAGTAAGGGAATTGTATGGAAAGGCTTTGTAATAAATTATTTCAGGTACTATAATTTATTTTTCTTATTATTTATGTCTTCGAATGATTGAGAGATAAATTTAAATTCAATAAAAGTTTCTCAATAGATTAAAATTGTTACATGTTGCATTTGGTAACACCCCAAACCCGATCCGATATCTAGATTTCGGGTGTTACATATTTGTTGCTTTATGTTGATAATATGTTGATTGTGGCTAAAGATCCATCCAAAATTGAAAAACTTAAAACCATGCTTAACTCTAAGTTTAAGATGAAGGATTTAGATACAACAAAAAAAATTTAGGGATGGAAATTTCAAAAGAAAGACGTTCCGGGAAATTGTTTTTATCACAACAAAGGTACATTAAGAAGATCCTTGAGTGATTTGATATACAAGATTCAAAACTGGTAAGTACTCTCTTAGTTGCACATTTTAAATTGTCAATTTCAAATTCTCCCCAAAATGAAAAAGAAGAGAGGTACATGTCAAAAGTACCTTATTCAAGCGCAGTTGGAAGTTTAATGTATGCAATGGTATTTACTTATCCCGATATTTCACATGTTGTTAGTGTTGTTAGTAGATACATGGCCAAACGGGGTAAGTTACACTGGCATGCAGTTAAGTGGATATTCAGATATTTACGAAGTACTTTTAACATGTGCTTAGAGTTAGGTAGAAGCCAAAAGGGCTTGGTCGAATACGTTTATTCAGATCATGCAAGATACTTAGATTGAAAGAGGTCTCTCACAGGTTACATATTTGCTTTTGGGAATTATGCCATTAGTTGGAAAGCTACACTTCAAGCTACAGTGGCCTTATCGACTACTGAAGCGGAATACGTGGCAATTACTAAAGCAGTAAAAGAAACAATTTGGTTAAAGGGTCTGTTTAGTGAATTAGTAAGTGAAAAGGGGGAAACTGTCGTATATTGTGATAGTGAAAGTGCTATACATCTCGCCAAATATTAGATGCTTCACGAAAGGAAAAAAGCACATAGACATTTATTATCACTTTGTTCAAAAGGTGATAATTCAAAGGGATGTTCAAATTTATAAAATTTGCGTAGAACACAATCTAACCGACATGTTGACAAAGAGTCTTCCAGTTTCAAAGTTTGAGCATTGTTTAGACTTAGTGAGTATCCGACGAATATCAAATTAGACCCATAATAGGGCTTGGCAAGGGAGTTAAGCCAAATATGAGTCAAGGTGGAGATTTGTGGAGTTATGCATCGCATTTTCGGACCAAATAATGTGTGATGCCACATAGAGAAAGTGTTCTTCATCCTGAAAAACAACTGACATCACACGAGAAGAGAGTCTTCGTCCCGATGACATGATGCCCTTTCGTCCTGACGGCGCGAATGCCATGTCATGAAGAGGCGATGTGTTTCTCAAGTTTCTTGATTTTCTTCTCTCAATTAAACATTTTTCATATTCCCACTTAAACTCTGATTAATTTAGGAATATTCTAGTCATATATGCTACAAATTTCAACCTATAAATAGGCCTTAGTTACTCTAGGTTTTATATAAAAAAATATTGAGATTGAGATAATTTTTTTTATTTTGGGGTTTCGAGTTTTTTTTTAATTTTCTCCGTCTTTTGTTCTTTCCTTTATTATGGTTAAATCTCCTTTTATCTATGGTTTTTTATCCTCTTTTGAGGAGTTTTCCATGTAAAGTTTGTGTGATCGATCTTGTCAATTTTACTTTATTTACTTATTTGTTGCATACACCGGTTATTTACTATCAAAGTATTTAGATATCTCAGAGGGACCATTGATATGGGGTTATTTCATTCAAATGATTCAAAATCCCTATTAGTCAGTTATGCTGATGCTGGATATTTATCGATCCACGTAAAGGTTGATCTAAAACGGGATATTTATTTACATGTAGGGGTACTATCATATCATGACATTCAAAAAAACAGACATTAGCTGTAACACCCCGTACCCGAGTCCGTCGCCGGAGTCGGACACGAGGGGTTTGCAGACTTAAATCACTTCTTTGCACAATCCATTTTAAAATTTTCCAGGCAAGCTGGCTAACTGCGTCACTGTCACCTTAAAAATCATATCTTGAGTTTCACAACTCAAAAATCAGTTTCGTGATTTTTCCCTGAAACTAAACTCATATGCCCATCTACATATTTTTTTATAGAATTTTTGGTTGGGCCAATTAGTACAGTTTATTAGTCAAAGTCTCCCATGTTACAGGGATCGACTACACTGACCTTTGCGCATTACGACTTGGATATCTCCCTGCACAGAGCTTCAATACTGATGCCGTTGGTTTCTATAGAAACTAGACTCAGAGAGGAATCTATACATATATGGCATGACTCCTAATTATCTCTGGTTAATTTATAATGAATTTCCAAAGTCGGAACAGGGAATCCAGAAACTGTTCTGGCCCTGTATCACGAGAACCTAAATATCTCTTAACATATTATCCATATGATTGTTTCGTTACTTTCCTATGAAAATAGATTCATCAAGGTTCGTTTACATAATTTATTCACTATTTAATTCCATTCCTACTATTTTTAGTGATTTTCCAAATCTACATCACTGCTGCTGTCAGCATCTGCCTTTAAGGTAGACTTTACCTATTTCATAATTTCCATGATTCAACTAGCCCTTTTAGCATAAATAGCACAAATTATGATAGTGATTAACCATTCCATGGCCAATCCTTGTTAAGCATATCCACACCTCTCAATAACCATATCCATACCAAATGATTATAACATTATGCTCAAACATATATAAGCCATTTTCGCATGGCTATCCAAAATTATACAAGTCCAAAGGGTCCATGACCCACAACAAAAAGGGTAGTCCTATACATGCCATTTCGAAGTTCAACCAAAATTGTACCAAAAGGGGCTTTGATAGTGTGGGTGACTTCGACTTCAAAATCCCGAGTCCGATAGTTGAAGAGCCAAAATCTATAAAACAGAGAATCAAAGAAACGGAGTAAGCAATTTATGCTTAGTAAGTTTTGAGCAAGGGATTCCAGTACAACAAAAGTATAGCATTCATATAGCTAAACGGATAATTTCATATGCACAAATTTTCGATTTCATACTTACTTCACATTACCAACCCTTATGTTCATACACAAAAGATCAACTTAGCCAAAGGCCGGTAGCTCATTTATCAACTGAGCGAATACTTATTTGTAAGGGCTCAACTAATTCAAAGCACATACGAAACATACCTCAATGTTGGGATGTTCAAGCGTATTAACTGAAATTTTTACAGCAAGATCATTCATTCCCAAATCACATACCTTCGGAATTTAACCGGATATAGCTACTCGTTAAAATGCCTTCGGGACATAGCCCGGTTATAGTAACTCGCACAAATGCCTTCGGGACTTAACCCGGATTTAGTAACTCGCACCAATGCCTTCGGGCTTAGCCCGGAATTAGTATCTCGCACAAATTCCTTCGGATCTTAGTCCGAATATGGTCACTTAGCACAAAGCCTTCAAGACTTAGCCCGGACATCATTCAAATAACCATGCACATTTAACAATAAATCATGGCACATTCGTATTTCATTTTCGTTAGCAAAACTCAAACACAAGACACTTATCATTCTTGCAATTTCGGCTCAATAGCCACACACAAAGAGCATGATTTTGATTTGCTTAAAACATGATCTAATCAAATCATAATTTAAGCTCTATTACTCAAGAACTTACCTCGGATGTTGTCGAACGATTCCGATGGCTATTCGACCACTTTTTCCTTCCCTTTATCGGATTTAGTTCCCCTTTGCTCTTGAGCTTAATTAAACAAATAAATTGATTTAATCATTTGAGCATCGAAAAGAGGAACACGAGGCACTTAACCCATATTTATACATTAGACATTAAAGTCACATACATGTGAAATCATGCATCAACTCAACATATTAACCCACACTCCCTTTTAGCCGATTGTCCTAACCAAGATATAGGCATCAATATGCTTGCCTCTAACCGAATGCATGCAGCACAAATCTTCTCATTTGGCCGAGTATGCATGTATATGTTGAGGCCAATTATATGCTTAAGACTTCCCACAAGTATGGTTACTTGTATTGGTTATATACCGTTTCGTTTCAAATTCAAAACTCGGCTAATACGCATGTATACACTAGAAATCAAATACTAACAATTTTGCATGTTATCTTACTACCATTTCACTTCTACTTTCTACCATGGCCGAATGCATCAAGACACCATTTACCCTTGCAAGGCATAAATTTCATCATCAAAACTAACAAGCTTATAATCCCATGACCGAAACTTCTAACAACACCAATTAAAATACTTCATGGGTTTGAGGTAAAACCAAGAAAGAAACTCATGAATATCGAGATATAAGCACTAACATTGTTCATCTAGATTTAGAATGACACAACATCCATCACCCTTATATTTACCATAGCCGAAAACCTCACTCATTCCAAAAATTCAAATCTCAACTTGGTCACAAAAATAACTTGGTATCTCACCAACACAACATCAACACCAAGCAAGAATGATGCATCCATGGCCGAGTGTCATTTCCATCACATAGCAAGATTTAGACCATGGGCTAGGTAGAACTCAAGCTAACAACTAAAACATGCATGCATCTCATGGAACATCATCAAACATACCTTAGCCTAGTTACATGCATGGCCGAACCTCTTCAACCTTTCTTCTTCCTTCCTCCTTAAAATTTTTGGCCAAGGATGAACCAAAGGATGAACACTTTTTTTTTTTGTTTTTCTTTCTAGTTTCGGCAAAATGGGGAGGGGACAACCACACACTTTTTTTTTTGTTTTCATCATATTCCCTTTCATTATTTTATGCCCATGCTCCTTATTTTATCATACTTCCTATAAAACACTAACTCAACATGTTTATGACATGTTCTTGCCCATCACACTTGGTCTACCATGCTTGTCATGGCCGGCCACTACTAATTAGGGGGGGAAATTGACATGCAAGTCCCCCCTTTTTATTTCATGCACTAATAGATCCTTATGCTTTGACCTATCACATTTCAAAATTTTCTCACATAAGTCCTATTTACTAAAATTCACCTACAATTAAACAAAATTCAAACACGAAATTTTCACACATGCACATGTACATATAATGAGCATCAATTATGACGGTTAATTATTTTTATGACTCGGTTTAGTGGTCCCGAAACCACTTCCCGACTAGGGTCACATTAGGGCTGTCACAACTCTCCCCCACTTAAGAAATTTTCGTCCCCGAAAATCTTACCGGTAAATAGGTTTGGGTACGTTCTTTCATCGAGCTCTCGGTTTCCCAAATAGCTTCCTCGATCCCGTGTTTGAGCCATAACACCTTAACTAACGGAACCCTTCTGTTTCGCAACTCTTTCACTTCACGAGCTAGGATACGAATCGGTTCTTCTTCATAACTCAAGTCAGATTGAATTTTAACTTCTGAGGGATTAATCACATGTGACGGATCGGATCTATAATGTCGAAGCATCGAAACATGAAAGACATCGTGAATCTTTTCAAGTTCAGGGGGCAAAATCAATCTATACGCAACCGGACCAACTCGTTCGGAGATTTCGTACGGCCCAATGAATCTCGGGCTCAACTTGCCCTTACGACCAAATCTGAGTATCTTTTTCCAAGGCGAAACTTTAAGAAACACTTTATCTCCCACCTGATATTCAATGTCTTTTCGTTTTAAATCCGCATACGATTTCTGACGATCTGTGGCTGCCTTCAGACTTTCACGGATTACCTTTACTTTCTGTTCGGCATCTTTAATCAAATCAACTCCGAAAATTTTGCTTTCACCGAGCTCGGTCCAAAACAATAGTGTGCGGCATTTACGCCCGTACAAAGCCTCGTAAGGTGCCATCTTAATACTTGATTGAAAACTGTTGTTGTAAGCGAATTCAATCAAAGGTAAATACCGTTCCCATGAACCACTGAACTTGAGGATGCAACATCTCAACATATCCTCAAGTATCTGAATTATCCGCTCGGATTGACCATCGGTTTGGGGGTGAAAAGCAGTGCTAAAATGCAACTTGGTACCCAAAGTTTCTTGCAATTTCTTCCAAAATCGCGAGGTGAATCTCGGATCTCTATCCGACACGATAGAAATAGGTACCCCGTGTAATCTCACAATCTGAGAAACATACAATTCGGCTAGTTTATCCAATGAAAAATCCGTACGCACGGGGATAAAGTGAGCCGACTTAGTCAGTCTATCAACAACAACCCAAATCGCATCCTTCTTACTTGCTGACAATGGCAGTCCGGACACAAAGTCCATTGTGACTCGATCCCATTTCCACTCAGGTATCATGATCGGCTGAAGTAATCCTGAAGGCACTTGATGTTCCGCTTTCACTTGTTGACATATTAAACATCTCGAAACAAAGTCGGAGATGTCTCGTTTCATACCATGCCACCAAAACCGACGTTTCAAATCGTTGTACATTTTCGTACTCCCCGGGTGAATTGACATTCGGCTACAATGGGCTTCGTTCAGAATCATCGAAATGAGTTCTGAATTTCTTGGAACACACAACCGACTTCTGAACCTCAAACAATCGTCATCATCAATTTGAAATTCGGATTCCATATTCGGAACACATTCAGCCCGTTTTGCAACCAATTCATCGTCGACTTTCTGAGCTTCACGAATTTGACGAATCAATAATGGTTTGGCCTTTAATTCAGCTACTAACACATTGTTGGGTAGAACAGACAAGTGCACATTCATCGCTCGTAAAGCAAACAGTGATTTCTGGCTTAAGGCGTCCGCAACCACATTAGCCTTTCCCGGGTGGTAATCAATGACAAGCTCGTAATCTTTCAACAATTCAAGCCAACGTCTTTGTTGCAGATTTAAGTCTCTTTGAGTCATCAAATATTTGAGACTTTTGTGATCCGAAAATACATGGCACTTTTCACCAAATAAGTAATGTCGCCATATTTTTAAAGCGAATACGATGGCAGCTAGTTCGAGATCATGGGTCGGATAATTTTTCTCATGTGGCTTTAATTGTCTCGACGCATAGGCCACCACTCGACCTTCTTGCATCAATACGCAACCCAACCCAAGTAGGGATGCGTCACTATAAATGACAAACTCTTTGCCTGATTCGGGTTGCACTAAAATTGGAGCTTCAGTCAAATAAGTTTTCAGTTGATCGAAACTTTTCTGACATTTCTTCGTCCATTCGAACTTAACATCCTTTTGAAGTAGCTTCGTCATTAGTGTGGCTATCATCGAGAAACCTTTTACAAATCGTCGGTAATAACTGGCGAGCCCCAGGAAGCTCTGAACTTCGGTAATATTTCTTGGAGGCTTCCAGTTAAGTATGGCTGAAATTTTGCTCGGGTCAACTCGAATACCCGATGCGGATACCACATGACCCAAGAAGCTAACCTCTCTTAACCAGAACTCACACTTACTGAGCTTAGCATATAACTGCTTATCCCGCAAAATTTGTAACACTAATCTCAGGTGCTCAGCATGTTCGGTCTCATCTCTTGAATAGACCAAGATGTCATCAATGAACACAACTACGAACCGGTCCAAATACAGTCTGAAGATCCGATTCATCAAATCCATAAATACCGCAGGGCATTAGTGAGCCCGAACGGCATCACTAAGAACTCGTAGTGACCGTACCTCGTTCTGAAAGCAGTTTTGGGTACGTCCGAATCTCGAATCCGCAACTGATAATAACCCGATCTCAAATCTATCTTTGAAAACACTGAGGCTCCCTTTAGTTGATCAAACAAATCATCGATACGCAGTAACGGATATTTGTTCTTTATTGTCACTTTATTCAGCTGACGATAGTTAATGCACAACCTCATGGTTCCGTCCTTCTTTTTCACGAACAATACTGGTGCACCCAAGGTGAGAAACTTGGTCGGGCGAAACCTCTATCCGTCAATTCTTGCAACTGAGCTTTCAACTCTTTTAACTCAGTTGGTGTCATACGATACGGAGCTATCGAAATCGACGTAGTCCCAGGTACAAGCTCAATACCAAACTCTATCTCCCGAACAGGTGGTAAACCCGGTAATTCTTCAGGAAAAACATCCGGGTATTCACAAACCACCGGCACAGATTCGGGTTTCTTTTCTAATTCTTTGTCATCAAGTACATACGCAAGGTATGCTTCGCACCCTTTTCTTACATATTTCTGGGCCAACATTGAGGATATTACAGCTGGCAACCCCTTTAAGTCCGTAGACTCAACTTGGATTATCTCGTTATTTGCGCACCTCAAATCAATAGTCTTGCTTTTGCAATTCACAACCGCATCATGCGCGGTCAACCAATCCAAACCAAGAATAACATCAAATTCATCAAACGGCAAAAGCATCAAGTCCGCCGAAAAACAGGAACCTCGAATTACTAGGGGACATTTCTTACACAATTTGTCGACAAGCACGTTACGACCCAAGGGATTTGACACCCGAATTACGAACTCAGTAGACTCAATAGGTAAAGTCTTACTGGATGCTAAGGTTTCACATATGTAAGAATGAGTAGAACCGGGGTCAATCAAAGCAATTACATTAGTATCAAAGAGAGTAAAAGTACCGGTAATAACATCAGGCGAAGAAGCATCCTCGCGGGCACGTATAGCATAAGCTCTAGCAGGCGCACGAGCCTCGGATCTGGTCGTAGCATCTCTAGATCCTCTCTGACCACCACTAGCATTGCCCGTATTTCTAGATGGTCTACCTCGAGCAGTGGTAGCACTCGATTTCCCACTCTGATTAACATTCTGTTCAGACAACCTCGGGCAATCTTTAATGAAGTGGTCAACTGATCCGCACTTGTAACAGGAGCGGTCATGGAATCTACAACTCCCCGAATGCCATTTACCACAATATCGACATTCCATTCTGTCTCGACGTTCATTCCCAACACTGGCGACCGAAGTGCCTCGTGTACACACAGGGGGTCGATCACGATCTCGTCTAAAAAGGCCCGAAGTGCCTCTAGACCGGCCCACATCATCTCGAAATTTCTTCAATGCCTGTTGAAGAGACTTTCCCGAGGATCTTTTACGAAACTCTCCAGTTCCCACATCAACTTTTTGTTTTTCTTTTCTAAGCTCTTCGGCTTTACAAGCTCGCTCGACAAGTACTACGAACTCTCGTATTTCAAGAATGCCAACGAACATTTTTATATCTTCATTCAGCCCATCCTCGAAGTGTTTACACATGATAGCCTCGGACGAAACACATTCCCGAGCGTATCTACTAAGTCTAACAAATTTTCGCTCGTAATCAGTAACTGACATGGAACCTTGCTTAAGCTCAAGAAATTCCTTCCGTTTTTGATCAACAAATCTCTGACTGATATACTTTTTCCGAAACTCAGTTTGGAAAAACTCCCAAGTTACTTACTCTCGGGGCACAACCGAAGTCAGAGTACTCCACCAATAGTAGGCAGAATCGCGTAGCAAGGAGATAGTACACTTTAGACATTCATCGGGTGTACAAGATAGCTCATCGAGTACCCGGATAGTGTTGTCCAACCAAAATTTAGCTTGCTCGGCATCGTCGCTATCCGTAGCTTTAAATTCAGTAGCCCCATGTTTTCGGATTCTGTCAACTGCGGGCTTATTTGACCTTATTTGGTCAGTTTCCGGAGGTAGTGTAGGTGCGGGGGTTGTATTAGTCGGGAATGGAGGTTGTGGAACAGCCGTATTAGTTCGAATGTATTGGTTGAACCAATCATTCATCACGCTATAGAAAGCTTGTCTAGCTTCATCATTCGGATTACTAGCATTAGGTTGAGAGTCCGCCGGCGCTGTCCCTTGTGCGGGAGCAGGCGCTACACTCTCAAGATCATCAGCTACCACTCGGTCGGGATCGGGATCCATTACTATAAATAAACACATTTGCAAGTGTCAGAAATCACCACACTATCAAATAATCACATAAAATGGCATGTATAGCTAAACCCAAAGCATTACGGTAGTCCTAGAATCGACTAAACCGTAGCTCTGATACCAATAAAATTGTAACACCCCGTACCCGAGTCCGTCGCCGGAGTCGGACACGAGGGGTTTGCAGACTTAAATCACTTCTTTGCACAATCCATTTTAAAATTTTCCAGGCAAGCTGGCTAACTGCGTCACTGTCACCTTAAAAATCATATCTTGAGTTTCACAACTCGAAAATCAGTTTTGTGATTTTTCTCTGAAACTAAACTCATATGCCCATATACATATTTTTTTATAGAATTTTTGGTTGGGCCAATTAGTACATTTTATTAGTCAAATTCTCCCATGTTACAGGGATCGACTACACTGACCTTTGCGTATGACGACTTGGATATCTCCCTGTACAGAGCTTAAATACTGATGCCGTTGGTTTCTATAGAAACTAGACTCAGAGAGTAATCTATACATATATGTCATGACTCCTAATTATCTCTGGTTAATTTATAATGAATTTCCAAATTCGGAACAGGGAATCCAGAAACCGTTCTGGACCTGTCTCACGAGAACCTGAATATCTCTTAACATACTGTCCATATGATCGTTTTGTTACTTTCCTATGAAAATAGATTCATCAAGGTTCGTTTACATAATTTATTCACTATTTAATTCCATTCCTACTATTTTTAGTGATTTTTCAAATCTACATCACTGCTTCTGTCAGCATCTGCCTTTAAGGTAGACTTTACCTATTTCATAGTTTCCATGATTCAACTAGCCCTTTTAGCATAAATAGCACAAATTATGATAGTGATTAACCATTCCATGGTCAATCCTTGTTAAGCATATCCACACCTCTCAATAACCATATCCATACCAAATGATTATAACATTATGCTCAAACATATATAAGCCATTTTCGCATGGCTATCCAAAATTATACAAGTCCAAAGGGTCCATGACCCACAACAAAAAGGGTAGTCCTATACATGCCATTTCGAAGTTCAACCAAAATTGTACCAAAAGGGGGCTTTGATAGTGTGGGCGACTTCGACTTCAAAATCCCGAGTCCGATAGCTGAAGAGCCAAAATCTATAAAACAGAGAATCAAAGAAACGGAGTAAGCAATTTATGCTTAGTAAGTTTTGAGCAAGGGATTCCAGCACAACAAAAGTATAGCATTCATATAGCTAAACGGATAATTTCATATGCACAAATTTTCGATTTCATACTTACTTCACATTACCAACCCTTATGTTCATACACAAAAGATCAACTTAGCCAAAGGCCGGTAGCTCATTTATCAACTGAGCGAATACTTATTTGTAAGGGCTCAACCAATTCAAAGCACATACGAAACATACCTCAATGTTGGGATGTTCAAGCGTATTAACTGAAATTTTTACAGCAAGATCATTCATTCCCAAATCACATACCTTCGAAATTTAACCGGATATAGCTACTCGTTCAAATGCCTTCGGGACATAGCCCGGTTATAGTAACTCGCACAAATGCCTTCGGGACTTAGCCCGGTTATAGTAACTCGCACAAATGCCTTCGGGACTTAACCCGGATTTAGTAACTCGCACCAATGCCTTCAGGCTTAGCCCGGAATTAGTATCTCGCACAAATGCCTTCGGATCTTAGTCCGGATATGGTCATTTAGCACAAAGCCTTCAGGACTTAGCCCGGACATCATTCAAATAACCATGCACATTTAACAATAAATCATGGCACATTCGTATTTCATTTTCGTTAGCAAAACTCAAACACAAGACACTTATCATTCTTGCAATTTCGGCTCAATAGCCACACACAAAGAGCATGATTTTGATTTGCTTAAAACATGATCTAATCAAATCATAATTTAAGCTCTATTACTCAAGAACTTACCTCGGATGTTGTCGAACAATTCCGATGGCTATTCGACCACTTTTTCCTTCCCTTTATCGGATTTAGTTCCCCTTTGCTCTTGAGCTTAATTAAACAAATAAATTGATTTAATCATTTGATCATCGAAAAGAGGAACACGAGGCACTTAGCCCATATTTATACATTAGACATTAAAGTCACATACATGTGAAATCATGCATCAACTCAACATATTAACCCACACTCCCTTTTAGCCGATTGTCCTAACCAAGATATAGGCATCAATATGCTTGCCTCTAACCGAATGCATGCAGCACAAATCTTCTCATTTGGCCGAGTATGCATGTATATGTTGAGGCCAATTATATGCTTAAGACTTCCCACAAGTATGGTTACTTGTATTGGTTATATACCGTTTCGTTTCAAATTCAAAACTCGGCTAATACGCATGTATACACTAGAAATCAAATACTAACAATTTTGCATGTTATCTTACTACCATTTCACTTCTACTTTCTACCATGGCCGAATGCATCAAGACACCATTTACCCTTGCAAGGCATAAATTTCATCATCAAAACTAACAAGCTTATAATCCCATGACCGAAACTTCTAACAACACCAATTAAAATACTTCATGGGTTTGAGGTAAAACCAAGAAAGAAACTCATGAATATCGAGATATAAGCACTAACATTGTTCATCTAGATTTAGCATGACACAACATCCATCACCCTTATATTTACCATAGCCGAAAACCTCACTCATTCCAAAAATTCAAATCTCAACTTGGTCACAAAAATAACTTGGTATCTCACCAACACAACATCAACACCAAGCAAGAATGATGCATCCATGGCCGAGTGTCATTTCCATCACATAGCAAGATTTAGACCATGGGCTAGGTAGAACTCAAGCTAACAACTAAAACATGCATGCATCTCATGGAACATCATCAAACATGCCTTAGCCTAGTTACATGCATGGCCGAACCTCTTCAACCTTTCTTCTTCCTTCCTCCTTAAAATTTTTGGCCAAGGATGAACCAAAGGATGAACACTTTTTTTTTGTTTTTCTTTCTAGTTTCGGCAAAATGGGGGGGACAACCACACACTTTTTTTTTTGTTTTCATCATATTCCCTTTCATTATTTTATGCCCATACTCCTTATTTTATCATACTTCCCATGAAACACTAACTCAACATGTTTATGACATGTTCTTGCCCATCACACTTGGTCTACCATGCTTGTCATGGCCGGCCACTACTAATTAGGGGGGGAAATTGACATGCAATCCCCCCTTTTTATTTCATGCACTAATAGATCCTTATGCTTTGACCTATCACATTTCAAAATTTTCTCACATAAGTCCTATTTACTAAAATTCACCTACAATTAAACAAAATTCAAACACGAAATTTTCACACATGCACGTGTACATATAATGAGCATCAATTATGACGGTTAATTATTTTTATGACTCGGTTTAGTGGTCCCGAAACCACTTCCCGACTAAGGTCACATTAGGGCTGTCACATTAGCCGTCACCTCTTCAAATCATGCAGAAATAATTGCAATACATGAGGCAAGCCTAGAGTGTGTTTGACTAAGGTTATTGACCCGACATATACAAAAGTTATGTAATTCACCTTTGCAAGAAAAGATATCAACTATCTTATATGACGATAATACAACATGTATAGCTCAATTGAAGGGTGGTTACATCAAAGTAGATAGAACGAAACATATTTTACCAAAATTATTCTCCACTCATGATCTTAGGAAGAAAAGTGATATAGAAGTTCAACAAATTCGTTCTGGTGATAATTTAGTAGATCTTTTTACCAAGTTATTGTCAACTTAAACATTTGAAAGACTACTACACAAAATTGGAATGCGTCACCCAAAGATGTAGTATGATGTTGCCATTAGGGGAAGTCAAAAGCAAATTGCACTTTTTTCCTTTAACCAAGGTTTTGCCCTGTAACACCCTTATCCTGTAACCGTCGCCGGAATAGGACGAGACATTACCAGAAATTAGGAATCAGATCAGAACAGTAAAATTTTGAACCTTTTCTTAAATAAAAGATCATTTATTTATATAACTAATAGACACAAACAAAGATCGAAGTTAAAACTTATAAAAGTAAATTTCCATAAGATGCCATATTCGCATAGCTTATATACAATAGTCAAAATATCATTCTATTTATAGTCTATCCTATACATGCCATAAGCTAAGTCCAAATCACATGATTACTACAATAGTAGATAGTGTGACGAAGTGCTGACGATCCCCGAGCTAATAGTAAGAGTCAACGATCTACAAAATAAACAGAGAAACATAACATTCAAAGTAAGCTTTCATAAGCTTAGTAAGTCTTAAGCAATTTAAACAGTTGAACTTAAAAACAAACCAAATGTTCGAAATCACATAACACTTTCTGAGTACAATACTAGTTGGCTGATTATGCACAAACACATATCATTTTACTCCGTTTATACTCAAACTCATATAAACATAGTATTTACACGCTTCCGGATTAACTTTAATTCTTTCAAATTTCACTAGTGTATCATTTCTTACCCACACTTACTTTCAACATTCATAGTTAAATAGCATATCGAAAACTATCTTGTAACTTTGCATAATAACTGAATACACACATATACAAATATACATATGAATTTACAACATCTTTTCATATGCTTCTCATTACACATTCTTAATTCCCGTCAGATCAATCTCACATATAATATATATATATCACATACCTGAATCACTTAATGTGTAATACGAGTTCAATTTATCATCTTAGCATAGGATCTCGTAGTCATATACTTTATCAATTTCACTAACACTTGGCCTGCGAGGTATAAAACCCAAACATAACACCAGCACGAAGCCTACGGGACTTTAAACTCAGATATAATACCAGCACTAGGCCTGCGGGATTTAACCCGGATATAATACCAGCACGAAGCCTGCGGGATTTAACCCGGATATAATTTCAGCATATAGCCTGCGGGTCTTTAAGCCCGGATACAATCTCAGCACAATTTATTTTATATACTTTTTACTATCTTTGGCCTCATCAAATATCTAATAATACCTACTTTTCACAATTGGTCATTCAGCCCCATTATATACACATAAACATATGTACATTTCACACTTGCCCATTCGGTCGCACCACATACACAAGCACATATATAAGATAATGTTTTTATCATTACTTGCTAATACATCATATACTTTGCTTTCATTTAAATAACCACTCAGCCATATTACATTTCTAAGTAACCATTCAGCCTCACTATACAAATAAGATAGCACACATTTTCATAAAAGCCCTTCAGATAACTTGCACACATTTAATATTAGCCATTTCGGCCTCACCACATATACATATCTTGTACATCAATTTCATCATATCAAAATCAGTTATATATCATTTCCTAACGTCACAATTCAAAATTCACATATGGTTTTAATCAATATCTTATAAGCAACTCAAACAGTTTTATCAATGTTTACAACATAATCACAAATTCACTACAAGCTGTCTTCCTGAGCAATAGTCATTAAATTATTTGTAACTGGAGCTACGAAACTCCAAATCAAGTGCCATAAATTTTCCCTGAAAATAGACTCATATATCTTTCATCCATAAAATTTTCAGAATTTTTGGTTTGGCCAATCAATACTAGATTTTTCTTAAAGTTTCCCCTGTTTCACTGTTTGACTAATCTGACCACTCTTCACTTCGAATCAAATTTCTCATTGTAAAGAGTTCAATATGTTGATTTCATTTGAAACTAGAGTCATTAAGCTTTAATTACATAATTTTTTTTAGCCTCTAACTCAACTCCAACAATTTATGGTGATTTTCTAAAATCACGCTATTGTTGCTGTCCCAAGCAGATCTATTACAATTTACTCTTAAATTTCCAAAAGTTCAAACACTTAAGAACTTACTAAGATCTCAATTTCCCTTCTTCAATTTCCTAATCACATTAGTAGTTTCACTTACTTGTTAACATTAATCCACAATTCATCTCAGAATTCATTCGGTAATTTCATCACATAATTTATTAAAATACCATTTCCTTATATTGATTTCAAATACATTCAAGAATTTGAAGCATAATTTCATAGCCAAATGTAATCACTATTCGGTATTTACAAGAAATTCATAGTAATTTATTCGAGTCTTAACTCATGATACTTTCCGTTATTCCATCTTATCTTATGTATTCAAAATACCATTCACACATATTAGTTCTTAAGACATTTGGCTATCACACAAAGTCCTCACTAAATTCATACTCATTCTATTTACCATTACTTAACCGAAACACAGAGATCATATATCATTCTCTAAAACTCTTTTAGCATATACCACATTTCCATGCACAATTCAATCGAGTAAGTTAGCCATTTTCGACTCATATTATGAACATTACTAATCATTCGAAAGTATATATATTTATATATCACATATACTAAAACTTTATTCTATATTCATTTAATCTTTACACACATAAATTCAACTTAATCGTTTAAGAGCTTACCTCAAAAGTTATCGTACGGCTATATCGACTACACGACTACCTTCATTTTTTTTTCCTCGATCCGAGTTTGTCCCCATAAGCTCTTGATGCTCAATCAACAATTTTTAACTTCAAATTTGCAAACAGCAATGTCATCACTTTACATAACAGAAATTAAATTTCATTACTTAAACTATCCACGACAATCACCTTCCGAGCACCTTAATTTTCTTTAAGCTAAACCACCTCATAGTATACATATACACATTCGGCTAATTATAAAACAAATCAGCACTCATAACCGAATCATTAACTAAAATCACATTCGGTAATATGCTTAAATAATTTCAATATTTATTAACATCTAAAACTAATTTGCTTGGGGTGCCATGAATTATTCAAATTGGCCGAATATCATTAAATTTCTAAAATCATGCTTATAACCACTTGGCCGAATTTCACATATCAAAGCCACTTATATATATTATTCAAAGTATTTAACAACACTTAAAAATCCAAAACCATAAAACTCAATTCATATAACACCAAACTCAATGCTAAATCACCCTAGGCACATTCGGCACTAGCACAAGCACACACACATTTAACTTTTCTAAAATTCAACTTTTAACAAGCTCCCTATGCTTCCATGATAAAAACCGAATGCTCATCTTACCACCAACATGCATATTTAATTATCTCAAGCGTCTCTTAATCAATTTTATTCATAATAGCATGAACTCAACAATCCATTACTCATACAAAACAACATAACTGAAAATCCCTTCATGAACTAATCACTCACATGTAACATACTTTTCAAAAACAAGCTCATAAACATATGAATTTTGGTATCAAATTGTCCATTGAACATTCGTTTACTATCTTCTATCCTCAACTACCTTCAAGTGGGTTTCGCTAGAAAAAAAAAGAAACACAAATTCATCAACAATTTACAAAACCACATCAAATTACCTTCAAATTTGCCTCCAATTGACCGAATGGTCCCCCAAAACCATCCTTCACTCTTCTTCTTTTTATGAAATTCGGCTAGGTGAAGAAACAAAGATGAGTTCTTGTTTTCTTCCCCCATTCTTATTTTATTTTTATCAATAACTATATAATAATAAATATATCAATAAACTACTTAAAAAAAATATCAATTCATTATTATACATATAAAATATGCTTATTTTGCTCACCAAAACCATCATGGCCGGCCACTAACATTAAAAGTGGCAATTTGACATGCAAACCCACTTATTTGCATCATTCAATAATTAATCACTTAAAACAAGCCACACATATATTCAAAGCTTCTCGCATAAGTCCTTTTTATT
Source organism: Gossypium hirsutum (assembly GCF_007990345.1). NCBI lineage: Eukaryota > Viridiplantae > Streptophyta > Magnoliopsida > Malvales > Malvaceae > Gossypium > Gossypium hirsutum. The sequence continues at coordinate 110,636,318 of NC_053431.1, forward strand.
TAGAAACACATTCAAATTAACAAAAATCAAAGCATTCAAATTTCACAGATGCATGATCACATATTTTAGACATAAAATATTATATTCAAAATTTTTTTTCTACGACTCGGTTTAGCGGTCCCGAAACCACTTCCCGACTAGGGTCAAAATAGGGCTGTCACATGCCCCACTAGGTTTTCCTCGTAAAGGTTTTTAACAAGGTAACTTGTAAAAATAAATTATATACTCTCTTTTTTCATTAGGTTTTTATCGCATAGGATTTTTACTAATAATTTTTTTTACGAGATATTGGACATCCAAAGGGGAGTGTTGTAAATCCGTTGATAAATAAATGTCCATAACCCCCTCAAATTTATCCTATTGTAACCCCTAAAGAATGAATGTCCATAACCCCTAAATTCATTATCTTGTAACGCTTAATCATTGGTAATGCTTTGTAACTTATGAAGCCCTATAGATCAAGGGCATGTACAAGCTTATTGTATTCAAGTGAAAGTTAAACCATTCTTTCATTTTTTTTATTCTTCTCTCTTGTTCAATCTATAATTCTTTTAATTCTTACCGGTTACGATATTATTTCAATAAAACATTTAAATTTTATATAAAAAAATATTAATAACATTTTATTAAAAAAATAATCTTTAATAAATAGAATTATAAAAATAATCCTTAATAAATAGAATTACATTTGTAAATTTTATTAAACATACAATTTAAATTTCATTAATTAATATTATTATATTACAATTTTTTAATTTAAAATTTTAAATATAATCTAAATGTCAAATATTATTATAAATATCTCAAATGCAATTATAAATATTCAACAATCTGTAATCTTTTCTCTTTTTAATATTCAAAATTTTGACAAAAGAAAGGAGGTTTTTTTACCATAAACAATCTCTTAAACAAATCCATCTGTTAGGCGGCCAGGGGTCAGGGACCATAGGTGGGCAGGGAGTAAAATAATTAAAACCAAAAAGTTACTTGACGTCACAACAGCTGGTTTTGAAGTTAAATTAATCCACGAAACAAGCACTGCCCCAACGATGAACAATGCATGCATGGCTAAAATAAGCATAAGCATTGCCCCTCCGCCAAGGAAGAGAATCCAGTAGGCTAAATGACAATGCTTGTGGTTCAAGACAATAACCATAGTCAACAAATCAATAATGAATAATGGAATTGTGGAATAATTTTTTTTTTTCTTCTGTGGTTGTTTGTACATCACCCATTATTATTTTTGCGTTCCCTGTGCTGTTGATTTTGATGAACTAATAATACAGTAACCACCTAAGTTCTATTTCACCAACAAAGAAAACTCAAAAAAAAAAAAAGTGAACTCCTTAGCAAGTCCTTCATGCGGCTTCAGCCAGTGAAATAACAGGCAACTCAAAACCAAGCACCAGCTAAATTGAAAATGCATTAAATTTACACCCAAAGTTAAAGATTGCATACCCTCATCAATTTTGAACTGATTGCATGCTTCTAAGATCGGAATCCCCGTATCTTGAAGCTGCGAATCTGTATGATCCCACAATGGCGATGAGGACACCAAGTACCAGAGAAAAGAGCTGGAAGTTGGCAATCAATTGGCCTCGAACTTCATTATCCGCAAGGCAATGTATTGCATTATCCTTGAGTCGACAACCGTCCGGCATCATGGGGCCATAGAGGGTGAAAGCAGTCTGGTAGAACCAGAGGCCTTGGAGAGTTATAGCAATTCCACTACACAAATCAACCGGGAAGCTGTTTGGGAAGAGAGCTCCAGCAAGCGTGGTCAAGATGCAGAGTCCTATTAAAAGGACAAGAACAAGATGGTAGTATCCTTCAAGGCCCTTGTGAGTGGTTGAGTGAAAGTAGAATAACAGATACTCTGCAGTGAATGCTGCGGCCGCAATAAGACAAAGGGCTCCTTGTGGTAAGGTAACAAAACTACCAACAAGAGATGAAAATGTAATTTATGAGATAAAAGTGAACATTCTGTATTCAAACAACTAATATTTCAGTTATAAAGTAATTATAATTAGAGATGAACTTTGTTGTTCCGTAATAATGCACTAGGTATGCAATCATTCCCCAAAAAGAAAAGAAAAAAAAAAGGAATTAAGACAAAGTAGTCCATGCAAAGTCTGTTTCTTATAAAACCTTTTATAATTTCCGTCCTACTATCCCTTATGGTTCTATGCATGTAATCTAATGAAATTATTACCATCATCATTACATCTTTCCCAGTTGGACAGCAGCAGTCCCCTGATAGGCTAGAATCCTATCCAGAACTAATCAATTAGAACTTGATAAAAAAAAGCTTGTCAGAAACATTTTGTTCCAATGAAAAAGTCCGGTATTGCCTAGTTCACACAACATGTTCTGTCAAAAGCATGCTATTTAAGTTCATCTTTGCTTAGTTTAATGTTCTGTCAAAAGCATGCTATTTAGCTTCATCTTTGCTCAGTTTAATGGAGGTTTAGGATTTTTTGCATCAAGTAATAAAAAGGGGGTAATGTTAGTTTCCTTGTTTTTTCCTATAAAATAAGAGGCAAAACTGTAAAGTGCGGGCAAATAAAAGATAAAAAGAACCAACTGGGAGCAACTTTAATGATTACAGGCATTGTTAAACTATTCAAAAAAGAGAGAGATCGAGAGAAAGATTTGTCCCTAAAAGCAATTTCTTTTCTTGCAGTCTTGATTAATGTCCACAGTTCATATTTGATTCTCTAAAAGGAGGTTCTCTATGATTTTCACATGATGTTGAACAAAAAGGAATCTTTGATTGTGTCGATTTTTCCATAGCAAATAAAAAATAAAGGCAAAAAAGAAAGTCCCTTTGATCCACCTCCCCACTTCTTCTTCTTCCCCTTTCATTCAGATTTTTTGCATAACAAAACATAAACCAGTATCACATGACAATGAAAGTCCATGACCAAATTAAAAAAGAAAAAAGACCATGACTAACCTCGTTTTCTCTGAAAGCAAAGCGATAGCGCCTAAGAGGAAAAACATTAGAAGCATCCCTGAATGCTCAAAATCGTTCAAGTGTGATGGATTCAAGACTCCATCCACAAAAAACTTGAGGTGGGTTGAATACAAAAGCTCAATACACAGATCAATGAAAGCACCAAAGGCTACAACATATAGCTCCAAGTGCTTCAACTTCCCATTAAAACCAGGAACTGGGCTCCATACTCTGACCTCAAAAGACTTGGGGTTTGACACAAACCGAACCACGGAACTCCATATGTGCCATACACCCACCATCAGAAACAGTGTCCCTGGCAAAGCATGACCCTTGAAAGATCCCATCTCTTTGTTGATATATCTATCAGTCTCTTTATCTTTAACTTCCCAGTTCACAAACAATCAGCCGACAACTCCACAATCTCTTCCTCCCCTTCTTCTTGTTATTATATCAAGATATATTCTTTTCTGCTTCAAAGGGTAAACAGGTTTGTTGTTCATACATTGAATATGATTAACTTTAAAAGAGATGAGTTGTAAATCTTTGAACAAGTTAATTGAACAGACTTTCTGACAGAAAAGAAAGTTTGGTCAACTTTACAAGGAACAAGCAGAATAAAAAAAATCTGAAAAATTGGTGCTGCATCAAAAGGCAAAAGTCGAAAGAAAATTTTCCATCCTTTTAGGTAATTAGGATTAGTTTGAAAGGAAAAAGTTGCCCAGTTGAAAAGTCAGAATAGAAATCATTCCAGAAGGAAAAATAATTAGAAAACAGAGAGAAAACCATAGAACTGGTGAAAAGTAAGTTTTTCTTCATGGGTAATTTTGATTAAAAGGAAAAGAAAGATACAAGAAGTAATAATAATAAAAAGAAGTTACTTACGGCTAACAAGAGATGATTGAGTTCTCCAAATCTTCTTCAAAAGAGAAAGTCAACAAAAATAATCATTCACTGAAATTAAGAAAGCCAAAAAAAAAACACAAAGGAAGATTGAGAGTGGCGATCTGAGATAGAAAGAGGCAAAAAGAAAAAAGGGAAATGGAGGGAGATCATAAGAAAAGGAATCAATCACAGCAGTTATCATGCGACGGTGTGTGTTTTTTCCATGCGTCTCATTGCATGGAACCAAAACCATGGTGGTGTTGGGATTAAAGAATGGGCTAAGAGTATGAAGTGGCATTGCATCTGTAGTCTGGCACTGGCAGGGCTACCGCTACAGTTTTAGATGTTGATATCCGTTGGATCATGGGACGTAACACGTGTGGGCCTTTTGATGGAACTAAATCTTGTCTAGGGGGACACGGTTCCCTTAATTGGCCCGCCTACTGCCAGCAGCGCCGGTCTCTGTTAGTTTCCAATCATGGGCGTTCCAAATTTTGGAATGGGGTGGACTATGAGTTAAGGCTACAGATAAAAAAGCCGTTCAAAAGGGAAATTGATATGAATGGTTGTTAAGATAACAACTTATTTGGTTTTGTTGTTTGATCTCAACTGATTTTTTATATATAAAATTTTGTTATTGTTGATGGATCCGTCTTTTTTGAAAAAAATTCGAAGTGTTTTTCGTGGGGGTTCGACTCATTCCCTCAATAACTAAAATCTTTTTCTTTTCTATTAAAAGCGGTAATATTAGGGATTTAATTCACATAATTATAAACGCTTCAACCACATCATTTTTTAATGGGTAGTCGTACGTCTATATATGGTCGAGACGCTCTCGATTGTATGAACTAGACTTTCAAGAAAAACATTCACGGTACTTTGACTCTTGACAAAGCATGGAAGATAAAACTTTTCTTAGGGACAATATTTTCTATTATTGAATGTTCACTTAGCTGCCCAGTAGATGACAATTAAAAGACTTCTTCTGAAAAAACTAACCAACAAAATTGTAACTATTAAATACTGACTTGACCCCTAATTTAATTGAAATCTATTATAATTATTAATATCCCATTAAAAGAGTGAGTAAATAAAAAGAGTTTAGTGTTTGTATTTTAATTTGAAATTTTTGGAAATTGGGTTGTCATGAATAGCTTCACACTAACCTTTGAAGATTCAACCATAAGTTGCAATCAAAGAATAGAATAGAAAAGAAGGTTAAAACAAATCATAGACAAAAACTGAATAGAAGCTTCCATGTCTTTAATCTGTTGAAGTTTAAATATACTTGGCAAAGTTAAAATCGGGTGAACCCCCCCCCCCCCACCCCACAAAAAAAATGACAAATGACAATCACAGCTCTCCTTTCACAACCTATTTTCTCCCAAATTTGATCCGCATAGAATTTTGAATCAACCTTATTGTTGCATAAATTGTTAAATAGGATTAAAAGGTTTATATAACTAAAAAAATTAAATTAATTTGTTTTTATGTGTAAATAAATCTATCATATATATAATATAACAATGCAGATAGGTTATTTATGTGACAAGTGAAGTTCTTTCGTTTTTTATTTAATTTTTTTAGAACATAAGAAATAAAATTAAAAAAAAAGAAGATAATTATTTTCCAATAATTATTTTAATTTAATGATATTTTTTGAAATTATTTTATTTTATTTTTTAAATGAAGATAATTATTTAAAATGAAGATAATTAAACAAAACCATTTAATATGACCGAATATTTCACCACTCAACATGTTCATTATAATCAAATGATTTATTTTTATTTTTAAGCTTTAAAATAGCTCAAAAACCTAAACTAATTCTCCCGATCATTTTTAACTAATTCATCTACGTTTGCAAATGAATTATTTCTCATTTTCATTTTCATTTCCATTTTGAGAAAACCACATTTATTTCTAAATTATTACATTTATCCATTTCAAATGAAACCATAATCATTTCTTAATATTTTCTATTTCTCTATTTCTATTCCTTCTGTTCATTTTGATTCAAATACGCAATTCATTTATGGTTTCAACAAGCTAGCGGTTTCAACGAGCTAGTAGACGGACCGATTGGACATATGTAATTAGGGCTCAAATGATTCAAAATTAAGTTTCGGCTTTTCACCAATTAATTATAAACTCATTTAATCACGAAGTCATTTCTCTATAGTTACTAAGCTTTCCCTAACGACATATCATTACAAAAGCAACTACTTAATTCTCGTTCAATGACCTTGTCATAAGTGTGTTGCCCTTATAGGGTATCCTTGATCCTTTTGGGATAATGTTCATTCTCCCAATATGATCTTATTTTATCTCATGGTAACTATTACATCTTTCTTCATGAAAAGTCAATCACTATCATATAGTGATGAAGTCATCCATCACAAATACGGATGACCCAGACCACATTTACTTTTCATCAACCATGTAATGTCAATGAGAGGATATCATTTACTCATGTTTTAGGCTATGAATTCCACTGTTGTATCAATATGTTTTGTCTTTATGCGGTTTCTTTGAGTTTTAGCTATACTCGCACTGTTACAATGCCATAGTTTTTCTATACATCATATTCAGCCCTCCATAGTGAAGTTAGTAATGCAACCCTGCTTCACACTTATTCACACTATAGACCCGCTGTTTAGGACAAAAAACACAGCCCGATGTCGATTTTCTAGAATCTTGACACGTTTGGAAGTTAGAATCAGTATATCCGATAGGAGTAAAAAATCCTCCAGAATACACAAGCATATAATCCCTCGTTCTCCGTAAATACTTGAGTATATGCTTAATTGCTTGTCAGTGTCTTGGTCTTGGATTCACCTGATATCAACTCACCAACCCCACTGCAAAACAAATATCTAGGCATGTACATAACATAGCATACATGAGACTTCCTACTGTCGAAGCATAAGGAACATTTCTAATGTTCTCTCTTTCTTCTGCTGTTTTAAGATAGTTTTCCAACTAGAGATGAAATCCCGAAATGAAAGGTTGATTTCCCTTCTCCAAATCGATCATTGAATAACGCTCAAATATCTTGTCTATGTATAAAGCCTGAGATAATACTATCACTTTATTCTTTCGATCCCCTAGTATTTGAATTTCTATAACAAAATCAGTTTATCCCAAGTCATTCATGCTAAACTTTTGGGTTAACCACAATTTAACCAATTATAATGTCCGTACATCATTCCGAATAAGTAGAATGTCATCGACGTGTGGAATAAGAAAAACCACATTTCCATCATCTAAACGTTTATAAATGCAAGGTTCATCAATGTTTTGTTCCAAAAGTCTTGATCGCTTGATCAAATCTTTGATTCCACAAGGGGGATACTTGCTTAAGTCCATATATGGATTTAAGAAGTTTGTAATTTTTATGCTCGTTTCCTTTAGTTATATATCTGATGGGTTGTATCATGTATATGTTTTCTTAAAGATAGTCATTCAAAAATGTTTTCTTAACATTCATTTGTCATATCTCGTAACCAAGAGCCGCTGCAATGGATAGTAATATGCGAATTCACTTGAGCATGGCAACTGGAGAGAAGGTTTCTTTGTAATTGATGCATTCTTTCTGAGTATAACCTTTTTGCTACAAGTCTAGCTTTATAAGTTTCGACTTTTTCATTCGCATTTCTTTTCTCCAGTTACACCCTATGGATTTTATCCCTTTCGGTAATTCTACAAGTTCTCACACTAAGTTGGAATACATAGAGTCCATATCAGTATTCATAGTTATTTCCTAAATCTTGGAATCAACATTCTGCATCGCTTCGTCATATGTAAGTAGGTCATCATCTTCTATTCAGCAAATTCAGTGATAAAAACATTTCCGCCAAATTGAAAAAACTCAGGCCTACAAGAGACCCGCCCACTATGACGAAGCACCCTATGCTGTTGATCGTTTACAGGTTTACTATTAGGAGTTGGTTCTAAAATAATTTCTATAGGGTTTTGTATAATTCCCGAAAGTCCCTCGAGCACCTCTTTACTACGAGGTTTGAAGTCATTCATGTAGTTTTCTTCAATAAAAGTAGCATGAGTTGACACGATTATAGTTTGCTCTTCCAAGTTATAAAACAAACCCCAATTTTTTCCCTTTAGGTATCTTACAAACATGCACTATTCTGTTTGTGAGTCTAACTTCCTCGCATCTTCCCCACCTTATTAGATAAATATTCCCTTATAAGGTACCCTAAGAACTCATTAGATAAATATTCTCCACATTAATCTGACCGAAATGCCTTTATGGGTAAACCTAGTTGTTTTTCCACTTCTACACGAAACTCTTTGAATTAATCAAAGGTTTCACTCTTGCGATGCATTAGGTATACATACTCATACCTGGAATAGTCATCACTAAAGATTACATAATACTCATAACCACCTCTTACACTGACACTCATGAGGCCATATACGCCAATGTGCACAAATTCTAAGGGGTTTTCGGCCCTCTTTCTTTTTGTATTAAAAGATCGCTTCGTCATCTTATCTTCCAAGAAAAATTTATATTGTGGAAGATTAACTTTTTAAAGCAAACTTAAGATGTTTTTTTCACAAGTCTAGTGATTCTTTATCGGTTAATATGACCAAGTCTCAAATGCTAAATGCACGCTTTATTAAAGTGAGAAGTTTTAAGTCTTTTATTTAATATTTCAGTCTCAAGTAGTGTGTACATCTTTGGTTTGATAAAATAGATATTATTTAACATCCATCTATTACAAATAATATTTTTATTTCTAAATATTGCAATTCTATTATTAAAAGTCACGATCAAGCCATCTTTATATAAACATACAACTGAAATTAAGCTTCTTTTGAAATTAGATACTAGAAAACATCTATTAAATAATCTTCCTAGAATTATCAAAATAAAGATGTATGTTTCTCACTACTTCATTTGCGACATTTTTCCCTTTCCTGGTCCGCAAAGATAAGCTTTTATCTCTAAGATCTATCATCTCCTCAAACCCTTGTAGAGAAACACAAACATGGTTAGTGACTCCCGAATCAATGACCTAGTGGTTTATTGAATGCTCCACTAAACAAGTTTCTATCGTTAAAAGTTTCATACCTTTGCCTTTGGTAGCCAGGTATTCCTTCCACTCTTTACAGTAGTGCTCTTTTTACTATAGAAGAAACATTTAGACTTAGATAAGTCTTTAAGCTTCATTGTTCTCTTCCTTTCCACTTGTGGTGACCTAGAGACCTTAGTCTTGCCTTTCTTAGTGCACTTTCCCTCCCCTTTTTGAAGAAGAAACGACAATTATGTTTGCTTCTACTCTTTAGTCCGACTGAACGTCATTTAATATCAACTCATAGGACTGTACTTCTTTCTTAAACTGTGTAAACATTGGGTTCTTGTTTACAAGGTTATAAGCAGCCTAAAAGCCAATAAAATCTTTGGATAAGCTTTTGAATACCATCTCAATTTGGGTATTCTGGTCTAAATTGGCCTCAATATCTGTAAACTATTAGCCCATAAAAGTAATCATATGGTCTTTAATCAGAGTATTAGGCTTTTGTTAGGCATTCGTCAAGCTAGTTATAACAGACTGTCAAGCCAAGGCATCTTGGCCTCTAAACATGTCTTCTAGCTTATCTAGAATCACTTTAGCAGTCTTACAGCTCTCTAGTTGCTTATACAATATGTTGGTAACGCTTACCAGCATATAATAATGAGTTATCTTATCAGAATTTTCCCATCATTTTCTAGCTTCAACTTTAATGGCCAAAGGGCATTTATTATCAAGAACTGTTTTAACTTTCTCACAACTCAGGACAATTATCATGTTCCTTTTCCATTCCTTATATTTATATTCATTCAGTTTGTTTTTAGTGAATGGAGTGGGTGTCATTTTTGAACTGAAATAAAACATTCATTTATTAATATCTTTGTATAAGAAAATGCTTGAAAATTTTTTGCAACATTACTATATGCATTAAGATGATGCATGTGTCTTACATTAAACCTTGAAAACATTTGTAAATCATTGCAATGATAATTCCCACACCCATTTAATCAAGTCACCGTGAGGTGATCATATCAACTAGTAAGAACATGGATTTCTATCCAATTAGTACATGAACCTAATTCCTTATGGATTCACACGTACTAATAATCATATAACTTTTTACCATCATTCTAACTTAAGTAGAGCTCCGTGGGGAGTTACTTAACTAGAAGATTTTGAGTGTATAACCATCAACTCAACACATATTGCATCATACACCACAAATCAGTTATCATAGGAAAATCTCACCGAGTAGTATACTTTGGCTAGTTGTCCTATTTGACTATAGAATTTCTAGTTATTTCATATAATAATACCTACCAAATATATAGGTCCAACTATCATATAAATAGAAGATAGTTCTTCTTACTTTCAGGAAATCTCTTTAGTGAAACCCACATGGCAATTCTATTATAGGGTAGTGCACTTACTATGCCATTACAAAAGATCATTGATGGAGGTCGTATGTCTTATTTAGGAACTTTCTCCTACTTAAAATTTTAAAAAATATACAAAGTTTTTAAATTCAATTTCAATCATGAATGATCAATATATGCATGACAAGTATATGTGACATCCTTCCCTATTCTATATGAAATGCTTATCTCATATATGCATGAACATACATTCGTAGTCATATAGATATCATCATGCTTATCTCATACATATAAAAGCATAAATTTTAAATGAATCTGACCATCCAAAGTTTCCATGATTCCATTCTAGAAAAATAATAAAATTATAAAATTACAAAATTCACCCCAAAGCATACTTTAGGTCTTCAATTTTGCCACCATAGACTTTTTTTACGGTACCAATTCGCATTTTTATCATTATCGACCATCGTTGTTGTTTCCATGTCGTCGCCCTCGTCGACCTCCACCGGGCCACACCAACCACCATCGACCGTTGCCAAAATCGTCGCCATCGACCACCGTCAACCACCGCCAAATCATTTTTGAGAAAAGTTGGGTTCTCTTCGGCCATTGTAGGACCACCGGTAGCCTCCTTCTGTTGGACCACTGTTGGCCACCCTCTAATTTTGGTTCATGTTGTGTTGTCTCGGTTCTTAGGTTTAGTTGGAAAATAATTTTACAAAAAATTCTATGTTTGTTTTCGGCTCACATATTGTAATCTAAAATAATAAAATTAAAAATCCTACGTAAAGATGATAGTCTACGATCTAAAATATACATGCCCGAAAAAAAAATTAAAATATAGATAAATTTCTAGGAATCCCAACTTTGGCAAAATTACTTTGTCATCTATATCATATGAATAATTATAAGAATCTCACATCTTATCAAATACTAATCAAACTAGATGAAGAAAGAGATTCAAACTCGGTTTACATTATAAACATAGCACAACTTGGTGTTTTGATACCAATTTTTGGAAAAATTCGATTTGAAAATGGTTTTCTTGTATAGTGAAGAATTAAAATTTTGAAAATCAACCCGGTTTGTGATATTTATAGCAATAAACCTTAGACCAAAATCGTACATGTGTTTTCAGAATCCTTAATTTTTTTGGCTTTCAACCAAACAATCTTCTCCACTCGAACTGCTTCGAGTGTAGGCTCGAACCAATTGAATTAAAACACAAAAATAGAAAAAGTTTTCTTTTCCTTTTAGGGTGAAAACAAAAATTCTCTCTTCTTTAATAGAAATCGGTAGAATTGTTATTCTGAAAAAATATATTTAATAGTTGAGAATAAATTCTCTCTATTTTTCGATAGAGTAAATGTTGGAAAAAATTCGGTTTGAAAATGGTTTTCGTTTACAACGAAAAATTAAAATTTTGAAAATCAACCCGATTTGTGATATTTATAGCAATAAACCTTGAACCAAAATTATACATGTGTTTTCGGATAAACAGATCTTTGATGTTTTCCTACTTTCAACCAAACAATCTTCTTCGCTATTCTAGTAAAACAAATTGCTTCAAGTGTGGGCTCAAACCAATCAAATCAAAACATAGAATTAAAACAAATTTTCTTTATTTTGGCGTGAAAATAAAAATTATCTCTTCAAAATAGAAGCCGACATAATTATTATTTTGAAAAAATATATATAATAGTTGAAAATAAATTCTCTCTACTTTTTCAACAGAGTAACAATATTTTCAAGTTGTGTAAATAGCTCTATCGGTGTCATCTATTTATTAAGAAAGAAGGTACTAATAGGAGAAGGAGATGGAGTAATAGGGTGTGCTTCCCCTTATATGTATTATGATGAGGATTCTGGCATCTCATTATATTGGGCTCAATTATATGTGTTTTCTAAACTTTTAAACTAGCACTTTATAATTTAATCCAACCTAATATATATTTTTTTTATTTTCCAAAATAAACATTAATTTTCCAATTAAATACTTTTCTCATCCCAATTTTACCTCTGGAAAAATTATGACAATTTTACCTGTGGTAAAATTTTCGAGAAAATATATTCAATGTTTCACAACTCAACTTGTTCACTATGACAAAATTATTTATTTTCATTTACAGGCTTTAAAACTGCTCAAAAATATAAACTCATTCTTCTGATCATTGCTTAGTAATCCATATATATTTGCAAATGAACTATTTCTCATTTTAATTTTCATTTCTATTTCCATTTTTGAGAAACTTATTTCTCTATTTTTATTCATTTTTTTCATTTTGATTCAATATGCAATTCATTTATGGTTTCTACAAGTTAGCAGAGGGACCGATTGGACATATGTAATTAGGGCTCAAATGATTTATAATTAAGTTTTGGCTTTTCACTTATTAATTATAAACTCATTTAGTTACGAAGTCACTCCACTATAGTATCGTGGCTGAGCTCTCCCAACAACATACTATTACGAAAGCAACTCGATCAGTGCTCGTCCAATAACCTTGTCATAAGTGTGTTGCCCTCATAGGATACCTTTAATCTTTTTAGAATAGTATTCGTTCTCCCAATATGATCTTATTTCGTCTCATGGTAATCATTATTCATGAAAAGTCAATATAACAGCCCGATTTTAGCTAAATAGAAAAGTGGTTTCGAGACCAAAAATATGAGGTCATAAAATTATTTTAATATTATTTTTGGTGTTTACAGTATGTGAATTTACATGTGTGAAAATTTTTTGAGCTAATTTTATCGTTTAATAGCTCAATTTGAGAAAAAGGACTAAATCGCATAAAATGCAAAAGTTGCATTCTATATGATAAAGGTGCCTATTTGTCATGGATTATTAAATGGGAGGTCCTTATGTTGAAAATAGACCATTTATAGTGTAATTTGACATAAATGGCCTTGAATTATGTGATTTTTAATGTTTTAACTAAAGGTTAATAAAGTAAATTATGTATTTTGTGTAATAAAATAAAACAAATATGTAAAATGGTTGTCATCTTCACTAGCTTCAACCGAATATTGAGAATAGAAACATCCATTGAAACATTTTAGGTTTTAAATATTTGATTAAGATCAAGAAAGAAAGAATTCGGATTTAGATCGAGGAAAATCAAAGGTTATTGAGTAATCGATCCGATTCGTCCATTCTGAGTATGAGGTAAGTTCGTAGGTGATAAATATTGTTATAATTATGTTTTTAATGCTATAATAATGCATAAATTGTATATATGTGAATCGAATATGTTTGGCACTTAGTGTGCGTTTCAAAATAGCTTCGGCTATGAATAGCACTTAGTGTGCGAATTGGAATAGCTTCGGATATACGAGGCACTAAGTGTGCGACACTGAGATAGCTTCGGTTTAATGTGATGGCATTAAGTGTGCGAGATCGTTATAACTTCAGCTAATCACCGATGCACTAAGTGTGTGAATTTTAGAGCATTGAAAGACTTGCGAACGAATTAATGTATTGAACAAATAGGTGAGAATGAAATAAATAAATAATGGAAAGTTTAGGTATATACGATACCTATGTGGGAGTTGATACTATGTGTATGAAACTTGATGAATTTGTATATACATGTTAAATGGTGGTGGATTAGACTTGAATGATGATATAAGAACTACTAAGTGTTTATTAATTGATGTTTTGTATTATATAAACTGTTGAATATATTTGGTGCGAACTTGCTAAGCTATGAAGCTTACTGTGTGATATTTGTCTTTGTTTTATAGAGTATTGAAGCTAGCTCGGACATCGGGGATCATCGGGAATCATCATCACATTATTGAAGCAACTTGGTGGTACTTTTGAAGCTTGTATGTATGGTATATGGCATGTATAGGCTTGTGTCATTTTCAGTATGTTTTGAGTTGTGAATTTAGTCATGAGATGTGGCTTGTAAATGGTGTTGTTTATGAAGTTGAATTTGGCTTGATTTATATATTGTCAAGTGATAAGAATGTGAGATATATAATGCCTTCTATGTTGGCTTATTTTGGTATGTTGGCATTAGTTGTTGATATAGATTAAAGATGTATTGAAATAGAGCTATTTTGGTTACTTTGTGTACTTGAGAGTAGGATGGCAAATTGTTTTTATAAATGGCCTATTTTGTCCACACAGGCAGAGACATAGGCGTATGTCTCAGCCGTGTGCTACACATGGTCTTGTTACACAGTCGTGTGTCCCCTGGGGTAGCCCTACAAATTTAAGTCAGTCTCGAGCACGGCTTAGACACACGGGCGTGTCTGATGACTGTATAAGACAAAAAACCTTGGCATATGAGCGTGTGTGGCCATTTCGAAGGGTACACGGGCTAAACACATGGGTGTGTGGTTGGCCGTGTGATCCAAGTCAATAACCCCTTCAATTTTCCCACGGCCAAGGCACACGGGCGTGTCTCCGGTTGTGTGGTGCAAGTCAGTATGTATGCTCTGTTTTCACACAGCCTAGGACATAGGCGTGTCCGATAGCCGTGTGAGGCACACGGCCTATTTACACGGGCTTGTGACCTATGAATGTAAAATTTTTCTAAGTGTTCGAAAATTTTTATATGTGATCGGTTTAGTCCCGAACCACTCTTAAGCATGTTTTAAGGTCTCGTAGAACCTTATAAAGGACAATGTGAATGTTTATGAATGGTTTTTGATAACGAATGTATAAATGTATGTGAATGAGATGTATTTTTTGGTAATGCCTTGTAACCCTATTTCGGCATCGGATATGGGTTAGAGGTGTTACGTCAATTACTATCAAATAGAAATCAAGTCATTAATCACAAAGATGAATGACCCGTTACCACATTTACTTTTCCTCGCCCATGCAATGCCAATGAGTGGATATCATTTGCCTGTGTTTCAGGCTATCAATTCCAATATTGCAAATGTCAATGTAAAAGTCATTCATCATAAAGACAAAAGACCCATGGCCATATTTACTTTTCATCAACCATGCAATGCCAATGAGAAAATATTATTTACCCATGTTTTGGGTTATGAATACCACTATTGTGAATGACACTACATATTGCAGAAGTCGTATACACAACGCACTAGCTTTCGATTCCTTATTTATTTGAACTCAGGCTTTTACTTACATCAAAGTATATGGTCACACATACATTGTCTGACATCCACTCAGGATTTAGGTATGTCACACTATAAACGTCACAAGTGAATAAATCCATAAACGAATTCAGGATCATTCTTCTTGGGTCCAGTCCTGTAACACCTCACACCCGTACCATTCGTCGAGACGAAATACGGGGTATTATCTCACCTTAAACTCTTGCTTTCATACATTTTTGAGTCACCAAACTAGATTCAATTTAAAACTTTTTCAATTTCTATTTTAAACTTCTTATCATAGGCCTAAGAGTCCCAAATCGACCATTGGATACTATTCGGGCTCAACTCAGGTCCTTAAGCCATCTATAGAAAATTTGTCATTAAAACAGGGTACACACCCGTATGGAAAGGCAACACGCCCGTGTCCTTCACCCGTGTGGAATTAATTCTAAATGCGCACCTACAAGGGTTTTCACACAGCCTGGCACACGCCCGTGTCCCTGGCCCGTGTCCTTTACATGGCCATGACACGCCCGTGTCTTAGCCCATGTGCAAAAACCAGGACATTTTGTTTTTGACGTCAGCATACCCAGAATGTCACACGATCAAGGCACATGCCTGTGTATCTGCCCGTGTGTTTACTATCATGCATATTGACTTGAAATTTTTACGTGCAGAGGACACACGGTCGAACCACACGACCATAGGGCAGACCCTGCATCACACACGACCTAGACACACGCCCGTGTGTCTACCCATATATAAGGTTATTTCCCCAGCCTATTTTCCACCCTTACCTACACAACCTACATAATAGCAACCACAATCAAGATAAGACTATCTCATGCAACCAAATCAGCCACATTAGACAACGTTCCATTTGTGCATTTCACTCATCTATGAAAATAACATCTTTTTATATAAATCAAAATCAATGTTAGTGATCATTAAAGGTTTAATACAAAATGAGGGATTTATCCTAAGCCAACACATTCGACCAAATTAATAATAACCCAAAACACAAGCCTAATTCCCTATACATTCTACATTACAAATATAAATCAAACTATACCGAATGCTTCGATTGATAGTGTGATCAATATCTCTGAGTTCCGTTGATCCTTGAGCTAGATAAGCGGCACTATAAGAAAATGAAAAAGGAGAGGGAGTAAGCGTAAAGCTTAGTAAGTTGCACATAAATAAATATTCGACATAACTTTACCATTCATCAACAAGCATCATAATACACAAGTGGCATAAGCAAAACTTACTCATCAATATTCAATACACCTCATATAGCATATATCGAGCTCACGTTTCATACATAGCATATAGGTACCTGTACCACTCACAATACTGTTATACTTTCCTTATTGACTTGAAATCATACTTTCATCGTTGAACCATTTGGACATTATCGGATATTTATTTAGCCTCAAACATGGGGTCAGGTGCCAATGCCATGTCTCAGACATGGTCTTACACAAGTTCTAGCATATCTATGTCATTGCCATATCCCAGACATAGTTTTACACTGACACATCTCGTAGCCGATGCATGTCCCAGACATGTCTTACATTGGCTTACGTCTCGAGGCCGAAGCATGTCCCAGACATGTCTTACACTAGAACTCGTCTCAATGTCGATGCCATGTCCCAGACAAGGTCTTATACTGGCTCTCAAAATGTGGTCGATGCATGTCCCTGACATGTCTTACACTAGCTCACATAAGTGACCCAAACGTCATGGCATGAATATCCGATTCATTTCCTTAGGTTCAATCGGGAATTCTACTATCTCTATTCTCATCACATTTTCTCATTTCCACAATCAAGCAATTTATGCTATAATAATTTCAATACAATTCAAATACATATATTATTTATATAGTTGTCCTATTTACATACAACTTACCTCGGATTACAAAATGTGGCACTAGTCGATTTAGTCGATTTGCTTGGCTTTCCCCAAGTCTAGGTTCCGATTCGGTATTTCTTGATCTATAATAACAAAATGCACTTATTTAATCACTTTATCAACATAGGCACTCAACAATTCATAGTTGGGCAAAATCACCAATTTGCCCCTAGACTTTTGTAAAATGACCATTTTACCCCTAAGCTCGAAAATTGATTTTTATCGAATTTCTTCACATCTTAAGCCTATTCGAACCCTTTCTACTCTTATAGCAACTCCAGATTCCTACTATTTCACACACTTATCATGTATTTTACAATTTATACAAAATAGTCCTTTTAGGTGTTTTCATGCTAACACATTTCACAAAAGTTGTTTATAAGACACCCAAGACACATTTTCTTCCATAAGAACTCAAAAAACATTACTAATCCTTTCATGGAAAAATCCTACACTCTTGATCATTTTGCAAAATAGTACCCTCATTTGAAAGCTCATGCTTCAAGGGTCTCAAAAATGTAAAAATCATCAAGAAAAACTATCAAAATGACTTACTTGTGAGGATTACAAGTTGATGAAAATTTTAAGCTTTAGAACCCCATTCAATGGCTGATTAAAGAAGATGAAAAAGGGATGATATCATCTTTCCTTTATTTACTCATATTTTAGTCAAAATAAGCCACCTAACTTACCAAACTTTGAAAATTTGACCACCTTTGTCTTCTATGGCCGGCCATGCCTCCGTAAAGGGTCTAATTGCCCTTTAAAGACCCCAAATTTAGGTTCTCTAGCTATTTAACATCTTTAGCTATCAATTAAGGACTTTTTCATTTTATGCGATTTAGTCTTTTTTTTTGAATTAAGCTCACAAACGCTAAAATTACTTCACCAAATTTTTCATGCACTCTTAAAAGCATGCTATAATAATAAAATAATTTATATGATTTTGGATTTGTGGTCTCGAGACCACTATTTCGACTAGTCCCAAAGTCGGGCTGTTACAAGTCCAATGTACTATTTGTGACAGTCCTAATTTGACCCTAGTCGGAATGTGGTTTCGGGACCACAAAACTGAGTCATAAAATTTTACTTTAATTTTTATTGCATATATTTAATGTGTGATAGTGTGTGTATGAAAATTTAATGTTTTAATTTAGTCTTAGGAATGTGAATTTTCTTGAAAGGACTTAGTTGAGAAACTTAGAAAAGATGATAGGTAAATTGTAAGGATCAAATAACAACAAGGTGAGAAAGCTTGGGTTTGCATGTCAAATTGCCCAAAATTCAAGTAGTGGCCGGCCAAGCAATGATGCTTTTTCCACTAAGTTGAATTTTATTGTAATTTTTTTATATTAGTTAATGGTTAAAATAAATTAAAGAAAGGAATTAATAGGAAAAAAGATGAATAAAATAAGAAAGGGAGAGAAAGTATTCATCTTCTTCCTCTTGCAAATGTCGTAAGCTAGGGAAAGAAGGAGGAAATTTTCTAAGACATTCGGCCATCCTAAGGGGTTGATTAAGGTAGGAGTCATGTTAATTTTATTAAATTTTTGTGAAAATCTAGTTAGTAGCCAATGTCTTATTATATCCCATATGTTAATTTTCTACCTAAATAGGTGACTAAATGGCATACGGTTAGAGGGAGGTAAATGCTAAGAGTATGGCGCTTTTGATGTTGTAAACGAAAATAGTAGAAAGGTGAAAGAAAATTAGGGTAGATATGTACATATATGTGGATTTATATGATGTTATAAATAGATGTGAAGCTATGCTAGTTTAGGAAAAATTAGGTCAAGTGTTCATGAGATGAAACTATGTGTGTAAATGAATTAAAAATGATATTATAATTGATATTGTATATTCGGCCATCTAATTAAGTACATAGGTGATGTTTAATTTAATTTTTGCACATTCGGCTATATAGGTATGCCCATTTGTGATATTACCTTTGATTATATATAATCGACTAAATGAGTGATGTTGGCTTATAAGTTGAGTTTGATTCATGATTATATATATATTTGAATGTAAACCTATTTGAGATAATGTTATGTTGAGAAGTGACGATGCATTCGGCCTCGAGGTAATAGATGAATATTTGTTGAAGTTTGAATGTCTTGAACAATTACAGTTGTAAAATGTAATGAAAATTATTAGACTATATATGTGAGAAATTAGCAAGGGTGGTTGTCGTATATACAAATATATATGTGTTATATATGTATGTGTAATTGGATTATTGATAGTAAGGTGATATTATATGGTTATTAGCCGAATAGCTCAAAAGCATAAGGTAGAAAGATAAAATTTTACCATGTGTTTCTTATGATATAAAATCACTAATATTTTGATATAAATATCTAGCAAGACGGTTAAACTAGTTAATTTATTTGATTAAGCTCAAGAACTTAAAGGAGGGGAATCAAGCAAGGGCAAAGCAAAGAACATCGAGTAGCCGAGTTGGAACCGTTTTACCCAACACAAGGTAAGTCCTTAAGCATTTTGTAAGGTTGATTAGTTTGTGCATAAATAATACTAATGAATCATGAAAGAATACCTTTTGTTAGGTGTTCCTTTGAAGCGATATATATATTATTAATATGACCGTATATGCTATTTGAATTAAGTAAGTTGCCATATTATAATGAGTTAACATTGGCACTATGTGGGCGGAATTAAATGTCACTTTGTGTGTAGATTTTATATGCTATTTGAATTAAGTAAATTGCCTTATTATAATGAGTTAACATTGGCACTATGTGTGCGGAATTAAATGTCACTTTGTGTGCAGATTTTATATGCTATTTGAATTAAGTAAATTGCCTTATTATAATGAGTTAACATTGGCACTATGTGTGCGGAATTAAATGTCACTTTGTGTGCAGATTTTATATGCTATTTGAATTAAGTAAATTACCTTATTATAATGAGTTAACATTGGCACTATGTGTGCGGAATTAAATGGCACTATGTGTGCAGATTTGAATGTCGATGCATGAGTGAAAATTTCAGGCACTATGTGTGTGGTTTAGTATGGCACTATGTGTGCGAGCTTAATTAGCACTATGTGTGCGAATTTGGTTGATAATATAATATGTGCAGGAAAAGAATAAAGTGATAGAACTATTAACTAAAATATCGAATTTGAGACATGAAATGTATATATATGAATTTATCTAGTGCATCATTGTTTCATGCTTTGAGGAAATGGATCTAGATCAGTTGGGTTATTTTGATATTTGATTGGGTAGAACGACTTGGCTTAAGATTGAACCAATAATCTAAGTAATTATGGCATAGTTCGGTATGGATGGAGTAATAGATCTTACATTATTTTTCTTATGATCTTTTATTAATGGAATGTATTATATTGCTTATGACTTACTGAGTTGAATACTCATTTGGTGTGTTTACTTGTCTTTTATTTAGATTTCTTCGATCCATTTTGTGTGCTCGGGACCATCGTCGAAGTCATCACACCAGCTTGCAACATTTTGGTACCCTCTTCTTAGTTGGTCTAAGTGAACATTTTGGCATGTATAGGCTAATATGTATTTGTTTGAACTTTGATATGTATACTTCTAGCCATGCGAATATGGCTTAAACTAAGTTTGAATTTGGTTATATTTAATCATGGTATAATTTGTCTTGGCTATAATGTTTAATGCTATTAATGAATGATAAATATATATATCTATAAAAATTATACATATGCTTGAGGGTTGATAATGCTAAGAAATCTTGACTATGTGTTTTTGGGGTGGTTCGATTATGACACATTTATATAAGTGATTAATTGCAACGTGGCTATTTTATATGATCTTAGTATCTAAATTGAGATAGCATAATGGGTCGTCTGGTTATGTCTGAACATAACATGCAATCGTATGATATGGTTGTTATATGATGTAAACTTATGTAATAGTTTTGATTGAACTTGATAATGATTAACTATGTTTCCGGCTATGTATGAATAAGGATCGTTTATGGGAGTATAATGAATTATGCATTATTAAAGATGAACTTAACGCAATGAAGATGATAGAAGTAAATGCATGGAAATTTTACGAATAAGTATTTGCTTCGGTAATATCTCGCAACCCATTCTAGCGATGAAAACGGGTTAGGGGTGTTACACTGTTAGTCTAGCCAGTCACATCTAAGTCTCTATCTTCTAGGAGTCATCTGCCCCGATGCTGAAGACAAGGCATCTCCCCAATTGGACTTGATGAATGACATATTGATCTTTCAATCGGTTTGCTCATTTCTGATTAGACTAAGGACATGTTTAGGTTCATTTACTAATATAAGTTGTCTTCCGTATTACGATCCGACCACGTAATATCGCTTAGTATTAGTTAAATGTTAGACAACCAATGAGCTAATATTTACTTCTATTTTTCTTTAAATGCAAAAACCACATGATGACATTATACAAAGTATACTAATGTAATCTATGTATTATTTTATTAATCAATCTGTTAAAAAATTACAAGTGTAAATTAACGAAAATACTACACTTAGGGCACCAGATCCAATGACCAAAACTAAGGATTTTCCAAATTCACTAGTTCAACCTTTTAAGGATAATGTTTAACCTTTATAATCTCTATGTTTTCACAATGCAAGATGGGTCATTTCCCAATAAGGTTTTCTACCCAAAACCTTATGTAAATCCTCAAAAAAATTAGGAATAAAGATTTGAAAGGATTATCACCTCTAGAAGGTTGATGCATATTAATAAACACTTGAAAGAATGAACAACAAATTAACCCACAACTGTGTCCAAGAAAAAAATGAGAATAACAATGAGAAATGCTTGGAATTAAGGTCTTGATCTTTGCTACTTGTTTTTTGTCTTCATATAAGTGTCCTTGAATGAAATTTATAACTTTTCTTTGTATTATGGATGTTTGGAGCTGTTGGAGGGGGTTTCAAGCTGTTAGGTTTATTTCACGCATTTAAAGCAGCCTACAATAATTGTGTCTCGAGACACAAACCCCTTGTCTCAAGACAGTAAGAACAAAAATATGATCGTTGGAGCTAATGGCCTTAAGACATAAATGACTTATCTCGAGACATTTTGCACCGTGTCTTGAGACAATTCATCATATGTTTTGAGATAAGGCTCATCTAAAGCAAACCTTTGCTTCAATGTTTGGTTGTCTCGAGATAAAAGGCCTTTTGTCTGAAGACAGGGATCCCTTGTAGCTTACCTTGGCTTTGATATTGGTTGGTCTCAAGAAAAAATGACTTTTTTTTATTGATACAACATTCCTTTAAAGCAATTTTAGCTTCGAAGTTGGTCTATCTCGAGACAGACAAGCTTGTGTCTCGTGACAAGACTAGAAACCTTTAAAAAATTGGCTTAGAAACATTTCAAAGGACTTGGGGGTTTTCAAAAACTGTTGTAGAAAGTTTAAGTCATTTAGAAACTTTGTTTTTGAGTTTGTAACATTTGAAAATAAATTTGAATAAGATTGAAATAATTTATGCAAATTTGATTAAGTGATTTTATAATTAAGTTTGTTATATGAAAACAATAAAAAATCAACGCTAACATAATTAATAGGCGAAAAGCTGAAACTTAATTATAAATTATTTGAGTCTTAATTATATATATCCAATCAACCCCTTTGCTAGCTCATTGAAACTATAAATGAATTGCACGCAGAACCAAATGAATAGAAATGAATGGAAATTATGAAATTAGATAAATGAGTCACATGTACAAATGAATACATTTTCTTACCAAGTATAGAAATAACTTGAGAATTAATTTAATATTTTCAAATAATTATTTAATTAATTATAATTAAATAATTGAGGTTTGAAAATGAAATTATAATTGAATGTGTTGAATAAGAAAATTGAATACATTTCCTCATAGATTCTGTTATGCTAAAGTTGACATGACTTTAACATAATTAGAATTGGATTGAGAAAATTATTTAATTGAAAAATTAATTTAGTTAATTTAATTAATTAATTAATTATATTTTTTTGGTAAATAGAATATAAATATTAGGTTGGATTAAATTATAAAGTGTTGGGTCAACGGTCAAATGTCCAGGAAATATATATAATTAGACCCAATTTATAATAGGCCCAAAACCCCTCACAATAGATGAAAGGGGCGACAACCCTAGTATTATTAACTAGGGTATATAGCCCACCACTACTTAACTTAGAGTAGGAGTACGTTTTTTATTAAAATAATATTACTTGTTTAAGTCTTATTCAACTATAATTCTTCTATCTCTCCCTATAAATAAATGGCACCAATTGACCTAATACACACTGTAACACCCCAAACTCAGTCTAGACGTTAGGGCCGAATCCGCAAGTGTCTCAAGGAATGGTTTTGAAAAACGTAGTCATCACGACAAAGCCATTTAACATTTCAACCCGAAGTTGTTTACTTCTCTTATCAAAACGTTATTTAGTTAAGTATTTTTCCTTAAAACGTGAATTACAGCGGAAGCTTAAGAAATCATTTTATTACAAGAGTCTGGTTATTATTTTTTAGAAAAACCCTTGTTTGCATAAAAATCGTCATTTTTAATAAAAACTTTTTTCCAAAGCAACTAAATAACCCAATAATCCAAAAATAACCAGTTAAAACCAAACAGTCCAAAAAGTCAAAAAAATAATTACAAACCCTCAAATGATTACCAAAATAAATAAAAACCATAAATTAATGACTTTAATCAATTTTATGAAAAAGTGGTCATCGCTGAGTCTCTACTGCACCAATCCACCTCAGACTGTGGATTACCTGGCAGACAGACAAGCAAATGTGAGTTTACGTAAACTCAATGTGTAACCTAACAGAATTAAGCATGCAAGCATACAATCATCATATACAAAACCAGAAATAGATACAGATAT
The DNA here is from genome assembly GCF_007990345.1 of Gossypium hirsutum. Lineage (NCBI taxonomy): Eukaryota > Viridiplantae > Streptophyta > Magnoliopsida > Malvales > Malvaceae > Gossypium > Gossypium hirsutum. The sequence goes on from NC_053431.1 coordinate 110,660,461, forward strand.
GGACTCAAGTCCTTTTCAGATACAATGGTAGAATCAGATATAGATATGCATAATCCTACCCTCATTCTCTACACACTATTTCCGTTCATCCCATGACACCGTGTGGGGTTAAAAATACTCACCCATCCCTACACACCAAGTCCTGTCATTAAGACACATATCATATATAATATACAGCCAACCTGCTAAAATATAGGTGTTTAACGCCGATCAGAATACTTCCTCCTCATATAGGAATCTCACCCCAAAACAAATACAGAGCATGCAGACAGAACTAATAGATAGATTGTGCTTAACATGCTTATATAAACAGATAATAGATATACATAACATAGACATGCTCATAACTATATTTCAATCTAACAGATCACATAGTTTTAGGGTTTAGTTAGCTTTTACCGACCCTATGGTAGGCCCACTGATAAACCGTAATTTATACATATTTTTACCCCATGTTTAAAGCATTTTATGGATGATTTTCCATTAGAATTGGTGAATTTGATGCTCCAAATGCTTTAATTTCATGTTTTATACTCGGAAGAGTATAGGAGAGCGAAAGCAACGAGAAACGGGCCAAAAACGGAGAAAATGAGCCAAAGTACGAACTCAACACGGCCTAAACTTCCTCACACGGGCGTCTCACATGTCCGTGTCATTCTAATAGGCTCGAGCACGGCCTGAAGTAATCGCGCACGGGCGTGTCCCTGTCGAGCCCAAGTTGAGTCCAATTCGGAAAAGGCTAATTTTGAGGGCTCATAGGCATTCCAAAGTCTATAAATACACCCTAGAAGAGGAGAAAAGGGGGACACACAAAATAGGGAGTAAGGAATTACTCCAAGGAAGCCGATTGATTCATCTCAGAAGTCGGATTCATCATCAAGACTAAAGATCTCTCCTCAATTCCCCTTCAGGAGTTTTGAGTTTTATTTATGTTTTGTATTCTTTATTATTCTGAGATGTTTTCTTATTTAGTTATGAACTAAATCCCCTAAATACCTAAGGGGAATGAAACTTCAGACGAATCTTGTTATTATTTTCTGAACTGTATGATAAATATTTAACTTGTTCTTAATTATGTGTTCTTAATTCTTGTTTTGATATCACAAGATACTGATTCAAGATAAGCTCTTATTCAGAGGAGGAATAGACCCTGTCCAAGAGTACATTTATCATAATTAAGCGGAGTTGATTGCGCGCCTAGACATAGGGTGACAAGATTTTGCCGGATTAGGGTGAAACCTAATAAGGGGATCCATAGATCGAGTTAATACAAACCTAGAGTGTTAATTAGAGAAAAGTCTCAGTTATTCAATCTAGGGATTAGACATTATTTGTCTTGAATAGGGATAATAACATAACTTAGGGATCTCTACGGAACAAGTTAAATGAATAAATTGTCTGATTCGGAGCCAGAATAACAAGTACAGTCTAGGTGGATTTTTCCTTAGGTATTGTCTTCATTCAACCGATTTTTCCAAAAGCAATTCTCCAATTCCATTCTCTGTGCATTCTTAGTTTAGATAATTAGTTAATTAAAACAAAAACCTCTTTATTCTTAGGCTAGATAATAAAAACACAGTCATTACTAGTACTTTTAGTTCCTTTGGGTTCGACAAGCTGGTCTTGCTAAAACTATACTACTGTTCGATAGGTACACTTGCCTACATCGTGATAACAGTTAGTTTCAAGAACGATTAATTATAAATATTTAAAACCTATCACGAAATAACGCGATCACCTACAGTCGATTAGGACGACCCATGCGACCCTACGAAATATTTCAGTATAATGGGCCCACACACTCGTGTAGCCTAACGCCCAAATTTGCCTTACTCGTTTGGGCCAAAATCCACACGCCCGTTTGGGCTACACGCCTAGATTGGCTTTGCCCGTGTGGCCCACATGGTCACATTCGAGCCACCACATAGCCGTGTGCTATGCATGACCATGCCTTCGTCGACCACACGGCCGTGTACTCGCACACAGCCTACCACACGGGTGACCACAAGCCCGTGTGACGTCGACAAATTCATTTCTTGGCTTTTGTCGAATCTCATTTTTTTGGGTTTAGGGTACACACCTGGTATCGTTTTAATGCAAAAACACTCCTAAACAAACCAACACCTAAAATCGATACCACAAACCTTCCAAAACCAGTTTTAAAACACCAAAATTCCAAACCATAATACTAAAGACTCGATTCAAGCGCTCAACACCTACCCCTAAACCTTGAATGCCTTTACTAAAATTTTGAAAGAGAAGAGTCCCATTCTTCGAGAATCGTTGCTGCCAAAACAGAATAATAAAGCTCTAACCGACAATTTTGAATATGAACTACGTAAACACAAAAAAACCCTACTTATCGAACAATAGATAGAAAGTAGAACAACTAGATACAAAGATTCGTTGACCGGTCAAAATAGGATAAACGAAAGTATCAGCAGATGAAGAGCACAAAGGTAGAGCAACTAAGGGAAAAAAAGAAAAAGAAAGTCAAATTTTCTTCCAAGAAAAAGAGATGAACTTTCAAAAAACAAGAAAAATAAAAATAAAACCAAATCTCTCTAACAACCACTACTCAGAATCCCATCTCAACAGAAACTCTCTAGGATTTGAGGAAAAATTAATATCCACACTCGTGCCGGGATTCAAACACATGACCTCTAACACACTGGCTCCCTTACCACTCGAACCAATAGGCTCATTCTGATATGAATTTACAGATAATTAAATATAAGCTTACTGAACAAAGATAGGGCTTAATTCCAAACATAACAAAAATTGCTAAAGGTAAAGCTTAAATCCAAGACCTCACACACATACCCAAAACACTTAAATACTGAAGCAGGTACACAATTGTGTCAGATTTTACAAAAGCAGAAATAAATTATTTGGGGTGTTACAACTCTACCCCTTAAAAGAAATTTCAACCTCGAAATTTACCTGATCAGAACAGATGAGGATACTGCTGACGCATCGAGTCCTCAGGTTCCTACGTGGCCTCCTCAATGCCATGATTTTTCCACAGAACCTTCACTAACGGAATGGACTTCCTCCGCAGCACCTTAACTCCACGATCTAGAATTTGAACCGGCTCCTCCTCAAATGTTAAATTCGACCTAACCTCGATCTCCTCAACAAAAACAACATAAAAAGGGTCAGAACTATACCTCCTCAACATCGAAACATGAAAGACATCGTAGATATGGTCCAACTTTGAAGGTAGTTCCAACTGATAAGCAAACGATCTCACTCACTTCAGAATCCTATACGGCCAAATAAACCTAGGGCTCAGCTTGCCCTTACGACTGAATCCTAGAACTTTCTTTGACGGAGAAACCTTAAGAAAGACGAAGTCCCCCATAGAATACTCAATATCTCTCTTCTTCAGTTCTGCATAAGATTTCTGTCTATCAAAAACCGCTTTCAGACAATCCCGAATCAGTCTAACCTTATCCTTAGTCTCAGAAACCAACTTAGGACCCAAAACCTAACGTTCGCCCAACTCAATCCAACACAGCGGGGTACGACACTTATGACTATACAGAGCCTCGTAAGGTGCCATCTGAATGTTAGACTGGAAACTGTTATTGTAGGCGAACTCTTCTAACATCGAATAATCCTCCCAACTACCCCGAAAATCAATCACCCAACTCCGAAGCATGTCCTCCAATGTCTGAATCACCCTCTCTGATTGACCATCTGTCTGAGGATGAAACGTAACGCTGAAGTCCAACCTCGAACCCAAAGCTTCATGCAATTTTTTCTAAAACAGAAAAGTGAAGCAAGGATCTCTATGAGAAATGATTGAAATAGGAACCCTATGTAGTCTCACAATCTCCGAAATGTAGAGCTTTGCTAGCTTCTATAGTGAATAGTCTGTCTGAACCTGAATGAAGTGAGCAGACTTGGTCAATCAATCCACGATGACCCAAACAGAATCTTTCTTAGTAGGTGTCAAAGGCAATACACTAACGAAGTCTATCGTCACACGCTCCCATTTCCAAAGGGGAATCTTAATCGGTTGTAGCAAACCCGAAGGCAATTGATGCTCAGCCTTAACTTGCTGACACGTCAAACATCGAGCAACAACATCAGTAAACTCACGCTTCAAACCCAGCCACTAGTACAGTTCACAGAGATCTCGATACATCTTATTACCACCGGGATGTATAGCATAAGGGTTACTCTGCGCCTCCGTCAAAATCGACAGTCTCAAATCTGAATCATTCACAACACAAATTCGGCCTCGAAAGCATAGCACACCATTATTATCCAGCCTAAAATCAAAAGTAGTACTACTATCAACCTGACAGGTCCATACACCCAGAGTCTCATCCACTAACTGCTTCTCTCGAATCTGATCAATCCAAGTCAGCTTAACTTGCAAGTCGGCTAACAGACCCCCATCATCAAATAGACTAAAGCGAGCCAACATTACCATGAAATCAGACATTGCTATTCGACTAAGAGCATCAGCCACCACATTGGCCTTACCGAGATTGAACTCTATAGTGCAGTCATAATCTTTGAGCAGTTCAATCCAACAACGTTGCCTAGGGTTCAACTCTATATAAGTAAGAAGATACTTGAGGCTCTTGTGATCAGTGTAAATGATACACCTTTCATTATATAGATAGTGCCTCTAGATTTTCAACGCAAAAACTGTAGTAGCCAACTTGAGATCATATGTCAGATAGTTTCCCTCATGTATCTTAAGCTGCCAAGAAGCATAAGCCACAACCTTACCATCTCGTATCAGAACCCACCCCAAACCGACGTGCGATGCATCACTGTAAACCATAAACTCCTTAATGGATTCAAGCTGTATCAGAATAGGAACCTGACTCAGAACAGATTTGAGCTTCTCAAAGCTTGATTATTATGTATCAATCCAAACAAACGGCACACCCTTACGCAGAAGCTTAGTCAAGGGAGCTACAATCAGAGAGAATCCCTCAACAAACCGACGATAATAACCCGTCAAGTCTAGAAAACTGTGAATCTCAGACACATTCTTTTGCTGTTTCCAATCTAGTAGAACCTCAATCTTCCTTGGATCTACACCAATCCCCTAAGCAAAAACCACATGCCCCAGAAGGTTACCTCACGCAACTAGAAATCGCACTTACTCAACTTAGCGTAGAGCTATTTTTCTCAAAGAATCTGAAGTACCACTCTAAGATGCTCGTCATACTCATCCTCAGTCGTAGAATAGCAAAGATATCATCGATGAAGACTATGACAAACTGATCCAAATAGGGCTGAAACATTTAGTTCATCAGATCTATGAATGCGGTTGGAGTATTCTTTAAACCAAAAGGCATAACTAGGAACTTGTAATGTCCATAACGAGCCTAAATGAAGTCTTATGAACATCAGTTTTTTTAACCCTCAACTAATGATACCCAGATTAAAGATCGATCTTGGAGAACATAAAAGCCCCTTAAAACTGATCAAACAGGTTGTCGATCTTCCGAAGCGGATACTTATTCTTCACGGTCAACTTATTCAGCTGCCAATAATCAATGCACATCCTCATGGTCCCATCCTTCTTCATAACAAACAGAACTGGTGTTTCTCACGGAGACATACCAGGACGGATGAAACCACAGTCTAGAAGCTCTTGTAGTTGAGCTTTAAGCTCAATAAGCTCTTTCGATGCTATACGGTAAGAAGCAATGGACACCGGAGCTGTACCTAGAAGAAGTTCAATCCCAAACTCAACCTCTCGATTCAGAGGTAAACCTGGTAACTCCTCGGGAAAAACATCCAAAAAATCCCTTACAGTTCTAATATTCCCATCAGAAGAGTCCTCAAAATTAGAAACACTAACGTGAGCTAAGTACGCTTCACACCCTTTTCGAAGCAGTTTCTCAACCACAAAAGCGAAGATCACATTAGACAGGTAATCTCGACGCTCACCGATTACGACCACTTCCCTACCATCCTCAGTCCTCAAAACGACCCTTTTAGTCGTACAGTCCAAGCTAACTCGGAGCTTGACCAACCAATCCATGCCCAGAATTAAGTCGAACTCCCTAAACAGGAGCTCCATTAGATCTACCAGAAAAATAATCCTTTTTACCTCTAGCTGAACCTCTCTACAGAGTTTACTAACCCGAACAGACTACCCCAACAGACTCAGTACAGTGATCTCACTAGAAGTGCTCTCAATGGTAACCCCCAAGTTTTCAGATACAGTGCTAGCCACATAAGAGTGTGTAGAACCTACGTCTATAAGAGTAGTATAAGGTACATCAGAAATTAAGAACGTACCGATGATAACATCTGGAGCATCTCTGTCCTCTTGGTGTCGAGCAGCATAGAGAAGTGCAGGTTGCCTCGCCTCTGTTTGATTAGCACATCTGCCCGGTGCTCTCTGTCCATGGCCCAACCCATTACCACTCCTAGGCGCTCCACGGCCCATAGGTGGTTGCTAAACTGCCCTCTGGGGCTACACAAAACTCAGAGCTTGTGTCTGATCTGCCCGCTGTGGACAGTTTAATATGATGCTCTAAAGATCCACACCTTAAATAGGCCCCAATCCTCCTCCAACATTCGTTCGAATATCGCCTACCATAATTATCGCATGGCTGCAACCTAGTTGGAGCAACAGGAGAGCGCACTCTAACTGGCCCATCAGATCTGGCCTTTTTTTAGGCCTCGTAACAGGATTAAAGGGCTTTGAATCCCTCTTATTCTTGCCTCTTTCACGATCTCTATTCTGGCATTTGACACACTTAACGTTTTCAGCGATCTTCGTCTTCTTAACTACAACTGTAAACTTACGCTCCCTCTGTGGAGTAATTAGTACCCTCAGATTATCCTTCAATCCATCCTAAAACTGGATGCACCTCTCATACTCAGATGCTACCATGCCTCGAGCGTAGCGGCTTAACCTCAAGAATTCGACCTCATACTCAGCCATAGATCTATCCCCTTGCGTGAGATTCATAAACTCACGCCTACGAACATGCACATAGCTCGCTCCCACATACTTACTCTGAAATGTGCTCTTAAATAAATCCCAAGTCGAACGATCAGTTTGAGTACCCTCCTCATCCGTTAACCACCACTGATACGCCTCGTCTCAAAGTAGGAAGACTGCACCCTTAAATTTCTACTCAGGAGTGCAATCTAAGTCGTTCATAATCTTTTCTGTGGCCTCCAACCAGTACTCGGCCACTCTAAGGGCGACTCCAGTGACACCCCTAAACGGCTCAGCTCCATTAGACCGGAGTCGTTCAGTTACCGACCCACGGCCCCAGATCTAGAACTGGGTCCAACGACCCTCTCCAATATCCTCAGTATGGCCTGAGACAGTGCGTCGTCCCTAGCCGAACAGCTTTGTGACCCAGTATTAGTAGCAGGCGAAAATGGTGTCTCACTCATATCCAGATATGATATGCTATCCAATGATGAAGACTCAGTTCGAGCCCCCTTACGGCCCCTTCCATGGCCACGAGTACCACGTCCGCGAATTCCATGAACGCTCATAGTGAATTTTAAATTTTATCTACATTACAAAGTTTTATGCATCAGTTCCAATTATTTATTAACAGATGTTTTATGCATAAATTATTAGAAATTTAGAGATGTTTCCAGAAGTTTCAGTCTCTAACTATTTCAATACAGTCTCAAAAGGTACTATCTACAGTATTTTCAGAATAAACTATCTCAGTTTTAGAAATACTTACAGGATTGGCGCCGGAGACTTGGTGAACCATATAATTTCTCAAATCCTTCAATTATTTGAAAAAAATTCTTTTAAAACACAATTTTGGAACCCAAAATTCACTACCGAATTTTGAACCTAGCTCTGATACCACTAAATGTAACACCCTAAACCCGGCCTAGACGTTATGGTCAAATCTGCAAGTATGACAAGGAATGGTTTTAAAAAACGTAGTCATCGCGACAAAGCCATTTAACATTTCGACCTGAAGTTGTTTACTTCCCTTATCAAAACGTTATTTAGTTAAGTATTTTACCTTAAAACGTGAATTACAATGGAAGCTTACAAAATCATTTTACTATAAGAGTCCGATTCTTGTTTTTCAAAAAAAAAATCATTGTTTGCATAAAAACCGTCGTTTTTAATAAAACCCTTTTTTCAGAGCAACTAAATAACCCAATAATCCAAAAATAACCGGTTAAAACCAAATAGTCCAAAGAGTAAAAAAAATAATTACAAACTCTCAAATGATTACCAAAATAAATAAAAACCATAAATTAACGACTTTAATCAGTTTTACGAAAAAGTGGTCATCGCTGAGTCCCTGCTGCACCGATCCGCCTAAGACTGTGGATTACCTGAAAGACAGACAAGTAAATGTGAGTTTACATAAACTTAGTGTGTAAGCTAACAGAATTAAGTATGCAAACATACAATTATCATATACAGAACCAGAAACAGATACAGATACGGACTCAAGTCCTTTTCAAATACAGCGGCAAAATTAGATACAGATATGCATAATCCTACCCTCATCCTCTACATATCATCTCCGTTCATCCCATCACACCATGTGGGGTTAAAAACACCCACCCATCCCTACACTCCATGTCCTGTCATTAAGACACATATCAGATATAATATACAGCCAAGCTGACAGAATATAGGCGTTTAACGCCGATCAGAATACTTCCTCCTTATATACGAATCCCACCCCAAAAAAATACAGTCTATACATACAGAAGTAACAGATAGGTCATGTTTAACATGCTTATATAAATAGATAACAAATATACATAACATAGACATGCTCAGAACTGTATTCCAGTCTAACAGATCACATAGTTTTAGGGTTTAGTTAGCTTTTACCCACCGTATGGTAGGCCTACAGTTGATTAGGATGACTCGTACGACCCTACAAAATATTTTAGTATAATGGGCCCACATGGTCGTGTGGGCCCACGCGCCAATGTGGCTCACACACCTAGATTGACTTTGCCCGTGTGCCTACACGGCCGTGTGCTATGCACGGTCATGCCTTCGTCGACCACACGGCAGTGTACTCGCACACGGCCTACCACACAGGTGACCACACGCCCATGTGGCGTCGACAGATTCATTTTTCAGCTTTTGCCAAATCTCATTTTTCTGCGTTTCGAGTACACACTTGGTTTCGTTTTAATGCAAAAACACTCCCGAACACACCAGCACCTCAAATTGATACCACAAACCTTCTAAAATCAGTTTTAAAACACCATAATCCAAAACCACAATACCAAATACTCTATTCAAGCGCTCAACACTTACCCCTAAACCTTGAATGCATTTAACTACAAATCTAAAATGGAAGAGTCTCGTTCTTCGAGAATCACCGCTGCCAAAACAAAATAATAAAGCTTCAACCGGCGATTTTGAATATGAACTACGTAAACACAAAAAAAAACCCTACTTACCGAAATCAAAATAGGATAAACGAAATTATCAGCAGATGAAAACCACAAAGGTAGAGCAAGTAAGGGAAAAAAAAAGAAAAAGAACGTCGATTTTTCTTCTAGGAAAGAGAAATGAATTTTTGAAAAACAAGAAAAATAAAAATAAAACCAAATCCCCAAATTCCTCCCCACTATCCCCTTAACAACCACTACTCAGAATCCTATCTCTACCGAAACTCTCTTTAGCATTTAAGTAAAAATTAATACCCACACTCGCATCGGGATTCAAACACATGACCTTCAACACATTGAATCCTTTACCACTCAAACCAATAGGCTTATTCTAATATAAATTTACAGATAATTAAATATAAGCCCACTGAACAAAGATAGGGCTTAATTCCAAAAATAACAAAAATTGCAAAAGGTAAAGCTTAAACCCAAGGCCTCACACACACATCTAGAACACTTAACCACTGAGCAGATACACAATTGTGTCAGATTTTACAGAAGTAGAAATAAATTATTTGGGCGTTACACACACTTCTTAATTATTGAGTTATCGTTATTCTGCTAGAAAATTGTAGTAATTTATTTACTTAGAATAATTTATATTTTCAAGGAATTACGATATTATTTGGTTTCTATTAAGAGAATTAATTTCCTATTGAAAGTAATAATATCATTTCTTGTTTTGTGTTTGGTTTGTGTTGTTCGAGCCCACACTCGACGCAATTCGGGATACGAGGATAACGGAAAAGTCATTTGGTTGAAAGCTAGGATCGACTCGAATCCATCTTGTACAAAACACATGTACTTTTTGATAAACGTTTATTGCTATAAATATCACAAACTGGCTTTATTTTGAAATTTTTTAAAATTTTCCTTATAATTGTAAATCGTTTTCTTAATCAGAATTTTCCAGGAATTCACTCTTTAACATTTAACATATACTTCTTATCATCGTTTGTTGTTCCTTAACCGAGTTCATCATCATCGTTGTCATATGAGTTTGTATAATTAAGATTATTAAATACTCTTTCTTCCATATACTCTTGAAAGTATGGATCATCTCAATTCCACCTACGAATAAAGTTATGAACATGCAACATGCCAGTACAATCTAACCTTGTTTTTTTATGCTACATTGAGATGATGTTGTTAATATAAAAAATATTTTTTAGAATAACAAATGTCCTCTCAACCACATTTTGAAGTTTTAAATATCTCAAATTAAAAATTTCATGAGCTGCCTCTAGTGCTTGTGTCTAGCTCTATTTTCTCAAATAGTATCCTACCACATGATATGGTTCAAAAAAATATTTTGTATATGCATATTTAGCATCTACCACATAATCTTTGGGTTCATGTTGCTAACAATACGTAGTTTTGATATAAAAATTTATATAAAATTAATTTGAAGAAAGAATTATGTTAAGTTATAACTCTTTTTTATAATACATAAATTAGGTTAGAAATAATACAAAATTTATAATATATAACTTTTTATAACAAATATTTTATAAACTTTCAAAAAGTTTCATAGCACTTCTTGTAAATAATATAATTTTGGTCATAGCCTTAAAATGTTATTTTTTATAAATAAGGTATGGCAAACAATTATAACACTCTTTTTATAAATAACTATATAATTGTTTTATAATAAATAACATGGACATGTAAATAAGTTATGTTCATACTTTTTACTACAATTTTTTTTTATAAATAAGTATATTGCAACGCTTATATATCTCGGAAATTATTTTTTATAGTATATTTTCTTGCAATAATTTTAGAATTTTTTTAAGATTTAAATAATATAATTTTCGGATTGATAATATAATTTCAGAAATTTTTTACCACAACCATCCCAAACACTCACACATACTCATGTTTATAAGAATTTTTATAACTTAAATTTGTATAAAAAAATAATTTTTAAAAATTAAATAATGTATGAGTAATTAGAAAGTTATAAGAAAAATATATTTGAAAGCAATTACTTATGTAATTACTCAAATTCTCACATTCCCCTCTAAAAATTAGTTGGGGTGTACTAATTACACCCAATTTAGACTATTCAGTAGAACCCACCAATTATAATGATTATCCAAACATGTCACGTGTGTGCAAGGACGAAGCCAGAATAATTTTTTAGGGGGGGCAAATGAAATTTTATTTTTTTTAAAGTCTATACCTTTATAATTTTTAAAGAACTAAATTAAATTTTTATAATTTTAAGGAGACCAAAGTATAACTTTACTTTTATTAATTTAAAATTTTAAAATTTTTTAAAGAGCCTAAATAGTACTTTTTTATTTTAAAGGGGCAAGGCCCTGCCAGCCCCCTAAATTCACCTATGATTGTATGTAATTATAGGTAATTACAACCAAATTTAATTACTGAGTGGCTTTCAAAAAACACCTAAAATTTATTCTTACTTTTTACTTGTTTCGCATGATATCTTTCTAGTTTTGGTGTCTTACAAAATTCTTTAGGATTCTCAACTATCTTATTTTCTACTTGTTTCACTTAACAGTTTTGTAACTTCTATATCTTACTTGGACAAACTTAAGCAATTTGAAGCGAATTCTCCACCTAAAATCAGATGGATTAATCCTGAATCGGATGTGTTTCGGTTTAGAAGCCCATGTCAAGATCATGGGCTATTAATATCAACCTATTAACGGGCCTGCACTAGCAGCAAGTGGATACCACGAATTCAACCATCTCCACGTGTTAGGCTTAAAATTCAGCACGTCGGAAATGTTTATTTATGGTCCTAAGCCTACTCGGTCCACTTGTATATGCTACCCACCTTATCCCTTTACCTATTATTTATATAGTTTTATGTATGGTAATGTTTCAGTCTTTAACTATTAAAAACATATAAAACCTTTTCACAACGCACGAAATATATATCTGTATCATTATATAGAAAAAATGTACTGTTAGATATTTTTCCTTTTCCATTCTCTCAGCCACGAAATTAACTGAAGATTGGAAAAAAATTAAAATTAAATTTGAACCACAACTCTTATTTCTTAAAAAAAAATCGATAAACCCATTCCTTCGTTTAATAAAGTAGGGTTAATAAATAAAATAATTATGTAGGAGACAGAAAATAGTGGTTGTAAGACAATGCTCACAAAAGTCCAATTCCATCATGAAAGTTTCCACTCAGAAAAACAGTGTGATGTATTATGGCTCACTTACTGAGGCACCACTCTTTTACGTCCACAAGTGTGTGGACTGAGTCTCGCCTGCACCACCAAGCCTACGCTTCCATTAAACTCAGCAATCATCGTCAAGGAAGGTTGAAAATCTATGGCAAGAGAAGGGCAAGCGGGAATGGGTGTGTGGTGCAGTGCTGCACTTCTTCTTCTTCAGCAGCAGCAGCAAAGGCGGGTGTGGAGCTGAGTGGAAATGCGGAGGAAGATAATAATGGAGGATGGGAAGAGAAAGAGGAGGAGGAGCCTTTGTATTTGGCAAGCGAGTATGGATGGAAAGTAAGGAGATTGGAGGAGGATCAACCCGAGATTAAGAAGGTTGCAGAAATTCAGGCAGAAGCATTCCACCAACCAATGGCCTTCTTTGATGATTTATTCTTTCAGTTCTTCCAGGTTTTCTTCATTTTCCTTCTATTCTTGTTCCTACATCTTTCTTTTTCTTTGCGATTTCCTTTTTGTTTATTTTCCCGGGGCCATATACTTCGATTCACCCACTGTCTTGACTAAAATTTTGGCATAATTTGTATTTTGGAGTAAAATTAGCTATATGGTTTAATTAATGGGTTGTATTTGTGTAGTTCTGTGAGCTAAGATAATCACATATCATAAAAATTTTTAGAACTAGATTTTCCATTGATAGTGGACAAATTTATACTATATTAATTAGTTAGCTTATACAACATATCAATATAGATAGAGGGGTAAATTGTGACTAAATTATTAACGTTTTGTTGACTAACTTCAAAAAAAAAGTTACAAATTAGTTATTAATTATTCGATAGTTTTCATTTAACTCATTCGATTATTAAAATTGTTAGTGTATGGTTTTCTCTGTTCATACTTCTTGTTCATTCCATTTTTCTTTTACAACTTTTTTTCATGAAATAGTTTTCACAAATCTACAAATCAAAATTCTAATAGATTTTTTTTCCAATTTATGACATTGACTGTTATATTAATTTGGATCTAATATATACTCTTTTACTTGTCAATGGTTGCTGATCTATCATAACGATTATCAAATTATTGTTTGGAGCTCACTGGTTAAATTAAAAAAAAATTAACAACTAATGACTCAATAGTTCAATGGTTCTTTTATAATATTTTGAAGTTGAGTGATTAAAACGTAAATTAATTAATAATTTAATGACTTTAAGTGTTATTTATCTATATATAAATAATATCAATGAATCAAATATTAACCGGGTGAAGGGAGGGGTCAAAGGCCCTTATAATGGGAAATTGTTGTTTTAAATTTTGAAATTTATAAAATTTTAAATTAATATATAATAAAATTATAATTAAATCTTTTTAAAATGTTATTTTTGAGAATCATAAAAATATAAGTAACACAAATATCTGCGCCCCTAAAAGAGGCCCTGAAAATTAACCTTCAATTAATTAGGTAGCTAATAAATAATCTCAATATCTCTGAATTATTAAACAGGAGTACCCAACTGCATGAAAATCTCAAAGTACATATGCTACGATAATGTAATGGAATAAATAATGAGGAAAGTAGTTAAGGATTTGTATGAGTTTTACTGCTAAATAAGAATTAAGTAGTTAAGGAATAAATAATGGAATAAAACAGAAAGAAGAACAAATTAAGACATTCAATGCACTTGTTGATTAACAGGCGGAGGTACTGGCAGGGCTCATATACAAACTTAGGAACTCACCTCCAAACAGGTATATAAATAAATAAAATTCATATTATTACATAAATGTTAGTTTAATTAATTAAGTATATATACTGAATAGGTATGCATGTTTAGTGGCGGAGTCTCCCTCGGATGCTAATTCTGAATCGAAAACAAAGCTAGTAGGCGTGGTGGATGTGACGGCGTTGAGAGACGAGGCTGTTCTTCAACACCTTCAGGGGGCTGACGAATACCTTTATGTTTCGGGACTCGCTGTTTCCAAACGCTTTCGGTACGTACCATATATATGTTTGTTTGTTTCTTAGCCATAGTACTACGTGGGCTGTAATTATTATAGTTATAAATTAACAGGAGGAGGAAGATCGGTAGTTGTTTGTTGAAATCTTGTGAGATGCTGTCGGTTTTATGGGGTTTCAAGTATCTTGTCCTTCGGGCTTACGAAGATGACTTGGGTGCTCGCACGTTGTACGCAAATGCAGGGTATCGAGTTGTCTCGCGTGATCCACCATGGTTGACTTCTTGGATTGGGAGAAGGCGCCGTGTTCTTATGATCAAACAGTCTAATTTCCTTAATCTTATTAACTCCACCTTTCAGTTATAAACAAGGACTGGGTTGAGAGACACATCAATATGGAAACAGCGCACATTGTTGTTCTTTGCAAAGAAAATATCACTTCAATGAAAAAAGCTTTCAAAAGGTTGTCTTCGTATACTTTTCCATATTTTATTTCCAGGTCATTAATTTTGCTTGATTTCTCACGAAAATGTGTTTCAACCTCCGGCGGTAGCATTTTCACCCACCCCTAGGTATTAAAAAAAAGAAAATGAATATGCCACAATGATCCACATTTGCATGTGTTATATATACACACGTAGACACACACATATATCACCAATATAGTCTCTCTCAACCTCAAGTCTCCATATATATATATATACATAATTATCAATTGTAGAAAGATTGATTCAAAACCACTATTTATTTTTACTTTTTTTTGCTGTGTTAGTGGTTAGTAACCTTGGAGTTATGTCATTTGGTACCTAAAACCCTCGGATTTCAGATATTTTGGTTTCATAGACAACAATTCTGCAAGTCATCCGTTGGATGATACACGAAATGCCTTAACAAAGTGATCACTTGGAGTTATAAGAAGCAAGCTACAACAGCATTATCAACCTAAGGAGCTGAGTACGTCGCTACAACTTCAGCAACTTGTTAAGCTATTTGCCTAAGAATGGTGTTAGTATATCTTCAACAATAACAAATGGAGCAATAAAGATATTTTGTGAGAACAAAACAACAATCTTTGTGATAAAGAACCTAACATTTTATTGGGATCTAGTGTACTTACTGTAGTAATATCGTTAAATGTATTTGAAAATTTTCAAACATATTGGTTGAATAAAATTCTATCAATTCTCATTAAAATTTATTTTTGCATACGAAGTAAAATGTAAGCAAATATTAACTCACTGATTATTTAACGTTTAACTAATATTAAGTTGTATTATGTGATTAGATAGTAATACAAGATAACTTATATTAGAAGATAATTTAAATAGTTCATTAAAA
This sequence comes from Gossypium hirsutum, assembly GCF_007990345.1. Taxonomy (NCBI): domain Eukaryota; kingdom Viridiplantae; phylum Streptophyta; class Magnoliopsida; order Malvales; family Malvaceae; genus Gossypium; species Gossypium hirsutum. The sequence goes on from NC_053431.1 coordinate 110,676,318, forward strand.
GACTATTATGTCGTCTATTAGTTCCAATTAGAGAGGCACTTTGTCTTGAGCATCGGAGCGAATAGCTCCTAGAGATAAAGACATAAATGTGATTGTATGGACTGGCAATACATTGGACAAGACCTGAACATAATAAATTCTAGATCTATTTATTAACTTATTCGCTTATGACGTTCATTGTGTAACTTATGTCAATCTTTAGTAAGTAACAAACTCTATACGTATGACTCACTTACTTTGATGTATTAAAAGCCTGAACTCAATTGGTAATAGATTTGGAAGTTGGTATGTTGGGTATACAACTTCAGCATGATATAGCTTCACTTACAATAGTGGAATCTGCAGTCCAATAAAAGGTAAATAATATTCTCTCATCGACGTTACATAATAGATGAAAAAGTAACATGGCCACGAGTCATTTGTCTACGTCGAATGATTTAATTATTATTAATTAATAATTGATTTTTTTTAAAAAGATGTAATGGTTACCATGTGACAAAGTAGGATCACATTGGGCAAACAGATTTAAAATTTAACCCAAAGAGATTTAGGATATTAGATAAGGGTAACACATAGACTTGTCCATGAGTTAGGCCGCACCCAAAAGGTAGAAGGTTAGGTAAAAATATAGGCTCGAAAAATGGGCTTGGATAAAAAAATGCCCGTTTTCTAAACAAGTCGGGCCTCGGTAAGTTTTTTTTGCCTGGGCTCGTCCCAACCTAAATTTGGAAAAAAAATTGCTACTATATTTTACTATTATTTTCATTGTTTTGCTAACATTTCGCTATTATATTGCTAGTATATTGTTATTATTATTTAGAAATTGTATAACTCTTATTTTATTATTAATTTTGCTACTAATGTAGATGTATTTGCTTGCTAAGTTGCATTTATCTTAGTAGAATTTAAGTATATATATTTGCAATTGTTTGGGAGCATTTATTTTAATGTTTTTAGTGTATTTGATGTATTATATTTTAAAGTTTATTTTTATATAAAAATACTATAAAAATTTTAATACGGCCAGGCTACGCCAGGCTCAGTTTTTAGCATTTTTATTTACGCTGGGCTTGGAAAAAATTTTAGGCTCATTTTTCGGGTTGGGCCCGAGACTAGAAAATGGGCCTAAACTTTTTACTCGACCCAGTACAAACACAGCCCAACCCATGGACAACTCTAGTAACACACATATGGCAAGGTAATTAGACGAGCATTTAATAAGTAGCTTTCATAATGGTATATAATAAGGGAGAACTCAGTCATGGTACTTTAGTAGAATGACTCCATGACTAAATAATGTTGTAATTAATAGACAAAGAGCCGGAACTTAATTCTAATTATTTGAGCCTTAATTATATATATTCAATCGGTCTCCTCCAGTAACTCAGTCCAACTCTGAACAATTTGCAATTGAATCTATGTGATGAATGAATGAAAACAAGGAGTTAGAGAAATAGATCACATGTATCGCTATCCGCAGTAAATATGTTTTCTCACCATATGTAAAAGATGACTTAGAGAATAAATTAATTTCTTCGAATTATTATTTAATTGATTGAAATTAAATAATTAAAGTTTGAAGTAAAAATTAAATTAATTAGTTACTGCGTTTCATTGAACAAGCTAATTAAATTCATTTACTCATAGACTATAGTACGACAAAGTTGTCATGACTTTAATGGATTTAGAAGTGAATTGAAAAAATAATTTAATTAGAAACTTAATTAAATTTAAATAATTAAATAAATAAATAATATTTTTGAGAAAAAATTTATTATTAGATTGATAAATTATATGAGTTGAATTAAAAACTAGATAACATATATAATTAATACCTAATATGAAAGACAGGCTTAAAGGCTCATCTCAATAACAAGGGACAACTACCCTGATTCTAAAAAGGGGTGCAGTTGCCCCATGTATTTCCATGAGGGAATATGTGTGTTTTCTATTAAAATAATAGTATTTATTTACCATTTGCTCAACTGAGACTACTACATTTTTCTTTATAAATAGAGGCTATTGTTTAGATCAAAGGCACTCCACTTAAGTGTTGATACTCTGTAACAATCTGATTTTTGTTAATGTTGGAAAATTCGATTCAAGGTCGGTTTTAATTAAATTGATTTTATCATAAATTAGAATTAAATAATTATGTGTCGGATAAAGGTTTGTCGAGTCGAACTATTAAGTAGAATTAAATTAGAAAAGTGATTTAATAATAGTTCAAAGACTAAATTGCAAGTATCATTATTAATGATATCTGTTCATTATAGGTTCTGATCATATCTGCTTCTTTTTGACACAATGCCTAAAACAACCCATAGCCCCCAACCAATAAATAGGAGGATAATGCGCTTCAGCGCACTCGAACCTATGTCTTCCTACATTGGCAACAATGCCCATGACAATCGAGTTAAGAGTCAATCTGCCTTTATTATCGCAACTTAAACAAGGAATTTGGTAATATTTCTTCTTAATTTTAGTTGAAATATTGATAATAATGATAGATAAATAAAGCCTAAGTATTAGATATGAGAATTGACAAGGTTATTAAGTCATTATTGTTGAAAGCTTAAGAAAACTTGAATGTGAAAAGCAAAGATTCATGCATGTAGTTATTAATTAGAATTATGGTATGAAAATGTGAGAAATGTAGTAAGAAGTGTTGAATTAAGCTTGAATCAAGTTTGAATTATTTGATTAATTATGTGTTGTTAGGGACTTAATTGAAAAGGATGAAAACTTTGAGGTTTGATAGTGAATAATAGTGATATGAGGTCCCTGTACTATAATTATACAGTCGGAATTAGTTTGATCGAATAAGTTGTGAGATACAAATGTTTTGAATATTAGGGTGTTTAAGGACTAAATCGAATATAATGCATTCATATATATATAATGTGTTGATTTGTGTTTGAAGTGTGTGATTAATAAATTTTCTGTATTCAGATTTAATTTCATAGCTAAAGATGATTCAGGATCATCCCAGGACAAAAGGAAATCCAAAGCCTTCAATGGATAAATACTTTGGTTTGTGCTATCATAATTTATGTTTGTTAAATAAGTAGTTGTATATGTTTGAATTGTCAAATGATCAAAAATAGTAAAATAGGTATATTTGAAAGGTATGTATATACCTGATTATGTGATTATGATCATTGGTATGTGATTTGTATATGTTTATGTTTACTTAATATTATATGATGATTAATTAATGAATTTACTCTATTAACATTGTTGGATAGAGTCACGGGTATAGTTAGCATGCCATAAGGTTTGTTTTGGTAGGTGAGCGATTCGACGCTATGCGCATACATATCGTGATAGTTCTCTAATACCTTAGGGGTTGAGAACATATCACTAGCTCAAATACCCTGAGGATATGAGCGTATTCTGGTGTGGTTGGTGGATCAATGCATTTATGCTCAATTAGCACTTTGGTGCGTATTTGGTGTGATGGTGGATTGATCCGAGTATTGTTCTTGTATCAAATTTGGTTAATAGCGATTAAAAAATGAAATACTACTTATTGTATATATGCGTAACTGAAATGAGATAAAAATGTTGAAATGTTATATTATTTGATATGTTAAACTAGATGCAAATATCCCGAGTGTGCATCAAAAACTATATCGAGTAGTTAAGCAAAACATTATGTGAATAAGTTATAATGATAAACAAATTATTGGTATATACTTATCCTTGATGTTAATGTTTAAATGGTTGGTTAACTTGAATTATCTTTTACTTATTTCTATTTGATTTTGTTATGTTTTTAATTGAATTCAAATTATGTTAACACCATTAAGTAAACATTACTCATTGTATGAATTTATTTATTTTCGTGCGTAGGTTTCAGATAAAAGCCATAGAAGTTTCACGATCTAGCATTTAGCTCTTCAGCTTAGCTTGGAAGCCATTACGATCCTATTTTGTATGTATATATGTGTTTTAAAGTCATATGGCATGTACCTAAGTTGGTATGTTTATTGTCTACGTTAATTTTGGCACTTTTGGTAAGTGACCCATAATGTTTTAAAGTTTGGATTTTATCTTTTGACTTTTAGTTAATTATGCTTGTTTATGTTGGTTTCTTTGTGCAAATTGGTTGGTTTAGTAATGATGTATTGAAGGTCATGATTTGATAATGTTTGAACATGTTTACATAGGTTAATTGGATGAATCTATTTTGTGGTAAGTTTTAAGCATAATTAGGTTCATTTGGCTTAATCTTCGATTACTTAAAAGTGCAAAACTTTTGTCATTTGGTCATTAAGTCTCGAGACAAAAAGAACATGTCTTGAGATTGTTAGAACAAATTTTACTTAATTTTTCCATTTAGAAGCCTAAGGTCTCGAGACATATCTATATAGTCTCACGACAATTGTTACTAGGTCTAGAGACAAGAACCCCTTTTATCGAGACATTCAAACATCGAAGCAAAAATAAAAAAATTAGGAGATTGGTATCGAGACCTAGTCTCAAGACATAAAGGACTTTGCCTCGAGCCACAACATGTAGTGTCTTGAGACATGTTTGTTGGAATATCGAGTTTGAAAAATGCAGTGGATAAATTTAGGGAAAAATTCAGAGTTTTTAAAAAAAAAATACCAAAACAAGAACTTGGTTATGATATCTAAAGTAATAAATACTTAATCAAAATTGTTCCTTTTCGATTCGTCTAAGGTGAACGCTTCAATTGAGTAGTCTTCCCCATTATCCTCAAGCTCAAGTTTGTTGAGTGTGAGCTCGCTTCGAATCAGAATATTTTTCACAAAAAATTACCAGTAGGGTAATTTCACAATTTCTCTAAACTTTTAAGCCAAGTTGTAAATAAGAAAAATATCTTTAGAAAATTTCTAAAATAATTTCTTTAGAGAAATTTTTCTCTACAACTTTTTCTTGAAGTCAAATGTGTGTAAATAATGACTTAAGGCTCCCTTTATATAAGGAGAGTTTAGATAATTTAATTATGATTAAACTTAATCACATTAATATTAAATTAATAAAATACTATTAAGATAAGTATTAAATTAAATATAATATTAAATATATTAAAATAATATTATTTTTGGAATAGTTAATCTGAAATCAAATTCTCTGCTAAAAGTCCTAATAGGAGTGTAATTCTTCCATTGCTTAACCACCGAAGACCCATCGCTGCTGACCATTTGCCAGCCACTGGCATGCCACTGCTACAGCTGCCGGCACCCCAAGCTAGTTCAGTTTCTGCCGATTAGATTTGAGCCAATGACGATCGAACCAATTCGGTCAGTTGGACCATCGGCCGGTTTCAAATACCAGGCCCAATTCGACTAACTTTTTAGGTCTTGATCTCGGTTTTGGTCTCTCGATCCTAATTTACAATTTCAGGTCCAATTCTCAAGTTCAATTACCCATTGGGTCAATTGTCTGACTTAAAAATTAATTTCTAAAAATATCATATTAATTTTAATTAATTTGATGAATTTAATTTTACTTTATTAAAACTAATTTTTCAAAAATCACTTAGATTTTCCAAATTAACTTTTCAAGAAAATTCTTTAATCAAATTCCCAAAGTCGTAGAATTACCTTCATATTCAAATACAGTTCGATCGAGTTTTTGTTGAGCTAGCGGAGGGGCCAATCGAATATATACAATTAGGCTCCAGTAATTGCAATTATGTCCAGAAGCATCTTTCCGATAATTTGTGATTACTTAATTATGAAGTTAGTCCACAAGAAGTACCATGATTGAAAAATCCTTATTGTATATTCTTTACGAAAGTAATTCATCCAACTACTTTGTCCAATGACCTCGTCATGTGTGTGTTACCCTCATATGATATCCTTGATTCCTTTGAGTTAAATTCGTTCACTCAATACAATCATATTTTATCTCATTATCACCATTGTGTCTTCTTAATGATTAATATGATCACTGTCAACAAATAACTGTGATAAATTACTCGTTCGAAAATAAGCAACCCGTGGCCACGTTTCATATCTATCAATGCATATAATGTTAATAAGAGAATATGGTTAACTCTTTAGTTGAGCTATGAATTCCACTGTTACTAGTAAAGCCGTGCCATACATAATTCATGTACCCAACATACCGGCTATCAGCTCAATCATATTTAGAGCATAAGCCTCCACTTATATCAAAGCACATGAGTTACATACATATGGTCAGTGACTAACTCAGGGTTTAGGTAAATCACAACATGAATGTCACAAATGAATTAATTCACAAAAGGATTCAAATTAATTCATATTGGGTTCAGTCTAATGTATCATTCTTTCAATGAATATGTCTATGTCTCTACTTGTGGAGTCAAATGCTTCGATAGCCAAGACTAGTCATCTCCTCTATTGGAATTGTAGACGACATAATAATCCTTCTCAGTATTTGAATCAAATGTTCGCTTTGATTATTTTACGAAATTATGGACTCGTTTAGATTATCTATTGAAGTAAGTTGTCTTTCTTGCAATGTAAACGTTCTTATGATGCCACTTATCATCAATTTGAACTTAGACAATCAATGAGGTAATATTTGGCTGTCACAGTTTCACTATGCATGCAAAATATAAAAGATAGAAATACAAAAGACATAACAGTGAAATATGAAATAAACTTTATTTATTTATTCATCGTTCAAATAAATAAAAAATAATTTTATGTTTACTACAATATGGACACATTTCCCAATAATAATAACTTCGAAGTTAAAAATTTCAAAATAAATTATGACTTGTCTCAAGACATAAACTTGATAGTTAACATTTGAATTTTGTCACACCCCAAAATAGGGCCTATGAGTTTTAGGGGTATTTTAAGAATTTTAGCCTTTTAAGTGTTCGAAATTTTGTAACAAGGCATATTAGTAATGTTTTCAATTATTGTTTTTAGAAAATTAAATCAATTTCTGAAAATGAGTTCTAAATACTTTGCAAAAAAGACTGATTTGCAAAAAAGTCAAAACTTATAGTTTTTAAGAGGTAATTAAACTAAACTTCAAAAATAAACCTATTTTCCCCATCTTTATAAAATCCATGATAGCTCTTTCCACCCTTTTATGTTTTGTCATCCCTTGTTCCTCCACATCCCAGTAACTCAATTTTGATTCCCAACCTTTATTCTATTGATTTCTTTTATTCCTGTAACATCAAACCTTCATAGAATTTTAAGAGAACACTCAAAAACATCATAGTTTTCTCCATTGTCAAGCTTTTAGATTTTTTGGGTTTTCAATCAAATGATCAGTTTTTTGTCAACTAAGGTAGCGATTCATTTTCCTATTAGTTTTAAATGTTATTTAGTCTTTAAAACCAAGTTTTTAGTCATTAAATCGCATGTTTTGAATAAAGGCCGAAAATTGAATCATTAATGGTAGATTTCAGGATTATGCATAAAAACGTGGTTTCAAAGTGTTTTCAATTAGTTTTAACATGATTAGAAGGTTTCTAAACTTACTTTAAAATTTTGTTAAAGATTTCTTAAGTTTTAATGAATTTTCGAAAAATAGCCATCAAACATATCGAAAAGGTTGATATAGTGAATTAAGTAGTTTTGTGTAGTTTAAAGGTTGAGAATTAGTTGTAAGTGAATTATAAGATGAACAAAATTGGCTTTAGGCGAAAAGATTGAGTATAAATTGAGATATTTGAATTTTAAGCTGGTTAGGTTAAAGGTTTCGGTTACATGGAAACTTAGTTTAGGCTTATATTTTGTATGCTTGTAATGAGTCTTTGACTGATTATTGGATGCATTGTTGTATGAATTGTTGTGTTGAAGTTCCAGATTCGATAGAACCTTTTACGAGTAGAGATAAAAGTAAGGAAAAACTAGTTTGAACTTTCAACTTTTCGGCCAAAGTATAATTGGTGTGTTTGAAATAATTACTTGTGGACATGATTCAATGTGTTATTTGGGAATTTGGTAGTAGCTTAAACCCCTATTCTAAATTCCGAGTGTAAGCTTTCTCATACCTCTACTATCTTATGAACAATGTGCTTATATGTTTGTGAATACGTGAATTGAGATTAGATGCTATAACATGTGATATGTGATTATGTTAACTGCTGTGAAAGTGCAAATGTGTACATGATATGTATATGTGAAATGTTAGTAACAGTATAACACCCCTAACACGGCTTAAACGTTATGGCCAAATCTGAGAATGTTACAAAGAAAGGTTTTAAATTAAATCTTTTAAGTTAAAACGTATCGTTTTATTAGTTTACCAATTGGAGTCTTAATATCTGAAAAAAATTGTGTTTATTATATTATTTGAAATGATTTTAAGTTATCAAGAATTTGCAGCAGAAGTTTGAAAATCATTTTATTCGAAACCAAGCTCGTGTTTCCAAAAACTATTTGATAAAACCATTTGTTTGCATAAAGTGTTTTTGTCAATGTTGCGAAAAATAAAAGCAAAACCAAATCTAAATCTAAAAGTTAAAACCATACAGTCTAGAGAGTCCCAAAAGTTACAAACTCTCAAGAAAAATCAAAATTTAAAATAAAACCGTTATTACTAAATAAAAATAGTTCTCTGTCGAGTGGTCATCGTTGAGCCTCTGTCGCACTGACCCGCCTAAGTTTGAGGATTACCTGAACAAAATAAACAAACAGATGTGAAGTTTCGTAAATTTATTGTGTAACCCAACAAGGATAGTCATGCAACTTTCTCAGAATCTCATATGCAAACAGAAATAGAATCGGACCTAAGATATACAGAATCTTACCCCATCCTCTACACACCATCTCTGCCAATCCCATCACACTGTTTGATGTTAAAAACACCCACCCATCCCTACACACCATATAGTGTCAATGTGATACATAACAGAATAATACGTAGCCAAGTTGCTAGATAATAGGTGAAAGGTCGCCATATAGATCACTTCCTCCACATACGCAAATCCCACCCCAAACACAGATATAAAATACAGGATTAACAGAATTATCATGCTTAGCTTGCTCATATACAGATAACATATATTCTTAAACAGAGTAGTCAGACATACATATCCGTTTTCTACTCAAATTAGACTATCATAATATCAGATCATACGAATTAGGGTTTGGTTAGGCTTTACCGATCGTATGGTAGGCCCCTAGTCGATCGGAACGACCCGTGCGACCCTAGAGAAATTTTTTTAAAATTTTGGGCCCACACACCCAAATTGGCCTTACCTGTGTGGCCCACACGGCCTTGCCCAAAACCCATACGCTTGTGTGGCTCACCCGTGTGGGCTGACACATCCAACTTGGCCTAACCCGTGTAGCCCACACGGCCACACCATCCCCATCACATAGCCGTGTCTCACCCACGACCACACATACGACATTCACATGACCGTGTCTCGCACACGACCAGGCACACGCCCGTGTGGAGTCGACAGTCCTCTTTTTGGGCTTTCGCCAAAACCTTTATTTTTGTGTTTAGGGTGCACTGGTACGATTTTGATGCTACTTCAAACTCAAACCCACTAGAACCTAAAAATCGACATCACATGCTCCCCAAAATCAATTTTAATCGATAACTAAACTGAACCAACGAAATTGACAACAGTAAAATTCAAGTGTTCGATACTTACCCAACTTCTCGAACAAACCCGACTTCAATTATACAGGAGGAGAATTCTGTTAGCCCAAAACCACATTAACCAAAAGAAAAAGATAGAATCGATTAAAAATAGCTAAAAAAATTCCCTAACCTACAAGAAAATTCACCCCTTACACTTACCAAGCCGCACAACAAACCGAAGAACTAGAATACCGAGATTGAATGACAAGATTGCGACAGAATTCAGAAGGCAAGGGAAAAAGAAATTTTGCCAATTAACAGGAAAGATAAAGGTCAAACTTGGGGATTTTTGGAGAGAGAGAGAAAAATAAGATAAAAATAAAATTTAAATAAAAGAAAAAATGTGACAACATATCCCTAATTTTCCTCTCACTCCCTACTAACTCACTAACTCTCAACTACCTCAGAATTTTGGTTCCACCAAACCTTTATCAGACAACCGAAGCAAAAATTATCACCGACGCTCATGTGGGGATTCGAACACAAGACCTCCACCAAGCTAACTCTTTATCACTCAAACCAGTAGGCTCATTCTGATATGAGTTTACAAATAATATTACAAAAGCCCACTTAGCAAAGATTAAGCTAGGATAAAAAGATAAAAGAATTTGCAAATGTGATACTTGAACCCAAGACCTTATACATACATCAAGAACACTTAGCCACTGAAGCATATACACATTTATGTCAAGTTTCAAAGAAACAAAATTAAATTATTCAGGGCGTTATAGACAGTGTTTTGCTAAAGAAGCAAATATATAGTGATAGTGCATGAATAATCGGTAAGTGAGATATGTTTAATTTAAGATATTTTGGCCTTGTGATCTTGAAACCGTTGAATATAATTGACATGCAATAGGATTGTGAGTACTTACCTATATGTACAATGATTTTGGGTGTTGAAACCCTGTGACATGTTGGACGGATAAATGAATGTGAGCTAAACTCTATTCAACAGGACATGAAAGGGGGAATAAAGAGAGTGTTAGTTTTATGATTCACTTTTGGGATATGTTTGACTTTATGAGTCTATGTTTGATGTTTTGGAGATCTGTGTATCCGATGAATGATAATAGAACTCCCTTTTATGTTTCATAGCTCAAGTTCCAAATTTTCTTAACTTATGAATGTGTGTATTGTGATATGTGTTTATATGACATGTGATCATTATACAATTTATCTGCAAGGATGTTTTAGAGTATTGTGGTATATGCTTGAATGTCATGTGATTTTACAAATATTATGACATATGTTTAAACGTCATGGGACTATATGAGCGTGGTGATATATGCTTGTATGTTAGATGACTATACGTGAAATAGAGTATATGCTTAAAAGTGAATATATTTACCATGTAAAAAAACTAGAATATAATGCACGAGTAAGTATATTATGACACTAAATTTGGAACCGTTAACGTTGTGCTATATGGTTGTTTTGTTGATGCTTGATGAATTAATTGCATAATGGTTATTGTAGGCATTCACTGAACTTGTTAAGCTCATTCACTCATTTTAAACCATTGCAGATCAGTAGTGTATCGATGTGAGCAGTGTAGTTCTAAAAATGATCCAAGCAAGTTTATTGGTTATTTCATACATGTTCTACATTTATTTACGTTTTGGGGAATGAGGCAATGTGGTAGACTTGTATATAGCCATGTTAACTTTTAGACATTTTGCTGGTTTTTGGTTCGGTTTATAAGGATTACATGTTATTGTTAAGCTTGAGTTCATAAACATAACGAGGGATTAACGTTACTCACTCATACACAATTTTTGAGGTCTGAAACGGAGGTATCGATAATCAGGTTTAAAAATCGATACCTCTATGTTTTAAGACGTGCAGGAAGTCAGGATAGATGTTTGGTATCGATGCCGTTGCTTGAGTATCGATACTTGGGGTTAAAGTATCAATATTTCATGGTAGGTAACGATAATTTTTAAGACTTTGGGTTTTTAATCGAGAAACAAAACGCAAGTTTGGTATCATTTTTGCAGGTGGTATAAATACCACTTAACGAAAATATCGATACCCTAGTATCAATATCGATACCTACGTGATAATTGAGATTTTGTTAAATGGACCTTATGCATGTTTGATTATTATTTTAAAACCTTTTGATGTTCAGCATGTATAATCGATAAATAAGAATATGTTCGATTAAGAACCTATACAAATGATAATATGAAACACGTTTTGTTTAGAATGAGCTTTTACTTGTTGTATATGACATGAAACGGTGGTGTAGCATCCGAATATTCGGGCTTGGTGACCAGGCCGGGTATAGAGTGTTACAAGTTTGGATTTGAGTCATAACTTTGATATTAACTCTTTATGACATCGTAAGTAGATGAAATTGATTCATATGTATTACAAATGCATGCGTTTGATCATTATGAAAGGGTTTATTGTTCTAAGTTATGAATATGAATTTATGTCAAGTTAGTTTAAGTCGCTTTGGTGACATAATGTGATGTCAAACATTCAGATCCGATGACCGAGTAAGGTGTGGGGTGTCACATACTCTGCCAAGATCTAGTGTGATTTATTTTTCCAAATAAATTTTATATTTTGAGAGAATTCATTTTTCGGTTTCTAGCCTTTGAGATTTATTAATATTCAGTGGGAATATTAATAAAGCTTTCATTTTGTGCGATCAGTTCGTGAAACTAAAGCCACGCTCTAAGCATATTAGAGTTAGAGAATAGCCAAAAAGATCATTTTGGTAGAAAACCGAGAAACATTTTAAATTGCCTAACACAAGTACTAATTTAATCACGATTTATTGCTATAAATAACACAATCGATATTTTTTTTATTTTTTTGCTGTAAATTTCTAAATTAAATTTCTTCAAACACATTCCACATATTTTATCATTTCATTTGTAATTTGATTGTACTATTGGCGAAGGCTTTGTCAAAATAAAAGTTGTAGTATTTTAAAGCTTTACTTGATGTTTGTAACTTTGAATCAAGCGACTAATTATTTTTTCTCTTATGTATATTAATGGTTAATGGTCAACATAAATCTCTATAATTAGTTAAGTGGATAAATGATTTTACTAAAAATATGTAATCAATTACTTACTTTTCTCTTAAGTTATTTCTTGTAAACATATATAAACTAACATGTTTACTCCCAATTTTTTCATTTTTCCTCATTTTGTCCAACATCAATAACATTATGAAATAAAAATTGAGATTATATAAATATACGTGTTAGTAAAATACTTAAATAGGAAAAACAATATGCATGTGATGTGGATAATACTGTATGGACTTATTAAACATATATTAATTGCTTAAAATTTCATCAACTATTTAGAAAGGGCTGTTTCGAAGACGACTGAGAATGGTGTGGGTGTGCGAGGCATGACTCCAATGCTTCATGATTCGGAGGATGACTTGTCCGGTTTTGATGAAAGAAAAGGTAAAGAGTTATATGTTCTCTTGGACATGTTTCTGAAGGTTCAAATTTAGTAGGGGTTAGCGATAAACATTTGATGGCTTGTCAATTGAATTTATCGGTGGCCGTTAAAGGGCAGGTTGGCTGAAAACCATGAAACTTATGTTAGAATGTTCGTGGGTTAGGGAGTCTGCGGACTATTTGCAAGCTTCGGCATATGCTGAAATTGTACAATCCCCATATTGTATTATTCATGGAGATGAAGTTAGATTGTGACCGTATGGAAAATATGAGACGTAAGTGTGGGTATATTTATGGGCTCAAGGTTGCGACTGATGGTTCTAAAGAAGGTTTTAGTTTGGGATAACGTCCATATGTGATTGCGGACTTAACTTTTCACAGTTTCATATTGATGTGGATCTTAGGGAGGTTGATCGGTAAACAAATGGAGATTTATAGGCTTTTATTATTCTCTGGATTTGAGGAGTCGCTCTGAGTCTTAAGACACTTTTCGTATGTCAGGCCATGATCAAAGTTTACCTTGGCTGGTGTGTGGTGATTTTAATGAACTCCTTTATTCCTATGAGAAAAAAATAGATGTACTTTACGATAAATGACGCATGTCAGAGTTTCGTGTTGTTATTTCTAATTACTAATTGGACGGCTTAGGGTTTGTCGGTCCTTAGTTTACATGAGAACGAGGGAACTTTGCTCATAACAACATCTAGGAGAGGTTGGATAGGGGGTTACCAATTTAGCGTGGTAGAATCTTTTTCTGACTTTTTCACCCAAGCATTTGCCTCATTCCATTTCGAATCATTGCCTTTTGTTGATTAATATTGTGCACTCCTTATACTCTAGTGTAAAGTATTTCGGTTTGAGGCTTGTGGATTTTGGAGAAATGCTATGAACTAGAAATTCGTATTCTATGGGAGTGTAATGTGGGTGCAATTCCTCACCGACTATCATTGTTTTGTTAGAGATTGAGACAATGGGTCGTAGGTTTGCGCACTAGTCGGAATGGCGATTTGCGTCGCATGCACTCTTTTTTAACAAATGTTAACATGGTAGACAGAGATGATGAGACTTTACTAGAGGCTTTGAGCACAAAAATTGAGTTGAATTTGGAGGTTAACAAGGAAGAGATGTATTGGGAACAAAGGGCCTGGGTTAATTGGTTGAAGTTAGGGAATTGAAATATAGGGTTTTTCTGTAAATCTAGTACCCAGAAAAAGATGGCTAATAGAGTTTATTGTTTAATTCAGGAGGATGGTTGGTTGGTTTCAGATAAGGAAGATATACTTGTAGTGGCAACTACGTATTTTAAAAACTTATTCACTTCTCAAGGGTAAGGTGATTTGAGTCGTATCTTGGTAAGGGTTGCTCATTGTATTACTGTTAATATGAATGTTGCGTTTATAGTTTAGTTTATGAGTGCGAATATTCTATTTGCTTTGAAATCTATGGTTCCAACGAAGGCCTCGAGATTAGATGGGCTTCCTACTTTATTTTGGCACATTGTTGGTCTTGATGTTGGTGAATATTGTCTCGGTATCTTAAACGAGGGCATATCTTTTGCGCCAATCAATATTACTCACATTGTTCTGATTCTGAAAGTTTTGAATCCGATCTATATGCAACAGTTTCAACCTATTAGTTTATGTGTTGTCTCGTATAAAATCATGTTAAAAATCCTAGTCAATAGATTTCAATCAGTTTTGTATTTGTGTGTTAATGAGGTTCAAAGTGCGTTCATTCCCAAGAGGCTGATTACAAATAACATTATTTTGGCTTATGAAATCCTTAACGTGTTTTAACGAAAAAGTAGGGGGACAAAAGGTCACTTTGCCTTGAAGTTGGATATGAGTAAGGCTTACGATAGGGTGGAGTGGGATTTTCTGAAGCAAATGATGTTGACAATGGGGTTTCCCAACTACTAGGTTAATCTTCTTCTTCATTGTGTTCGTTCTATTACTTACTCAGTGAACGTGAATAAGGAGGCAGGCCGTCAGTTTTCCCCGAGACGAGGACTTCGATAGGGTGACCCACTTAGTTTGTACCTTTTTCTTATCTACTGTGAAGGGTTGTTCCCCATTATGCAACAAGTGCTACATGATAATATGGTCCGTGGGGCTCAAATTAGCTGTGAAGGCTCACCGATTTCACACTTGCTATTCGCAAATAATTGTATACTTTTTGAAGAGGCCACGATTGGGGGTGCATTGGAATTAAAGCAAACTCTTTCCATGTATGAGTGATCCTTAGGGCAGTATGTCAATTTTGACAAGTCCATTATTTATCTCAACTCCAATGTTTAGGAGTTTCTTGCAGCTTCTATTTCTACTTGTTTAGGGGTCCGGATCTATACTGAGCTAGAAAGGTTTTTGGGATCACCTAATATGGTAGGGTGTGCTAAACAACAAGTTTTTAAAGGGTTGAAAGACTGTATGTGCTCCGGAATCGACAAATGGTGTGTCAGGCCATTGTCTAAAGGTGGGAAGAAAGTTTTTATCAAAAGCATCTTACAAGCTATCCCTACTTTTACTATATCGTGTTTTTATATTACTTGCATCTTTTTGCATTGATTTGGAAAAATATAATTAGTCAATTTTGGTAAAAATGGAATGGGGGTCAAAGAGGTATGCATTGGTGTGCTTGGCCTAAACTATGTGCTTTGAAGCCCAATGGTGGCTTGGGATTTTAAGATTTGGCAAAGTTTAATATTGCTCTGTTGGCAAAGCAAGGTTGGCATTTGATTAAAAACCCATTTTCTTTGTTAGCTCGTGCCCTAAAAGCAAAATATTACCTACGTTGTGATTTTATGCATGCTAGTTTGGGAGCTTACCTTTCTTACCTATGGAAGAGTATCTGGTCTACGAAGGGGTTGTTGCATATAGGCCTTTGTTGGTGATTGGGTACAGTATCCAATATATGGATCTGGCATGATGTTTGGATTCCGAGGTTGCCTGATAGATGTTTGCAACAAACTGGGGTTAGTTCCCCAAATTTACTTGTTTCAGAGTTCATTAGTCATTATTCAAGGCAGTGGGACGAGCAAAGACTTACCAGTGTCGTGGGCCGAGCCATTGCAAATAAGGTGTTATGTATTCCCATTGCTCAGGATGCCCATGAAGACTTCTTGGTTTGGGGGGATGAGCCTTCGAGAGAATTCTCTGTCCGTGGTGATTATAGACTCCTTATTCTTCGGACTATTTTGAGATAACGGACTCTTATAATCTATTTTACAACAAATTATGGAATTGTAACTTCCGGCAAAAATCAAAACTACAGTATGGTGAGTTTTCAACAATTTTATTCTTAGCTACTATATCCACTATGTGCCCTCGATGCCTTGTCTCTGCCGAGACTCTGGAACATATTTTTCACAATTGCCCTTCGATTTTGGATATTTGGGAGTCCCTACACATTACGTGGCCAAATGAATTATCGGATGTCTCATTGCAGGATTGGCTACTGTATGTTTTCACTGTGTCTGCTGGTGCTGCTATTCGGGAAATGGTGTGTACTTTGTGGTTTATATGGCATGCGCGGAATTGACAGATTCATGACAATGATATTATCCAAATGCATTTAATTGTTCGCAGGGTACAGGTCTATCTATTGGAATATGACGCGGTGAATGAGAAGTTACCTGGTTGCCTGATCGGTGTTGAGCGGTGGCGGCCTCCAAATCTAACATGTGTAAAAGTGAACTTTGATACTGTTTTCCATGCACCTGCAAAGACTTTCCTGTGCGGGTATTGTCACTAGGGATCACTTGGGCAGGGTGATGGGTTCACAATCATTGGTCAGTACGCACGTACCTTCGTCTTTTGTTGCAGAGGCCCTGGCTTGCTATCATGCGATTTGACTTGTTCTGGGGCTGGGGTTGCATGAGGCTATTTTTGAAGGTAATTCTCTCACGGTGATCCGCAAGATCCTATCTCCTTATCATGATACGTCGGCCCTTGGGCGTTACATCAGAGATATCAATGCAATGGCTTTGTAGTTTCGCTGGTGTTGATTGGTGCATGTTCCCCGAGCTACGAATCAGGTGGCCCATCTGTTGGCAGCTGCGGGTCTCCGGGGAGGGGGTCATGCTTACCAGGCGGGAGGGGCGCCTATTCGACGGTATTGGATAATGATAGTTGCGCCTTCCGACCGGATGAGTGTGGGAGATGAAGTGTCTTTTTACAGGGATCTAATTTGAGGGTAGGGATTGGAGGTAGGAGGAGCCCAAAGGTTCGTGGGATCCGCGGGGTTGGGGAAGAGTTTGGTCGTCTCTGTTAGAGTGCAGGTTCTCGTTCGTTAATCAACCTCTTGAATGTGGTAGCTAGTGGTTCGACGATCTCTTAACGGTTGCCGGAGAAGATTTTCTTATCCGTCGACATCAGTGGCGTCCCTTCAGCTTTTCGGTTTCTTTCTGGAAGGTTTAGATGACAAATCAAAATTAGGATTTGGCATTGTTGTTATTGCCTTTTGTTTTGGGGCCGTTTAATCTGGACTTTTGCTTGGGTTTTTACGGTTTTATTTATTTATTTTTGGATTTGTTTTTGGACTGTTTTCTGTACTAGTTTCGTTTTTAATCAAAGCCCAATAATTTCCTTAATTTTTTTTTTCATCAACTATTTGGTCATCCTATTCCTTTCTTAAACTGTCCTTTCTCATTCGCAAACACGTTGATTTGAATTAACTGTTTTTATTAAATTTTCATTCATTCAACTACAACTAGAGCAACCCACCCCTCCCTCGTGTTTCAGCCATGTTGGACCATTTAACTTTTCTTTATTTATTAGTATTATTAGGAATTTTTTGACAAATCTACCTAATTCTACCATATATAAAATTCATCTGGAAAATAAATAAAAGAGTCTTTATATAAAATGACAAGTTTAGCAAATGTTCTTGGGTAGCGGCTGCATCATCATTTTGTCTATTCAAATTCCTAGGGCTAAACTAATATCTAATCTTTAAATTAAATTTTTTTTTTCAATTTCGATCCTCTAATTTTGGGTTTGAGATTTTTTTTTAAATTTGATAATGTGATATTGCCATGCAATTTATAAAAAAAAACATATAATATAGAAATAATATAAATATAAAAATTTATTGTAAAATCATAATCTTAAAAAATTAAAAAATTTTAAGTAATGGCCTGACTCAATTCTAAAATGTCTGGTCATCACACTTTAATTAGCCCAAGTTTAGAAATAAATTTGAAAAAGATTACCAAATTTTAAGATTAATATGAATTAAAAAATATTCAAAGACTAATGTGACAAAAATTGCAAAATTTAAAGACTAAATATTATTTTATCTCATTTATGTGTTGACATGCTAAGAGGCGAAAGTCCCTTTTAAATTAAATCTAATAGATTTGGAAATCTAGTTTCAAGGTGTTTATTTATAAGTTAAATTTGAGTTATTGGTTACTATACTATGTACTATGTGTAAGTTATAGACTTTTGTCTTTACACTCTAATTTGGAGTTCAAAATTACCTTCTTATAAAAATCTTATACCATAAATATATTATCACATATATATATCATGTCACCTTATTATTTTCACATAATATTCACAGAAATTTTACATCATTTTAGTTAATAGATTTAACAACTATTGTTTTAGATAAAATTAAAATTTCAAAATTTAAAAAATATATAAATTAAAAATAACCAAATTAAAAAATATGGACTAAATCTACACCTAATGTATAGTGTAAGTTTAACTATTATTGCTGTCAGGATTGAAATTGCAAAAATAAAAAAATATAAAAATTAAAATTGATTAAATTAGATTACAGGGACCAAGGCGGTGACAAGGGACGGTACGCCTTTGGCTCCACTAAAAAAGTAAAATTTAACTTTGACTTTAATTTAATAAATAGTAAAATTATATTTTAACTTAAAAATGATAAATTATGATTCAATCTTTAAAAGTAATTAAGATATCAAAAATTAGAATTATAAAATTATATTTTAACTTACATAAAAATATACTGGCAGAAAAATTTCTTGCTTCGCCTCTGACAGGGACTAAACCAGAGATTTACAAATAGCATACAGATTAATAGCAGAATTTGACCTAAATAACATCATCATGCTTCGGAATAGGACTTCTTTGTAATTAACCGCTTCACCAGGGACCAAAGCATATTTCTATTTTCTTGAACTGATAATTTATGTTGTCAGATACTGCCCAGAAACTGAAAGTAAACATGGAAGTCAAGCCCCCCGTATTTATTTTATTTGGCAAAGCTGCACGGTTTTAAAGATACTTGCCCCATTTACCCAATCATAATCATCCATGTGGCGTTTTCTAGTTCCGTGCGCCCTTTCCTTCCACACTTACGTGGTCCGTCTCCTCAATTGCACCGTCGCCTCACTTTAAATTACATCGTCGTATTCATTATTTCCCAACCATCGTCGATGCCGGCACCATCGCGTTAGATATCTCCTTAGGCTCTTCCCTCTTTTTTTTTTTAATTAATTTTATTTTCGCATATTTTGTATGTATATAAATAATTTATATTTAAAAATTAAAATAAAATATTATCATTTCATTGTTTCTGATTTCAAAATTCGCTCTCTACTCTCTTCTTCTTCTTCCTCGTCGTCTTCTTCTTCTTCATAGAGTTCAAGTCACCTCTGAAAACTTTACTTGATCCTACTTACTGATGTTCCTTCTTTCCATTTAACTGTTTTTTATTGCCGTTTTTTTTTGTTATCGCTTCATCGTAGTATACAAAATTAAATTTCTCTTTTGCGGTTCTCGGGTTCACTGCACTGTCGAAATTGAATCCTGAGACTCTTCCAATTCCAAATTTGAGAATTAGGAATCACCGATTTCGCGATTTTGATGATGAAGTGAGGGACGACGAGATATTAGAGGACTTAGGAGTTGGAAATTCTATTGTTGGTGGTGGATTTTGAGAGGGCAGGAATGTCGAAAGTGGTGTACGAAGGATGGATGGTGAGGTATGGTCGAAGGAAGATCGGACGATCCTTCATACACATGCGATATTTCGTGCTCGAAAATCGGCTTCTAGCTTACTACAAGAGAAAGCCACAAGATAGTCAGGTTTTTAATTAATTTTGTTTGAAAGTTGTTAATTTTTCTTAGGAAATCAAACATGTTTTTGAAGTATTTTATGGTTCGCTTAGATTTAATTCGCTTTCTTTTTGGACTGGAGAAGGGAGAAAAGTAGCTTTTAGAACGGTAAATTAAATGCAGTTCCGTGGATTTAATTTTAATTTTAGTAATGGAACAGCCGATGCTGCAATTATTTATATAAAATCAGGAGCATCTTGTTGATAAAAGTATTCGATATATGTAGATTCTTACTGTTTAGGGAAAGGAAAGCAGAGAAGTATTATTTCTTTTTCTTTAAGGATTCTTTCTGTTTCTTTTGACTGTTTGCTTTTCTGCAGTGTGTGCAGTCCATTACTAAATGAATCCACTGCTGTTAATGATTAAAATTTTCCACGTTTTCTAAATTTAGGTTCCTATCAAGACCTTGTTGATAGATGGAAACTGTAGAGTGGAAGATCGAGGTTTGAAGACCCAACATGGACATGTGAGTTGTCTCTCCTTGTGTATATTTGTATGTATGTAATGGTAATGACAGTACAAAATGTTGCTGTTGGTAGCTGGGAGCTGAGACTGTTGACCACCATATATAAATAGATATAAAATATATATGTGTTTGCATGTGTATATATAAGCATATCGTCAAGTCACAACTAAACAGTCATTCTCTTGTCAATGATTACTATTGTGTGTAATATTCTTGTGATCCAGTGACTTGGGAGTGTCCTTATTCACCAATTTAATGTTATATATTTTATTTCATACATTTACTGCTCCCTTCCAGTTTCCTTTTCTTTCTTTCGTCAAGAGACTATGCATGCCCTCGCTTATTGTATCAGTTTATGATTGACTGTCCATGTAATCCTGATTACACACTGTAATATTCAAGTAGCACTTATCCTCTGGTACGCAGTGAAATTTATTCCTTTAGATAGAACTGTCATTTATGTTTCATTTTAATTTATGGTCTATGTTTTGCAGATGGTTTATGTTTTGTCAGTTTACAACAAGAAAGAGAAGTACAACAGAATCACGGTTTGTACTTTTTGTTTTACTCTATGGAATAGTAAATGAATGTGTATTCTTAATGCATAATAATCTGAGCTTGCCCGGTGAGTTATTAAATTTGGAACTTTGACAAATGTACAGTGCTCCTACTGTTATATGCTGAAGGACTTAAGTCAGATTAGCATAGATTGGTTTTGCACTTGGTTTTACAATGTAGACTATACTTGGAGTCCACTTTGATTGTTCTTGATGGTTTGGTTTTTCCTAATTAAGTTAGCCTCTCAATTGCGAGGATATAATTGTTGCATAGCACTGAAAACTTTTCATGATGGAACTAGAGTGATATCTGCTTTTGAAGTGATACTGCTATCCAGTGTTACTCTCCCATCGTGCTAGCATATCTTACACTGGCCTCTTTGAGCCATGTGTTTCTTTTCACAATCGTTGTGTCCCGTACATCCAGTTGCAAAATCTTATGCCTTTGAATTTTGGGGACCTAAAATAAATCCATGCCTGCATTCTTCTCTTTAGATGGCAGCATTCAACATCCAGGAAGCCCTAATCTGGAAGGAAAAAATAGAGTCTGCGATTGATCAGGTGCATCTCTGACTCTTTAACTTAATTTCTGCTTTCTTTCCATGTTCTAGATTGGTGTTTGAAGTTGATTCTCTCTCACCAACTTCTGTTGAATGGTATAGGGTCACAATTTTTGTGGTGAACTAAATACATTGTGTCTACGTATTAATCTGTTACCCAGACTATTAAAATTGGCTAGTCACATTTTGTTTTCTTATTCAGCATCAAGATTCACAAATGGCCAATGGCAACAAATACATTTCTTTTGAATATAAATCTGGAATGGATAATGGGAGGAATGCTTCTTCATCAGATTATGAAAGTCAGTAAGTAGCAATTTTATCATTATTTTTCTATTTCCCATTGGCTAGGCATGTCGATAGAAGTGAATGTTTATTATTTTAGTGGTGAGACAGGCTGGCTATAGGCCAGCTACCTCAGTGCCTTGAAGTCTATGGATCAAATCCTCGGGGTAGTGAGTAACTGTCATAGTTGTGATAAAAACAGGTATTATGTTTTATTGGATTTCACACATTTTAAGCTGTCCCAAGTTTTATTTGCAACTCGTAGAAGCATAGATAAATTATAAAATATTTCATGGTTGTTGGAACAGGTAAATACGTTTTCATATTTTAAATATCATCTCAGGCCTTTTAAGTAATCTGCTGGACATAGATGATTATAAAGTGGTTAAACATATCCTGTATCATATACGGATCTTGTACATGGGTACACCATGGCACAGACATGTTGACACATCAATTTCCAAAGTAAGAAAACAACACAACATGGATGTGAGACTTAAAAAATAATAAATATATAAATATACATATATATTAAGTAATTTTGTTATTTTTTGAATGAAAACTAATATGTGCTAAATTTCTTTCAAATGGATAAAATTCATTTAAAATATGAATATTTTATAGTTATATAATGTATTGGATATTTAGAACAAATTTGTTCCAATAATCTTTTCATAAGCTCAAAAACCTTTTACTTAATAAAATTTTAAGTTCATCTAACCAAACACCCATTTGATCATCAACCCCATATTATACTTAAATTCCATCAATTTTAGCCATGAATTTTTCTCTCTTCCTAATAATGTGGTGTCTGAACGGCCTTGTTGAATAAAACAGCCACTCATCTCCTTTCACTTCTTCCATAGATAATTTTTTATCCGACTTTTCATAAATAAATGGAGTCTCACCCACAGAGATCAGATCCATCTAAGGCGAAAATACTGAAGATGGTTTTACTCTCCAAGTTTCAGTTTTTGGTTAACAATAAGAGAAGAGATTACTGGTCCTTGGCCAAACTTTTGATTTCTTAATTTTTTTCCCTTAAGGTTCAGTGCCCAGGAGGATGAAGATGAAGCTCCTCCAAAAACTTTGCTTAGGAGAACAACAATTGGAAATGGTTCTCAATTGATTTCCTTTTCTCTTCTACTTTTCACTATTTTGGTCAATTATCAGAAACTCAACATTTCTATGAAAATGCCAGGTCCTCCAGATTCAATATTGGACTGGACACAGGAATTTGACTCAGAATTATCAAATCAAAATGCCAATACCCAAGCATTTTCTAGAAAACACTGGCGCCTCCTTCAATGCCAGAACGGTTAGTTTTTTTATTGATTATTCCATTTTCTTGGCTTTAAAGTTAAATCCAGGTACAGATATCTCAAAAAGAAATTTGTGGTGGAAGGGTATTTTAATTATCTCAGTACTGCAGAGGTGTTGATGGATCCTGCTGAATCCGATCCTTTTCTTTGATATGACAGGACTTCGCATTTTTGAAGAGCTTCTTGAAGTCGATTACCTTGTACGAGCCTCATGCCTTGTATTTATATGTATTTTCTTTTTTTTCCGTGTATAAAGATGTTTTAGGTGTTAAGGATCACTTACATTTTCTTTATGTAGCCAAGGAGCTGTAGTAAGGCTATGAGGGCTGTAGGTGTTGTGGAAGCTACGTGTGAGGAAATATTTGGTCTTGTAATGAGCATGGATGGAACTCGATTTGAGTAGGTTTCTTGAGACAAAAATGCAAAGCTTTGTTTATCAAAAGAATTCATGGGACTTCTTATTTTTAGATATTTTGTGAGCTTTCCATTTTTCATATTTGTAGTATCTAATTTCCGCAGGTGGGATTGTAGTTTTCAGTACGGTAGTTTAGTTGAGGAAGTAGATGGGCATACAGCTATACTTTATCACAGGCTTCAGTTGGACTGGTTCAGCATGTAATATTTTCTCTCCAATTTAAATTGTTTATTTTTATGCTTTCATTTTATTGATAATTTGTCTTTTGAAGCAGTGGCAGCATATTGTTCTGTTTTGGAACCAAACTTGTTAGGAGTACACAAAAGGACTCCCTTTTGGCATATTTCTTTGTTGTGATACTAACCTTGATTGTTGCCAATATATTTTATCTATTCAATGTATTCAGAAAATCGCCAAAATGGACTGGTTAAGTCTAGTATTGTTGGATGTGTATAAGCATCAAAAGAAATCGGAAAAGATGAAACTTCACCGCATCAATGAAATACAATGAAAAGAAAGAAGAACAACTGAGCAAGCAAGAAGTGAAGTAAGAAAAAGGATTGAGTGGAGAGAGATGAGGATGTGCTGTTGTGTTTACAAGAACTGAAGATTTTTGCATTATGGGTGTTGGCCCTCTAGCTTTGGTACTTTGCAGAAGTATTGACTTAGTAATCTAGTATGAGCAGTAAATCAGATTGGTGAAGACTTAATGATCTTTCCATCTAAAATTTATTCTTCATATAAACCATGCATGATACTTGCATATATGTATGTACATAAGTTGGTTGTTTCTAGATGACAGAGAAGGAAGTTTTGAAAATTTACTGTTATTAGAGTGAACCTTCTATTGGTCTTGTCCAAGGTCTATTATAACTTTGTTCACTTCATTGAGGATTACTTATGCAACCTTGTAAAATGTTTCCAAATATTATGCTTCACTTTCCAAAAGGAATTTTTATTTCTTCTTCCTTCACGAAGTATGGCAACTTTTTTAGTTTATGGCTCTATTTTTTGCAGGTTTGTCTGGCCCCGTGACCTTTGCTATGTGCGTTATTGGCGCCGAAATGATGATGGGAGTTATGGTAAGTCTATTTAGATTTACTTACAGATTGAACTGCATGCTTATTTATCTAGCTTCTGAAATCTCCCTTTTCTTTTCTTGTTTTTGTTATTGTGCAGTTGTATTATTTCGTTCTAGGGAGCATGAGAATTGCGGTCCACAACCAGGATATGTGCGGGCTCATGTTGAGAGTAAGCTCTTTGCGAGTAAACTGGTTGTGCTGAGACTAGAGAGATGAGTATTTGATTTGTTTCTAATTTTCTCAGGTGGAGGGTTCAACATTTCACCTCTGAAATCTCGGAACGGGAAGCCCAGAACACGGGTGCAGCATCTCATGCAGATTGATTTAAAAGGATGGGGTGTGGGTTGCATTTTGGCATTTCAGCAACACTGTCTTCTTCAGATGTTAAATAGTGTTGCTGGTAAGTTCCTTTTATTATTATTATTATTAATATTATAAAAATTGCCTGTTAAAAATTCATAGCATTCTGGCAATTTGACATCCATTGAAATACAGGATGCTTTTTGGTTTCCATGGTTTACTTCATTTTATTCTTGTTAACTCTAATGTCAAGAAAAAGGAAAAGATCTTATTTTTTATTGTGATACCAGTCTGTTTTGCATCTTGATCTCCCACTCCCGTCCAAATAAACAGCTTGAAGAAGAAAAAAGAAATCGTGTGAGGGGTGTGAGGAGATGTTAAGAAAATTTCACTCCTATCATGTTTGTTTCAGTCTCCGTCCATCTACCCCTTTTAAGATTGTTGTTTACCTCTTATGACAGGATTGCGTGAATGGTTTGCCCAAACAGATGAAAGAGGTGCCCCTCCTAGAATCCCAGTTATGGTCAATATGGCTTCATCTTCAGTTTCCTTAAAGAAAACTCGAAAGATAGATGAGTTATCTGTTCCCCCTGCCCCCTCTCTTGATCAAATGAATGCTGCAAGCCGAAACTCTTTGTTGATGGATGAATACTCTGATGAGGACGAAGAACAAATGCTTGAGGCAGAACAAGAGGTT
This sequence comes from Gossypium hirsutum, assembly GCF_007990345.1. Classification (NCBI taxonomy): domain Eukaryota; kingdom Viridiplantae; phylum Streptophyta; class Magnoliopsida; order Malvales; family Malvaceae; genus Gossypium; species Gossypium hirsutum. The sequence goes on from NC_053431.1 coordinate 110,702,105, forward strand.
TTGTATAACCACAATCATTTATATAATTTCTTTTTGACTTGTTCCTAACTACGGGTTCTTATTTCCCTCAAATTTTCAGCCATATCCTACTAAAAGTGACTATTATGTCAAAAGAACAGGTGGGTCCTAATAATGTTAAATTGTTTCATTTTGATGTGATTGGATAAAAATTTTTAAACTTATAGACTGACTTCTCATCTCAAGTATACAAATTATTTATTTAATAATTAATTAATTAAATTTTTTATGAATGAAAGCCCTGGAAGAAGAACCAATTGAGAAAATTGATTTGTCATGCTTTTCTGGTAATCTACGACGTGATGACCGTGATAACTCTCGTGACTGTTGGAGAATATCAGATGGTAACAATTTCAGAGTTCGTAGCAAGCATTTTTGTTACAACAAAACAAAGGTTTGCATTCTTGTGTTTGTTTCTTCTGATTACTATTTTACATCCAAATTGATATGTTAAGGTCTTTGTATGTTATCTCCCTCCCCCCCAAATGCAATGAAGATTCCTGCAGGTAAGCATTTAATGGATCTTGTTGCTGTTGATTGGTTCAAAGACTCAAAAAGAATGGATCATGTTGCCAAGCGTCAAGGTTGTGCTGCACAAGTGAGTCTGTTACCCTTTTAATGTTGTCTGCCTGTGTTTGTATCTGGTCGGTATATTAAGTGATTGCTGCTCCATTTGATATGCATGATTTGTCAGTTCTGCAATGTCGTTCAAGCCTTTACTAGGAATCATGGTGAACATATTATTACACATGGAATCTGGTTGCACTGGAACTGATTGGTTTCCTTTTTATTTTTTGAGTTGCATACCTTGCTGTAGTAACTCCACAACTTGCATAGTAGTTATTCAAATTGTATTCGGGTATGCCAGTGGCATATCAAAAATTACTTGTTAGGTCAATTGGTTAGGTTGCAAAATCGTTCCTTTGCCCACCCAATCTACTAGCATATTGGGAATAAAATCCACAACGTATAAACACATCTGCATTCTTGATTAGATAAATTATACATGACAAATTCTGTACAAGCTAAACAGGATGCCTTTTTTGATGGAAACGATAAGGATAAACTTGAACCAGTTATCTACCATGAACATCATACCTTTTTCTAGAGGAAATAGGGAATGAGTGGGGAATCACATTGAACTTACAAAACCATGTTTGTCCCTGACCAAGTTTCTTTATTTGGTTGTGTTAAATCTAAACTGACGGTCCACCTATGTTGCTTGTGAGAGCCTAAGCCTCACTTCTTCAGTTCTTGTTTTGTCGCTGTAAATATTATTGATGTAGGAAATCCAATATGGAGTGTATTTTATGGGTCTTTGATTCCTCGTTGTTTCTGTCTTTGTAGGTTGCTTCAGAAAAGGGGTTTTTCTCTTTGGTCTTTAATTTTCAAGTAAGCCTTCAAAATGCAGGTGGTATTGTATCTTAGACTAATGGTAATGTTGAGTGGGTAATGTTGATCTTGTTTCAGGTTCCTGGTTCGACACACTATAGTATGGTATTCTATTTTGTGACGAGGGAATTAGTACCTGGGTCTCTTTTGCAGCGATTTGTTGATGGTGATGATGAATTCCGCAATAGCAGGCTGAAGCTTATTCCATCAGTGCCAAAGGTATTTTTCTTCATTGTGTTCAGATAAATGTTAAAATCATGGTGATTGAGACAGTTGGAAGCAATCTTCATTCTAATTGTGCCTCTATAATTCTTATCTTTCATTGACGGTTGTCTATTAGGGTGCCACACCGGACTTTGTCATCTTAGAAACAATTAGTACTTTATTGAAAAAAGCTGCTTTACTTCATGAACAATAAGAATCTATTTGAGAACTTGAATTTTAAATAATAAAATTGGATCGTAAGAATAGTGTAAATTGTGTACAAATTGCATGCAATATAACCTTCATGATTATTTTTCAAATTTAAGGAGTTATTGAATGTCTATTTAGTATTGAATGTGTGAATTCGAAGAACATCTTCTATCTTTGAAATATATAATTATAACTAATTCATACATAGTGTGTGCATTTTATTCTCACAATTTATTTAGCAAGTGGAATCCAAATCCACTCTTTCAATTTCATGTTCCCTGACCTGGCATTAATGAATGCCATGAATCCATAAATATGCATCGGTTCCTATTCATGTTCTCAATTTGTTCTCAAGAATTTTTATTTCCTTTTATGTTTGCAAGCATGAATATGTACGCATTAAAAGTCATAACAAGGTGCATTGGTCATATTATATGTGCTTTTGCTTTATAAAAGTTTCAACCCAACCACAACGGATTTTCCTGTGTACCATACTTGAAAGCATGTATTAGAAATCGGTCAGTGTGTTTCCAGCATAGCTGCCTTAAATTACAGTTTGGCATATTATTGTCTTTTGAAGTAGACCGTTGCTTATACAGGTTCCGTATCTTTAAAAAATGGTCCTGTTAATACTTCCATTTGAAGTAACATTTTGTAAATAATTTTGTTTGTTTATTTGAGGATATATCTGGGTTAAGTGCTGTATCATTACCTGAAGTCCATTCTGATTTTACTTTTCCAATTTCAATTTTAAGCCAAATTGAGTTTTTTGGTTTTTGTTTGTTCTTTAGTTTTGGCCGGGGCAAAGTTCTCTTTAGTTGACCAAACCTACCTTTGGTTTTTAAATTGTCCAAAGTTGCGTCATTCCTATTTGCTTTAATGCCTTTGCCCTATCATAAATGTGAACGTGGGAATTGTTTATGGATTAAATGGTGGGATTCTCTCCAGTGAGGTTAAGTTTTTCTGAAGAAAAATGTGAGCGTTAGGCATTGCCTTAATTCTATTTCTCTCTTTTCTCCTTTGAAAGTTGTTATCAAAACGTTCACATCGAATCTTGCAGGGATCATGGATTGTGCGGCAGAGTGTTGGTAGCACCCTTGTTTGTTGGGTAAAGCAGTTGATTGCAATTATATCCGTGGTCCCAAGTACTTAGAAGTAAGCATCCTTAAGAATTTTTTAGTACTTCAATGTAGCATTAAATAAATGTCTTTTTTCCCTTTTTTTTAAATAAAAAATAGGCGACAATATGATAATTAGTGGACTTGTTAGTGCTTGTTACTGATATGGGTTTTCTCGTTTCTTTCTCACTGTAGGTTGATATTGACATAGGCTCTTCTACCGTTGCTAATGGAGTTTTGGGGCTTGTCACTGGTGTAATTAGGACATTGGTGGTTGACATGGCTTTCCTTGTACAGGTATGGTTCTAAAACATCAGTTGTCTCAAAAATCTTTATCAGAAAATTTGTTGCTTTATTATTGATTGCCGGAATATATGCTGGCTGGCAAGCAAAGAGATTTAATAGGAACCAGCACAAGCTGAAGCAATCACTGTTGCAGTACACATTGTATTCATTATTAATGGCATGCCAAAGGGCTGTCTAGGGCCATTGCTTATTGTAGCTAGAAATTAGGCATGAGGCATTAACTCACATTTGTGATTTATTATATATATGTTGGTTTAAAAGTAGTTGCATGTTCTCTTCTTTCCCCCCTTAGGCAAACACAACGGATGAGCTGCCAGAACGGCTAATTGGTGCAGTTCGTGCTTCACATATAGAGCTATCGTCGGCCATAGTTCCAAAGCTTGATGTGGATCCATCATGATTATTTTGACCACAGCTGATTTTATACGAATCATTTGTTCTGATATATTAATCTCTTTGGCATTCTGTCATTAACAGTTACAGAAAGATGTCATACTTTTTTCCAAAGTAAGTGAAAGGAAAATGGAATTCTGACGTCAGGAAGCTCGTTTATTCTCTGGTGGGCTATTTGTTAAGGAAAAAATAAATCCAAAAATTTCTTCGGAACAAAATGGAAGATGATGAAGATAGGATGATGAGATTGTTAGTCATCATTTAATGTAATATATATATGAAGCAAATATCAGTTTTACCCTTCTTCCAACTCTTTTCTTTTAAAGATTATGGCCATATGGGAATGAAGTAGTATCATATGTGCAGAAGAAGAAAGAGAGAATAGGGTAATTTATTACCTGAACGAATGATGTTTATTAATAACCAGTAGCCAGTAGGGAGGCTAGATGAGGCTGCTGTTATTTCCCAAAATGAAGTTTTTAACTGTTTTCCTCTTCAAAAGAAATTAATTTATTGAACATTTTCATTGTCATATTTACATCATGCTATGCTTGCTGGAGGGATACGTGTAGTGATGGAATCTGGTGGTAATAGCTGGTGGAGGGTGTAATTCATGCCACATGGTAAGCATGAAATTCCCAAACCTCAAGCAGCAGGGAGAATATCCAAAGCAACTTCCTTGAGGGATGGCATTTTCTCCTGCTGGTGCACACAAAAGTACTTATTACCCATCCTTCTAAGCACTCTCCAAGGACCTGGATAGCACCTAATTGAAGAGAAGCACAAGTTGTTTCATTTAGCTGTGAAAAAGCTCAAGACAATTCAGTCAGCAAGAAAAAAGAAAAGGTTATGAAGACAAACCTGAAAAGTGTCCCTCCATTTCGTCCCTTGAAGTTATGTATGTAATATACAGTCTCCATCATGGGCAGGAGGGATTTGGTTAGTGCTGCCAGCTTAGGATAGAAAAAAGATGGATAATCTTAGCTCATTCATTCAAGGACAACTATTTAAGCTATCATTTGAAATCTAAATGATTGAAAAACTATGGATGAGTTGCCAAGGAAAGGATACATCCAGATCTTATACGGTCGAGTTCTCCATTGAATATAATCATTTTCCTGTTGGTGTTCATTACAGCTTCCTTGTAAAGCTCTTCCACCACAATCATTTCTGCATAATGGATTGCATACCATACATAAAAGCTTCATGGAGTACACATCGAAAAGAATTCAGGGTGTTCGATAAGCTACCATTGACGTTAAAATAAGGATAACCAACAAGGAACAGTTCATCCTCTGGCTTTACCCTGTCTGCCATTTTCACTTTCTCACCAAAACCGAAATCCTCGAAGAAGGATGGTTTTGTTAGATAGTCTAATTTGAACGAAACTCCTTCAAACACTTGTCTTGCAAATTTAACTTCGTTTGCCTCTGGGAAAAACTGAAAACTTAACAGCAGACATAAATTATTATGAATTATATAAGCAATAAGCTTAGGCCTTACAGTTGTTGGTGCCTCCCTCTTCACATTAAATACACTTTGCTATTGGCACTTACTATTCTGGTTCGTGTAACTTTCTCTGGAGCTACCAAAATGTCACAAAATTCACGAATCAACTGCATACTTCCAGTCATTTCATTTCCTCCTTCACCGTCACCTTGTATGTGTAGTTAACTTATGATATATATAAGTTCAAAAATAAAAGAGAAAAGACACATGAGAAGGGGAGAGAAGAACCTGGTACAGATCCAAGTCCAGCTGTTGGGAATTCAATCTCCTGCAATAGATATTTGTATGTCACGAACTATATATTGAGACTGAACCATGTAATTTGCCTTTAAACTCTTCAATTATTACACAGTGCTATCTATCTCACCATCAACTGTTTGCCATCCTTCAAAGCCAATTCTGTTGCCCTTTTTGCCTGTTATTTGACAGACATTGTCCAAAGGAATAATAAGATTTTACAGCAGCGATAGTTGCAAGAAATTATCTTAGAAATTGCATGACAGATTAGTATATATATATATATATATATATACGTAAGATGCAGCATTAAAATAAGATACCCAAGGCTTACTTGTTTAAGAAGGTCAATGTAATCATTGGGGAATGGAGTATCATATTCAGTCAAGGCTTCCCCCTCAGAAACTGAACGACTTATAAACTTGAGATTCCTTGAAGAACCTACTATTTGGTGCAAACCAATTTTCCCTTTTATAACCGCATTTGTGTTGGCTTCTGCTTCAGTCCAATGGCTTCTGGACTGAAAAACCTACAATTTGGTGGTACAAACTAATTAAACATTACGCAAAAAAGTCCACATGATTTCAGAGGTATTCATCTATATGCATCAAGAAATGGGATATTTCTCTAAATCAATAACCAATCAAAGAGAGTGTTACAGCTTTTCATAGGTAGTGAGTTAATTCGAGTGGTGTGGGGGCATTGAACATTAATATTCGAAGAAACATAAAAAAAGAGATGAAGAAGCGAGTCGTTTACCATCCGATGTGGGGTTGAAGACACTGCAAAACCGGGATTGGATAGCAGCATCTCTTTTGGTTTCGAACTACAAAGACCGTTATGTTCGTTGTTAGATGAACAATATTCTAGTTTATTTTCTCATCGCCACACTGCATTCTGTATGATGTGCCGTGTTGTGCACCACTCAGTATTGTTTTTCTACTTCCTGCATTATCCTCTTTTAATGCAAGCACTTATCCTTAGAATGAAATACGTTTAAAGTTTATTTAATTTGTTTTTTTAAGGTCAAACTACACCCAAGGTAATTAAACTATTAGCTAATTAACGTTTTAGTCACTCAATTTTAAAAAATTACAAAATGATTATTGGAAAGTTTTCATTTAAGTCATTGAACTATTTGAAAGTTTTTATTTAAGTTATTAAGTCATTAAGCTGTTAAGTTTCTTTTTTTTCTTTTTCTTTTTAAATCTAGTTAGTGAGCTCCAAGCAAAGGTTCGACGATTGGTACAATGGATCAATATCCATCGATGAGTAAAAGAACATATCTTAGATTCAAATTGATCTGATGGTCAATGTTAGAGATTGAAAAAGAAAACTATTTGGGTTTTGGTTCGCAGATTCGTGATGTTCAAAACTGTTTCATGAAAAAAAAAACAAATTGTAGAAGAAAAGGGAAATGGGAGTTTTCGATTGGTGCAAGCGACGCAAACAGAAAAGACCATACATTAGTAATTTTAACAGCCCAACGACTTAAATGAAGACTTTCTAATAGTTTAGTAATCATTTTGTAACTTTTTAAAGTTGAGTGATAAAAATGTAAATTTACTAATAGTTTAGTGACTTTGGGTGTACATTATCCCTTTTTTAAAGGTTAAGGGTTAAATTTATAAATGTTTGAGAATTAAATTGTTAGTTAAATTTATTGAATTATTTAAAATTAAAGTTAATTTAATAGAATAAGCAAATGTTGAAGACTAAATATGTTATTATATTAAGTAAAAAAAAGGGTCACCTCACCATTTCCATTAACAATTTAATGGAATGTGATTAAAAGAGAAACAAAATATATTGTTAATGACAAAATTGAAGATTTTTGTAGTTCAATGACCAAAATAGAAATACGCTAATAATTGAATAATTGAATAATTAATGCCTCCATTTCATTGCGAAAATATTCAAAATAACATTTTAGAAGATAATAGTTGCATTTAGATTTAATAATATTTAAATTAATTAATTAATTTATCATTGAGGAATTTTAATATAATTCACTAATAATTTATCAGTTATCTAGATGTGGTGAATTAGAGTCGATAATGTTATCCGTAATATGAATATGTGATATGATCATAATATAAAAATAATTAAATAAAAAAAATAAAAAAACTCATAATAAAAAAGGCAACGTTCCATAATTATTATTAGTGAGTCAAAAATTATATAATATATAATTTATTTTTAAATATAATTATAATAAAAATAATATGATGATATTTTCTGTAGAATTTTGAAAGGTAAATATTTTCGACATTGTGATTTCCTTGAATAATCCTTTATTTATATGGAGGAGTATTTTTTTTATTACAAAGCATCTGCTTTTTAAAAGAGTATGATGGAGATTGGGTGATGGGCGACATTTCATAGATTCCCATGACAATAAATTTTTTTAATGATTCAGAGCCTTTATCGGATATGGAATGTTTACGAGTTAGTGATTTGCTCATGAAGAATGTTAAAGCTTGGAATGTTACCCTTGTTGAAGGTTTTTTATAGCCTTATGATGCGCCTAGGATCAGTCTTTATGGCCAACATGATCAACAAATTTGGCACTATAGTAAGAATGGGGTGTTTGATGTTAAGTCTTGTTATGCTATTGCGGTTTGACATGTTGTGGATTTTCCTTGGCAAACGATTTGGAATGCTAAGGTACCACCAAAGGTGAAGGATTTCTTGTGAACGTGTGTTCGCAATTTTATATCTTGCAAAGGCCGATTGAAAGAGAAAGTGTGTATCACTAAAAACAATTGTATAAGATGTCAGTGAAGGATTTCATTGCCTCTGTTTTTTCATTTGCTGATTGTCTGTAGTGGAACCATATTCTGGTGGTCTTGTGGAGTTTATGGTTCTATAAGAACCAATTAATTTGGAAGAATCAGTAAGACCCTCCATCTTAGATTGTTGAGTTCTATTGAGGTTATCAACAACAAAAGAAAGGAAAAATGAAAGAAAAGAAACTAAAGAAGATGATCAAATGATCTCTATTACTGATTTTTATTAAAGCAGTGTCCTTAAGTTACAAATAGTTATCAAATACATAACTACTCTCACTAACATCATTGAACTAACTTATCAGATAAAATCAACACCTAAACATTAGTACATTATCAAACTAATAAGCTAAGTAGTCTTTGTGCATCAACAAAACTGATTACAAAGTGAATTAGACTAGTTGTAAACAAGAAACAAAATAGTTGATATGGCAAAGCTTTAAAACATCTTTGCTGCTGCATTGCTAGCCATTGTCCAACACTCCTCTTTGGCTTCTATGCAGCAAACACCAATATTTCTTCTCAAATTCTCGAACCTTGCAGTCCTAAAAGGCTTGGTTAAAATGTCAGCAAACTGATCTTCTGATTTGCGATGGATCAATTTGACTTCCTTTGATTGCTCAGCTTCCCTAACAAAGTGATATATGATTTTAAAGTGTTTCGTTTTTCCATGAAACACATGATTTTTTGCTATGGCAACAACTGGCTGATTATCCACTTTGATTTTAGTTGGTTCATCTTGGCTCTCATTCAAATCACATAAAAGCTTTCTTAGCCAAATGGCCTGATTAATAGCTGTAGCAGCTACAATATACTCTGCTTTTGCTGTTGTTTGAGCCACAATTTGTTGCTTCTTTGAACTCCAACAAAAGAATCCTGAGCCTAAAGTGAAAAAATAACTCGATGTGCTATTCATATCATCAATAGAGCCTGCCCAGTCACTATCTAAGTATCTCAACAGCTTGAGTTCTTCAGTTCTCACAAAATTTACCCAAAAGTTACGAGTTTCTTTGACATATCTTAGGACCCTCTTAGCTGCTTTGAAATGAGAAACATTACAACAGTGCATGAACCTAGATAAAAGGTTGACCGCAAACATAATGTCAGGCCTTATAGTTGTCAAGTAGAGTAGGCAACCTACAAGACTTCCACACCCTTTCTCATCCACCTTTTCATGATCATTTTTGTTGGAGAGTTTCTCACCTTGTGCCACTAGAGTGTTAGCAGGTTTGCAATTTGTTATGCACATTTTGTTCAAAATTTTCAAAGCAAATGCTTGCTGACCTATAAAGGTGGCATGTTGAGTTTGATTTATCTCCATGCCAAGAAAGTAAGTCATCTCCCCTAAGTTAGTCATCTCAAACATATCTTGCATCTGCTTCTTAAACTCATCTATTAACTCCTTTCTGCAACCAGTTACTAGCAAATCATCCACATACAATGACACAATCAGCAAGTTCTCATTCTCAGATTTCTTTACATAAAGAGTAGGCTCACTTATGCTCTTTTCAAACCCAAGCCTTGTCAAATAGGCATCGATTCTGTCATACCGGGCCCTTGGAGCCTGTTTTAGGCTATACAAGGCCGTCATGAGCTTGTAAACTTTTTGCTCTTCACCAATCACTTTGAACCCTTTTGGGTGTTCAATGAAAACTTCCTCCTTGAGAAAACCATTCAAAAAAGTAGATTAACATCTAATTGCTATACTTTCCATTGCTTTTGAGTAGCCAAGGCAAATAAAAGCCTTATAGTGTCTAACGTTGCAACTGGTGCAAAGGTTTTTGAAAAGTAAACACCATATTGTTGGTTTACCCCTTCACAACAAGTCTTGCTTTGTGCTTATTCAGTGACTGTAACGCGTAGGTTTGTGCAAGTGTACACAGTCGTTATCAAGTAATAAGTAAGTATCGAGTTATCGTCTCTATAGGGATTGTATTTGTGTTAAATCACTTAATTGTAAAATTGTCCTTAACAACTTGGTAAATAAAAACACAATATGGTTGAAAAGTGATGATTAAAATATATTAAACTAAATGCAATGATCCCTAATGCAAATTATCCTAAGTATGCAAACTATATGAACGAAATAGATTCTAGTAAAATTAAACACAATTTGCAACAATTATAACATAAATAAACTAGGACAATTACTTTAATTAAACTCAATTTATTATCAACATGCTTAATAACATTGGAAACACATTCCATGACAACTCGATCTTTCATGAGTTCGGAAACCACATTAGGTCCTTTCGAAATCCTTTACTTAAAAATATGCATTTTACTAATCTTTATTTACTAAGGGTTTCTTAGCATTAATGTGAGGTAATAGGGACTTGTTAGGTTTGAAACAGTTTAATCACACAAATCTAAAAACTATGCAGATAATAGAGCTTGGTTAGAGTTGTTATGCAACCTGTAATTTAATCGGGTTAGGATCTAAATTGAGCATGCACATTTCAATTATGTACCCACTAGCAGTCATCTAGTTAGGATCGCTCAGCTAATTTAGGTGCTTTTCAATCATGTATGAACGAAATATAGACTTGGTTTTAATTGAAAACATGATCGATTGAGGCACAAACATTAAAAGCATGAATAAAATAATTATTATTTAATCAAAGAAATCATCTTAGCTTAAATAAAATTAAGCTAACATTGTTGTAAACAAGAACAAAGAACACATAGCAAACATTTTTAGATTAAATTAAAGAAAAGAAAGATTAAACCCAAATTAGAGTGGCTGTCACCCAAGACTCTGACCGACGAAGCTCCTTCACTCCTTCGCTTTGCTCCTTTGCTGATGGCTCTCCAAGGTGGCTGACCAAAGGCTCTTTAAGAGGCTTAATTGCTAAAATCTCTATGAAGAGATGATGCTAAGTGTGGGGAATGGAAAATGCTAAAGAGAATTGAGAGAAAAGAGAGAATGATGAGGGATCAAATGAGGTCTTATTTATAGGTGAAAAGAGGAGGGGTAGTTTGCAAAAAATAGAGAGGTTTAGTCTCCTCAAGCTTTTCCAATGAGTGGCTGACCATGCTTAGTGGATTTTGAGTTGAATTTTGCTTGATTTTTAAGCAAAATGCCATAATAACTCCAGAATGAGACTCGGTTAAATGTAAATCTTCGGGTAAATCTCTAATTTCTTCAACATTGCAAGGACCCTGTGTAATTAAACCAAAAAGTGGTTTATGTGGACAACCATGTGTAGCCAAATTTGGGTTGACTTGGTCTTCAAATTGGACGGTTTTTGTAATCCAACAAAGCTATCAGACCTGTCAAAAATATATCAATAAATTAAAGGACCAAAGAATAAAATTTATCCAATTTTAATAATTAATTAAAATCCAAATTATTAATGAAATACTTTAAAATGAATTATTAAATATAATTTTACATTTTATTATTTAATTTAATCATGCATGGCCCATTTTATATCTTAAAAATTTAATATGTTCAAATAAATCTAAAATAAGCCATTTTATGCATGAAAACTATATAATAATGCATAAAATCACATTTTAATAATTTCCATGTCCTAATTTCATATTTTCACATATTTCATTAATTTATTAAACAATTACTTCTTTTTAACAACGAATTTAAGTAAAAAGGTGATAAATTACATAGGAAAAATCCAATATATATTTTTAGTTTACACACCCCCAAACTTAAATCATTGCTCGTCCCGAGTAATGTTTATGCACAGCAAAAGGTCTTACTAAGGCAAAATTGCTAACTATGTAAGCAACATCAATCTTTGTCCCATAATTATGCATTAATAGCTTCATGTTCAATGATCTTCTTTATTAATAAGTAATTCATATACAAATATTTTTAAAGTTTTATACTTAGTTTCAAAATATACCAACATGAATCATAGTTTGTATGTATGTCACAGCCACAGATAACATTCTTCATTCAACATAATTTCTTATCAATCAAGCAACCAATCATAAGGCTTATTTATAATCTTCATATGTTGAACTTAGTACTTCCTCTCCACTAATGTAGGTGACATAATCATCAAATCAATAGGTCTTTTATAAGGTTGTAATGGGGCTTGGTTAAAGTAGGAATTTTAAGAGATGAGACATTTTGGTTTCAAAATCTTAACCTTTAACTGTCTTGGATTTCTCGAAATATAGCCTTTTTCTTTAAGTGAACCTTTGAATCACCCCCAAACTTATTTTGAACACAAGCTCATACATTTTTTTTCTTTTTAGAGACTGAGCAAACTTTTGTTTGCTATTTTTTTAAGCATGAGCACATACATCTTTTTGAAAATTTCCTCAAATGTTGATTACCAAGACAATTTTAGTTAATATGGGTGCACAAAATTATGATAACTTAAAAACATGGTAATGTGGCTTATAATATAAGTTCATTGAAATAAATAGGCCTTTAAGCTCAAAATTACAGTTTCAAGGGTCTAATATCATAGGGTTGGCTTGAAAAGGCTCAAACGATCCAAAGAAATAGTGTCTATATCATTTTAGATTTTTATGTCCCCTAGGATTTCGCCTCAAGAAAATTACTGAGTCAATTATAAAGATATAAACCTTCATGCATGTCTAATCTCAAAAGAAACTAAATTTTCATAGAAAACATTACTAAGGCTAAGATCATACAAGCATTCCATTCTTCATGATAACATACTTTCACTCAGATAAAATCATCATTCATACTTGCATACAAACTATCTCATTAACAAAAAAAATGTCTCTAAACATTTATTTATTAAAACATACTTATGAAAGAAATGATTGAAACATACTTGAAAAATTTAAAAATTTGAGCAATTTATTTGCCTTACCCCCCTTTTAAAAGGAAGAAATGTCCTCATTGCAAGGACAAAGTAATGAATGAAAACTGAACACTAGGTAGGGTTGATAAGAAAGAGAGGTGAGTCATTAAGACTGCTTAAATACCAAGTCTTTCCTAATAACCTAATCCTAGATATGTTCATTCCCATTACCACATTACTTAGTCTTTTTCTTTCTAAAGAAGTGCTAAGTTTATTCATGCTTGTTATGTTTTATTCTACAGAAATTAAATCTTAATTACGAAAGAAATAAATTCCTTAAGACCTAAAAATGATTAAATAAATAACAAGACAAGAATCCCCCATTTTATTTTTCTGACTCATTCCCCTTATCTTCTTCAGCTCCATCTCCGCTTTCATAGTCAGTATCTTCCGTCTATGTCTCAAAGATAGCATCTGGGAACTCAGGAACAAAAGTATTGGAGATTCTTAAAAGTATTTCGAATTGAGTCATCTCTAATTTTTGCATATTTCCAGTAAGTTTATTATTGATTGTGCATGAACTTGCACATATCCATCATAATTAACAACTTCGATTTCTTTGAAGCACTTGCAGAAGTCGGCATTGGAGTTGTAGATTTAGGTTCAACACTTAGCTTGACTATTTTTTTTCTGGCTCAACCTCTGGTTTAGGGGTTGTAGATCATTCAACTGGTTTAGAACTGTTCAGTTCCTTGCTAGATTCTTCTTCTTTAGTGCCTGCAACTGAATTAGCTTTAGTTTTAGTTTCCTTTGTTGACTCCTCAGTATCTGGCTTAGTTGGCTCTTCTTGCTCACCTTGATTCAGCTCATGCACCTTCTCTACTAACCTTTCAAGGTCATGATTTGTAATGCACCCTTGAGCATATTGCCCCTTCAGATTTGCTTGTGTTTTAACATGGGCTATATGCCCCAAAAATCTCGAAACCCAAAAATTCTGAAATCTCGAATTTTCTTAGTTTTCGATTTTGTTAAAAATTGTGTTTAATATTCTTATCCAAGCGATACTTTTAGTAGGTTTTAGTTAAGGTTTGAGTTCGAACCTAGGAATAAATGAAATTATAGTTTAGATATTAAACGAATCAGGACTGGCAAGTAGTTGGGCTTTTAAATAAAGTAAGGGGAAATAGTATAAAAAAAAGAGCCTGTGGTGGAGTGGCTAAGTGACGCCACATAAGGTGTAGTGAGGTGGCGTTAGTAGCTAGCAAGGAGGTCCAAGGTTCGAATCCTAGCTTACCATTTTTAGAGTTTAATTTTGGCTTTCTAGAAGGATGGAAGTGGTGTGAAGATGGACTCCAAGGGGAGTGTTCAGAAGAGAAAATTAAGGAAAGGATCAAGGGGTTATCAAGGAGAAAAACAAGGAGATGAGAAGTGAAGAGTAAGTGGAGATGAAGTGGGAACTTGGGCTTGAAGAATTCGGCTATAGGTCTATAAATAGGTGTCGAATGGGAGGATGGAAAAGCTAATGCCGGATTTCCCTTCACTTTGTGCCAGAAACCCTTTTCTTTAAAAAGCCGAAAACCCTTTTTCTTTTCTTTCTTTGTGCTAAATTCTTATTCCTCCTCTACTCAATATATTCTTTGCTTTAGCCGATTCTTCTTCCTCTCTTCTTTTGTGCTGAGTAATCAATTGTTGCCATTGAAATCTCTAAAATCCGAATACCCTTGGTGCTACCACTACTCCTTCAACCCAGTCGATTCTAGTGTAAGTGTTCGTTTTGATAAGTATCGAGTATTCGGTCCCTCACTTCTTTCTAATCGACTTTGGTAGGGAATTAGTGTCAGATCTTGGTTTTGGATTCCTACCGATTTGCTCTTTATATCTGAGAAATACGCGTGTTTAGTGATCAAAGTAAAAGCTAGTAAAGGCTTGGCGTTCAGGTAAGGTTAAGGTGAGATTCCGGCTTTTGGTAAAGTAATTGATAAGTACATGTGATTAATCTTTGAGTGATATCGATTGTAGGTTTGGGCTAAGGAGATTGCATCACGCTTGCTTTCTAGGTGTGTACATACACTGCATACACACTATGAAACGGCAAAAGCCGAAATGCCGAAATGTCGAAATGCCGAAAAGCCAAAAGTTTGGCTACGGTAGTCTTGCGAGTGCGTGAACACTCGTAAGGGAGAGATCGATAGGTTGCTTGTGACCCACGGGCGATTCCTTGGACTTGGGTTGTGATTTGGCCATATGGGTCGAAATGGGCTAAATGGGCCCAATAGGCTATTGGGCCCATATTAGGCAAAATTTGAATATTGATGCTATGTGATAGGAATTTGTATGTGAGCATGAATATGATTGTGACTGGGCCGAACGGGCCATATAGATGTGATTTGGGCCTAATGGGAAATATACAGGTGATTTGGGCCTAGTGGGCCATATGAATACGATTGAGCTTAATGGGCCAGATACAGGTATATGAATTTGTTTGGGCTTTGTAAGGGGTTTTGGGCCTAGTATATGATAACTAAATAAGACTTAATCAATATATTGCGACTGTGGACAGGTCAAAGGGGTTAAGGTGTGGCAAGATTGGATCTAGGGAGAGCTTGGTACTTAAGCAGTCTTAATGACCCACCTCCTCTCTTCTGAAATCCTACCTGGTGCATAATATTCATTCATCTTAGCTCGCGGGACTTGTTAACGGGCCAAGGTAAGTGAAAACCATAATTAAGGAAAAATTATCGAAACGCCCCTAAGGGCAAAAATGACCAAATTACCCCTAGGTGCTGAATGTAAGTTTTATGGATGTGACATGCATACATATGATATTCTGCTTAGGTTGAATATGGGTGGGAATTATGGAACGGAGGAAGTATATGAGGATCGCCTGGTTGCTTGACAATCGTGGATCCACCGATGGCTTTTAAAGCCCAATATGTAAATGAAGGTAGTTCCGCAACCGAGCTACCATGGTGTGTGGGTTGGGTGGGTTGATATTTATATCCCTACATGGTGTGACGGGGGACGGAGCTGGTGTGTAGCGGATGGATAATTTGGATGGGATTGCATAGCATAATTGATGAATGATTTTTTTTTTAAATTTTAAATGCTTGTTTTTGCCGAGGGTTGTACACACTGAGTTTACGAAAACTCACCCCCTCTTTTATTTTATTTTCAGGTGATGCTCAGTAGAAGGTTCGATGTTTGGAGGGACTCTGGGTGGCCAGCTAGTAAGATGTTTTGGACTTGGGTTTTTTTTTAGCATTTAAGTATTTATTTCTTTTTAAGTACGTTTCAGACCAGATTGTAATAAGGTTTTCATTATGTTATTATTACTTGAATTATTGTTATTAATTTTCACTGTAATTACAAGAAGTTGAACATGGGTTTTCTAAATTATAGTGTGTTTCTACGTTTCCGCAATTAAATTCTTAAATATTAAGTTTTCTTAAATCAAATGTTTTAAACAAGGCTTTCGTAACTGAAAGGTTTTTTTTAAGTTAATTAAGGTTTCTTTTATTTTAAGAAGGGTTTTCAATGAAAACACGATTTTCGCTAAAACACTTCAATGTGACACACCAGATTTGGCCATAGCGTCTAGGCCGGGTTTGGGGTGTTACATGGGCCCTTAAGCAAAGTGAAGTGATTAATGATGGGAAATAATCATTTCTTATCTTTTTTTGGCACAATCATGAATCTTCTTGAGAATAATTTTCCCAACATTAATGGACTTTTCTGTCAAAATTACATATAACAAGAGCAACCGTTCCATCGAGATGGTGGAACTATGTGAGATAGGCATAAAACTGTAGCGAATAAAACCATACCTTTGCTACTGGTTTTAGGTATTCCCTTCGGAAAGAATGCTACCCAAACTGTAACACCCCCTAACCCCAAACCGTCACCGGAATAGGGTTACGAGGCATTACCAGACTTATACACTAGCATTTATAAAAACCGAGTCATAAATTTGTATTTCCAAATTGAAAATTCTCAAATTACACTATAAAGTCTCTAATATGGGTCTACGGGGCCCAATACATGCTTTAGAAGTAATTCAGAATTAAACCGGTAACTTTGGAAATTTTACCTTGAAGATAGGGGCACACGCTTGTGTGGCCTGGGACATAGCAGTGTGGCCAGCCCGTGGGGTTCCCATGGCCGTGGGGCCAGGCTGTGGGGAGATTTGACTTGCACACACGACCGTGGCGAAAGCCCCTGTGACATAAACAGAGAGCCACACGGCCTGAGCACACGCCCATGTGACTTAACCGTGTGAAAACATGATTTTTGACCATTTTTAAGCTATTTTCACATGCTAAACACATCTAATTCACACCCAAACATTTACTAATAGTTCTTAAATCAAATATCATTCTTTATGCCATTTAAACTTAGCAAATATTCATTCATTCACTTCAATACCTCTTAAAGATTATGTACCACAATTCATATCGAAATTATACTACAATATCATGCTAGTCAAACTCATGTAAGTTTAACCTCCAAAATATGCATATTTCATACCATGTTTCAACATCTTTCATGCTCATTCTTATCATTTACAAAATAAAATCTTAACAACCTAGGTACATGCTATTTTACCAAAAGAAAGGTACTTCACCACTTTGAGTTCGGGATTGGCTTGGATGCTGAGTCCTTAACTTTCTTTCGTACCTATTCTTGTGCACGGAGAACAAACCGTACGCTGAGTATACACTCAGTGGTATTTCTATAAACTAATACTTAACAATAATAAGCTATGTATATACATTGTAACTTAAACTTTTTACTTTCATAATCTTAATTACTTCACCCCTTACATTCATTTTACATTTCTTCCCTGTAGTTAAGCAATTCATATATATTTATATTTCATGTCTTTCGATAACTTAAACATTCGTAAATCAATCACAGTTACTTAATCGATATCAGAAAGTCTTCAGTACTTTCATTTACTCCTATTAACATAACTTGAACCTAAACGGATACGCGGATCCAACTCACACACCGGGGATAATATACAGTGTTTCATCGGCCGAAACCGGAATACATCATAGGGTAACAGTAACAGTAACAGTCATAGTTAGGTACGAAGTACCTCTTCGGGACGAATCCGGAACAGTCACAGTAGTTGACACATATAGTGTCTCATCAACACACAGTCGGAATATCCCTGAACACTTCCAATCCTATGGCATGCCAATTGTATCCGACTATCCCGACACTGTTAATAAGGTATTCAAATCGTTTCATTTCAATACAGAAGTAGTAATAGTTTCCATCATATTATTCATTATACATTTTAACTATTAAAAATAACAATTACATTGTATTAAATCATTAAGCATAGTTTATAGAAATACAAACCGAAATTCTCGAGTTTACTCGATATCCTCGTTCACTTTCTCCTTTCCCTTTTTCGATGACGTTTCCGGTGCTACGTTGGCTACATAAAATTTAACATTTAAAATTATCAATATATGTTATTTAATAACACACTCTTTAATTTCCATGTAACTTTTACTATATTTCCAATTATGTCCTACCACCATAACCATTCTTTTTCTTCAAATAACCTTATAAATTTCATTTTATACCTACTTTAAATAAGTTTCAACTCTTAATATTCAATATAAAACATCAATTCTACAATTTAGACAATTTAGTACCTACTATAACAAAACTTATATCTCTTTTTATTATTTAATCCATCTCTCACTTCTAACTTGAATTTCTATCATTTTATCTCATAATTCTTCAATTTATACAACTTAATCAATATATAAAAATTCACTATCTTCCTAAATTTCAACATAACTCAAATAGTATTTCTTCCTAGGATTCCATAGACACTAAAATTACAAGAAAAGGGATTAAATTGACTTACCAATCAAGCTTGAAATCTTAAAACCCTAATTTTCCCTTTTCTTTTTCTTTTTCTTTTTCCTTCTTTCTTTCCCTGCTAATCGTGCCTTCTTTCTTTCTTTTATTATTATTATTTCATTTCTTTATTCTTTTATTATATTATTAACTATTATATTATTAATTTCTTAAATAATAAGTAAATACATTTATTTACATACATTTGTACCAATTATAATAATACAAATGTATTTATACTTACCACACACTTGTCACATAAGGCTTATTTGCTAATTTAGTCCTTTGACTTTTCTATAGTTTATAATTAAACTTTCACACTTTATTCAATTTAATCCTTATACTTAATTAGCCCTAATTAAGCTAAATTTACTTAATTAAAATCTAATTAACCTTTCACTTAACTTCGTAAATATTTCTAATAAATATTTACGAATCTAATTTTCAAAATCGAAAACCCAAAAACTCACTTTTCCAATGACTTTAAAATTTGGGTCGTTACACAAACTTTCTTATAATCCATTGGGATCCTGGATTTGTCACAACATCAAGCACTTATTGAAGAAAATCCCAATTGATATTGTTCATCATAGGGTAGTACTCATTTTCTTCAACATCAGGTAAGTTAAGCAAATCATTGATGGACTTAGAAGTAAGAGGTACCTTTTTCTTTCGAACGATGACTTCAGTAGCATCTTGCATAGTCAAACTAGCATAGAATTTTCGAACTAGTTCATCATCGGGAAATGAACGAGCATAAAAAAATAGTTCCCATTTGAAAGCGTTGATTTTATTTCTAATCGGTATAGGAACAACCATCAAATCATGAATCTTCAAGTTAAAACCTTTTTCTGACATCATAGGTTGATGTTTGAAGATTGAATCAAATCTCTCTTTCACTTCTTCATCGATCAATATCGAGTTTTCAGGAGTAGTCTTTGAAGATCTAGCTCTTTTGCGAGACATGGTACCTTTTTCTTGAGAACTTGCAAAGTTCTGCACAAGAGGAAAAAGACAAATTGGCAAGGTGGGTAAGGACTTTCTATGACAAAAATCTTGCGATGGCAAGGATGGTGTGGTGGCAACGACAGCGTACGACAGCAACGGTGGTGTACGGTGGCAACGTTGGTGCTTTGGCAATCTTTTTGTAGCGATAAAAAATTAGGGTTTCTTTTGGGATTTGAGGCTAGTGGCATAAGAAGGACATTTAGGGATTTTTAGGATGAAGCAAATTGCTTTGAAGGATATGAAAAATAGTCGAATGAAGATGAGTTTATATAGGGAAGAATTAGGGTAACATGTAGCGAAAATTTAGCTACATTAGGGTTACTTGGGCTGTAAGTAATGGGAATGGTGGCAAAGTATGGATTTTTCCCTCATTTTTGCTATCTTGGGCCTTAAACTCAGACTGTATTTACAAACTTACTTAAGAAAAAAAAATGATTAGTACTTGGGCCAAATTTGACCCCTTTATTAACATAAGAATTTAAAATCTAAACAAAACAAATAAAACTTAAAAATTTTAAATCTTAATTAGAAAATTTCTTCTTAACAAATTACATTAAATTAATTCCCAAGAAAGGTTGGAGGGGTCGCAGTGGTCCCGCTTAAGTTCCAGTTTCCTTAGACAAAATTAATTAAATATAATAAGTTAAGAAAATAAGTTCTAATTATTTATTTATTTACAAAATGAGTTCATGAAAAATCAAGGTTCTGTTAATTTAAACATGATTCAACTCGCTCAACTTCACCATCCCAGTAGTGTTTGAGACTGTAACAACTCGTTTTTGGGTCAAATCAGAACAGTGGTTTCGAGACCACAAATATGAAGTAGAAATGTTAATTTTATTATTACTTTAAGGTCTACAGTATGATTGAATGATTGCGTGAAAATTTCGTTAAGAAATTTTATCGATAAAGTGTCTACTTTTACTAATAGGACTAAATTGCAATAGGTACAAAGTATGTGTTCTAGACGCTAGAGGTGTCTAATTGCTATGAAATTTTAAATTGGAGGTCCTTAAATGGTAATTATACCATTATACTCTGAGTTGGACAAAAATGAACATGGTTAGGAGAAATTTCAAAGTTTGGCATTAAAGGCATTTTGGTCATTTGGCTAATAAAGACAAAATAAAATAAATAAAAGATGTCATCTTCTCAATTTCATCCTCCTTGTGCTGAAATTTCAAGGGTCACCATAGCTAGGGTTTTAGGCAAGCTTCCAAGCTCGATTGTAAGTCCGTCCTTATCCCATTTTTAATGATTTTTACATTTTTGTGAATATTGTAACTTGATTTAGCTATTCTAAGGACTAGTTTGAAAGAAAATCAATCGCTAAAATTTTACCCATGTTGAATATTTGTGTATTTTGATGTTTAATGGCAGAAAATGCATGTTTGGTGTTGGAAAAACAACATTTACCAAGTGATTTTTGATGAAAATGTCAAATAGGGACCTATTTGTAAAAGTTATAAAATGCGTGTAAAAATGTGAATAAATGAAAATTGTGGGATGTTATGAGCAATGAATAGGTATGGCTAGGCTTTGGTGTGATGAAATTGAATGAAAATCATTTTACGAGCCTAGGGACTAAAATGTAAAAAGTTGAAAAGTTAGGGGCAAAAATGTAATTTTTGCCATAAGGTGTTTTTGGGATCAAATTGTATAATGTGATGATTGAATGAGTTAAATTTGATATTATAGATCAAGAAAGACGATGTTCTGACCTAGACCGGGGAAAGAACAAGGTTGTGGACTAAATCAAATTATTAGTCATTTTGTACTGTTAAAAATAAGCTTTAGAATAATTGTACTTAAATGATTTAATATTGCATGAATTGTATGTTTGATTATGTGAATGACTATAATTCTACGAACGAGTTTGACAACGATTCGGCAAGTGAGAAATCCCGTTGAACCTTAGGAATAAGTTAGGATACAAGTGACATGTCACTAGGGTCATTATGTGTTATGTGATTATGTGATCTGGGTACTGGTCTCTTACATCCTACTAGTGGCTGAGTATACTGGCATATGTTGCGGATACTTGACAGCTTGTGTGAGCAACATCGTGTAGCTACGTCTTGACTGACAGCTTGTATGAGCAGGCCCGTCGATAGCTCGAGAGTGAGCGATTATGTGGTATGAGACTTGGGTAGCTTTGGCTACATATATGGCTCTTAGCGTGCAAAATTTCCCTTGTATCCGATATTGTTATTCCGAGTGGTTCACTGGTATGTCAAATATGGGAATATGTGTAAATTCATTTCGAGATGGTTCAGTTATGTACATAAAGCCCATGTTTATTAAATGCTTGAAACGATGTGTATGAGGTAAGTGTTGTGGTGGAATGAGTTATGATCATGAGACTATGGTAAATTTACATTTAATTATGTTATAATAGTTGAATGTTATATGCATGGTAAGGTTGATTATTTCTTGCATACGAGCTTACTAAGATATATAGCTTACTCCGTTTATTTTCCATGTTTTTATAGTGAAGCCAAGCTAGCTCAGATCGGAGATCGTCGGAGATTCGAATCACTACCAAACTCTCAATTTTGGGTATGGATGATCTTAGTATTTTGAAAGTATGGTATGTATAGGGACTTGGTCATTTTGTTATATGTGTCATTATGATTTTAGCCAATGTATTGGCTTGTAATTGTCAAAGGCTTGATTTGATATTTGGCCATGTAAATTGACTTATTTTGGCTAACATGGTTGTAAGCCTAAGTATATTCATATATGTGTCAATGTCTTTCGTAATATAGTCAAAGTATGCTTGGTGAATGATGGAATGTGATTTATGGCATGAATGTGAAATGTTTGGTAATGTAATCTATGGATGAGATGATAAATTTGTGCACAATTAGGTGTCTTGAAAGTAGTCAATTGTGGCTTAACAAATGTTGTGAGTATGATAGATGTTGATGTTGTATTGGCATGTGTTGGTCATAATTGTGGATGTTTTGGTTGCCTAAGTATATTATGTTTTGTGCCATTGAATTGTGTAAGTGTATGTGTGAATAAGGGTGACAAATGGCTTGGTAAGTAACCTTTAATTTTTCCATATAGGTAGACACACGGGAGTGGGTTTAGGCCATGTGTGACACGGTTTGCCCCATGGGCATGTGTTCTGACCGTGTGTCTCCTACACCTTAATTTGGAGAAACAGAATCTCAGAATTGAGCACACAGGTAGAGACACGGGTGTGTGTCTCAGCCATGTGAATGGCACGGCCTCGAGCACGAGTGTGTGCCCTGGCCGTGTGAAGCCTGCACCTATTTTATGAAAATTAATTTTCCACTCGGCCTAGCACATGAACGTGTGAATTGGTCGTGTGATCTCAATTTGTTCATGAGTTACAAGTCAGAGAGTTACATGGGGTTAGGACACGGGCGTGTCCCATATCTACACGGGCGTGTGACCCCTGTATAGTGGAAAAATTTTCTAAGTTTTGTAAAAATTTCTAAAGTTCTCGGTTAGTCCCGGACCACTTCCAATGAATGTTTTGGGTTTCGTAGGCTCGTATTAGGGACTTTATGATTAACTTCAAATGGTTTTAAATTGGACGCAAATTTATGGCTCAGAATTGTATGATTGTTTGTGTGGTAAGTCCGGTAACGGCTCAGACCTTGTTCTGGTGTTGAACACGGGTAAAGGGTGTTACAGAGACGTTAACCATTAACTTTAAATGTACTTCCGTAATTTTCGTATAATTCAATAGCTCCATAAGGATAAACTCGGTAAATGGTATAGGGACCTTTCCATCAGGATTTAAGCTTATCAGGAAATAACTTCAACCTTGAATTAAACAACAAAACCTTCTGACCTTCTTTAAACTTGCGAGGTTGTATATGACTATCATGCCATCTCTTTTATCTTTCTTTACACATTTTGGCATTCTCATAGAAAAACAGCCTCAACTCTTCCAACTCATCAAGTTGTAATATCCTTCTCTCACCGGCTTGCTTAAGATCAAAGTTCAACTGCTTCAAAGCCCAGTGAGCTCTATTCTCCAACTCTAATGGCAAATGACATGCTTTTCCAAAGACTAACTGATAAGGAGTCATTCCTAACAGTGTCTTAAATGCTGTTCAATAGGCCTATAATGCATCATCGAGCTTTCGAGACCAATCTTTTCTGCTAGGGCGTACTACCCTTTTAAGGATACCTTTGATTTCACGATTCACTCTTTCAACTTGCCTATTAGACTGGGGGTGATAGCAATCTTGTGCTTCACATCATATTTTTCAAGCAAACACTTAAGCCACTTGTTCACAAAGTGAGAACCTTTATCACTAATAATAACTATTGGTATCCTAAATCGTGTAAACACATACTTATGTAGGAGTCGCATGACTACCTTAGTATCATTTGTAGGGTATGCTTCAACTTCAACCCATTTGGATACATAGTCCTCTGCAACTAAGATGTATTTTTTCCCATACGAAGAAGGAAACAGGCCTAAGAAGTCAATGTCGTATACGTCGAACAATTCAATCTCCAAAGTATTTGTCAAGGTCATCTCATCCCTCCTTGATATATTTCCTATCCTTTGACATTTATCATAGTTCTTCACATAAGCATAAGCATCTTTAAATAGTGTAGGCCAGAAGAAACCTGCTTGCAAAATCTTTGCTGCAGTACGTGAACCACCAAAGTGTCCCCCACTTGGATATGAATGGCAATGATACAAGAGCTCAGCAATCTTACTTTCAGCTACACATTTTCAAATTATATTATCTGCACACTGTTTAAACAAAAACAGATCCTCCCAAAAATAGTACCAACTATCATGAAGGAATTTTTTCCTTTTTTGGTATGTCATTTCTTGAGGAATTATTCCACATGCAAGATAATTGACAAAATCAGCAAACCAAGGTGTTTCATGAATTCGACTTACCTCAAATAAGTGTTCATATGGGAAATTCTCGTTGATAGGCACACATGATCAAGTTACCTCATCTTGTTCCAACCTCGACAGATGATCAGCTATTTGACTTTCGACACCTTTTCTATCTTGGATCTCAAGGTCAAATTCTTGGAGTGAAAGTACCCAACAAATTAGCCTCGGTTTCACATCTTTCTTTGTAAGCAAGTATTTAATGGCCGCATGGTCAGTAAATACTGTAACTTTGGTACCTATTAGATATGAACAGAATTTGTCAAAAGCAAAAACTATAGCAAATAGTTCCTTTTTAGTTACCATATAATTGAGTTGGGCTCAAGTCAAAGTTCAACTTGCATAGTAAATAGGGTGAAACACTTTGTTTTTTCTTTGACCTATCACAGCTCCAACGGCATAATCAATTGCATCGTAGATCAACTCAAAATGTGAGCTCCAATCAGGTGTAATGATTATTAGGGCTAAGATTAACCCTTTTTTTAAATCTTCAAAAGCTTCCAAACATGCTTTGTTGAAATCAAATACTGTATCTTTCTCTAACAACAAACACAACGGTTTAGAAATTTTCGAGAAATCTTTGATAAACCTTCAATAAAAACCGGCATGGCTTAAGAAACTTCTGACTCCTTTCACATTAATTGGGGCCGGTAATCTTTCAATTACGTCCACCTTTACTTTATCAACTTCAATTCCTCTCTTTGAGATTTTGTGCCCTAAAACAATCCATTCCTTAATTATAAAATGACATTTTTCCCAGTTAAGAGCAAGATTCGTCTCTTCACATCTTTTCAGTACTTTAGCCAAATTATTCAAACAAATATCATAAGTGTTACCAAAAACAGAAAAATCATCCATGAAAACCTCAACAAAATTTTCAACCATATCAATGAATATTGCCATAATACATTATTGAAATGTTGTAGGTGCATTACATAAACCAAAAGGCATTCACCTAAAAGCGAACTAACAAGTAAAGGTTGTTTTATGTTGGTCCTCCGAAGCTACAACTATTTGGTTATATCCCAAATAGCCATCTAAAAAATAATAGGATTAATTACCTGCCAGTCGATCTAACATCTGATCCATAAAAGGCAACAGAAAATGGTCCTTCCCAGTGGCTTTATTCAACTTCATATAATCAATACAGATTTTCCAACCAGTAATGGTTCTCGTTGGAATCAACTCGTTATGCTCATTTTCAACAATCGTGATTCCACCTTTCTTTGGCACACACTGCACCGGACTTTCCCACGAACTATCTGAAATAGGATAGATGATTCCTACATCTAACAATTTGATCACTTCCTTTCTCACAACTTCTTTCATAATAGGATTGAGCTTCCTTTGCTTATCAATTTGAGCTCTTTAACCTTTTTCTAAAATAATTTTATGCATGTAAAAAGAAGGGTTTATACCTTGAATATCAGCTATGGTCCAACCAATTACTTTCTTAAATTTCTTTAGAACAATAATTAGTTGCTCATCTTGATCTTTCGTCAGTTCTGCTGAAATAATCACTAGCAAAGTGGAACAATCACCTAAATAAATGTATTTCAAATGGGAAGTGAGTACCTTTAGTTCGAGTTTAGGTGGTTCTTCAATTGACAACTTTTGTTGCACAAATTCTCTTACTTCTAACTCTAACGGTTCAAACCGTGTAGATTGAATAAAATTTCTTGGATTGGCTTCCATCAAAGCCACGTTTCTTTCACATTCTTTATCCTCCAAAGGATCAAGATCTAAGGCTTTCTCCAGTGGATCTTCTTTAAAATTTCTTTCTATAGTAACCAAGGTTTCTATTGCTTCCATAATTGAACACTCTTCTGCTGGATCAGGAAATTTCATCGTTTTAAGAATGTTAAAGGTTACCTGATCGTCTTGAACTCGCATGGTGAGTTTACCTTTCTGCACATCAATTAACGTTCTTCCTGTGGCTAAGAAAGGTCTCCCAAGGATGATCGGCACTTCCTTATCTGCTTCAAAATAAGACAATGAAATCAGCAGGAAAATAAATTTATCGACTCTTACCAAAACATCTTCGATCTTTCCTTCGGGATATGCTAAAGATCGATCCGCTAACTAAAGTGTCAGAGTTGTTGGTCTTACTTCACCTATCCCTAGCATTTTGAAAATAAACTTAGGCATCAAATTGATACTCGCTCCTAATTCACACAATGTAACACCCCAAACCCGGCCTAGATGTTACGACCGAATCTGACGTGCCACATCAATTACCCGAAAATTCGACAAGCTTATGATGTTTGAACCAGATGTCGTAAAAGCCTTTATAGTTTTAAAGCCCATATATGCCTAGTGTTTCCTACTATTTAAAACGTGTATTGTTGTCAATACATTTGTTTTTATCAAAATTGAAGTTGCAGGTTTACTTACCGAAAATGTTATTATTTTGAAAACCCGATGTTCCTACTCTAGTAGTTGATAAGTACCAAATCATAGCCCAATTAAAAGTTAAATCCCCAAATGGCCTTATTACAAAAACAAAACCCAAATATAAAATCCGTAAATAATAAATCCCTTCGTGATCGTGTGGCCACCCCGAGTCCCTCACAGCTCCAAACCGTCTAAGGCTGAGGATTACCTGTACAATTAAAAGAAAGGGTGAGTTTACGAAAACTCAGTGTGAAATCCCTTATCAAACTATAGAAAACAGTGCATGCAGTAACAGTTTGGGCCTGAGCCCTATTCAGTATCAGTGTGGGCCTAAGCCCAATACAATTTCAGTATAGTGCAAAATGCAACCCATCCCAAAACCATCCAGCACACCACCTGTACCAGCCAACACACCATGTGGGGATATCAATCAACCCACTCAACCAGCACACCGATATCGCAGCAAAGCTGCCAGTAACAATAACGCAACGTAGCTGCCAGTAGCAGTAAGTGTGGCAAGCCACCACTCATAGTAAATGTGACATAGTCACCAGTCATATAAATGTCATACACACATCAATTAACCTACCACTAGCGTTATAAAGGTCATTTTGTCAGCTAGGGGTAAAACAATAATTTTTACCCCTCAGGGGTATTTCGATCATTTAACTGATTTTAGGGCCTCGGTGCAGATAATGACCCTTCGAAAGGTCTACAGTCGACCCGAACGACTCAGATAACCCATATGGCCAAAATAGTGTAAATGGGCCCAAGGCCCATTACTCAGCCCAAGTGGGCCCACACGCCCATGTGGCCCAATTAGCTCAAGTTCAGTCGTGTCAAAACGGTTTCTATATCCCATTCCATACTTTGTCACTTACAGCATATCCTATCCGTGTGGGGCCCACAGGTCCATTGGGCCCGCATGGCCCATCTCGGCCCAACAAGGCCCTAGTTCATGAAATACACGCAACGGTCTTATAGCCTACCGCCCATAATATGTGGGCTCGATTTACCCCATAAGCAATCGTACGCTCGCAAGGCCTCAAAAGTCGAAGTTACGGCTTTTCAGCTTTCCGGCTTTTACCGATACACAGTTATGTAATGGTGTGAGAACACACCTCTCGACTTTTGGTCAGTAACAGAATGGTGTATGGTTACACACCTTTTTGGAGAGGAAAACGTCGAACCCTGCGCGCTTAACCTAAATCCAAAATAATGACCCCTTGTCAGTTCTCAAACATTTGGGTTACCACCCAACTATGTACTCATAAGTTCCCAACAATATGCATCGCTTACCTTGCTAAGACAAGTAAGGCTCAAACCACCCTTATCCAACGAGCACCCTCCTATAGACAACAATCTGCATTAACATCCCATTTGTTCAGTAACCTTAATAATACTTCATTAAAACCAAGTGCACTACTTACCGAGATGTGAACTGAAAATGAAAGACAATAGCGTTCGGCCTACCCCCTTGGTTAAAGGTCACGACCCCCTGGCACCATTTGAACGAGAAGGAAAACGTTAGGTGAACTTATCCCCACGGCAGTAAAGAGGATTCGGCTCAAGAAATACCCAAATTGAACATGGAAAAAGGAGCCTTCCACCATTCGGCTAGAGAAAACACTTACCCTCCAGTAAATGAGATTAAGAATCGGTTAAGCCCCCACAATTTCAGTCACACAAGGAGAGAAGTAATCGGCTAACTTCAGGAGAGAAAGAAACAATGAAAGGAAAAAATGAGGAGTTGGGTTCGGTTTATTCAACTCTTGAACCAAGAAAAGAGATGTTTGAGACAACAAAAGGGAAAAAAGGTCAACAATATGGGCTAAAGAGAATTCGACAATCTTGACACAAAGAAGAAGAGAAGAAGAAATTGAGAAGAAACGACAGACGACTTTCGGTAAAATGACACTTACAATTCGGCACAAAAGGGTATCACCAAATAAAACCCAAAAGTAGAAGAGGAGAATTCGGCACCTACTCCTAAACACCAATTGCCGAAATGCCTAACCCAAAACCCCTTGGCCAAATTTTGCACCAACAACTTACCTATTCGGCTACAACTCTCCCCCCTCTCCAACTCCTTGAATATCTCCAAGATTTTCTCCCCTTATCCCTCCTAGATATTCTCCACAACAACCTCTATGACCCATTCAAACTCCCATTACCAGAGTTCAAATCCCACACAACTCTTGCCGTCCCCTTCTAGCAAAATAATTGCTTCTTGTTTGCAATGGGATTCGAACCCAAGCTATCTCTATTGCCAAGTTACGCCACATGCCACCAAGCCACAAGGCTTTTTGTGTCATAAAACACATGCGATCACCTATGAAGCCTAGGTCCAGTGCTCAGGGTCTTTTATGAGCAAAATAAAAATCTTCAAAAGCCGAAGCTTGAAACCCAGGACCTCTCAAATATTCCCAAACACACCTAAATCACTTAACCAACCCACCAAACATGCAACATAAGCAAAAATTTCCAGACCCTAAATTTTAAGGCGTTACACACAAAGCTTTACCATAGTAAGATTCACCAATGTTACAGGGTATAGTAAAGCTTGCCGGGTCTTTCAAATTTGGTGGCAGTTTGTTCTGCAAGAACGCACTGCACTACTTTATTAAGGAAATAGTCTCATACTCACTCAGTCGTTTCTTTTTGGACAGTATATCCTTCATAAACTTCACATAATTTGGCATTTGTTCTAAAGCCTCCACCAACGGAATATTGATGTGTAACTGCTTCAGAACATCCAAAAACTTCTTGAATTGCACCTCCTATTTCTGCTTGTGTTGCTGCAATCTTTACGGATATGGAAGTGATGGAACCTTTGGTTGAATCGGATAACTCTTCTGAGTAGGTAAGTCTGCGTCCAAAGAAGATGTTAAAGTATCTAAATTCACTAAGTTAGGATTTACCTTGTCAGTCTTTGCAGATTTGACTATTTTGGTGCAGCAATTTCAACAGCTGGTTAATTCTTCTCAATGGGCTTATCTTCGACATCAATCAATCGGGGTTCTAGAATTTTACCACTTTACAATGCCACAGTCTTGAAATGTTCTTTACCCAAATTTCTTGGATTCTCAGTATTGCTCGACAAGGTTCCTTACGGTCTATTATGAAGCTCTGTCGCTAACTGACCCATTTGGTTTTCCAAATTTTTCAATGTTGCTGCTTGGCTTTGGATCAGAGCGTCATTCTTTGCCATGTACACTTCCAACAAGTTCTCCAAACTGTTTGATGCCTCAGCTTGAGGTGATTTTGGAGTGTGCTAATTAAACCCCTGAGATTGGTTAGGTCTATGTTGCAACAAGTTTTTGTTCGGTCTATTTCCTTGGTTGCTCCAAGAATAGTTAGGATGATTACGCCATGAAGGATTGTAGAAGTTGGACTGGGGTCCTTGTCCACTCCTATTTTGATGTTGGTTCCCCACATAGTATACTGACTCGGGATTTGATGGACAATTCTTAAAAAAATGACATTCCCCACAATACACACAGGAAACTACTTCAAACTGACTTGGTGGCTAAGCTGCAAAATTATTAGCACTATTAGCGGTAAGCTATTTTAACATAAAGGAAATAGATGATACCTAAGCTGATAATGAAGTGAAGGCGTCAACTTCATGAACTCCGGCTACATGTCTTCTTGAAGCTGTTCGATTTGTTGGCCATTGATAGTTATTACTCGCGATCCTCTCGATGATCTCATAAGCCTCATTATAAGACTTAGACAAAATTGCACCATTCGCAGAAGCATCTACCATCGATCTTTTATGTGCATTGAGACCATTATAGAATGTCTCCAACTGGATACAATGAGGAATCCCATGATGAGGACACTTATGAAGTAACTCCTTGAATCGCTCCCAAGCCTCATACAAAGACTCATCATCCAATTTTTGGAAAATTGTGATATCGTTCCTCAACTTAGCATTTTTACTAGGCGGGAAATACTTAACCAAAAATCTCTCTGCTAATTCTTGCAATATAGATATGAAACTTGGTGGCAATGAATTGAGCCACGCTCGTGCTTGATCTAGCAACGAGTAAGAAAACAATTTTAGCCTCAATGGATCTTCAGTCACACCAACTATCTTGAATGAATCACTTTCCTCCATAAACAATCGAAGGTGGAGATGTGGATCTTTCGTGGGCATACCACTAAATTGGCTTGTAACAGCCAATTTTTAGTCAAATTAGAACAGTGGTTTCGGGACCACAAATTTGAGGTCAAAATATTTATTTTATTATTTTTTTAATGTTTACAGCATGATTGAATGACAGTGTGAAAATTTCATAAAGAATTTTTTTTGTTTAATTGGTTAATTTGAGAAAAATGACTAAATCGCGTAAAGAGCAAAAGTAGTGTTCTATTAGCTAAAGGTGTCAAATAGCTATAGAACCTTAAAGTTAAGGCCCTTATGTTGTAATTAGACCATTTTATTTGTGAGCGGACATATATGGACACATATTAAGGTGTTTTAAATGGTTTTATTAAGGTTATAATTGTAATTTGGCAATTTCATTTAAAATAAATAAAACCAAACCAAATTAATTGGTTGTATCATCTTCTCCACCGGTTTTTGGAAGAGAAGAAACACCATTTTAGAGCTATCATTTGGCTAAGGAATTTTTACTCAATTAAGGTATGATTTTTGTTCCGTTTTTAATGATTTTTACGTTTTTTAGATCGTTGCAGCTAGTACTAGCTAGCCTAGGGACTATTTTGCAAAACTGTTAAAGATTTTAAATAGGCATGTGTTTTGAAGTTTCATGATAGTTTATGAATGCTTGTTGATAGATATACAAGTTTTGTAAAGGGATTTTTGAGAAAAATGCAAAATAGGGATTAAATAGAAAAATGTGTAAATTGTGTGGTAGAAATGTGAAATAAATGAAAAATATGGACTGCTAGGGGTATATTGGTAATTTGGCTTGTAACACCCCCTAACCCATATCTGTCGCCGAAACAGAGTTACGGAGCATTACCGGACATTTCGGATCAAATATGAACATTACATAATTATCTAACAAACATATTATTTTTCATATAATATCCCAATCAATTCAATTACTTCATTCAAATCAAATCTAATTTTCATACCAAAACATACTATTTATAATCTTAATATAGTACATAAGCTTATATATATATGTATCCAATAACATTTTATAACATATTTTGCAACACTTTTCAAAATGACAAACACAAATGTCCTAGGTACATGCCATTAGCAGAAAGATATGTACTTCACCACAATGAGTTCGGGATTGGCCTTGGATGCAAATTCAGCAATTCGACTTTAACCTAACATGCGCACAGAAACAAATCATACGCTGAGTATAAAACTCAGTGGTATTTCTATGATCCGAATACCTTAGAGAAAGTAATATTATAAAACATACACATTTAATCATACGGTAGACAAAGTTTTACAAATAATAATTTCGTACATAAAGCATTTGTACTTATTCTATTCAATCAATTTGCTATCCGAGATAGCTTTCACTATATGACACAATCATGTGTCTCAAATCACATTTCAATTCATTCTTCGATTTCAATCATAGCACTGTCTCATTCAATAACCATTCCATGAACACTTGGTTCATATATTTCATTTTCATGTCTCAATTCAATTCATTTATTTACCCCTATTAACATGACTTGGACTCAGACGGATACATGGATCCAACTAAAACACACCATACGGCACCCAGTGCCTCATCAGATAATTTGAAGTTATAGAGTGACAGCCAGTGTCTCATCGGCCATTCCAAAGTAAGTTGGTACCCAATACCTCATCAAATTTATCTGAAGTAATAATATGACACCCAGTGTCTCATTGACTCGTGGTCGAACAAACCTTGAACACTTCCAATCCTATTGCTTGCCAACTATATCTGACTTAGCTCGAATAGTTAATAGGGTTTCCAATTCACTTTCTCAATTCAATTTCAATCAAATTCATACCAATCACAAATTCTCATATTTTCAATTCAATCATTTTTCCACCTTTCAATCAATATTCAATCCATATATTCACACATTTTCACAATTCAATACATTTTCATTCAATTCAATATCAATACTCACCTTAATTCCACTTACCACACATATTAATTAAAATTCAAAAATAAATAATAACTAAATTCGAATTATAGTAATACAAATCAGAAATTCCGAGCTATTCCACGTCGACTTTATCTTTCCCTTTTTTTTCGAGGATTCTGATATGACGTTAGCTACGGAATTAAAACAATTAAAATTAATCAATTCAACACAATTTAATTTCATATTGAAAATTTCAATTTTTACTCAATATTTGCCTAAATTTCAATTTAGTCTCTAAACCGAGACTAACTTTTATTCTTCACATATAATTCTTTATTTTCATGCAAATTCCGTTTTAGACTAAATTCAACTGCCTATTTTCACATAAATTCTTAAATTTTGAATTTTTTACAATTTAGTCCCTATTACACAAAATTTACAATTTATTCTACAATTCGATCCTTTTTCATTTCTAACTTGAAAATCTATCAATTTAATCCCTAATACTCTAATTATTTAACATTAACAACATTTAAAAACTCAATAATTTCTAAAATTTTGATATGGGTCGGGTAGTATTTAATACCGGGATTCCAAAAATATAAAACTTACAAGAAAATGGACTAAATTAACTTACTAATCGAGCTTGGAACCCTTGAAAATCCTAACTTTTTCTCCTTTCTTTCTCTTTTTCTTTTCTTTCTTTCCTTCTCTGTTTCGTTTCTGCTTTGGCTTTCTTTTTCTTTTTCTATTTATTTTTTCTTTATTTGTTTTATTAGATATAATATAATATAATATAATATATATTGATATTGATATGTTAAGTAAAAGATATTTTAATATAATATATATTAAATTTTAAAAAAATCTTTCTTATGTCGCCTCGTTTATGAGCAATGGCATAATTGCTTATTTAGCCCCTTTAATTTTTCTTTAATCTATAATTCAATGTTCACCCTATATGCAATTTAGTCCTTATACCTAATTACTTTTAATTCAAGCAAATTCACTTAAGCGAAACCTAATTAACTACACAACTAGCTTCGTAAATATTTTTCATAAATATTTACGAATTCAATTTACGAGAATTGAGTCTCGGAAATGTATTTTTTAATTTGTTTCTTTTTAACTAATTAGCTATCAAAACGTTAAAATTTTCTAACGAAACTTTAATACTAACTCAATGTCATTCCGTAAATATTTAAAAAATATTTAAGGCTCGGTTTATGAAATCGAGGTCTCGATACCTCAGTTTCAAAACTAATTAATTTGATAAATATTTCTAAAGCACAAGTCATTAATTCATAAGCCTTCCTAAATTCACGATTGGCACATAAATACTAAATAATAATTTATAAGCTCACTTGTTAGATTTTAGTGGTCTTGAACTACTTTTTCTGACATCACTGAAAATTGGGCTATTACAACTGTCCCCTCTTAAATATTTTTATCCTCGAAAATTATAGCAGTAAATAGGTATCTTTCTCTAGATCATATCATTGTGAGAAAACTTTTATTAAAGCTACCTTTTATTTTTCAGTTCTTTGACTTCACATGCCAGAATTCTAATCAATTCTTCACTATAAATCATGTCAAGCTGAATTTCAATATCCATCGGAGGAATAATTGATAATGTATCTGATTAATACCATCATATCATAATCACAAGAAAACTTTATGAATTTAGTCAAACTCTAGCGGGAACACCGTCTGATAAGTAACACTTCCAACTCTTTCAACAAATTTCATGTAATTCAATAGATTAATAACTTAATTTGCCTTTACAGTCAAACCGGAAAACTTTCTTCCATGGAAAATTTTTCAGAAACACTTTGTCGCGAGCTTGAAACTCTATTTCTTTTCATTTAAAACTCATATAAAATCTCTGACAATTAGAAGCTACTCTAAACCTATTTCGGATCTCATCCATATTTTCTTCTATTTCACGAATCATATCAACTCCACGTATCTTTTCTTACTAAGCTCAGTCCAATAATATAGAGTTTTACATTTGCAACTACACAGAGTCTTGTATAGTGTCGTTTCAATACTTGACTGAAAACTAGTATGATTTACAATTTAACTAACAACAATTACTTCTTTTCCATTTGCCTTTGAATTCTAAAATATAGCACCAAAGCATTCCTTTAAAAATTGAATAACACATTCAGATTGACCATCAGTCTGAAAACAAAATGTGGGATCAAAAATTTGTAACTGCTTATCTGGAGCTTCTTATAACTTATTTCAAAATCAGGAAGTGAACTGTGGAACCCTATCAAACATATTGGAGATTGACACTCCATAAAACCTGACAATTTCGGAAACATATATCTCATTCAATCTATCAAGTGAACCATCCACTCATGTTGGGATAAAATGTATAGAACTTGTCAAACAATTAGTGATTACCCAAATAACATCTTTCTTTTTCGAAGATAAAGGTATTCCCAATATAAAATTTATAATAACTTTATCCTATTTCCGTTCCAATATCATCACTAGCTGTAACAATTCTGAAAGTATCAGTACCTGGTATTCGACTTTAACTTGCTTACATCAACATTTAAATATAATTTTAGAAACATCACATCTCATTCTGGTTTACCATTATACCTTTTTCAAATTAGTATACTTTTTGGATGACAGACATATTACCATTGTGAGTTTCGTATAAAATTTTTTGTATAGGCTCTAAATTCTTCAGTACACAGACTCTATTTCGAAATAATAGACAGTCATCAGATTCCATCTGATATCCTGAATTAGAATTTGTTTTACTCTGTACCCATTTAACTTATAAACTCTTTATCACTTTTCTAGGCTTCACTGATCTATTGTAGAAACATCGGTTTAGCTTTTCTCAACTAAAATTAATCTTTCATCAGATAATAGCAATCGGATATTTATTGCTCATAAAATAAACAGAGATTTTCTATTCAAAATATCATCAACTATATTTACTTTTCCTGAATGTTACTCAATTACCAAATCAGAGTCTTTTAATAGTTCAAGCCATCTTTGCTGTATCAAATTCAAGTCATTCTATACCATCAGATACTTTAAAGTTTTATGATCAGTACATATATATATATATATATAGTATTTTCACCATGCAGATATTGTTGCCAAATTCTCAGTACAAACACAATAATTGCCAATTCAAGGTCATTTATCGAGTAATTCTTTCCTATAGTTTTAACTATCTAAAAGTATAGGCCATTACTTTGTCTTCTTCCATCAAAATACAATCTATCCCATTTAATGATGTATCACTATAATAATGAATTTCTTACCTGATTCAGGCTGAACCAAAATTGATTCTTCGGTCAACAGAGCTTCCAACTAATCAAAACCTTACTATCATTTTTTAGTCCATTCAAACCTCAAATATTTATATAATAGCCATGTCCTTAATACAACTGTCATATAAAACCTTTTCACAATAACTTGAAAAGAATCAAATAATAAATCTATTTCCATTATCAACACTAAAGTTTTGAATTATTTTGAAGTCACAATCATCAGTTAAATCTTAAACCATGGTGCTATAATAAATCTGATGCTTCAACAATATATATATATATATATAGAACAATACCTTAACTTCAATAATGTTTCCCAAATAGAAGATGAAAACTGAAATTAGTCCCAATAACAACTAGTGCATTAATACAACTTCTATAATCTAAGATCCATATCACCGAACTCCCATGATCAAACCAGGAGTTATAACAGTAATAAATATAATTACCTCTGGCCAATGAATACCTTTTACAGATGAACCATGTTTGATAAATTAAACAATAAGAATGATAAGAAAGCCGTGATAATGAAATCCAAGATGTGAAGCAATAATGAATTTTTAAGAATAAAAACCACATTGAATGATGATGAGTTAGATATTATCCCAAAGAAAATTCCAGAAGAAGAATATCACTCATCTGCACTAGAAACAATTGTGATAAAGACAATGTAAATTGCATATATGTAATTCAGAACATCAACCCGTAGAAGTAGAAAATAGCTTCTATCTAACATAATATAAGTCTGATTATCAAGTCTTCTATCAAACATAATAGATTAGAAAACCAAAGAAAGATAGAGCAATGGTGAGCATGAATCAACTAGACTAACAATACTTCCATCTAACGCTATGATTAACCAAACTTTTTACATGATAAGAATCACATCTGAAAATGAACAGTTGCATATACCACAGAGGATAAAGAACATATAGAATACCCAGAAGAGATCGCTGTAAGATACCCGACTATAACAGCTGCATTTAGATATTTTTGCAATTTCAACACTATTCCACTGACTACTAAAGTCATCAATAATCTCATATTATCCCGATCGTTAAAGAAATCAATTCAGAAGAAACTTTGATTAACCCATTCTTTAAATACCATACCAGAATAAATCGAATACTCGTGAATAACTTCTTCCTTAATAGCAACATTGCGTATCCCGAATAATCTTCAGAATAATCTGATATCTCTTCTAGAACTGTCTTTACTTGCTAACCCATTCTCAGTTCTAACCACTGTAACGCCCCAATTTTCGGGAATCCTGTGAATGTTGGCATAGGTTTAATTGTGTTAGTGGGCCTCTAGAAAGCCCAAACTTAAGATAGAACCCGACAATTTTAATTAATTTTTGTTCCATAAGAAAAAGGGGGTGAAATTATGAAATAGAACCTATGTGAAAATGTTTGAAAATGCTACAGGCTAAATTGAAGTGGCCAAATAAATAGGAGTGCAAAATAGGAGGATTTGCATGACAAACCTCCCATTTTACATGAAGTGGCCAGCCATCATGTTGTAGTAGACAAAATGTGCACTTGATATCCATAATTTATGGTACAAATTGATACAAATTGATAATAGGTTAGGTAAATGTTCCATGATAATAGGTTAGGTAAATGTTCCATGATAATGGGTTAGGTAAATGTTTCATGATAATGGGTTAGGTAAATGTTTCATGATAAGAATTTCATGTCTTTTGTATTAAAGAATTAAATGGATGAAATATGAAGTTTTATTAAAAGAAAAAGGGGTGAAAAGAACAAAGTTTTGTCCATCTTTGTTCATCATAGCTGAAAGTTAGAGAAGAGAAAGGAGAGGAGAAAGCTCTTGAGTATTCGGTCATTAGGAGGAGGAAAATTGAAGGTAAGTTCTTGGTACCTTGCTTCTATTTTGAGGTTCATGAGTTCTTCTTGATTCTACCTTAACTCTTGAAGTATATTTTGATTTTTAGTTGTGTTGTGAGCATTTAGTCATGAATTAAAATGAAGGAAATGGTTGTTGTTTCATGTTCTTTTGATGAAAAATGGAAGATAGGTGAAGTTGAGCCAAACAAATGAGCATGCATGTGCCTTAGATGCTAAAGGGAAAAATCGGCTAACATGTTGTGCTTTAAAATGATGAAATGGAGATTATACTTAAGTAAAATCATAGATATGTGATGATTGATTGGTGTTATACATGTTTAAATAACATGCATGCAAGGTATGTGTGAAAGAGTGATTTGGTAATAAATCTGCTTGGGACAGCAGCAGTAACATGAATTTGGAAAATCACCATAAATTGTGGGAGATGAATTAGAAGCTGAATAAATTATGTAATTAAAGCTTATTGCGTCTAGTTTCTAATGAAATAAACAAGAACATATTTTGAATTCTGTACAACGAGAAATTTGATTCGTAATGAAGAGTGGTCAGATTAGTCAAACAGTGAAACTTGCGAAACTTTGAGAAAAATCTGGTATTGATTGACCAAACCAAAAATTCTGAAAATTTTATGGATATAAGATATATGAGTCTATTTTCAGGTAAAATTAACGGAACTTGATTTGGAGTTTCGTAGCTCCAGTTATAAATGATTTAGTGACTGTTGCTCAGGAAGACAGCTTGCAGTGAAATTATGGTTATGTGGTAAACATTGACAAAAATTTGTTAGTGAGTTGCTTATTGATTTCTTATAAGATTACTATGATCTGTAGGTGTGGTTGGCCAAATATTGTAAGGGGTTAATACGTAGTTTGTATTTGAATAGTTAGATTAACGTGTTAGTAATCCAATTGTAGGCAGTTCGTGTGTGGATCTCGTCAGCATATCGTCGCAAACAGGTGTGTAACTAACACCCTCTTTCTTAGTTTGGATCGGCAAAAGTCGAAAAGCCGAACTGCCGAAAACCGGTATTTTGTAGATTTACGAGTGTGCGAATGCTCGTGAGGTAAATCGATTAATGTTTTTGGTAAGCTGCAAAATTTGGACTGCAAAGTGCATGATTTCTGTGCCCTCGATATTTTTGGGCTTAATGGGCCAAAATTGGAATGATGGGCCAACGGGCCCAATTCGGTAAGAACCCTCGGTACGTGATTCTGTTAGTATGTGAAAGGTAGGAATATGCATGAAAAACCCTAAAATAGATAAATTACTGAAATACCTTTAAAAGTGGAAAATTTACAGTTTTACCCCTAGTAGATAAATTACCGAAATACCCCTAGGGTTAAATTGACCTAAATGCATGTTTGATTGTTGTTATTTACTGCATGCCATGTTGTTATTATCTGATGCATGGGACTGGGATATTGACGGAGGAAGTACTGAAAGTGGCTTGTCCACGTACTGGAGGCTTTGCCTCAATTTACTATTAACTGAGCAGCAAGGCTGCAACTGTGGAGTGTTGGGCTGGGTGGGTTGAGCTATTCCCCACATGGAGTGTATGGCTGGTACGGGTGGAGTGTAGTGGTTGGTGGGTTGAGTAGTCTCCCCAAATGGGATTGCATATGTTTACTGATGTTGCATGTATTTTGAAATGGGCCTATGGGCCATACTGTTATCTGAATAAGGGGCTAAGGCCCAGTTTATTATAGTCTGAAAAGGGCTCTGGCCCAGTACCACTGTTACCCAAATGGGCTTGCATATGTTTACTGATGTTGCATGTATTTTGAAATGGGCCTATGGGCCATACTGTTATCTGAATAAGGGGCTAAGGCCCAGTTTATTGTAATCTGAAAAGGGCTCTGGCCCAGTACCACTGTTACCTGAATGGGCTTAGGCCCAATAGGCTTGAGCTGACTTGGGCTTTGAATGGGTTTTCCTTACACACTGAGTTTCCCCAAACTCATCCCTTTTATTTTCATCCACACAGGAAATCCCCAACCATAGTGGGCTTGGAGCTGTAAGGGAATTCGGAGTGGCCACCCGTTCTGAAAGTTTGATTTTCTTCTGGTGAACTGGACATCCTTTTATTTACGTTTGAAGTTTTGGATTTTTAAATGTAATAAGGCCGCTTAATTATTTTTAATGGTTTTAATATGTATTACTAAGATAGGTAATACTTATTTTAACTGTTGAAATTGGATAGCTTTAGGGCGCGTTTTCAAAAACAACAGTTGATTTCAAAATAACACGACAACAAGCAAAGCTTCCGCAATGAAAGTATTTTCCAAAATTAATCACTTTTCCTAAAAATGACTTAATCAAATCGGTTTCCTAGAAATATCCATGACGTTAAGGTGTGGTAATGGCGGTATGCATGTCTAGGATTGGATCCGAAGGGAGCTTGGTACTTTAGCAGTCCAATGGACTCACCACCTCTTTTCCGGTTTCCTACCTGGTGCACAGCTTCCTTTCACTTTAACCCTTAATGAATTAATCTTTTGAACATCAAGGACGATTTTCTGGACTTAGAATGGAAAAAAAATTTTCGTTTTTGATGTGGCATGCCAGATCCGGCCTTAACGTCTGGGCCGGGTTTTGGGTGCTACATTTAGTGGTATCAGAGCCTAGGTTGCAACAACTCGGCTGTGGAATGGGTTTACAAAAACAAAGATTTTCGAAAGCGAAAATTTTATGAAGAATGCGAAAAACTCAATTTTCAAAATTTAGATCTTTAGAAGGTGACATTCCGAATCTCCGGCTCAAGTCTGTAAGTATTCTGAATTTTTCTGAATATTTTCCTGAATTATCTGTCTGTACTGAAACCCTATTAGGATACTCTAGATAGGATGATACTGAAACCATAGGAAAATATGATAAGAGAATGAAACTGTAGCTAGACTTCGATTTTGCGAAAACAAACTCTGAATTACTGTCTGATTCATAAAACAACTGTAATAAACACTGGAATATTGAATTGATGCATAAAAATTCGTAATCAAGATAAATCGATATGAGTACGAGAGCTACTCGGGGAAGAGGTCGTGGTCGAGGCCGAGGTAGTACTCAAGCTGGATCTTCGTCTTCTGAACACATACCCACTGGAGTAGCACAACCACCACCGACGGATGAGAATGGGTCGTATGATAGGGCTGCTGAGGATGATGCCCTGTCACAAGCAATGCTTCATGTTCTGGAAAGGGTTGCCGGAGCAAGTTCGGGCAACGAAATTCAGGGATCTATTTCTGAATGACTTCGGGACTAACGGAACGGAGATCTTTAAGGGCGTGTCTGGTATAGCCCCGAATGTGGCGGAATATTGGTTGGAGGCTACAGAACGGATTATGGACGACTTGGACTGCTCTGAGGAGATTGTGAGTGGGGTATCTATACAAAGTCCCTTGGGTCACTCGGTTTGGGTAGACAAACTGTATAGGAATGTACCCTTAGAAACTCAAGGCAAGGTTTTTCCTGGAGATCTGATGGAGTTACCGTTCAGAGAGTTTGACCTCATTTTGGGAATGGATTGGCTTGTTAAGCATAAGGCGACTCTGGATTGTGCTGCTAAACGAATGGTGTTAAGAACTACAAAGGATGAGGAGGTTATGGTGATAGGTGAGAGAAGGGATTATTTGTCCAATGTGGTGTCGGCATTAAGAGCCGAAAAGTGGATTCGGAAAGGTTGTGAGGCCTAATTGGTATTTGTAAGTCAGTCGAAAGAGGAGGGACTGACAGTGGATAAGGTTAGGACCCTAAAGGAGTTCCAAGATGTTTTTCCGGAGGAGCTTCCAGGATTGCCTCCGAATCGAGAAGTTGAGTTTGGAATAGACTTGTTGCCTGGAATGGCGCCTGTGTCTATCGCACCGTATAGGATAGCACCGAAGAGGTTAGTAGAGTTAAATGCTCAAATTCAAGAGTTGTTTGATAGGGGCTTTATTAGGCCAAGCGTGTCTCCATGGGGAGTACTAGTGCTATTCGTGAAAAAGAAGGATGGTACGATGCAGATGTGCATTGATTATCACCAGTTGAACAAACTGACGATTAAGAATAAGTATCCACTACCAAGGATTGACGATCTATTCGACCAACTTAGAGGAGCTTCTATATTTTCCAAGATCGACCTTCGATCTGGATATCATCAGTTAAGGGTCAAGGAGGCAGATATCCAAAAGACGACATTCAGGACTCGGTATGGTCATTACGAGTTTCTGGTTATGCCATTTGGACTAACGAACGCTCCTGCAGCGTTTATGGATCTGATGAATCGTGTGTTCCAACCATTTTTGGATCAGTTCGTAGTCGTCTTTATTGACGATATCCTGGTATATTCTGAAACTGAAACGAAACATGATGAGCATCTCCGTATAGTGCTGTAAGTATTAAGGGAGAAGGAACTCTTTGCGAAATTCAGCAAGTGTGAATTTTGGTTGAGGGAGGTAACCTTCTTAGGACATGTGGTCTCTGCTGAGGGGATTAAGGTGGACCCTCGAAAAATTGAAGCGTTTTTGGAGTGGAAGCCGCCTAGGTCAGTGTTAGAAATACGGAGTTTTCTAGGACTGGTAGGATACTACAGAAGGTTTGTGGAAGGTTTTTCTGTGATGGCAGCACCTCTGACAAAACACATAAGGAAAGGAGTACCGTTTGTATGGGCTAAGAAACAGCAGGAAGCTTTTGAGAAGTTGAAGAAAGTTCTGACTGAAGCACTTGTGTTAATTCAGCCGGAGTCTGGGAATGATTTTACTGTGTACAGTGACGCATCACACGTGGGTTTGGGCTGCGTGTTAATGCAAGAGGGTAAGGTGGTTGCATATGCATCACGATAGCTTAAGCCTCATGAGGGAAACTATTTGACTCATGATTTAGAGTTGGCAGCAGTGATATTTGCACTTAAGATTTGGAGACATTACTTGTACGGAGAAAGGTGTATTATATACACTAACCATAAGAGTCTTAAGTATTTGTTGACTCAGAAGGAGCTGAACCTTAGGCAAAGGAGATGGATTGAGTTGCTTAAGGATTATGACTGTTCGATCGAGTATCACCCAAGCAACGCTAATGTGGTAGCTGATGCTCTAAGTCGTAGAGCTGTATCTGATCTGAGAGCAATGTTTGCTCGTCTGAGTCTGTATGATGATGGAAGTCTGTTGGCTGAGTTGCAAGTAAGGCCAACCTGGGTGGATCAGATTAAGGAAAAACAGTTGAACGATGAGTCTTTGGTCGCTCGTTTTCAACAAGTTAAGGAAGGGGAAACTTCTGAGTTTGGGAGCCAGAAGAGACGATGCAACAGCAATACCCTCATCTGTTTGGTTAGGTAAATTTCGAGGACGAAATTTCTTTAAGGAGGGTAGAGTTGTAACGCCCCAATTTTCGGGAATCCTGTGAATGTTGGCATAGGTTTAATTGTGTTAGTGGGCCTCTAGAAAGCCTAAACTTAAGATAGAACCCGACAATTTTAGTTAATTTTTGTTCCATAAGAAAAAGGGGGTGAAATTATGAAATAGAACCTATGTGAAAATGTTTGAAAATGCTATAGGCTAAATTGAAGTGGCCAAATAAATAGGAGTGCAAAATAGGAGGATTTGCATGACAAACCTCCCATTTTACATGAAGTGGCCAGCCATCATGTTGTTGTAGACAAAATGTGCACTTGATATCCATAATTTATGGTACAAATTGATACAAATTGATAATAG
Source organism: Gossypium hirsutum (assembly GCF_007990345.1). Lineage (NCBI taxonomy): Eukaryota > Viridiplantae > Streptophyta > Magnoliopsida > Malvales > Malvaceae > Gossypium > Gossypium hirsutum. The sequence goes on from NC_053431.1 coordinate 110,746,134, forward strand.
GTTAGGTAAATGTTCCATGATAATAGGTTAGGTAAATGTTCCATGATAGTGGGTTAGGTAAATGTTTCATCATAAGAATTTCATGTCTTTTGTATTAAAGAATTAAATGGATGAAATATGAAGTTTTATTAAAAGAAAAAGGGGTGAAAAGAACAAAGTTTTGTCCATCTTTGTTCATCATAGCTGAAAGTTAGAGAAGAGAAAGGAGAGGAGAAAGCTCTTGAGTATTCGGTCATTAGGAGGAGGAAAATTGAAGGTAAGTTCTTGGTACCTTGCTTCTATTTTGAGGTTCATGAGTTCTTCTTGATTCTACCTTAACTCTTGAAGTATATTTTGATTTTTAGTTGTGTTGTGAGCATTTAGTCATGAATTAAAATGAAGGAAATGGTTGTTGTTTCATGTTCTTTTGATGAAAAATGGAAGATAGGTGAAGTTGAGCCAAACAAATGAGCATGCATGTGCCTTAGATGCTAAAGGGAAAAATCGGCTAACATGTTGTGCTTTAAAATGATGAAATGGAGATTATACTTAAGTAAAATCATAGATATGTGATGATTGATTGGTGTTATACATGTTTAAATAACATGCATGCAAGGTATGTGTGAAAGAGTGATTTGGTAATAAATCTGCTTGGGACAGCAGCAGTAACGTGATTTTGGAAAATCACCATAAATTGTGGGAGATGAATTAGAAGCTGAATAAATTATGTAATTAAAGCTTATTGAGTCTAGTTTCTAATGAAATAAACAAGAATGTATTTTTAATTCTGTACAATGAGAAATTTGATTCGTAATGAAGAGTGGTCAGATTAGTCAAACAGTGAAACATGCGAAACTTTGAGAAAAATCTGGTATTGATTGACCAAACCAAAAATTCTGAAAATTTTATGGATATAAGATATATGAGTCTATTTTCAGGGAAAATTAACGGAACTTGATTTGGAGTTTCGTAGCTCCAGTTATAAATGATTTAGTGACTGTTGCTCAGGAAGACAGCTTGCAGTGAAATTATGGTTATGTGGTAAACATTGACAAAAATTTGTTAATGAGTTGCTTATTGATTTCTTATAAGCTTACTATGATCTGTAGGTGTGGTTGGCCGAATATTGTAAGGGGTTAATACGTAGTTTGTATTTGAATAGTTAGATTAACGTGTTAGTAATCCAATTGTAGGCAGTTCGTGTGTGGATCTCGTCAGCATATCGTCGCAAACAGGTGTGTAACTAACACCCTCTTTCTTAGTCTGGATCGGCAAAAGTCGAAAAGCCGAAATGCCGAAAACCGGTATTTTGTAGCTTTGCGAGTGTGCGAATGCTCGTGAGGTAAATCGATTAATGTTTTTGGTAAGCTGCAAAATTTGGACTGCAAAGTGCATGATTTCTGTGCCCTCGATATTTTTGGGCTTAATGGGCCAAAATTGGAATGATGGGCCAACGGACCCAATTCGGTAAGAACCCTCGGTACGTGATTCTGTTAGTACGTGAAAGGTAGGAATATGCATGAAAAACCCTAAAATAGATAAATTACTGAAATACCTTTAAAAGTGGAAAATTTACAGTTTTACCCCTAGTAGATAAATTACCGAAATACCCCTAGGGTTAAATTGACCTAAATGCATGTTTGATTGTTGTTATTTACTGCATGCCATGTTGTTATTATCTGATGCATGGGACTGGGATATTGACGGAGGAAGTACTGAAAGTGGCTTGTCCACGTACTGGAGGCTTTGCCTCAATTTACTATTAACTGAGCAGCAAGGCTGCAACTGTGGAGTGTTGGGCTGGGTGGGTTGAGCTATTCCCCACATGGAGTGTATGGCTGGTACGGGTGGAGTGTAGTGGTTGGTGGGTTGAGTAGTCTCCCCAAATGGGCTTGCATATGTTTACTGATGTTGCATGTATTTTGAAATGGGCCTATGGGCGATACTGTTATCTGAATAAGGGGCTAAGGCCCAGTTTATTGTAATCTGAAAAGGGCTCTGGCCCAGTACCACTGTTACCCAAATGGGCTTGCATATGTTTACTGATGTTGCATGTATTTTGAAATGGGCCTATGGGCCATACTGTCATCTGAATAAGGGGCTAAGGCCCAGTTTATTGTAATCTGAAAAGGGCTCCCAGTACCACTGTTACCTAAATGGGCTTAGGCCCAATAGGCTTGAGCTGACTTGGGTTTGAATGGGTTTTTCTTACACACTGAGCTTCCCAAACTCATCCCTTTTATTTTCATCCACGTAGGAAATTCCCAACCATAGTGGGCTTGGAGCTGTGAGGGAATTCGGAGTGGCCACCCGTTCTGAAAGTTTGATTTTCTTCTGGTGAATTGAACATCCTTTTATTTACGTTTGAAGTTTTGGGTTTTTAAATGTAATAAGGCCGCTTAATTATTTTTAATGGTTTTAATATGTATTACTAAGATAGGTAATACTTATTTTAACTGTTGAAATTGGATAGCTTTAGGGCGCGTTTTCAAAACAACAGTTGATTTCAAAATAACACGACAACAAGCAAAGCTTCCGCAATGAAAGTATTTTCCAAAATTAATCACTTTTCCTAAAATGACTTAATCAAATCGGTTTCCTAGAAATATCCATGACGTTAAGGTGTGGCAATGGCGGTATGCATGTCTAGGATTGGATCCGAAGGGAGCTTGGTACTTAAGCAGTCCGATGGACTCACCACCTCTTTTTCGGTTTCCTACCTGGTCACAGCTTCCATTCACTTTAACCCTTAATGAATTAATCTTTTGAACATCAAGTATGATTTTCTGGACTTAGAATGGAAAAAGAAATTTCGTTTTTGATGTGGCATGCCAGATCCGGCCTTAACGCCTGGGCCGGGTTTTGGGTGCTACAACCACACTATTAATTACTTAGCCACTGAACTCTTCAATTTCCCACTTGTGAATTTAATCAATATAAATCTTGTGAATTCCATTATATAAGACATATAGGTCAGGGGGTGGAGTTCGTAAAGCCTTAAAATTTGATTCTCCTATATTCAAATGTATAATATAACATTTATCATCAACATAATCATTATAATCATTCTATATTTTCAACTATAAAATAGAAACAAACAAATATATCAGCATCCAATCTCGACCCGATACGACTCAATTATGGCATGTACCTCTAGAATCAATTTCGAGCTCGATTTAGTCTAAGAATCGGCTAAACCTGAATAGCTTTGATACCACTAATTGTAACATTCCCTAACCCATATTCATCGCCAAACAGGGTTACGTAGCATTACCGGACATTTCAAATAAAATATGAACATTGCATAATTATCTAACAAACATATTATTTTTCATATAATAATATCCCAATCAATTCAATTACTTCATTCAAATCAAATCTAATTTTCATACCAAAACATACTATTTATAATCTTAATATAGTACATAAGCTTATATATATGTATCCAATAACATTTAATAACATATTTTGCAACACTTTTCAAAATGACAAACACAAATATCCTAGGTACATGCCATTACCAAAAAGATATGTACTTCACCACAATGAGTTCGGGATTGGCCTTGGATGCAAATTCAGCAATTCGACTTTAACCTAACCTACGCACGAAAACAAATAGTACGCTGAGTATAAAACTCAGTGGTATTTCTATAATCCAAATACTTTAGAGAAAATAATATTATAAAGCATACACATTTAATCATACAGCAGACAAAGTTTTACAAATAATAATTTCGTACATAAAGCATTTGTACTCATTCTATTCAATCAATTTTCTATCTGAGATAGCTTTCACTATATGACACAATCATAGCACTGTCTCATTCAATAACCATTCCATGAACACGTGGTTCATTTTCATGTCTCAATTCAATTAATTTATTTACCCCTATTAACATGACTTAGACTCGGACGGATACACGAATCCAACCAAAACACACTAGTATGGCACCCAGTGCCTTATCGGATAATTCGAAGTAATAGAGTGACACCCAGTGTCTCATCGGCCATTCCAAAGTAAGTTGGTACCCAGTACCTCATCGAATTTATCTGAAGTAATAATATGACACCTAGTGTCTCATTGACTCGTGGTCGAAGTAACCCTGAACACTTCCAATCCTATGGCATGCCAACTATATCCGACTTAGCCCGACTAGTTAAAAGAGTTCCAATTCACTTTCTCAATTCAATTTCAATCAAATTCATACCAATCACAAATTCTCATATTTTCAATTCAATCATATTTCCACCTTTCAATCAATATTCAATCCATATATTCACACATTTTCATAATTCAATACATTTTCATTCAATTTAATATCAATACTCACCTTAATTCCACTTACAACACACATTAATTAAAATTCAAAAATAAATAATAACTAAATTCGAATTATAGTAATACAAACCAGAAATTCCGAGCTATTCCATGTCGACTTTATATTTCCTTTTTTTTCGAGGATTCTGATACGATATTAGCTATAGAATTAAAATTCATTAATTCAACACAATTTAATTTCATATTGAAAATTTCAATTTTTACTCAATATTTGCCTAAATTTCAATTTAGTCTCTAAACCGAGACTAACTTTTATTCTTCATATTTAATTCTTAATTTTCATGCAAATTCCACTTTAGACTAAATTGAACTCCTTATTTTCACATAAATTCCTAATTTTTTAATTTTTTACAATTTAATCCCTATTACACAAAATTTACAATTTATTCTACAATTCAATTCTTTTTCATTTCTAACTTGAAAATCTATCAATTTAATCCCTAATACTCTAATTATTCAACATTAACAACATTTAAAAACTCAATAATTTCTAAAATTTTGACATGGGTCGGGTAGTATTTAATACCGGGATTCCAAAAACATAAAAATTACAAGAAAATGAACTAAATTGACTTACTAATTGAGCTTGGAACCCTTGAAAATCCTAGCTTTTTCTTCTTTCTTTCTCTTTTTCTTTTCTTTCTTTCCTTCTCTGTTTTATTTCTACTTTGGTTTTCTTTTTCTATTTCTATTTATTTTTTCTTTATTTGTTTTATTATATATAATATAATATAATATAATATAATATAATACTTATATGTTAAGTAAAAGAAATTTTAATATAATATATATTAAATTCAAAAAAATCTTTCTTATGTCGCCTTGTTTATGAGCAATGGCATAATTGCTTATTTAGCCCTTTTAATTTTTCTTTAATCTATAATTCAACTTTCATCCTATAAGTAATTTAGTCCTTATACCTAATTACTTTTAATTCAAGCAAATTCACTTAATCGAAACCTAATTAACTACACAACTAGCTTCGTAAATATTCTTAATAAATATTTACGGATCCGATTTACGAGAACTAAGTCTCGAAAATGTATTTTTTAATTTGATCCTTTTTAATTAATTAACTGTCGAAACATTAAAATTTCCTAACAAAACTTTAATACTAACTTAATGGCACTCCGTAAATATTTATAAAAATATTTACGGCTCAGTTTATGAAATCGAGGTCTCGATACCTCAGTTTCGAAACTAATTAATTTGATAAATATTTCTAAAGCACAAATCTCTAATTCATAAGCCTTCCTAAATTCACGATTGGCTCATAAATACTAAATAAATAATTTATAAGCTCACTTGTTAGATTTTATTGGTCTCAAACCAGTTTTTCTGACATCACTGAAAATTGGGTTATTACATGGCTAGCATGGGGTAGTCTTGAATTTCATGAATTTGTGTAATAAGGACTAAATTGTAAAAAAATGAAAAGTTAGGGGCTAATGTGTAAAATATCTCAAATGCATATTTTGGATTGATTTGAATAAATAGAGGAATAAATAAGTTGATTTTGATTACTTATAGCTTAAGAAAAGAGGAATTCAGAATTAGATCGGGGAAAAAGCATAGTGATTGAATATTTATAAAAATATTTACGGCTCAGTTTATGAAATCGAGGTCTCGATACCTCAGTTTCGAAACTAATTAATTTGATAAATATTTCTAAAGCACAAATCTCTAATTCATAAGCCTTCCTAAATTCACGATTGGCTCATAAATACTAAATAAATAATTTATAAGCTCACTTGTTAGATTTTATTGGTCTCAAACCAGTTTTTCTGACATCACTGAAAATTGGGTTATTACATGGCTAGCATGGGGTAGTCTTGAATTTCATGAATTTGTGTAATAAGGACTAAATTGTAAAAAAATGAAAAGTTAGGGGCTAATGTGTAAAATATCTCAAATGCATATTTTGGATTGATTTGAATAAATAGAGGAATAAATAAGTTGATTTTGATTACTTATAGCTTAAGAAAAGAGGAATTCAGAATTAGATCGGGGAAAAAGCATAGTGATTGAATAGTCAGTTTGTTTTGTCATTCCGTACACAAGGCAAGTTCGTATAATTGAACTTAAATGTGTATTTATTTAATTGATGGATGGTATTGTGATTGTATTTGTCTTATTGGTTAAATTTGGAAGATTTTGAATTAAATGTAAGATATAAGTAAGAAGAATTGCTAAATAAGACCATAGCTGAGCTATGGCAAATTGGATAATAAGACCATAACTGGGTTATGGCATGTGAATTTAAGACCATGGCAGGGCCGTGGCAATGTATGTGTAAGACCATAGTTGGACTATGGCATCGAAAAATCGATGTACTCGTACTGTGAGCATTTATAAGCCCGGAGTGATTTGGTAAGAGAATTGGTGAGAAAAAGATAGGTATCGGTACAGGTATGTACAGAAAACTGTTCAAGTAACGAGATAAAAGAAGTTGAGAACTTATGAGTTATTATGTGGTTAAACTTTTCGTTAACTCATTGATTGATGTTTAAAATGAAATTTATGTTATCTATTTTGAAATGCTAATGAATGATAAGATTATTTCATAATTAAATACGAACTTACTAAGCTCTATAGCTTACTTTGTTTATTTTTCTATGTTTTATAGTTTTTCGAAGCTAGCTCAGATCTAGAGATCGTCAAGGATTTCATTGCACTATCGGACATCTATTTTGGTACTTTTTAGTTGTATATATGGTATATGGCATGTATAGGATTGAGTTATTTTGGTATGTTTGGTGAAAATGTATTTTGGCCATTTGAGTTGGCTTGAGATGATGAATTTGATGATGTTATAAATGTGCAAATGGTTCTATTTTGAGTTTGGTAATTAACCTATATTGTGTGATTGAAGTGGAATTTATAATGCTTAATGATATTAGGTAATTTGATTTCTAGGGTTGATAATTTGAGAAGTTATATGCTTGTGAATTGTTGAATGGTTATGCATGTTTGGAATGGTTTAGTAAATTGAATTGTATATGTGAATTAGGTATGTAATTAGATTACAAATTATGACATATTTGTGACTTGTATGGTTGGTAATGAAATGGTATGATTTGAATATTGGTTGATGATATTTGGCTTCTTATTTGTATCCTAAAATGGAACTATATGAACTTGTATAGGTATATGCAAAATGGGTGGCAAAATGGCTTGGTTAATAGCCTATTTTTGTCCACACGGGCAGAGACACAGGCTTGTGTCTTAGCCATATGTGATACACGGTCATGTTACACGGCCGTGTGTCATAAGTCAGTATACCCTACAGGATTGGCACGGCCTGGCACACGGGCGTGTATGGCCATTTTTAGGGCACACTAGCTAGCAACACGGGCATGTGTGTTTGCCGTGTGACCCAAGTCAGAGAGTTACACGGGGTCAGACACGGACTGGGATATGACCATATGCTCCTAATTCAAATGTCTACACGGCTTGTGACATGGGCGTGTCTGGTGGCCGTGTGAGCCACATGGTCTGGCCACAAGGGCGTATGTCCCTTATTTTGGATAAAAGTTTTCAAAGTTTCATAAAAGTTTCTTGAGTTATCGGTTTAGTCCCAAACCACTCCCAAAGCATGTTTAGGGCCTCATAGGCTCGTATAAGGGACAAATTGATTGAGATTGAATGATGAATTCTTGAATTGAGAAAATGTATGCTAAATGGATGTTTAATTATTTTGTAAATCTGGTAATGCTCCGTAACCTTATTCTGGCATTGAATATGGGTGAGGGGTGTTACATTTATTGGTATCAAAGCTATGGGTTAGTCAATTCTAGGACTAACGTAGCGTGTGTGAAAGTCTAGCTATATATGCTATATATAACTTGTGATAGTGTGATGAATCATGACATTATAAACTATGTTTTTGTATAGTAATGGATCCCGAACGAGCTGTAACAGATGATGTTGAGAGTAATACGTCAGCTCTCGCTCAAAGGATAGTGCATTTTGAATCTAGACCCATGTTAAGTAGTCACGGAGGTGAGGATAAAGAAGCATTTTTCCAAATGATGAACGAGTGGTTCACTCAATATGTCCGGACAAATTCGGCTACTTAACAACCTCCACCCCCACTAATTCCTCAACCAATCCCCGTAGTTCCTCAAGTTATTGAACCTATAAGAATGAACAAACCACTGGTTGATAAAATTCGTAAGCATGGGGATGGAGAGTTCAGGGCTACAGTTGAAGATGATCATGAGAGAGCTAAATCCTGGCTTGAAAATACAATCAGAGTATTTGATAAATTGTTGTGTACACCCGAAGAATGCATTAAATGTGCTGTATCCTTGTTGAGAGACATTGTGTATCAATAATGGAAAACTTTGAGATCAGCGGTACCGAAATAAAGGGTTACATGGGATTTCTTTCAATCTGAGTTCAGAAATACATATATCAGCTAGAGGTTCATTGATCAGAAATGCAAAGAGTTTCTAGAATTAAAATAGAGCTGTATGTCCGTGACTGAATATGAACAAAAATATGTTTCAACGGAAGCTATTATGTACAAAAGATTTGAAGACAGATTGAATAAAGATATTAGATTTCTAGTCAGAATTCTAGAGTTGAAAGAGTTTGTGGTACTCATCGATCATGCTTGCAAAGCTGAAGAACTGGGCAAAGAAAAGTGAAAGGCTGATTCTAAAGCTAGAGATTCGAGAAAGAGATTGATGAATAAACCCTATCACTCTTTATCTAAGAAATCACAAGATGTTTATAGCTAATCAAATGCATCGATGGAGTACTTTAATAGAGATCGTGGGAAGCAATTTACGAGTTCAAAAACTTCAGCTATGTTAATGACAAGTGTGGGTAATGTTAGATCGAATAAACCTGAATATGGATGATGTGGAAAATGATATTTTGGAGAGTGTAGAATGAATAATAAAGCCTGTTTTAGATGTGGCTCGCACGAACATTTCATTCGAGATTGTCCTAAGTTAGATGAGAAAGATAAATCTCAAAATGTAAGACCAAGTAACACGATTGTGAGAGGAAGAACATCCTGTAATGTTTGAAATGTGAGTGGTAGTAGAGGTGCGGCACGAGATACTGCTATGAGGTTAGAGGCTAGAGCACCTGCCAAAACTTATGCTATTCGCGCTCGTGAAGAAGTGTCATCTCCAGATGTTATTACTGGTACATTCTCTCTTTATGACACTGATGTAGTTGCATTAATAGACCTCGGATCAACTCGTTCATATATATGTGTGAATTTAATGTCTAGTAAGATTTTACTTGTTGATTCTACTGAGTTTGTTATAAAAGTGTCGCACCCCTTAGGCAAATATGTCCTGGTTGACAAAGTTTGCAAGAACTGTCTGTTAATGACTCGAGGTTACTGTTTTCTGGCTGATTTGATGTTGTTCTCAATTGATGAGTTTGATGTAATTCTGGGTATGGATTGGTTGGCATTGTATGATGCAGTAGTAAATTGTAGACGAAAGACAATTGAGTTGAAATTTCAGAATAATGAAACTCTCCGAATCGAATCAAATGATTTGAATGGTTTACCAACTGTAATTTCGTCGATGTTAGCTCAGGCATATGTGAAAAAGGGATGCAACGCATATTTTTCATATGTACTTGGTACAAAAGTGTCAGAATCAAATATTGAATCAGTACCAGTTGTTTGTGAGTATCTAGATGTGTTTCCAGAAGAGTTATCGGGTTTGCCAGTGATCAGAGAGGTTGAATTTGTTATTGATTTATTATTGAGAACTTCACGATATCTATAGCTCCATACAGAATGGCTCAGACAGAGTTGAAAGAGTTGAAAGCTCAGTTGCAAGAGTTAACAAATAGAGGTTTATCACGACCGAGTTTTTCACCCTGGGGTGCACCAATGTTGTTTGTAAAGAAAAAGGATGGTTCTATGAGAATGTGTATAGACTATCGACAACTCAACAAAGTGACAATCAAGAATAAGTATCTGCTGCTGAGAATAGATGATTTGTTTGATTAGTTGAAAGGTGCAACAGTGTTTTCAAAGATCGATTTAAGATTTGGTTATTATCAGTTGCGAGTTAAAGACTCAGATGTGCCGAAAACTGCATTCAGAACAATGTACGAACATTATGAATTCCTTGTTATGCCTTTTGGACTAACTAATGCTCTTACCATTTTTATAGATTTGATGAATTAGATTTTCAAACCGTATTTAGACAGATTTGTTGTTGTGTTTATTGACGACATTCTGATCTATTCTCGAGATGAGTTTAAGTACGCTAAACACTTGAGGTTTGTATTGAAAACTTTGAGAGATAAGCAATTGTTTACAAAATTCAGTAAATGTGAGTTTTGGCTCCAAAAGGTTGGATTTCTAGGACATACTATTTCAGCCAAAGGTATTAGAGTTGACCCGAGCAAGATTTTTGCAATTATAGATTGGAAACCTCCGAGAAATGTATCTAAAGTCTGAATTTTTCTGGGACTAATTGGTTATTACCGACGTTTTGTGAAAAGATTTTCTATGATTGCAACACTGTTGACTCGATTACTTCAAAAAGATGTAAAGTTTGAATGGTCTAAAAAGTGTCAGTAGAGTTTTGAACAGTTGAAAGCATTATTGATAGAAGTACCAATTTTAGTACAGCTTGAGTCGGGTAAAAAATTTATAGTGATGTGTCATTGAACGGCCTGGGTTGTATGTTGATGCAAGATGGAAAAGTAATAGCTTTGCTTCTAGACAGTTGAAACCGTATGAAAAGAATTATCCTACGCATGATTTAGAGTTGGTTGTGATTGTGTTTGTATTAAAGATTTGGCGACATCATTTGTTTGGTGAGAAATTCCACATTTATATAGATCAAAAGAGCTTAAAATATTTAATGACTCAGAAAGACTTCAATTTGCGACAACGAAGATGACTTGAATTACTAAAAGACTATGAGCTAGTAATTGATTATCATCCCAAGAAAGCGAACATAGTTGCTGATGCTCTGAGCAGAAAGTCATTATTTGCTTTGGGTGCAATGAATACACAGTTAGCTTTGTCTGATAACGGTTCGATTGTAGTTGAGTTGAAAGTGACACCATTATTTATTCAGCAAATTGGTGAAGCACAAAAATGTGATAGTGAAATGCAAGCTAATAGAGTGCAAAGTGTGTTGGCTAGTGATTCAGAATACCAAATCGGAGTTGATGATTGTTTAATATTTTGAAACAGAATCTGTGTACCAAGAAATTTCGAGCTTATTCAGAAACTTTTCCATGAAGCGTACAATGGATGCCTATATGTTCATCCGGGAAGCACTAAAATGTACAACGACTTGAAACAGATATATTGGTGGTTAGGGATGAAACGAGACATTTCAGAGTTTGTATCGAGATGTTTAGTTTGTCAACAATTTAAAGCCAAACATCAAGTACCGTCAGGACTACTTCAGCTAGTAATGATATCTGAGTAGAAATGGGACAGAGTTACGAGGGATTTCGTATCGGGATTGCCTTTGTCTCCGAAAAATAAAGATGCAATTTGGGTTGTCGTTGATCGACTGACGAAATCTGCACATTTCATTTTAGTACGTATAGACTATTCGCTTGATAAATTGGCTGAATTGTACATATCTGAGATTGTGAGATTGCACGGTGTACCAATTTCGATTATTTTGGATAGAGATATGAGGTTTACGTCGCGGTTTTGGAAGAAATTGAAAAAAGCTCTGGGTATGAAGTTGAATTTTAGTACAACTTTTCATTTGCAAGCCGATGGTCAGTCTGAGCGAGTAATTCAGGTTCTCGAAGATATGCTCCGATGTTGTGTTTTAGAATTCAAAGGCAACTAGGAGAAATATTTGCCATTGGTAGAATTTGAGTATAATAATAGCTTTCAAACGAGCATAAAGATGTCCCCGTACGAAGCTTTATATAGTTGCAAATATCGAAGTCCATTGTATTGGACTGAACTTAACGAGAAATAGATTCATAGGGTTGATTTGGTTAGAAAAACTAAAGAGAAAGTGAAAGTAATTCACGATTGTTTGAAAGCAGCTTTAGCTTGTCAGAAATCATATGCGGATTCGAAACGAAAAGGCATTGAATTTTAGATTGGTGACAAAGTGTTCTTGAAAGTGTCTCCGTGGAAGAAAATCCTTCGTTTCGGTCGCAAAGGAAAATTGAGTCCGCGTTTTATTGGGCCGTATGAGATTATTGAATGAATATGGCCAGTAGCATATCGATTAGCATTACCAATTGAGTTAGAGAAGATCCATAATGTGTTTCATGTATTGATTTTGCACCCATATAGATTAGATCCATCCTTCGGCTGAAATCAAAATTCAACCCGATATGACGTACAACGAAGAACCGATTAGAATTCTAGCATTTGAGGTTAAACAGTTGAGGAATAAAAGTATAGCTCTTGTGAAAGTACTTTGGAAATGACATGGTGTCGAAGAGGCTATATGGGAGCCCGAGGAAGCTATGAGAAAAAAATACCCTAACCTATTCACTGGTAAGATTTTCAGGGATGAAAATCCCTAAGGGGGTAGAGTTGTAACAACCCGTTTTTAGTCAAATCGAAATAGTGGTTTTGGGATCACAAATATGAGGTCAAAATATTTATTTTATTATTATTTTAATGTTTACAGCAGGATTGAATGACTTGGTGAAAATTTCTTAAAGAAATTTTATTGTTTGATTGGTTAATTCGAGAAAAAAGACTAAATCGCATAAAGAGCAACAGTAGTGTTCTAATAGCTAAAGGTGTCAAATAGCTATAGAACCGTAAATTTATGGTCCTTATCTTATATTGTAATTAGACATTTAATTTTGAGTGGACATATATGGACACATATTAAGGTGTTTTAAATGGTTTTATTAAGGTTATAATTGTAATTTGGCAATTTAACTTAAAATAAATAAAACAAAACCAAATTAATTGGTTGTATCATCTTCTCCACTGATTTTTGGAAGAGAATAAACACCATGTTAGGGCTATCAGTCTGCTAAGGCATTTTTACTCAATTAAGGTATGGTTTTTGTTTCGTTTTTAATGATTTCTACGTTTTTGAGATGTTGCAGGTAGTACTAGCTAGCCCAGGGACTATTTTGTAAAATTGTTAAAGATTTTGAATGATGCCATTGATGAATAGGCATGTGTTTTGAAGTTTCATGATATTTTATTATTGATAGATATACAAGTTTTGTAAAGTGATTTTTGAGAAAAATGCAAAATAGGGATTAAATTAAAAAATGTGTAAATTTTGTGGTAGAAATGTGAAAGAAATGAAAAATATGGCCTGCTAGGGGTATAATGATAATTTGGCTAGCATGGCTTAGTCTTGAATTTCATGAATTTGTGATTTTGTGTAATAAGGACTAAATTGTAAAAATATGAAAGTTTAGGGGCTAATGTATAAAATAGCGAAAATGCATATTTTGGACTGAATTGAATAAATAGAGGAATAAATAAGCTGATTTTGATTACTTATAGATCAAGAAAAGAGGAATTCAGAATTAGATCGAGGAAAAAGCAATGTGATTGAATAGTCGGTTCGTTCCGTCATTTCGTACACGAGGTAAGTTCGTATAATTGAACTTAAATGTGTATTTATTTAATTGATGGATGATATTGTGATTTTATTTATCTTATTGGTTAAATATGAAAGATTTTGAATTAAATGTATGATTTAAGTAAGAAGAATTGCTAAATAAGAGCATAGTTGGGCTATGGCAAATCGGATAATAAGACCATAATCGGGTTATGGCATGTGAATGTAAGGCCACGGCAGGGCCGTGGCAATGTATGTGTAAGATCATAGTTGGACTATGGCATCGGAAAATCGATGTACTCGTATTGTAAGCATTTATAAGCCTAGAGTGATTTGGTAAGAGAATTGGTGAGAAATAGATAAGTATCGAAACAGGTATGTACAGAAAACTGTTCAAGTAACGAGATAAAAGAAGTTGAGAACTTATGAGTTATTATGTCATTAAACTTTACGTTAACTCATTGATTGATGTTTAAAATGCAATTTATGTTATCTATTTTGAAATGCTAATGAATGATGAGATTATTTCATAATTAAATATGAACTTACTAAGCTCTATAGCTTATTTTGTTTATTTTTCTATGTTTTATAGTTTTTCGAAGCTAGATCGAATTCGGGGATCGTCAGGGATTTCATCGCACTGTCTGATATCTATTTTGGTACTTTTGAATTGTATAAATGGTATATGGCATGTATAGGATTGAGTTATTTTGGTATGTTTGATGAAAATGTATTTTGGCCATTTGAGTTGTCTTGAGATGATGAATTTGATGATGTTATAAATGTGCAAATGGTTCTATTTTGAGATTGGTAATTGACCTATGTAATAGCCCATTTTTGCTCGGCCCATTCCAGTATTTAAAATAATAAACCCCCAAAAAATAAAAATAAAGTCCAAGTCCAGTACAAAATTACAAACACATAATTTGGCCCAATCGGAATGGCCCATTACTTGAAAAGATTTAAGGTCCATCTATAAGCTTGACTCATATGGAAATATAATCTTTAAGGATATGCAATCTTAGATATGATATGGAATCTTAGATATGATACAATCTTAGATATGATATGCAATCTTAGATATGCAATCTTAGATATGATATGCAATCTTGAAGATATGATCTTGTATCTTGGAGATTTAATTTGTAGATATCCTTTAATCTTAACCATTGATGTAATTGATCTGTACCATTGGATTTGAGGAGGCTCAACTATAAATAGAGGCCTCTCCCTTCATTGTAAATGACTTGAGTTTTGGGAAGCAATAAGAATTCTTGAGAGCATTCACTCAAATTTCTCTCCCTCTTGCGTTCTTACCCTCTGTGGTTTGTTCTTATTTTATTCTTCGTCTATCTTAGTTTTTCCACCTTTTTTATTTTAATTTCTTCATTTTTCAAATATGTATATTTATTCCTATCTTTTATACATTTGATTATGTATTTTATATATTATAATATTTAACCTTTTTATATAGTTTATTTTCAAATATATATTTTCTATGCATGTATATATATTATATTATCATTTCATGTATTTTGAACTATTGCATTATATTTTTATAATTTGTAAATGTTCTATTTATTCATTTTTTTAGTGTATGCCATTTATCTTATTTGTGCATAGTTTCATTTTTTATATGCTATGTTTAATTATTTCTTTTATGTGCTATTTTATGATATATATTGTTGTATAATTTTTGCATGTATTATGTTTTTCTTTTAGTTTTCTCATGTTTTTATTTGCTTATTATCTTATATTTACCCTAGTATGATTTTTTTCATTAAACGTATGTTCATATTATTTAGTTTTGTCTTAATGATATTATTTATGTTTGTATGGAAATGTTAGAATATTTTGTACATCTATGCTTCATGATGCATTAATATGTCATCCTAAAGCATCAATTTGAAAACGAGATTCCAAGTTTTCAAAAAAATAAAAAGACAATGTTTGGTATTTGGAAGCTTCGAGAAAAGTAGTGCCCTAACTTACTGGGTTGTAACTTTTCTCATTGATTTCGAAAGTCTAGCACCCTTCTAAGTATTTTTGAAATTTTCAAAATACAAACAACTATTTTGGAATTTCAAAACATGGTGTCCTAACTTGCTGGATATGATGTCTTGTAGTTTCGAAATGGAAATTTTCAAAAGGCAAGCTTAGCGTCAAAAGTTTTAAAATATTGCTTCCTAACTTACTGGATGTGATATTTTGACTCGTTTAAAATAAGCGAACCTAAATTTTTCAAATAAAAACATTCTAAATAAAAGAGGATTGTATCTTAAAACTTTCAAAATCCCGACATTAAAGACACTTGATAATCAATTAGGTACCAATTTTTGGGTGTTACGAGGGTGCTAACCCTTCCTCGTTCGTAACCGACTCCAGAACCCATTTTCTTGATCTCGTAGACCAAAACTAATGATTTTAAACAAAAAAATTTATTGGTGATCCAATCACACCTAAAAAGATTGGTGGCGACTCTCATTTTCGTTTTTTCTTAAAGTCGATTCCCATTTTCTAAAACTCGATTTAAAAATGGTTTCGACAACCTATATTGTGTGATTGAAGTTGAATTTATAATGCTTAATGATATTAGGTAATTTTATTGCTAAAAGTGTAACACCCCACACCGGGCTAGACGTTATGGCCGAATATAGCGATGTCACATGAGATTATTTTTGAAAACGAAATTGACGAGTAAAATAGTTCCAGTTGCTTAATTTTTGTTTTACCACAGAGTAAAAACACATGGTCATTATTGTGATTAAAACGTTTCTCTTACAAAAACCTTCTATTTTAGGAAAACTGTTTGTTTTAAAGAAAACCAGATTTAAATTGTGCTTGAAAACCAGATTTAAATTGTGCTTATCAGTAATAAAATCGTCAACAGTTGAAAAGCCGAAATTAAAAGCCAAAAAGTCAAAATTCCAAATTACAACAAAATCCCTAAATAAATAAATAATCATAACCGGGAAAAACCAATAGAAATAGTCTAAAATTATTACGTGTGGCCACTGTCGAGTCCTCTGCTACACTGATCCGCCTACTACAGGGGATTACTTAGACAGATTAAACAGAAGAGGGTGAGTTTCGCAACTCAATGTGTAATCCCCCCCACAGATATCAAATATACAGAATAATAATGAAAAGTCAGAAATAAATAGTTTAGGGCCGTAGCCCATTACAGAATCAGTTCGGGCCGGAGCTCGTTCAGATGCAGAACCATATATAAATTAGGGCTTTAGCCCGATCAGATACAGATATAGAACGGAATATCAGAATCCTACTCACCAACCTCTACACACCATATCCGTCCAGCCGTACACACCATGTGGGGATATAATTAACCCACCCATCCCTACACACCATACCGTACTGAAATGCGGCACATAAATAGAATAATACAGCTGAGCTGCCAAATAACAGGCTTAAAGCCTTTCAGACACTTCCTCCGAAATATCATCACCCCTCCCCGATGTAATGCAATATAAAAATAACCGATCATACATTCAGTACAGTAAATATATCATGCTCAGTTAGATACTATATAATCAGATCACATAAACAGGGGTCTAAGTAACGCTTACCGACCCTATAGTAGGTCACAGTAGACTTGGGCGGCCCATGCAACCTTACAGAACTGTTTCAGAGAAATGGGCTCACACGCCCATGTGGCCTACCCGTGTGGGCTCACACGGCCTGGCCCAGAATCCCAGATGCCCATGTGGTTCACCCATGTATCACACACAGCCTCACCGGCTATCACACAGCCATGTCATGGGCCCATGTCATGCGCGCACGACCTGGCTCGTCAATCACACGCCCGTATAGGCCATACCACATGGGCGACCACATGCCCGTGTGGCATCGACAGAATCATTTTTCAAAATTTTTTTGTTTCTCATTTTCTATGGTTTCGGGTACACACCTGGTTTCGTTTGAAGCTAAACTGAACTCCAAGCACTCTAGAACCTAAAATCATCCAAAACTCTCCGAATTAAATGCTACAAATGACCAACTAAATCGATCCCAACCGAGTTATTCAAAAAGGATCGATAACCAAAACTTACCTTCCAACGAACAACGATACCTCCGCATCCTTAATATTCCTACAAACGATTACGAACCTCTGAGACTTCCCCTATTTAAGAAAGAACAAAAAATCTCCATTAACATGCTAACCAAAAACTAAAGAAAACGGCAGAGCAGATATTTACCGAGCGAGCAAAATACGTCTAACAAATGGAAGCAAACGAAAAAAAGAAAGGAGAGGGAGACCAAGAAAATTCGGCAAAGTAAGGGAAGAAGAAGAAGAAGAAAGGAAAAAAATAACGTCAAACTTGAAAATTTTCAAAAAAAAAAGAATATGATACTAAATCCCTAAATTCTCTCCAACTAATCCCACTACTTAGAATTCTGATGCAACCAAAACTCTATCCCCCAACCGAACAAAATAAAACACCATTGCTGAAGCTGGGATTCGAAGACAAAACCTCCAACAGTCTAACACACATCTTAACCACCAGACCAGCAGACCCATTTTGATATAACTTATCAATAATTAAACAAAAGCCTATTGAACAAGAGTGAGACTTTGATTTAAAGGAAAAACAAAATTTTTCCAAAGACATGGCTTGAACTAGAGACCTCTCACACACACCCAGAACACTTAACCACTGAAGTAGATACACAGTTGTGCCACAATTTCACAAAACAAAAAATATAAAATTTTGGGGCATTACAGCTCTATCCCCCTAAAAGAAAATTCTGGCCTCAAAATTGTATCTGATCCAAAAAGGTGAGGATCCTGTTGATGCATTGAATCCTCTGGCTCCCAAGTGGCCTTTTCAGTGCTATGATTTTTCCAAAGCACCTTCACTAAGGGAATAGACTTTCTTCGCAGAACCTTAATGTCGCGATCTAAAATCTGAAACGGCTCCTCCTTAAACGTTAGATCTGGTCTAACCTCAATCTCCTCCACAAGAACAATGTGCGTGGGATCAGAGCGGTAGTGTCTCAACATCGAGCTGTGGAAAACATCATGAATCCGATCCAACTTTGGAGGTAGCTCCAATTAATGTGCCACTGGTCCCACTCGTTTCAGAATCCAATACGACCCAATAAACTGTGGGCTTAGCTTGCCATTGCAATCGAATCTCAATACTTTCTTCCATGGCGAGACCTTAAGAAAAACGAAGTCTCCCACAGAATACTCTATCTCTCTATACTTCAGATCTACATAGGACTTTTGCCTATCAGAAGTCGCTTTCAACCGATCTCGAATCAATCTAACATTATCCTCAGTTTCAGAAACCAATTTCGGACCCAGAACACGCCGCTCACCCAACTCAGTCCAGCACAAGGGAGTGTGACACTTACGGCCATACAAGGCCTCGTAGGGTGCCATCTATATACTAGACTGGTAATTGTTATTGTAGGCGAACTCTGCTAATTGCAAGTGCTCCTCCCAACTGCCTCGAAAATCGATGACACAACTCCTTAACATGTCCTCCAGTATCTGAATCACCCTCTCTGACTAACCATCTGTCTGAGGATTGAAAGAAGTACTAAAATCTAATCTTGAACCCAGAGCCTCATGAAGTTTCTTCTAGAATCGAGACGTGAAGCGAGGATTCCTATTAGAGATGATCGAGACTGGTACCCCGTGCAACCTCACTATTTTAGAAATATAGAGCTTGGCCAACTTTTACAGAGAAGAGTCTATCCTGACCTGGATGAAGTGCACGGACTTGGTCAATCGATCCACGATGACCTAGACAGAATCCTTCTTAGTGGGTGTTAGAGGCAACCCACTAATGAAGTCCATCATTGCTCGCTCTCATTTCCACAATGGTATCTTAACCGGGTGTAGCAAACCCGAAGGTAATTGACGCTCAGTCTTAACCTGCTGACAAGTCAAACAACGAGTCACGAAGTCGGTAACCTCTTGCTTCAACCCTGGCGACCAGTATAAATCTCATAGATCTCGATACATTTTATTTCTGCCAAGATGCATAACATAAGGGCTACTATGTGCCTCCCTCAGAATCGACTGTCTTAAATCCCCATCATTCGACACACAAATTCGTCCGCAAAAACATAATACCCTATTGTTGTTAATCCCAAAATCAGTAGTAACACCACTCTCAAACTAACGAAAACGCAACTCAATAGACTTATCCCCCATCTATTTACCTCTGATTTGCTCTACGACTTAACGCATCAGCCACCATATTGGCCTTACCAGGATGGTAATCGATGGTGCAGTCATAGTCCTTAAGCAACTCAACCCATCTACGCTACCTAAGATTTAACTCCTTCTGGGTGAGGAGATATTTAATGCTCTTGTGATAAGTGTAAATAGTACACTTCTCACTGTACAGGCCTCCAAATTTTTAGAGCGAAGACTATCGTTGCCAACTCTAAATCTTGCGTCAGATAATTAGCCTCATGCGTCTTAAGCTGTCGATACATATAAGCAACCACCTTACTGTCTTGCATCAAAACGTAACCAGACCCACATGTGACGCATCTCTGTATACCACAGTCTTTTCTATGCTCAGGCTGTATCAGAATAAGAGCTTGAGTCAGAACAGTCTTAAGCTTATCAAAACTCTCCTGCTGTGCATCAGTCCAAACGAAAGGAACTTCCTTACGCAGAAGATTAGTCATCAGCGCAGTGATCAAGGAGAACTCCTCTACGAATCACCGATAATATCCTGCCAGCCCCAGAAAATTACGGATTTAAGACAAAGTCTTCGACTGTTTCCAACCCAACACAGCCTCAATCTTATGAGGATTAACACGGATCCCCTCAGCCGAAACCACATGTCTCAAAAAGGTCACTTCCCAGAGCCAGAATTCACACTTACTAAACTTCGCATATAGCTGTTTCTCATGAAGAGCCTGTAAAACTACCCTGAGATGCTCATTGTGCTCATCCTCAGACTTAGAATATACCAAGATGTCATCGATGAATACCACCATGAACTGGTCCAAATAGGGCTAGAACACTCGGTTCATCAAGTCCATAAATGTCGCTAGTGCATTAGCCAACCCAGAGGGCATCACTAAGAACTTGTAATGACTATAACGAGTCCTAAATACCGTCTTATGCACATCGGCCTTCTTGACTCTTAATTAATGGTAACCCGAACGCAAATCAATTTTAGAAAACACAGAAGCCCCTCTGAATTGGTCGAATAAGTCATCTATTCTCGGAAGTGGGTACTTATTCTTGATCGTTAACTTGTTTAACTGACAATAGTCGATGCACATCCTCATTATACCATCTTTCTTTTTTACAGAAAAAATAGGTGCTCCCCACAGAGACACATTGGGTCGAATAAACCCACAATCTAACAACTCCTGAATCTGAACCTTAAGTTCTGTTAGCTCTTTCGGTACCATTCAGTAAGGGAAAATAGACACCGGAGCTGTACCAGGAACCAACTCAATCCCAAGCTCTACCTCATAGTTCAGAGGCAACCCCGGTAGTTCCTCTGGAAAGACATCTGGAAAATCTCTAACAGTTCTGATGTCCTTGACCGAAGAGTCTCCAGAATCAGAAACACTGATGTAAGCCAAGAATGCCTCATATCCTTTCCGAACCATCTTTTCAGCTACCAAAACTGAGATCACATTAGTCTGGTAGTCTCGTCGTTCCTCAATCACCACTACCTCACTGTCCCCCTCGGTCCTCAAGACAACCCTTTTCGTCGCACAATCCAGACTTACCCGATGTTCAACTAGCCACTCTATTCCCAAAATCAGATCAAACTCCACAAATGGAAGCTCCATTTGATCAGCCAGAAATACTGTCCATTAGACCTCTAGTGGAACGTCCCTATACAACTTACTCACCCAAATAGATTGCCCCAAAGGACTTAACTCAATTACCTCACTATTAGTACTCTCGACTGGAATCCCCAAAGTCTCAGACATAGTACTAGCTACGTTTGAGTGTGTATAGCCTATGTCTAACAATGCCAGATAAGGTACATTAAATATTAAAAACGTACCCGTAATAACGTTCAGAGCATCTCGGTCCTCACGGCGACGAGCAGCATAAACTAAAGTAGGCTGCCTCTCCTCAATCGACCCAACACCTCTGCCTGAAGCTCTCTACCCTCGGCCCATGCCATTACCACCCCTGGCCTAGGGGCTGAACCACTCTCGGTGTTTGCGCAGTACTAGTACCCGTAGCTTGCATCTGATCGGTTCTCAGCGGACAGTCTCTGACACGATGCTCAGTAGAGCCACATCTTAAACAAGCCACAGTAGCCCTCTAACATTCATCCGGATGGCGTCTACCACAGTTCCCACAAAATACCACCCTAGTAGGTGACATAGGAGGCCCAACTCTCACTGGTCCATCAGATCTGACCTTTTTCTTAGGCTTCACCCCAGAATTCAAGGGCTCTGAATCCCTCTTAGTCTTTTCTCTGTCCTGATTTTAGCGTTCAGTGTGCTTTACTTCTTCAGTGATCTTTGCATTCTCAACAATAGCAGAAAAATCACGCTCCCTCTGCAGAGCTATCAGAACTTACAAACTATCCCTGAGTCCATCTTCAAATCAGACACAGCGCTTATACTCGGTCGCTACCATGCTTCGAACATAACGGCTCATCTCAGGAAGTCGGCCTCATAATCAGCCACTGAACTATCTTCCTAGATGAGATTAAGGAACTCACGCCTCCTGGTATCAATGTAACTGCCCCCCACATACTTACCCTGGAACATAGTCTTAAAATAATCCCAAGTCAATTGGTCGGGATGAGTGCCCTCTTTCATTGTGAACCACCACTGGTATGCCTTTTCACGTAGTAGAGAAACAGCCCCTTAAGCTTCTGCTCAGCAAAAAAGTCTAAGTTATCCATAAATCTTTCCGTGGCCTCCATCCAATACTTGGCCACGTTAGGAGCGACTCCAGTGACACCCCTGAAAAACTTAGCCTCGTTAGATCAGAGTCTTTCCGTAACTGACCCTCGGCCCTCAGAACCAGTATTGGGCCTACTGACCCTCTTCAGAATCCGTAGCATGGCTTGGGACAATGCGTCGCCCTCAGCCGCACGATCTAGAGACCAAGTCTCTGTCACAGGTGACACCGGTGTCTCAATAGTATCCAAGTTAGGTAGATTCCCAGATGATGAGGACCCCGCTTGAGCCCCTCTACGGCCTCTACCACAGCCTCTAGTACCCTATCCACGAGTACTATGTGTGCTCATTGTAGATTTCAGAATTAATCTGTATTAACAGTTTTATGCATTAGTTAACAGTTCTGATATTTTATTAACAGATATTTTATGCAGTACAGTATCAGAATATTCAGAGTCGGTTATCGCGAGTAGTAGTCTCACTACAGTTTTTAGTTTACATTATCTAAAGTGTTTTCAGTGTAATATACTACCCAAAGTAGTTTCAGTATATTCTAATCATACTTTCAGACAATTCCACTTACTCCTAAAAATACTTCAAATCATTTACAATTCATTTCTTTAAAACCAAGTTTAAAGCCCAAACCCACAGTCGAGTTTTGCAATCTCGTTCTGATACCATTAAATGTAACACCTCACACCCAACTTGAACGTTATGGCTTAATCTGACGATATCACATGAGAATGTTTTTGAAAACAGAATTGACGAGTAAAACTGTTCCAGTTGCTTAATTTTTGTTTTACCACGGAGTAAAAACACATGGTTTTTATTGTGATTAAAATGTTTCTTTTACAAAAACCTTCTATTTTAGGAAAACTGTTTGTTTTAAAGAAAATCATATTTAAATCGTGCTTATCAGTAATAAAATCATCAACAGTTCAAAAGCTGAAATTAAAAGCCAAAAATTCCACAGTCCAAAATTACAACAAAATCCCTAAATAAATAAATAATAAAAACTGAGAAAAACCAATAGAAATAGTCTAAAATTATTACGTGTGGCCACTATCGAGTCCTCCACTACATCGATCCACCTAGTGCTGGGGATTACTTGGACAGATTATACAGAAGAGGGTGAGTTTCGCAACTCAGTGTGTAATATCCCCTCACAGATATCAAATATACAGAATAATAATAAGAAGTTAGAAATAAACAGTCTAGGGCCGTAGCCCATTACAGAATCAGTTCGAGCTTTAGCTTGTTCAGATGTAGAACCAGATATAAATTAGGGCTTTAGCCCAATCAGATATAGATGCAGAACAGAATATCAGAATCCTACCCACCAGCCTCTACACACCATCTCCGTCCAGCCCTACACACCATGTGGGGATATAATTAACCCACCCATCCCTACACACTATACTGTACCGAAATGCGTCACATAAACAGAATAATGCAGCTGAGCTGCCAAATAACAGGCTTAAAGCCTTTCAGACACTTCCTCCGAAATATCATCACCCCTCCCCGATGTAATGCAATATACAAATAACCGATCATACATTCAGTACAATAAAGATATCATTCTCAGTTAGATACTATATAATTAGATCACATAAATAGAGGTCTAAGTAACGCTTACCACCCTATAGTAGGTCACAGTCGACTTGGGTGACCCGTGCAACCTTCCAGAACTATTTCAGAAAAATGGGCTCACACGCCCATGTGGCCAGCCCGTGTCGGCCAACACGGCCCAAAATGTCCTTGGGCATGTGGATCACATGGCCTGGCCCAGAATCCCACACACCCATGTAGTTCACCTGTGTGGACCCACACGCCTGTATGGCCCACACGGCCCAATGGGTTGAGCCTATGTGTCACACACGACCTCATTGGCCATCACGCGGTCGTATCCTGTGTCTTGTGCGTACAGCCTGGCTCATCAATCACACGCCTGTGTATTACCATACGGCCTACCACATGGGCGACCACAGGCCCATGTGATGTCGACAAAATTATTTTTTAACTTTCGTCGTTTCTCGTTTTCTATGGTTTTAGGTACACACCTGGTTTTGTTTGAAACTAAACCGAACTCTAAGCACTCCAAAACCTAAAATCATCTAAAATTCTCCAAATTAAATGCTACAAATGACCAACTAAACCAATCCCAACTGAGTTATTCAAAAGGTTCGACAACCAAAACTTACCTTCCAACGAACAACGATACCTCTACACCCTTAATATTCCTATGAACGATTACGAACCTCTAAAACTTCCTCTATTTAAGAAAGAACACAAAATCTCCATTAACATGCTAACTAAAAACTTAAGAAAATGGCAGAGTAGATACTTACCGAGCGAGCGAAATACGTCAAACCAAAAAAAAACAATTGAAAAACAAGAAAGGAGAGGGAGACTAAGAAAATTTGGCTGAGTATGAGGAGAAGAAAAAGAAAGAAAAAAAATAACGTCAAACTTGGAAATTTTCAAAAAAAAAGGATATGATACTAAATCCCTAAATTCTCTCCATCTAATCCCACTACTTAGAATTCTGATGCAACCAAAACTTTGTCCCCAACCGAACAAAATAAAACACCCTTGCTGAAGCTGGGATTCGAAGACAAAACTCCAACACTCTAACACAAATCTTAACCACCAGACCAGTAGACCCATTTTGATATAACTTATCAATAATTAAACAAAAACATATTGAACAAGAGTGAGGCTTTGATTTATAGGAAAAATAAAATTTTACCAAAGACATGGCTTGAACTAGAAACCTCTCACACACACCCAGAACACTTAACCACTGAAGCAGATACACAGTTGTGTCACAATTTCACAAAACCAAAAATTCAAAATTTTAGGGCGTTACAAAAAGGGTTGATAATTTAGGAAGTTATATGCTTATGAATTGGTGAATGATTATGCATGTTTGGAAAAGTTTAGTAAAGGAATAGAATATGTGAATTAGGTATGTAATTAGATGGAAAATTGTGACATATTTGTGACTTGTATGGTTGGTAATGAAATGGAATGATTTGAATATTGGTTGATGACATTTAGCTGCTTATTTGTGTCCTGAAATGGAACTATATGAGCTTGTATAGGTATGTGCAAAATAGGTGGCAAAATAGCTTGGTAAATAGCCTATTTTTGTCCTTATGTACAGAGACACGGACGTGTGTATCAGTCGTGTGTGACACACGGCCGTGTGTCCCCTGGTGTTGACTTTGAAAAAAAGTCAGTATTCTCCACACGACCTCACACATGGGTGTGTGACTTGGCTGTGTGGCATAAGTCAGTATACCTTACAAGATTGACACGGCCTAGCACACGGGCATGTATGGCCATTTTTAGGGCACTCAGGCTAGCCACACGGGTGTGTGTTGGCCGTGTGACCCAAGTCAGAGAGTTACATGGGGTCAGACATAGGCTGGGACACGACCATGTGCTCCTAATTCGAATGTTTACATGACTTGTGACACGGGTGTGTGTGGTGGCCGTGTGAGACACACAGCTTGGGCACACGGGCGTCAATCCCCTATTTTCGAGAAAAAATTTCAAAGTTTCATGAAAGTTTCTTGAGTTATCAGTTTAGTCTCGAACCACTCCCAAAGCATGTTTAGGGCCTCGTAGGCTCGTATAAGGGACAAATTGATTGAGATTGAATGATGAATGCTTGAATTGAGAAAATGTATACTAAATAGATGTTTAATTGCTTTGTAAGTCCGGTAATGCTCCGTAACCCTATTCTAGCGTTGAATACAGGTGAGGGGTGTTACATGGCCCACCGTTTGGAGCATTTGAAACATCACTGGTTTCAATTCAAATTGGGTTGCCTCAATATTTGGCCTTCTAATACCTAGATTAAACTCATTGAAAAGTGGCACAGCATATTGTCTGATGCATCGATCCCTATAATTGGCAATGAAGATGGGGTTTCGTACACGATCAGCTTTATTACCTTGGTCTTGATTCTGATTTCCAAGGTCCATCTCGACTTCTCTTTGAGTTGTTCGTTCACGCCTTCTTTGTCTGAAAGTTCGCTCAATTTTAGGGTCTACAGATAGTAAATCAAAAATCTGATCTATGCTCATACACTTAAAAAGAAAATCACAAAATTAAAAAGAATAAGCTAGTAATATTAAAAATAAACCAAATTGGAAGTAAATAATTTCACAAAAAAAAATGACTTTGGCAGTAGTTAAAAATCCCCGGCAACGACGCCAAAAACTTGTAACGCATAAGTTTGTGCAAGTGTACACAGTCGTTATCAAGTAATAAGTAAGTATCGAGTTATCGTCTCCACAGGGATTGTATTTGTGTTGAATCACTTAATTGTAAAATTATCCTTAACAACTTGGTAAATAAAAACACAATATGGTTGAGAAGTGATGATTAAAATATATTAAACTAAATGCAATGATCCCTAATGCAAATTATCCTAAGTATGCAAACTATATGAATGAAATAGATTTTAGCAAAATCAAACACAATTTGCAATAATTATAACATAAATAAACTAGGACAATTACTTTAATTAAACTTAATTTATTATCAACATGCTTAATAACATTCAAAACACATTCCATGGCATCTCGATCTTTCATGAGTTTGGAAACCACATTAGGTCCTTTCAGAATCCTTTACTTAGTAAATATGCATTTTACTGATCCTTATTTACTAAGGATTTCTTAGCATTCGTGTGAGTTAATAGGGACATGTTAGGTTTGAAATAGTTTAATCACACAAATTTAAAAACTATGCAGATAACAGAGCTTGGTTAGAGTTGTTATACAACCTGCAATTTAATCAGGTTAGGATCTAAATTGAGCATGCACATTTCAATTATGTGTCCACTAGCCATCGTCTGGTTAGGATAGCTCAGCTAATTCAAGTGCATTTCAATCACGTATGGACGAAATACAGACTTGATTTTAATTGAAAACATGATCGATTGAGGCACAAACATTATAAGCATGAATCAAATAAATATTATTTAATCAAAACAATCATCCTAGCCTAAATAAAATTAAGCTAACATTGTTGTAAACAAGAACAAAGAACACATAGCAAACATTTTTAGATTAAGTTAAAGAAAAGAAAGATTAAACCTAAATTAGAGTGGCTGTTACCCAAGACTCTGACCGACAAGGCTCCTTCACTCCTTCACTTTGCTACTTTGCTTATGGCTCTCCAAGGTGGTCGACCAAGGGCTCTTTAAGAGGCTTAATTGCTAAAATCTCTATGAAGAGATGATTTTAGGCGTAGGGAATGGAAAATACTAAAGAGAATTGAGAGAAAAGAAAGAATGATGAGGGATGAGGGATGAGGGATAAATGATGAATGATGAATGATGAATGATGAGGAATCAAATGAGGTCTTATTTATAGGTGAAGAGAGGAGGGTAGTTTGCTAAAAATAAAGAGGTTTAGTCTCTTCAAGCTTTTCCAATGAGTGGCCGACCATGCTTAGTGGATTTTGAGTTGAATTTTGCTTGATTTTTAAGCAATTTAAATACCATAACAACTCCGGACTGAGACTCAGTCAAATGTAAATCTTCGGGCAAATATCTAATTCTTCAACATTGCAAGGACCTTGTGTAATTAAACCAAAAAGTGGTTTATGTGGACAGCCATGTTTAGAAGAATTTGGGTTGACTTGGTCTTCATTTTGAATGGTTTTTGTAATCCAACAAAGCTATCAGACCTGTCCAAAATAAATCAAAAAATTAAAAGACCAAAGAATAAAATTTATCCAATTTAAATTATTAATTAAAGCCCAAATTATTAATGAAATATTTTAAAATGAATTATTAAATATAATTTTATATTTTATTATTTAATTTAATCATGCATAGCCCATTTTATATCTTAAAAATATAATATGTTCAAATAAATCTAAAAGAAGCCATTTTATGCATGAAAATTATATAATATAAAGCATAAAATCACATTTTAATAATTTCCAAGTCCTAATTTTATATTTTCACATATTTCATTAATTTATTAAACAATTACTTAGTTTTAACAAAAATTTAAGTAAAAAGGTGATAAATTACATAGGAAAAATCCAATATATTTTTCAGTTTACAGTGACCCATTAGCATTATACTTGGTCCTGAATACCCATTCTACACCAATAATTCTTTTCTGGACTGGCCTATCAACTAGTTCCCATGTGTCATTCTTGTGTATCATCTCCATTTCTACTTGCATTTCTTCTTTCCAATAGTATTCTTTAGCAACTTCATTAAAGATTGAAGGCTCTAGGATAGCCACATCACACCTTTGATAAATGTCAGTGATAGTTCTTGTACCTCTGGCAGGCATATAATCAAACCCTTCTTCAATGTGAGCTTCATCTTCAACTGGTTGCAGATCATTATCTTGCTAGTCTTGTTTGAGTAAGTTTGCATCAATACCATTCTATTTCCATCCACTGCCTTCACTGAACTTTACATCTCTGCTTACAATAGTCTTCTTGGTGGAAGGATCAAAAACCCTATACCCTTTCTTTGTGTTTCTATAACCAATAAAGAATCCTGACATTGACTTTCTTTCAAGCTTGCTTCTCTTCTCAATTAGGACAAGTGCATAGCAAATGCAGCTAAACACTCTCAAATGTGAAACAGATGGCTTGTGTCCAAACCAAGCTTCAAAAGGTATTTTTCCTTTGACAACATTTGTTGGCAATCTGTTGAGTAAATACACTAAGGTATTCATTACTTCACCCCAAAAGTTGTTGGGCAAATTGCTTTCAAACAATAAACATCTAGCCATATCAATCACTGTTCGATTTTTCCTTTCACAAACACCATTCTGCTGAAGTGTATAAATTGTTGTCAGTTGATACTAAATTCCAACTTCTTCACATAACTTATGAAACCTTTTTGACTAGTACTCAGTGCCATTTTCTAATCTCAATGCCTTAAGCTTACAATTTGCTTGATTCTTAGCTAAGGCTTTGAACTTGAAAAAGAAATCAACTACTTCTAATTTTTGTTTCAAGAAATTCACCCAACAAAACCTTGTACAATCATCTATAAATAGTACAAAGTACCTTCTGTCACTTAGAGAAGAGGTTTTCATAGGTCTACAAATGTCAGTATGGACCAATTAAAGCTTGTCTTGATCTCTCCATGCCTTGTTAATTGAAAATGGCAATCTGACCTGCTTTCCAAGCTGACAAACATACAAACCTCATCCTTGACATCAACCTTAGACATGTCTTTATCCAGATCCAACTTATGCAGCAAACTAAGTGATTTGTAATTTATATGCCCTAATCTTTTGTTCCATAAGCATGATTCATCAACTAAACTAGCATAAGCTTTCACATCTAGCTGATTTACACCAAAATAAAACATCTATCAGTCATAGCTATTGTCACTAGCTTTTGACCAAATGAGTCATCAATCATACATGACTTGTTCTTAAAATTAAGGGAATAACCCTTCTGTATCAACTGGCCAACACTAAGCAAATTTTGGTCAATATCATGTACAAAAAGGACATCTGAGATTGTCTTATTACCTGAGTGTGTGTTGATCACAACCTTGCTTCTGCCTTTGGCCTCAATAGAGTTTCTATTCCCAATTCTGAATTTAGAGACAAAACTAGTGTCAAGCTTTCTGAACATTCCTTCATCAGATGCCATTTGATGAGTGCAGCCATTGTCAATCAACCAATCCTTTTTAACCTGCTTGAGGTTGCAAAATAATAAGTAGCGTAAACATGCTCCTCCTAAGCTTGAATGTCCTCAGCAACTTGAGCTTGGTTCTGTTGTTGTGGTTGTGCCTTTCCTTTGTTTTTACGGACCTTCTCTATGTGACCAAGTTGCTTGCAACTCCTACACTAGATATCATACCTGTAACAACAATATCTTTCCAAGTGTGTGAACTTCTTGTAGTGAGTGCATGGTGGGAACTTTTTCTTTCCAGCATCCCTCTTTGGTTTCTCTCTTTTATCTAACCAAGGTTTCTTTCCCTTGTAGCTTGAGCTTGAGCCTTATTTGCTTCTGGCCTGAAAAGATCCTTCAAGATACTCCTCCAACCTGTTGGCCCTTCTCTACTCTTGTACATAAAGATCATTTATCAACTCTAACAGTGTGATAGTTGATAAATCTCTCGAGTCCTCCAATGAAGAGATCTTTGACTTGTACTTTTCTAGAAGAGTTGTAATAACCTTCTCAACAATTCTCCTGTCATTGAAGTCATCTCCAAGCAGCTTGATTTTATTGATTGTGGCCATTATCCTATCAGAGTACTTATTAATAGATTCAGACTCTTTCATATTCAAATTTTCAAAGTCCCTCATCAAGCTGATCAACTGTTGCTGCTTTGTTTTATTAGACCCCTGAGACTCCTATTTCAGCCTCTCACAAGCCTGTTTAGGAGTGTTACAAGCCATTATCCAAGTGAAGATCACATTAGAAACTCCATTTTGCAAACAAGACATAGCTTTGTATTGCTTATCATGGTCCACACTGTGCTGTCTGATTTGAGCTATGGTGGGATTGGCTCTAAAATGAAGGTGGCTCTGTGTCAGCTTCAACCAAATTCCACAAATCACGAGCTTGCAAATAGGTTTTCATTTCACTACCCATATGTGGTAGTTTTCACAAGCAAAAATAGGTGGTGGTGGAGGTGAAAAACTTGTGTTTTGCAACAACAAAAAACAATTTCTGATTCTTTCTTTTCATACACACAACAAAGAAAAAACAAAAAACAACAAAGGCCTTCAAAGATGACAGGCTCTTGATACTATTTGTTGAGGTTATCAGCAATAAAAGAAAGGAAAAATGAAAGAAGAGAAACTGAAGAAGATGATCAAATGATCTCTATTACTAATTTTCATTAAAGCAATGTTCTTAAGTTACAAACAGTTATCAAATACATAACAACTCTCACTAACAACATTGAAAATTATAAAACTTAACTTGTACACATTAACAAGCTAACTTATCAGATAAAATCAACACCTAAATATTAGTACATTATCAAACTAATTAGCTAACTAGTCTTTGTGCATTAACAAGACTGATTAGAAAGTGATCTAGACTAGCTGCAAACAAGAAATAAAACAGTTGATATGGCAAAGCTCCAAAACATCTTTGCTACTGTATTTCTAGCCATCGTTCAACAAGTTCGCTGTCACGTTTCTTTGAGATTGGCAAGACGCGAAAGCTATTTTTCATCAGGTCCAACATCATCCTTCCACTGCTGCTGCTGCTATTCTAAATTGGGAACGACTACTGCTGAGTGGTTGAAGGGCAACGTTGATGCCTCCATTTACCAAGGGTCAAATACTACAAGCTTCGTGACCGTCAGTCGTAACGCACCAGGTGAGCTCGTAAAAGCCTTTCCGAGTCATGTTTCGACTGCCTATGATCAATGCTTAGTTGAAATTTTCTCAATACGAGAAGTACTCCCTTGGTTGAAAGCATAACAATTTGATAGGATAATAATTGAATCGGATTGCCTTGATGTTGTTAATGTGTTTGATCTCTTCTTCTGTTAATAATTCTGAGTTTAGTATTATGATTAGTGGTTGCTTAATGTTGAAAGATTTGTTTCAATGTCTATTCTTTCTTTGGACAAAATGGGATAACAAGACAGATCACTTTCTTTTTAGAGTAACTTTGTTTTTATGCAAACTAGTTTTATTGGGATGTTGTTCCCTACGCAATTTCTTCCATTTTGACTTCTAATGCTTCTCTTAGCTTTATCGTTGAATTTTGGGGATTACATGAATGGATATATCAGGAAAGCATGTTGATTTGGGTTATCGTAATTCTCGAATTTTATTGATGATTTATAAATGAAAGTTTTACCTAAAAATATGATGATATATGACACAAATTTAAGAGTTGTTTTAATTACATTTGACAAAATTTAATACATAGCTATATAACATAAAACGAGATAAGAAAATTAATTAGAATATGATAAAAAAAATATAACATAAATTCACCAACACATAGAGATATATTTTAAATAACTTATAAATTTGAAAAAAAATTATTGTAAAAGATTGACAAAATTTATATAAATATATAATATTAGTTTTATTGCTTCATGTTTTTGGGTTGGTCAGGTAGGGTTTGAGTTAGGCTTAATCATGATATTAATACATTTTATATTTGTTCAAATTCGATCCGGCCTCAAATATGAGTTTAAAATTTTGTCCAATTTTGTTCATATTTATAAATGGCTAACCAAATTTCATTTTAAGTTTGCTCATATTATTTTTTAATGTTTTTTATAAATATATTATATTTGAAATTTAAAATTTAATAATATATATTTTTCTTTTATTACAATTTTATATATAGATAACTTAACGCTTTTTTAATGTTTACATATAGTATTATATATAACTATAGATATAAATTTTTTTTGTTATATATATAAATTGGGAAGAGATTCACTTACACCCATGTAAAATTTAAATGGTTTTAGATTATTCCATAATTTTTTATACTATTAATATTTTAACAATCCAACAATTATATTTTATGCTTTATTCATGTAGATCATGCATGCCAAGTTTGACATAAATTAAAAAATAATAATTATTTGGCTTATGTAAAAAAAACCTTTTAGCGTTAAATATCTAATATAGAAAATTATATAGATCGATACAGATATCGAATCAATTAAAAAATTTGTAAGCATTATAAGTACAAATATATTAAAAATTTAATGGTTGGATTGTTAAAATATTAATAGTATAAAAAGTTACGAAATAATAACATAATATATATATATATACAAAACTAGAAAATAGACCGGGTTGGGACCGGACCTTGAATGTTCAAGCTAGAGTTCGGCCTATATTTTATTCAGGCTTAATATTTTTACTTAAACTCTCCCAAATTCAAGCTTAATATTTTTACTCGGCCTAGTATTATGATTAGTGGTTGCTTAATATATGTAAAGATATATTCATAAAAATTTGAAATGGTTAAGTTAAAAATTTAAAATTCATTCTCTAAAAAAAAAAGTTTAAAATTCATGTGCCTTAAGTTCAAAACCTATCATGATACTATTATTTTACAACTTAAGTGTCTCGCTCGATATTTCTTAATGTCTCAAGTATTCACGAAACGTGAAAAGCGGATAAAAAATCATATCTTTTTAGAAGAATTTGAAGAATTTATTGAGAATCCTATAAAATTCATTCATTCTTTTCTTTTCTAATAGATTATTAAAATTTTATCTGAATTCCAACCTTACTAAAAGGTGTACTAAAAATCAGAAATTGTTGAGCTGATTATATCAACGTAGCTAGAAACGTAATCTAAATAAGATATTATTAAATTATTAAATAAAAAACAGGACATAAATTTACATATATTTCTCATGTTTCAATTTTTTTGGACTTTGTTTTCTTCTCTTTATATAATATTATCTATATTAAAATTGAATGACCCAATTACCCTTCACATCTTTATATATTTCTAAGCTTACTCGTCCACTAACAATTCAAGTTGAGAAATCTCATTTTTTGGGATAACTTTTATTATCGGTCTACAGATTATAGATAAGCTTACTGCACTCTTGGTCTGTTTTTCTTTAATATATATAGCTTACTGCATTTTTTATTTTTATTTTTATTTTTAAGTTAGCTTTGGCAAACATAATGTATTAAAATGTTGATGGCATATAAGCACAATCTAATTTAATTTAAGATAAAAAATTTAAATCATAAAAAAGTTAAAAAAAAAGGGACCATGATAGCAATATTCCAGCTTAAATATCACTCCAAATTGGAATATTTTACACACACAAATATAAATAAAGAAATTTATATCATTATTATTATGGATAAGAAATAAAGAAGGGGCAGGGTTATAGTTTATAAATAACGGGTCATATACTCCTCAACCGTTGTGTACTTGACTTCAGGGTAAAGCTTGGAGGCTTCTTCGGCTCCATCACCT
This sequence comes from Gossypium hirsutum, assembly GCF_007990345.1. Lineage (NCBI taxonomy): Eukaryota > Viridiplantae > Streptophyta > Magnoliopsida > Malvales > Malvaceae > Gossypium > Gossypium hirsutum. The sequence continues at coordinate 110,780,787 of NC_053431.1, forward strand.
ATTTCAAAATTGGCAAGGCATCCCTCATAGCACACGTGATAGTAATGTGTTAATCCAACTTGCTCTGCATAATCTTGTTCTGCATATTAAATTTCATTACTATATATTCACTATTAATTATTAATTAATTGTTTAAACAATACCCATAATAATCACCTTTCATAATTGCTAGAAACTCTTGTTCTGAAATGAAAGACTTGAGCAGCTCTTTCCCGATGAGTTTCTCCCATATTTGGACCACTTCCCTTTGAGATAGTATGTTTTGGGGTGGCCTTATATACACTGTTTTGTTTAGGGTTCGAGGGTCGTCTATTGTTTTGATGCTATACGTTGCTATATCATCTTCATCAACATAAATTGCTGCATATATGCCCAATGTGTTAAAAGAATTGTTTATATGGTAAATTTCAGCCTTATAATTATAATATTCTCCAAACCAAGAAAGGAAGAAATCAGTTGTAAATGCATGGACTGGCTTACCCTTTTGATTGCCATCTCCAAGCAAACGAACTTGTTCCCTTGAAGGAAGGATAAAACCTGGTTGGCACAGCCCACCAAGGAAGTAACCAGCAAAGCAATTTGCAGAGATATATGTGAAAGGAATTCCGGCTTCTTCAATTGCACTTCTCACCACCATTTTGTCGTCAAATGTAACCCTTCCAGGTTCCATTGCATTCTCCATCCTTGCAGGATCAGTTCCAAATTCCGATGGCAGGAATCTCTGTCACATTCATTACATCAAATCCAAACGCCAGGAATCAATGTTCAGATTCATTACATCAAAATTAGCTAATAATAGTATAATACCTTAACATTCCCAGCCTCCTTGATGGCATCAACAAGCTTGAGTTGAAGCAGTATTTGGTGGCTACGGATATGAACACCGGATATTGCACAAATAACCACGTCTATTAATTTCACCACTTTCACGAGGCTTTGGTGGTCGTTCAACGAACCAGTCACAAGGTGAGCCCCTTGCTGCTTAAACGATAGCAGCATTTGCACCTTCTCAATATCCACACCTATCTCCTCCCTGTGCAGCACGTAAGTTTCGTGGCCTTGTGCTAAACTTGCCTTAACTAGCCTCTTCCCCAAGTAGCCGGTTCCCCCAACGATGAGCACTTTGCTTTTCATTGCCATGATTATGATCTTTCTTCTCTCCTTTTTCTCACTAATTATTGATCTCTTGCATGACTTCTCTGATATCTGCTTTACGGTTTTTAACAATAGTGAAACTCTTTTTTTTTTTTTTTTGTTTCTTTTAAATTTCCTTTAACTTTGGGTTCTCACATTTATGCTTTTGCTTCAATCCATTCATGTCTTCGTTTTATTAATATACTCTAAATATATGAGGCTGTAGTTTGGCGTAGCAGGTAAGAGGTAACCTTTTCATTTTCGAATAAAATAGTTAAATCGACTGTTTTCAGCTGGTAAGCCGACGAAGACTATACCAGACTGGAAACTTTTAAGAAGATACGGCTCGCTTTTCTTCTAAATTAAGTTATCTCTTTGTGAGGGACTGAAAAAGAAAAAGGAAAATTAGTATTTCTTATTTGCATTTGCCATCAAGGCTGAACTACATACGGAAGAACATTAATAAAGACCTACGTAATAAATCCAAGATTAGTTTAACTACAAAACACAATAATTCTTGGACGTTCTTATATGTCCTATCTGTGCTGAAATCAGCTGCAATGTTTTTACTTCTACGTCAGCTACAAAGTCTACCAATATTTCAGATACGTTTTTGTCATGTTTTGAAGAATTATTGCAGGTTAGGTGCCTATTAATGACAATGTTCCTTGTTTAAAATATGATGGGTTTTTATGTTTATGACTTTGTTCCATGTTGGGATATGAAATTTATTTTGATACCACAGGATTTTTACCTCTTTATATCTTATAATATTAACCTATTGTCGAGAAAAGAAAATGGTTAAAATTTAAAATAAAAATGCATGGGTGAATGATGAAACATATTATTGGATATTGTGATGGGTAAGTGATCAGATTATTGGGTCTGGTTAGAGATATATATATTTACACAATGTTTAGTTAGGGGAATGTAATAGGGTTGTAATGAAATCAAGTAATTCAGTTGTTTGGTTGAATGAAATAAATAATGTAATAGCATAAGGAAAAAGGCTTAAATGATCAGAATACACCTAGCAGAATTTTTGTACATAAATGATTATTGTTATTAAATTTTAATAGAATTATTTAATATTTAATAATAAATAATAAATAATTTAATCATATTTTAATAAAATTATTATTAAATACAGTTTAATAAAAATAAAAATAAATAATTTAATAATATTATTAATATAATTTGGTTCATCTATAGGAGAAGGTTGTACTTTTGACATTTTGCAAAGGGAATCGATTCTAGCCATCAAATTTGACACAAATTCTTTTACCAGTAACAAATGTTACCCTCTAATTCCACACATACATTTTGTCATATGGGTGATTCCAGCCATCTGATTTGAGACAAATTCTTTTACCAAATCTACTACACCATCTCACTACATGTCTAATATGAATGACAAAACATAATCTCATGGAATCATAGTTACCAAAATTACAAATATTGATCCAAAAACAATAGTTATTCACATTTTTTTATATATGAAAAATATCAAACATCTATACACCAAACAAACTCAGTAGTGACATTTAAACATCTATACACCAAATATCCAACTAGCATTGAGCAATGTCCAACCCTATATACATGTTTGTAGAGATTTTAATGATCATACTAAAACTTCTCAAAGTGAATTCGTAACAGAACTAGAATTGAAATGTCATATTCATTGTGACATTTAAATTAACACTATCCAATCCCAAACTTCACTTGCAATCTCTTCTACAATGACATTTCCAATTACTATCCCCATATCCCTTTTTTGGGATTCAAAAGCATTCTTCCATTCTTGGGTTGAATTAATTATATCTAGCTCCAACAATAGCTTAATGTTGGATTCATCTCTACATCATTTTCCCCATCCCTTCATATTTTCACATCTAAAATCTCCTCACCAAATCCTTTAAATCTTTGCATTTTCTATTCCTTCTCATGGTTAATTTCCACCAAAGCCCTAACACAATTCAAAGAGAAGCTGCTTTGTTTGTTGCAAAACCCTCTTTGACATGGATGATTGTAACACTCCCAACCCGTATATCTTGTTGGAACCAGGTTACGGAGCATTACCGGAGTTTACCTATCAAACAGAAAAAAAATTCAAACATTTCGTTTCATTTAATATTTATGTCAAAAACCAATCAAACACATTCAAATCATGTCAAAATAATCATCCTATGTGCCTAACCAATGTACCCTCATTGGTACCACATTTATATCATCAATTTATATTATTAAAACATCATTCAAATTCAAATTATAAACATGCCAAAATTCATCAATTTATCTCATATATATACTTAAAACATTAACTTAAATTCATAAGCACATACTAAGCTTTTATTCCATTTACCATACTATACTATGGCTTTAAACACAAACACATATTATATACATATACTGAGCCAACATTATACATATAACCTCATATACATTTCATCCACAAAATAACTAACATTTGACACCCTAGATACATGCCGACACAAAAGATAAACATCACCATATTTGAGTTCGGGATCGTTGTTGGATGCTAAATCGACGATCAAAATTAAGTACTTAACCCGCGCACAGAAAACAAAACCGTACGCTGAGTAAAACTCAGTGGCATTTCTATAATCTGAATATTTAAAGACAGTATAATATAATATGCACATTTTAATTATAAGCACAATTGAATATTAAAAACCACATTTATTCATACAATAACATTAGTCATTCAATATTCAATTCATAAATACATCATTCATACTGTAATAGCCCAAATTTGACCGGGCCTTAAAACCAAAACAGAAATACAAAAATAAATAAATGAATGTTTATTTATTTAAACAGTCCATTTACAATACACAGGCCTCAAGACCTCATGAGCCCAAATACAAAAGCCCCATACCCGGTTACAACCCATATCAGATTATATCACTACCCAATAGACCCAAATAGTCCCAAGTCACTCGGGCCCAAAAGGCCCAATGACTTAAAGTACCAGCAGGAAACCCTAGGAACCCCAGCGCCGTAAGAGCCATTCCAGAAGCATCGCCACGTCAGAGCCGTTCCAGCTCCCAAAGCAAGGGCCATCAATAGCCCTGTCCCCTCACGTCACCCCAGCTGGCCCTCAGCAATGCCGGTCAGATTGACGGTCACGAGATCCTTCGGGCACTCTAAACGTCATCACTGTTAACCTCACATCAGTGCACCGCGATCTCAGGCCTCACCGACGACCTTTTGTGCCTCTATCAGTGCCGAAATCTTCGCAGCAGGGGCTGTTTAGTGGTCACCAGACAAGATTTGCATCTACAGCGCAATCTTAGCCGGATTTTTTGGTACCTGCAAGACAAAGAAACCAACAGACATAGGAAAGAAAATGGGACAAAATAGGAAACTAAATAGACAAATAGGGCAAGAAACAACAGTAGATAAACTGAAACAAATAAGGAAAGAAATCAAAGATTTCTTTCCTAAAACATGCATAGTCTAGAGGCTATAAAGCAGTTCTTTAGATTTGTAAACAGTTACGGAGATTGAATAAAAAAGAAGAACACAAATTTTTACACTAAGAATCAACAGTCAAACGAAAGAATATTGAGGTGATTATTTTTTTTCTTTTCTCTTTTAAAAATACGTGCTAATATTGTAGAGAAATAAAAAAGGGAAAGGACGTACCTTTTATTTGCATCAGAAAGCGAGTTTCTTTAAACCTCTGACCACCGTACGGGGAGGAGTAGGCGACGGCACGTGGGCGCGTGGGCGCGTGAGGCCGACGACCAGGGCTCGGATCGACGGAGACTGGAGCCTAGATCTCTCTCTCCCCTCTCATTTCAGAGAGAATTTTAGATTTTTTTTTAAAAAACTCGGGTTGCAAATGAATTTAAAACTTAAAGATTGGCTTATATAGCCTTAACAGAACGACGCCGTTTTAGCTTAGTCTGATAAGCTTAAAACGACGACGTTTTAAAGCCCCAGGATCCGCGCGTTGACCCGATTACCCGGGGAGGATCCGCGTGTTTTTGAGGATTGAGTTAATTACTCAATCGGTCCTTCCACCCTTTTTGCGTCTATAATTATGTTTTATTTTATTTATGATTTGGCCCTAATATTTTGTTTCCGTTTTAATTTAGTCCCTGCAATAGCTATTTTAAGTCCAGAATTAAAACGTTGCCGTTTTGGGAATAGGGCGTTTTGCCCAATGAGTCCCTTTCGTTTTACGCATGTTTTAATTAGGACCTTAATTTAGCTTTATTTTTTTAAATTCGCCCCTGTAATTTTATTGAACTTCAAATCTAACCCTATATATTTATTTCTATATATATATATATAAATTTTTATATTGTTATTTGTTTTATTTTTTAACCCTATTTTTATATTTATATTATATAGTTATTTTATTATGTATTATTTATATTATTATATTATTATTTTTCACTAATTATTATTATTTTACATTATTATTTATATATTATTGTTATATTTTTACTTGTATTATATATTTATTAATTATTTATATGTATTATATATTATATTCACATATATACTTTCATATTATATATTATAATTATTTTATATTATTATGTCATTTTTTTATACTATTATATTTTTTTATCTATATATTATTATCATTTAAGTTTTAGCTTGTATTATTTACTTATTTTTATTTATATGTTAATAATTACTTTGCTTATAATCTATTATTACACATTTTGAAGATATTATAATATTATAACTTGTATAATACGTATATTTCATCATTAATTACTTATTTCATATTATTCTAAACTTGTATTTATATATATTATATAATTATTTTATTATAAATATGAATTCTTTTACATACTTGATATTTTATACATTATTTTTCTAAACCAATATATTTTATATTTTTATATAATTATTATTCTTATAAATATACTTTTTATTATTTATTATATTTTAAAATCTATTATTAAATATCACATTTTTTATATGCTCATTCTATTTATCAATTGTTTATATCACGCATATATTTTTAAAACTTATATTTTTATTATGCAATATTTGCTTTTATTTTAGAATTAATGTATTATTGCTATGTTATGTATTTTATATGTTATGTAATATCTTAGACTTTTATAATTTATTTTCAAATGCATATTTTTCATATATATATGTGTCAAATTTGTATATCATGCATCATTTTTATGTTTAAATATATGTTGAATTTCATGTTTATGGTTTTTACCTATTCTTCTTAAATATATATTGCGTTGTACGTATATTTTTCTTATTTAAAATTTGTCATGTTTTATTTCTTATATACGTTGGTTAGTGTATGATATTTATGCTGTTGTGCTTTTATTTACCTATTATTATAACATGTTATCTCGTATGTTATGTTAATATGCTCCTTTATGCACCGGTTTTAAAAAACGAGACTTCAAAGTTCTCAAAAATAAAAAGGCAATGCTTGGTGTTTGGAAGCTTCGAGAAAAGTAGTGCCCTAACTTATTGGGTTGCAATTTTTCTCGTTGAGTTCGAATAGTTAAGTACCCTTCTAGGTTTTTAAGATTTTCAAAATATGAGCAACTGTTTTGGAATTTCAAAGCGTTGTGTCCTAACTTACTGGATGCGGCGTTTTGTCTTTTCGAGATAGGGATTTCCAAAGAGGCTAACTTAATGTCAATAATTTGATACAAGTGAACCCCAATTTTCAAAATCAAAATATTTTAAAGAGGATTGCATCTTAAAATTTTTAAATTTCCAACCTGAAAGACATTTGATAATTAATTAGGTACCAATTTTTGGGCATTACGAGGGTGCTAATCCTTCCTCGTACGTAACCAACTCCCGAACCCGTTCTTTTTATTTCGTAGACCAAAACTAATGATTTTAAAACAAAATGTTTTAAAGGTGATCCAATCACACCTAAAAAGATTGGCGGCGACTCCTGTTTTCGTTTTTTAAAGTCGATTCCCATTTTCGAAAACTTGATTTAAAAAGGGTTTCGACGCATACCATACTCAATTCTCATCATATGCTATATAATAGCTTTTCACAATATGATACACATATCATTTAAACAACAATATTGTTCATTCCATATCCAATTCATGAATACACAATTCATGTGTCTCAATCCATATTTCAATTCAGTGTCCCATTTTCATTTCACATACAATATTATATGATATCAATCATAGTGCCATTTCAATTAATTACCCCTATTAACATGACTCGGACTCGGACTCGGACGGATACATGGATCCAACCAACACACCAGTTTGGCACCCAGTGCCTCATCGAGTAATTCGAAGTAGTAAATTGGCACCAAGTGTCTCATCAAATAAATCCGAAGTAGTAAATTGACACCCAATGTCTCATCGATTAAACTGAAGTAAATTGGCATCCAGTGCCTCATTGACTTGAAGTCAAAAAATCCCTAAACTCTTCCAGTCCTATGGCATGCCATCTATATCCGACTCAGCACGATACAATTAATAGGGTTTCAATTCACTTTCCGTATACAACAAAGATCCAAGTTTCACATTAGCACATTTACTCATATACATATTCATTTCATTTCAAATAATCAATACATTCATAATATATCACTTCAATCCGTTCAATCAACTTTAATTCAATTCAATATCAAAAGCCCAAATACTCACCTCAACACTTACCACATGCATTAAATTGAATTATAACAAATTAACAACTAAGTTCGGATTATAGAAATACAAACTAAGAATTCCGAGCTATTCCCTGTCGACTTTATCTTTCCCCTTTTTAGTCGAGGATTCCAATATGACGTTAGCTACGAAATTAAAATAATTAAAATTCATCAATACAACACAATTCAATTTCATATTGCATATTTCAATTTTTGCTCAATATTTGCCTAATTTTTAATTTAGTCCCTAAACTGAGACTAACTTTATTTCTTTACAATTAATCCTATATTTTCATACAAATTTCACTTTAAACTAAATTTAACTCCCTATTTTCACTTAAATCCCTAAATTTTGATTTTTTTACAATTTAATCCCTATTACTCAAAATTTACAATTTATTCTACAATTCAATCTTTTTTTCATTTCTAACTTTTAAATCTATTAATTTAATCTCTAATACTAAAATTATTCAACATTGACAACACTTAAAAACTCAATAATTTCTAAAATTTCGACATGGTCGAGTAGTATTTAATACCAGAATTCCAAAAACATAAAAATTACAAGAAAATGGGACTAAATTGACTAACCAACTGAACTTGGAAAACTTTGAAACTTAAAGCCCTTCATCTCCTTCTTTCTCCCTTTTCTTTCTTTTTTTTCTTTCTTTTTCTTTCTATTTTTGTTTCTATTTCATTTTGGTTTTCTTTTTCTTTTATTTATTTGTTTTATTATTATAATAATATAATATATATACTTAAATATTAAGTAACATATTATAATATATATTTTAACTTAAATTTTATAATAATTTCACTCTTATGCCGCCTCATTTATAAACTAGGGCAAAATTGATTCTTTAGTCCTTTTAATTTTTTCTTTAATCTATAATTCAACTTTCATCCTTTATGCAATTTAGTCCTTATACTTAATTACTCTTAATTCATGCAAATTCACCTAACCAAAACCTAATTAACTACACAATTAACTTCGTAAATATTTTTAATAAATATTTACAAGTCTGATTTACGGTAACGGAGTCTCAAAAATACACTTTTTGACACCTGTGATTATCGGGCCGTTACAATGATAACTAGGAAGAAGTATACCAGTGAGGCATTTTAAGTTGTTTGAATCCTACACACCTCAATTTTTCTGGTCTGTCTTGAAGAAGTAAATTCAAAAGCCAAGCTAACAATATTGAGTCCTCCTTTATTAGCTTAGACCAAAACAACCTTTTGTCGAAAACTTGTTGTCTTGTTGCTTTTTAACTTCAAGGGAATTAGTAATGAATTCTAATAAGAAAGGAAAGTAATTATGAAAGCTTATATCAACTTCAAATATACTAACAATTATCAAGCGGGCAACTACTTGTTGAAGTAGATACTTGCTCTTCTATGCATCTCCATTCAAACTCTGTATCTACAGTAGCTTGTTTAGCTATGTGAGTTTCAACTAGAATCTTGCACCATTAAAAAGATTAAAAAGAAGAATTGATTCTTATTACAACTTTTACATACATTAGATGGATAAAGATAAGAAACATTATTAGCTTGTGCATAGCAACAAGCCATCAAGATTGCCTTTGCCAAATCAACTTTATATTGACATGAATAATTAACCAATAATCAACAGCTTATGGCCAATTCTATATAATAAACATACACAGACGCTGCTTATGCAACTATTAGATGTTATACTGGGTAATGTTTGATACAATATGATTGCATGACACAAACATAACACCGAAAGAATAGCTACAAAAGCAATACAAAATACGACATTGACATGAAGGCTAAATATATTGAGAGAAAAACTACACAAGTAATTAATCCCTCTAAACTGCAAAGGATAAAGTCTTAAGCCTATTAGGAAGCCATAACCAAGTTGGCCACTATAAGAAAGAATAATTTAACAACAGAAGTCATATACATTTGGAAATGCAAAAAGCACAGCATACTAAAAAAGATAGCAGAACTGAAACCCTAATTATTAAAGTGGTTCTTTTGTTAGTGTACTTGGATCACGTGGATATTTTCCTAGTGTGGGATGATTTTTTAAGCAAATGATAGCAGTTCTCAGACAATGTGTGTGACAGCCCTAATATGACCCTAGTCGGAAAGTGGTTTCGGGATCACAAAACCGAGTCGTAAAAATAATTAATTGTTATATTCTATGCTTATTATGTGTGTACATGCATATGTCGACGTTTCATTCCCTAATTTTGCCAATTGCATGAGAAATTATTAAATAGGGATCAATATGAGACATGGTGAAATATGATAGACTAATTTTAAATGGTTTATTAGTGCATGACAACACAAGGGTGGACTTGCATGTCAAATTGCCCAATTTTCTTTATAGTGGCCGGCCAAGATGGGTGTTGATGGGCAAATATATATGTTTAATTAGTTATTAAAATAAGAAATGGCATTATGTGAGAAAAAAATAATATTAGTGAAATAAAGTAAAGAAAACAAAGAGGAAGGAAGGCTCATCTTTCATCTCCTTCATTGCCGAAATTGAGAAAGGAAAGATTGAAAAAAAGAAACCAAGGCATTCGGCCATGGCTAGTTCAAAGAAAAGGTATGCATTGTGATTTTATTCTAATTGATGTTGAGATTAAGTTGATAAGTGTATAGTCTAGTTAACCCATAGCTAAATTCATGAATTCATTGTTGGGAGATAAGAATGGAAGTTGCCGTATGTATGGGTATATATGCACTTTGGAAAGGAGATTTTTGGGTGTTATTTGAGTTCTCTTTATGTATGTATGTGCATGAGTATTCGGTCATGTTATAGATTCATGTTGAAAAATGTTAATGCTATATGTGTCATATAAATGTACTTGTGAATGAACTTGAGAATATCTAAATTATAGGTTGGAGGTGCCGAATGTAGTGTTGGATGAGTTTTTAAAGAATAAAAATTTAGGTGACTAGAGGTTAATGGCATTCGGCCAAAGGCTTGTGTGCTAGCAAAATCGGTATAAATGTTGTTCGATGTGTTGAATTGAGTAAGTTAGATGTTGGAACACTTAAGGATTTGGCATCTCTATGACATTAGATATAAATGTATGAAAGGCTAAGTTTAAGTAGTAAGGCCGAATAGGTTATAGATAAGGCACTTGTGAGTCTTTGGCCAAGCAATTTGCAAATTAGATTAGGGTTCTTGTGACATTTAATGTTGAGTTTAATTTGGTATATTCGGCCATCTAATTAAGTATATAGGTGATGTTGAATTTAATCTTGCACATTCGGCTATATGGGTGTACACAATTGTGATACTATCCTTGATTGGATTATCGACAATAGGGTGATAGTAAATGGTTGTTAACCAAATAGTTCAAAAGCATGGGGTAGAAAGATAAGAATTGGCCATGTGTCTCCTATGCTATGAAATCATTAATATTTAGATATAAATATTTAGCAAGACGGTTAAACTAGTTAATTTATCGATTTAGCTCAAGAAGTTAAAGGTGGAGAGGCAAGCAAGGGCAAAGGAAAGAACATCGAGTAGCCGAGTTGGAATCGTTTTCCCCAACATAAGGTAAGTCACCAAGCATATATTTTGTATTGATCTAAATAGACATAATGTCTATGTAATTATGCCGAATGGAATGATAAATTTATATACATGTATGCATGTGGTGATGAAAGTGTTGAATGAAAAGAAAAGAGGCGAGATGTATTGAGTTGTTGATTTCGGCACTAAGTGTGCGGGTATAAACATTTATGATCATGAGATTGGCACTAAGTGTGCGGGTTTAAATTGTACAGCACTAAGTGTGCGAGTTTGATTATATAGCACTAAGTGTGCGAGTTGATTATATAGCACTGAGTGTGCGGACTTAATATATATTTTTGAATCACTATGGGCACTAAGTGTGCGACATTATTGAGTTGATCACGGACAGCGGATCGGGTAAGTACCTTGAGTTCATGGCTAATAGGCGCTATGTTTATATTTGGAGTTGAGCTTGGTAAGTTTGAACCTATGTGACAATTATAATTGAAGTCACGTACATAAGATTTATCGTGGAATAGGTGAAAGGTCGTTTAGTTGTATGATTGTAACGAAAATAAAATGATGTATGAAAATGCCTCAAATATCCTATTGATTAGTGTATGGAATGTGAATGCATGACTTGGTATGAGATTGAACCGATAGGTCTAAGGAACTATGGTATGGTTCGGTATGGATGGAGTAACTAGCCTCGTTCCATTTTGTTTCCTCTTGTGATAATGTTATTAATGGATGGTAGTGCATTGCTTATGACTTACTGAGTTATATACTCACTCGGTGTTTCCTTGTCACCTATTTTAGGTTTCTTGGACTCGTCTCTTTTTGCGTGATCGGGCCGTCATCGAAGTCATCACAGCAGCTAGCAAGTTTTGGTACTTTCTTCTTAGTCGGTTTAGGAGAACATTTCGGCATGTATAGGCTAATATGTTTTGTTGAAATTTGGTATGTAAACTTTTAGCCATGCGAAAATGGCATAAATGTTCGGTTGGATTTGGTTCTATAATGTTAGGTCGTAAGTCTGGGTAATTCGATTTTTATGCCATATGTCATGGTTGATTATTTTTGGTGTTAAAATTCATGATATGGCAAAAGTGTAGTATGGAGATGTTTGACAATGATTAGCCTTTGGCATGGCTAGTCATGATCATAATTTGTGATATGTATGATGAATTACTAGTTAGATCAAGGAGAAATCACGAAATAGGCATAGTTGCTTTAGTAACAGATGCTGGCAGCAGCAGTGACGTGAGATTGAAAAATCACTAAAAATAGTAGGAATGGAATTAATTAATGAATAAATTATGTAATCGAATCTCGATGAGTCTATTTTCATATAGAAGAAACAAAACGACCATATGAGCTGTATGTTAGGAGATAATTAAACTCTTGTGAAACAGGGCCAGAGCGATTTCTGGATCCCCTGTCCCGACTTTAGAAATTCACCCTAAATTAATCAGAGACAATTAGAAGTCATGCTTTATATGCATAGATTCCCTTTTGAGTCTAGTTTCATTAGAAACCAACAGCATAAGTATTGGAGCTCTTTAAAGGGAGATATCTAAGTCGTAATGCACAAGGGTCAGAGTAGTCGAACCCAGGAACAGGGACGACTTTAACTAATAAACTGTACCAATTGGCCCAACCAAAAATTCTACAAAAATTCTACCATATAGATATATGAGTCTAGTTCCGGGGAAAATTTACGAAACTGGATTTCGAGTTTCAGAACTCAAGATATGATTTTTAAAGTGACTAGTACGCAGATTGGCAGCTTGTCTGGGAAATTTTTAATAAGTGGTTTGAAGTCTGTTAACACCTCGTGTTCGACTCCGGCGACGGTCTCGGGTTCGGGGTGTTACATTTGATTGGTATCAGAGCTATGGTTTAGCCGGTTCTAGGACTACCATAGCGCGTATGAGTCTAGCTATACATGCCTTAATGTTAATGTTTAAATGTGTGATGACTTTTGACGGTTAAAATTTTTGTTTTGATTAGTAAATGGATCCCGGTGTAGAGAGAACCTTAGCGGATGACGTTGAAAGTGTAGCGGCTGCTCCTGCACAAGGGACGCCACCTGTTGAACCTCAGTCATCTGCGAATAATCAAAGTGAGGGGGCTAAACAAGCCTTCTTTACCATGATGAATGAGTGGGTCGCGCAATATGCCCGAACCAATCCGGCTGTCCAACAATTCCCGAATTTGAATAATCCACCCCAAGAGCTTGTAATGCCATCAGTTATTGATCCTGTGAGGCTGAGTAAGCCACCTGTAGACTTGATTAGGAAGCGCGGGGCTGAGGAGTTCAGGGCCATAGTTACTGATGATGCTGAAAGGGCCGAGTTCTGGCTTGATAACACCATTCGGGTGTTTGATGAACTGTCATGCACACCCGATGAATGTCTAAAGTGTGCTATATCCTTGTTGCGGGACTCAGCCTACTATTGGTGGAGGACCCTAATTTCCATAGTCCCAAACGAACGAGTTACTTGGGACTTCTTTCAAACGGAATTTCGAAAGAAATATATTAGTCAACGGTTCATTGATCAAAAGCGTAAGGAATTCTTGGAACTCAAGCAAGGCCGTATGACAGTATCTGAATACGAACATGAATTCGTAAGACTCAGTAGGTATGCCCGAGAGTGTGTGGCTGATGAGGTTGCTATGTGCAAAAGATTCGAAGAAGGGTTGAATGAAGATTTAAAGCTACTAGTGGGTATTTTGGAGATAAAAGAATTCGTAACACTAGTTGAACGAGCCTGCAAGGCGGAAGAATTTGGAAAGGAGAAGAAGAAGGCTGAATTTGAAGCTAGAGATTATCGTAAAAGATCGATGGGTAAAGCTCCATTCTCGGCTGTAAAGAAGTTCAGGGAGGACACTAATAAATCAAGGATGACAGCGGGAATTTCTATTAGAGCACGACCATCGACGGACTCCCGAGCTACTTCGGTAGCTAGTGTGGGCAATAATCGTCACGAGAAACCTGAATGCCCCCAATGCGGAAGACGACACCTAGGTGAATGTTGGGGTAAGTCTACTAACAGGGCCGGTTACGGATGCGGCTCGAAGGACCACTTCATTAGAGATTGCACGGAGCTTGATGAGAAGAATAAGATGCAAGGTGCAAGACCTAGTGGAATGACAGCTAGAGGTAGACCACCGAGAATTTTAGGAGGTAGGGGTGGTAGTCAGAGAGGGGCCTCTGATACGGCTGTTCGAGCTGAGAACCGTACTCCTGCTAGAGCATATGCCATTCGCGCACGAGAGGAGGCATCCTCCCCTGACGTCATCACTGGTAACTTCACTCTCTTTGATACTAATGTGATTGCATTGATTGACCCTGGCTCTACTCATTCATATGTATGTGAAACCTTAGCATCCAGTAAGACTCTACCTGTTGAGTCTACTGAGTTCGTAATTCGAGTGTCAAACCCTTTGGGTCAATACGTACTTGTTGATAAAGTGTGTAAGAGATGCCCTCTAATAATCCGAGAATCCTGTTTTCCGGCCGATTTGATGCTTTTGCCGTTTGACGAATTTGATGTTATTCTTGGTATGGATTGGTTGACCGTACATGATGCAGTGGTGAACTGCAAAAGAAAAACCATCGATTTGAGGAGTGCAAATGATGAGGTAGTCCGAGTTGAGTCTACCGATTTGAAGGGGGTGCCAGTGATAATATCTTCAATGACCGCTCAGAGATATGTGAAAAAGGGGTGTGAAACATACCTTGCGTATGTATTTGATAGCAAAGAGACAGAAAGGAAACTTGAATCAGTACCGGTGGTTTGTGAGTATTCAGATGTTTTTCCTGAGGAGTTACCGGGGTTGCCACCGGTTCGAGAGGTGGAATTCGGCATCGAGATTGTACCTGGTACCATGCCAATCTCAATAGCCCCGTATCGTATGGCATTAACGGAATTAAAGGAATTGAAAGCTCAATTGCAAGAATTGACGGATAGAGGCTTCGCTCGACCGAGCTCTTCACCATGGGGCGCACCAGTGCTGTTTGTGAAAAAGAAGGATGGAACCATGAGATTGTGCATCGACTATCGTCAGTTGAATAAAGTGACCATAAAGAATAAATACCCGTTGCCACGTATTGATGATTTGTTTGATCAATTAAAGGGAGCCTCAGTATTTTCCAAGATAGATTTGAGATCTGGTTATTATCAATTGAGGGTTCGAGACTCGGACATACCCAAAACCGCTTTTAGAACGAGGTACGGTCACTACGAATTCTTAGTGATGCCGTTTGGGCTCACTAATGCCCCTGCGGTGTTTATGGATTTAATGAATCGAGTATTCAGGCCATACTTGGATCGATTTGTGGTTGTGTTTATTGATGATATTTTAGTTTATTCACAAGGTGAAGCCGAACACGCCGAGCATTTGAGGTTAGTATTACAGATTTTGCGAGACAAGCAGTTATACGCAAAATTCAGTAAATGTGAATTTTGGCTGAAAGAGGTTAGCTTTTTGGGGCACGTGGTGTCCGCATCGGGTGTTAGAGTGGATCCGAACAAAATTTCGGCCATACTCGATTGGAAACCTCCGAGGAATATTACTGAAGTTAGGAGCTTTTTGGGACTTGCCGGATACTACCGACGGTTTGTAAGGGGTTTCTCGATGATAGCTGCACCGTTGACGAGACTACTCCAAAAAGATGTTGAGTTTGAATGGACAGAAAACTGTCGGAAGAGTTTCGATCGACTAAAGACCTGTTTAACCGAAGCTCCAGTGCTAGTACAACCGGAGTCCGGCAAAGAGTTTGTCATTTATAGTGATGCATCCCTACTTGGGCTAGGTTGTGTGTTGATGCAAGAAGGTCGAGTTGTGGCTTACGCGTCGAGACAATTAAAGCCGCATGAGAGAAACTATCCGACCCACGATCTTGAATTAGCAGCCATAGTGTTCGCCTTGAAAATATGGAAGCATTACTTGTTTGGGGAAAGGTGTCATATTTATTCGGACCACAAAAGTCTTAAATATTTGATGACTCAAAGAGACCTAAATCTGCGACAAAGACGTTGGCTTGAGTTGTTGAAAGACTATGAACTTGTTATTGATTATCACCCGGGAAAGGCTAACGTGGTTGCCGATGCTTTAAGTCGGAAAGCACTGTTTGCTTTGAGAGCGGTGAATGCTCACTTGTCCGTCTCACCCGATGGGGTGCTAGTAGCTGAATTAGAGGCCAAACCATTATTGATTCGTCAAATACTTGAATTCCAGAAAGTCGACGCTGAATTGGTCACTAAACGAGCTGAATGTGCTTCGAATAAGGAATCAGAGTTCCGGATTGACGACAATGATTGCTTGACGTTCAGAGGTCGATTATGTGTTCCAAGAAATTCGGAACTTATTTCGATGATTTTGAACGAGGCTCATAGTAGTCGAATGTCAGTCCACTCGGGTAGTACTAAAATGTACAATGACCTGAAACGCCAATTTTGGTGGCCCGGTATGAAACGAGACATTTCTGAATTTGTTTCAAGGTGTTTGATATGTCAACAAGTAAAAGCGGAACATCAAGTGCCATCTGGATTACTTCAGCCAATCATGATACCCGAATGGAAATGGGATCGAGTGACAATGGACTTTGTATCTGGGTTGCCTTTGACTCAGAGTAAGAAAGACTCGGTCTGGGTCATTGTTGATAGATTGACCAAGTCTGCTCATTTTATCCCTGTCCGTACGGATTTTTCGCTCGATAAATTGGCAGAATTATACGTCTCCCAAATAGTTCGGTTGCATGGGGTACCTATTTCCATCGTGTCGGATAGAGACCCAAGATTTACCTCGCGATTTTGGAAGAAATTACAAGAAGCATTGGGTACCAAGATGCACTTTAGCACCGCATTCCATCCTCAGACCGATGGCCAATCTGAGCGAATAATTCAAATACTCGAGGATATGTTGAGATGTTGTGTTTTAAAGTTTTGTGGTTCGTGGGAAAGATATCTGCCTTTGATCGAATTCGCTTACAACAATAGTTTTCAGTCAAGCATTAAGATGGCACCTTACGAGGCTTTATACGGTCGTAAATGCCGTACCCCATTATTTTGGACTGAACTTAGTGAAAGTAAGATCCTTGGGGTTGATTTGATTAAGGATGCCGAGCAGAAAGTCCGAGTAATTCGCAAAAGTTTGAAAGTCGCTTCGGATCGTCAAAAGTCGTATGCGGATTTGAAAAGAAAAGACATTGAATATCAGGTTGGAGACAAAGTATTTCTCAAAGTTTCACCCTGGAAGAAGGTGCTTAGATTTGGTCATAAGGGCAAACTAAGTCCGAGGTTCATCGGTCCGTATGAGGTATCCGAACGAGTTGGACCAGTTGCATACCGATTAATTTTGCCCCCTGAGCTTGAAAAGATTCACAACGTTTTCCATGTCTCGATGCTTCGACGATATAGGTCCGACCCGTCGCACGTAATCACTCCATCTGAGATCGAGATTCAGCCTAACTTGAGTTATGAAGAAGAACTGGTTCGCATTTTGATGCGTGAAGTAAAAGAGTTGCAAAATAAGAAAATCCCATTAGTGAAGGTGTTGTGGCATAAACACGGAATTGAAGAAGCCACTTGGGAACTTGAGGACCCTATGAAGGATCAATATCCAAAATTATTCACCGGTAAGATTTTCGGGGACGAAAATTTCTTATGTGGGGAGAGTTGTGACAGCCCTAATATGACCCTAGTCGGAAAGTGGTTTCGGGATCACAAAACCGAGTCGTAAAAATAATTAATTGTTATATTCTATGCTTATTATGTGTGTACATGCATATGTCGACGTTTCATTCCCTAATTTTGCCAATTGCATGAGAAATTATTAAATAGGGATCAATATGAGACATGGTGAAATATGATAGACTAATTTTAAATGGTTTATTAGTGCATGACAACACAAGGGTGGACTTGCATGTCAAATTGCCCAATTTTCTTTATAGTGGCCGGCCAAGATGGGTGTTGATGGGCAAATATATATGTTTAATTAGTTATTAAAATAAGAAATGGCATTATGTGAGAAAAAAATAATATTAGTGAAATAAAGTAAAGAAAACAAAGAGGAAGGAAGGCTCATCTTTCATCTCCTTCATTGCCGAAATTGAGAAAGGAAAGATTGAAAAAAAGAAACCAAGGCATTCGGCCATGGCTAGTTCAAAGGAAAGGTATGCATTGTGATTTTATTCTAATTGATGTTGAGATTAAGTTGATAAGTGTATAGTCTAGTTAACCCATAGCTAAATTCATGAATTCATTGTTGGGAGATAAGAATGGAAGTTGCCGTATGTATGGGTATATATGCACTTTGGAAAGGAGATTTTTGGGTGTTATTTGAGTTCTCTTTATGTATGTATGTGCATGAGTATTCGGTCATGTTATAGATTCATGTTGAAAAATGTTAATGCTATATGTGTCATATAAATGTACTTGTGAATGAACTTGAGAATATCTAAATTATAGGTTGGAGGTGCCGAATGTAGTGTTGGATGAGTTTTTAAAGAATAAAAATTTAGGTGACTAGAGGTTAATGACATTCGGCCAAAGGCTTGTGTGCTAGCAAAATCAGTATAAATGTTGTTCGATGTGTTGAATTGAGTAAGTTAGATGTTGGAACACTTAAGGATTTGGCATCTCTATGACATTAGATATAAATGTATGAAAGGCTAAGTTTAAGTAGTAAGGCCGAATAGGTTATAGATAAGGCACTTGTGAGTCTTTGGCCAAGCAATTTGCAAATTAGATTAGGGTTCTTGTGACATTTAATGTTGAGTTTAATTTGGTATATTCAGCCATCTAATTAAGTATATAGGTGATGTTGAATTTAATCTTGCACATTCGGCTATATGGGTGTACACAATTGTGATACTATCCTTGATTGGATTATCGACAATAGGGTGATAGTATATGGTTGTTAACCAAATAGTTCAAAAGCATGGGGTAGAAAGATAAGAATTGGCCATGTGTCTCCTATGCTATGAAATCATTAATATTTTGATATAAATATTTAGCAAGACGGTTAAACTAGTTAATTTATCGATTTAGCTCAAGAAGTTAAAGGTGGAGAGGCAAGCAAGGGCAAAGGAAAGAACATCGAGTAGCCGAGTTGGAATCGTTTTCCCCAACATAAGGTAAGTCACCAAGCATATATTTTGTATTGATCTAAATAGACATAATGTCTATGTAATTATGCCGAATGGAATGATAAATTTATATACATGTATGCATGTGGTGATGAAAGTGTTGAATGAAAAGAAAAGAGGCGAGATGTATTGAGTTGTTGATTTCGGCACTAAGTGTGCGGGTATAAACATTTATGATCATGAGATTGGCACTAAGTGTGCGGGTTTAAATTGTACAGCACTAAGTGTGCGAGTTTGATTATATAGCACTAAGTGTGCGAGTTGATTATATAGCACTGAGTGTGCGGACTTAATATATATTTTTGAATCACTATGGGCACTAAGTGTGCGACATTATTGAGTTGATCACGGACATCGGATCGGGTAAGTACCTTGAGTTCATGGCTAATAGGCGCTATGTTTATATTTGGAGTTGAGCTTGGTAAGTTTGAACCTATGTGACAATTATAATTGAAGTCACGTACATAAGATTTATCGTGGAATAGGTGAAAGGTCGTTTAGTTGTATGATTGTAACGAAAATAAAATGATGTATGAAAATGCCTCAAATATCCTATTGATTAGTGTATGGAATGTGAATGCATGACTTGGTATGAGATTGAACCGATAGGTCTAAGGAACTATGGTATGGTTCGGTATGGATGGAGTAACTAGCCTCGTTCCATTTTGTTTCCTCTTGTGATAATGTTATTAATGGATGGTAGTGCATTGCTTATGACTTACTGAGTTATATACTCACTCGGTGTTTCCTTGTCACCTATTTTAGGTTTATTGGACTCGTCTCTTTTTGCGTGATCGGGCCGTCATCGAAGTCATCACAGCAGCTAGCAAGTTTTGGTACTTTCTTCTTAGTCGGTTTAGGAGAAAATTTCGGCATGTATAGGCTAATATGTTTTGTTGAAATTTGGTATGTAAACTTTTAGCCATGCGAAAATGGCATAAATGTTCGGTTGGATTTGGTTCTATAATGTTAGGTCGTAAGTCTGGGTAATTCGATTTTTATGCCATATGTCATGGTTGATTATTTTTGGTGTTAAAATTCATGATATGGCAATAGTGTAGTAGGGAGATGTTTGACAATGATTAGCCTTTGGCATGGCTAGTCATGATCATAATTTGTGATATGTATGATGAATTACTAGTTAGATCAAGGAGAAATCACGAAATAGGCATAGTTGCTTTAGTAACAGATGCTGGCAGCAGCAGTGACGTGAGATTGAAAAATCACTAAAAATAGTAGGAATGGAATTAATTAATGAATAAATTATGTAATCGAAGCTCGATGAGTCTATTTTCATATAGAAGAAACGAAACGACCATATGAGCTGTATGTTAGGAGATAATTAAACTCTTGTAAAACAGGGCCAGAGAGATTTCTGGATCCCCTGTCCCGACTTTAGAAATTCACCCTAAATTAATCAGAGACAATTAGAAGTCATGCTTTATATGTATAGATTCCCTTTTGAGTCTAGTTTCATTAGAAACCAACTGCATAAGTATTGGAGCTCTGTAAATGGAGATATCTAAGTCGTAATGCACAAGGGTCAGAGTAGTCGAACCCAGGAACAGGGACGACTTTAACTAATAAACTGTACCAATTGGCCCAACCAAAAATTCTACAAAAATTCTACCATATAGATATATGAGTCTAGTTTCGGGGAAAATTTACGGAACTGGATTTCGAGTTTCAGAACTCAAGATATGATTTTTAAAGTGACTAGTACGCAGATTGGCAGCTTGTCTGGGAAATTTTTAATAAGTGGTTTGAAGTCTGTTAACACCTCGTGTTCGACTCCGGCGACGGTCTCGGGTTCGGGGTGTTACAATGTGGGATGTGCGATTCCACTACATGAAATTGGCAAAGAAACATAGAAAAGGTTAATATCACTTCATAAAGGCATGCTATAAATGCAAGGTTTGTTTTGAAAGTTGAAGTAAATAATTAAATGAATGGAATGAGCAAATGATTATAAAGTTAAAATAGATCTTATTATATAAATAAAAATGAAAGATCTTATTATATAAACAAAAATAAAAGATCTTATTAAAAGGACATCCAAAATGAGAAATGTCATTTTAGCAACAAGTCAGTCCTTACAAAGCCAAAATCCCTCCATTCTTCCAACACATGAATCTATATCATTTTCATTTTAACATAAATAACCATCATCACAGGTCCTTCAAGTCCAACCTATGATAAACTATATGAGAAAATTTTGTTCTTCTAATCCATGAATCTCTTTTGCCATCTTTTGTCTCTGTTTATATCTAAAAAGGACCTTTCCCCCTTTATCTTCCTCCTTAAAAAAGCTAAAATAATATGATGCTAAACAATATAAAATTAGCTTCAAATTTTGGTTTCATTGACATTAAGAAACCAATCAAAGTTGTAAACAACCATCAAGAAGGAAAATTTGGCTAGCCTTAATCTGTTCTCCATCAAAAGAGAAAAAGATAATTAACCACCTGAAATGAAACCCAACATCATCCCCACTATTGAAGAACCAAAAAAAAAAAAGAACTAGAAAAACCTTTCTTGAATGCCTAGAAAATCCCACACACAAAAAATAGGATACTATTACTAGCCAATTAATAAACCTTTCTAAGTAAAGAAAAGGGAAAACTTTGCATAAAAAATTTAAACATACAATTTGTTTTGTGGAGAAATTGCATAAAATGTAAAACAAAAAAAAATATATTCAGATTCTTTTTTTCCTATATTTTTTTCTATCTTCTTTGTTATTATAAAAGCAAAGAAAGACATTTTGCGGGTAAAAACTCAAAAAAGAAAAACAAAACAAAAACAAAAAAATAGTAAAAGAAAGTTAAATTTTCAATTGAGAAAGAAATATCAAAATTCTAGATCAAATGCAAACATCAAAGATTGATAATTTTCAGTTTTCAAGTTTTTGAACAAGTTTAAGAAAAAAAAACAACTCAAAAATTCAAATCAAACTCAAGTATTAAAGTCTCATATTGTTTAGTTTTTAAGAAGCTTGAATCTCACCCATGAAAATTGATGCTTACCTAGAGACAAATTCGATGTTCTGAGCTTTCTTTCTCTCAATTTGGTAGGAAAATGAAAAGTAAACGTTGGGAAGAAAATGGTGAAAGAATAACTTCTCAGGTTTTTATCAATTATAAGCTTGTAAATTTGTTATTTTTTTAGGGATACACTGAGAACAAATTTTTTTTGAGTGATTCCTTATATTTGCTGAATAGCCATTACAAGGGCTGAGTGTTGAATACCCATTCAGCATTTTTAACGAATGGAGCAGGAATATCCATTCAGTGTTTTTAACCATTCTGTGGGATGATTTGAACCAAACAATAGAATGGTGGTCCCCTCAGAATTTGGACGTAACTGCATAGCAATTCCATTGAAGTAAACATGGTGTTAGTGTTGAAAGAGTAGTGAGTTTTGTGAAATAAGGTCAAAATTAATTTCCAGGATCATATTTATGGAGATTATGTTTGTTGTTCCAACTATAAGAACAATTTATGTGTATGAAAAAATGTAATGATAAATTTAAAACCTTCCGCAAAATCATTTAATGGGGTTTGAATTATGTACGTAGCCATTATAGTTGGAGGCGTCACTTTGTCGAGAAACTCATCATTCATTTAATTTCATTTAATTTCAATGCACAGAATGTGGATCAAAAAAGAAAAGCAAAGGACGCCTATACTTCAATTAACTTCAATGCACAAAATATGGATCAAGAAAGTAAAGTAAATGAGGATTGAATTGTATCATAACGAGTTTGATTTATTATTTTTTTTTTAAATTATAGTTTTTCTCATTTAGAATCTACTTGAACTTCAGAATAGTTGAAATTCAATATGATTATCATATTCTAAAAGAATTTTTTTTTTGGAACAAACATATTGAAGGCATGGTTGTCAGAAGATGTTTGGATTGACCAGTTGGACTAAGAATCGATAGTTCAACATGTTCAATCAATACCATAAAACCTGTTAATACAATATTTCAACAAAGGAAGAGATGATAGTGGAGATAGGATGGCTAGTTTACTTGTAATAGGCAGAGTGTTGAAATTAGAAGTAGAAATGAGGAAATAAGAAGAATTGGGAGAAGACTAGAGGAAACTACTTAGGTTATACTTATGGAAGAATGAGAGATACTTTATATCTTGTACTCTAGGTTATATATAAGGGTATCTCATTGTCATGTTGTGTCATGTAACCAAAAATATAGAGGGTAGGCCTTCTCATGTGGCCTTCCATGTGGCAAAGTCATTACAGGTCAATTAGCGATATGTGATACTGCATGGTCCTACTTTAATATTTTTCTTGCTAAGGCTATAAGAGTTTGTTGTGTCTCAGTGGTCCCCATGAAGGGTTTGTAGCAAGTTGTCTTTGAGTTAGCTCAAATAGGATTTGCAAGGGTCACTTAGGGATAGTTTTGGATGGAAGTCCACTACAAAGGGTGCCAAGTGGAGGGTTACTCTCACCAGTCATTCCTAGCAGAGGGTCATTTATAGGTCGCATTTTGTTCTACCATGTGTCCTTGTCAAGATAAGAGTATAACAATTGCCCCCTGGTCAAGAGGTAAGTTCGAAACCTTCCAAATTACTATACCAATGAAGGGTCATCTATGTAAGCTGGATGACGGATAGAATGGAAAATAAAGAGTTGTCTAGTTTGTACATGTTGAGAATGGTTCAAGGAATGGATTGAAGGTTTTGGAATGCTTTCATTAATGATAAAGTGCTATATCTATGATTTGGGAAACAAAGACAATGGTTGGGTAGACTTTGTGTCCTTTCATGGTACACATGTCCTATTAGGAATAACTGTGAATCATTAAGGCTTTTAGGTTTTTAAACGCACTATTATACAGAGGGCCCTTTGAATAGTCCCTTTCTTAAACTGTTTTAGGTTATTTGCTTCAAAATTTTCTAAGTATTTTCAATCTTTCTTTTTCTTTACATTCCTAGAATTTCCCAAGTGTTCATTTTCTTCAAATTTTCTCTTTTTTCTACTATCTTCCTTCATCGTTCTTTCTTTTTCTTCATCTGTTCAAGCTTAGAACTTTGAAAGGTAAGATCCTATCTTGAAAACCTTTTCAGTTTCAATTCCAATTTCTTTTTTGTTCTCTCGATTTTGATAGTTGAGGACAACTGAGGTGGGGAGGTCAGCACCTCCAAAGTCATTTCCAAGAGAATTAGAAAGCCTCTAATATAAGAGAGAAAGCCCGTGATGAGTGGCACTTTTGACTGCACTACCACCAATATAGAGATTAAGTGGTTATTCCAATTCCGTATGTTGTTGGTGCATCATTATAAGTTCAAGTTTAGCATCCCTACATGAGCTAACTCTCTAATCATTGTGAGTGGAACCAAGTATCACGACAAAAGGCCAAGCTTTTCCCTGCCCCTTTAGATATTGGAGGCAAGGTTCCACTTCCCCATCCATCCATCCATGGGTGAAGTTTTAAACTATTATGGTGTTGCACTAAGGTAACCCTAGCCGGAGATTTCTGGTGGATCGTCATAGGGTTCTATTGTACTAAACAAGAGGAGTAGACCCTGTCGAAACCATTTTTTTGAATTTAAAAAAACGGGGATCGACTTTTAAAACAAAGTGTGGAGTCGGCACAATCTTTTGTTTTGGTGTGATTGGATCACCTTAATAAAATATTTTATTCCATTTAAACCGATTTTGGCCTACGAAATTTGAGAAAACAGGTTCGGGACCCGGTTATGTACGAGGAAGGATTAGCACCTTATGTCTAAGATTTAAATACTATCCTTATGTCTAAGATTTAAAGCTATTTTTGAAATATGGTTCCTTTTAAGACATCTGAATGGCTTAAGTTGGTCGTTGAAATTCTCTTGTTTCAAAGGTATAGAGCATCACATCCAGCACGATAGGACACGATCCTTTATACCCTCGAAAACACGATAAATTTTTGACTTCCAAAAGTTTATATGTTGAAAATTACAAAAAGATGTCCAATTATTTAGTCCAACAAAAACCGAAACCCAGCATGGTAGGGCACGATTCCTCGAATTTCCAAACATTGAACATTGCCTTGCTTTAGAATTTATAAAACACGAGTGAAATTCTAAAGGAATATTCGATTATTTTGAACAAACGGGAAATCGAAACCCAGCACGATAGGGCACGATTCCCCGAATTTCCAAACATCAAACATTGCCTTCGTTTTAAGGAATTTTCAGACGAATAATTGTAAAACCAGCTTACAACGCATTAATTTGACTTGAAATAAAATGGAATACTTAGTTTTAAAGAGTTAGACATTATAAAGTGACATTTGTAAACCAAAAAAATGAAAACATGGGATAACATGCATGCATAAAATACAACACTTGGTAAATGAAGATAACATAACCTTATTTAATCAACTAACAAAATAAACAATTAAATATAATTAATCTAAAAAATATAACCCAATTTTCAAGCATGTATAGAGAATAATTGATATAACAATACAAAACAATGAATAAATAATATGCAACGACAATGTATATAGTATAATATAAAAGCCATTAACATAAAATGCACAAAACAAGATGAAAATTAGGAGTCAATGTGGTATGAGTCAATTTTAAAATAATGGTGGACTAATGAACATATAATATGTATAATATATGGATTGATGAATTTAAAATAATTCGCGTAAAAAACTAGGTATGTATATAATTATTAAAATAGATGTTATAGAGCGAATACATTTGGATCCAAATAATATGCAAAATACAAATATTTATTGAAAAAAAACAATATACACACAATAAAGGAAAATTTAAGTAATACATGAAATTTGAAAAGATAGTAAAAAAAATACATATATACTAAAAATATAATCTTAGGAAATAAATTATATACATAATAGATTAAAAAACACATATATCTATATATATATATGTAAATTTTAAAAGCAATTATATGTAACAATAGCATGGAGTTAAATATGTATCTAGGATCAAATATATGTACCAAAATATACAAAACATTCAAACAAAATATCATATAAAAATGTTAAAGTAATTTAATGTAAAAAGAATTTGAAAACGATGATTTTATAAAACAAAATAAAGTTATCAAAATGGCTCACCACATATGCAAAAATATTGAGAACTTCAAAATAATAGGCATTACAAATCGAAAACTCAATAAGAATAATACATGTACAAATATATATAGAATATTTAAAGAAATATTGTGCAAAACATTAAAATAATATAATAAAAAAACTTCAAACTCATTGCACAAATAAAAGCAAACAAGATTATTAAAATGGATCAACACATGTAAGAATATTAAAAGTATTTTAAAATGGTAAGCTATACAAAAAGAAAACTAAATTAAAACTGAATTAAAATAAGAGGGATAATTTCTAAATAAAATAAGCCATTGAAATAAAAAAGGATCAATGCGCCACGCATACGAATACTCAGGGACTAAAGCAGTAAATAATCCAGATCCCAAAACGCAGCGTTGAGGTGCAGACCAAGTTGAGTTCATGCATAAATTATAGAACCAAATTTTAGAAACAAAATAAAACAAATAATGCACAATCAGATAACATGGTGAATGGGGAGGACCAAACGCGCAATTAACCCTCTAAAAACAAAGGGCGGATCCTATTCGGGCACGGGTCGGGTCATCGGGTTATGGTTCTTGAAACGTCACCGTTTTATAGCCATTGGGATTGGCTTAAAACGACATCGTTTCACACGTTTCATAAGAAACAAAATTAAAGGAACCCTAATCTAATCCTTAGCTATTTGAAGGGGAATCCAACAAAACCCAAAGCCATTCCCTTTCCCCCCTCATTCGGCCGAAAGAGGCATCCTTCGATTGCCGTTTGGCCTCCAAATTTAGCCGGCGGTTATCACGCGGAAGCCTAATCCAGCTCTGTCCAACCGCAAATCCAAGGTTTTGCTCATAAATCTCAAAGTCCTCACCTAAACTTCGATTACGATGTAGTAAGCGAGAGTTCGAAGGAGCCAAAATGAAGGTAGATCCCTTTTCTTTACCCTCCTTTGTTGAACGACTATCGATCATAAAAAAAAGGAGATGCTAGATTTAAAACAATCACCTTTTTTATTTGTGATTTCTACTTTCTATTGATCTCTTTGTTGTATGTGTGTGTAAAAAAATTACAATGACAAAGTTCTTGGCTTTATAGCTGAATGATGAAAACTAAAAAAAAATACAATCTTTTTGTCCCTTTTTCCTTCGTTTTGCTGTTGTGTTTGTCCTTTTTTGCAGGTACGGGGTGTGCGTGGCGCGTGTACGGGGGCTGTGTGCTGGCGTACAGAGGCGTGGGTGTGGCTGTGGCACTAGGAGGCCGTACGGTACTGCGGGCTAGGGCCTAGCTGCGGTGCAATAGGTAGAAACCCTAGGGTTTCTGTTTCTAAAGTATTTTGGGCCGATTGGGCCGATGTAATTTTAGGTCTAGGTTTATTTGGGCTTGTATTGGGTTTGGGCTATGGACCATTTGTAATTCAGATTTTAATTTTGGGCCCTGGACTATTTAAAATTGGACTTTATAATACTTTTATTATAATTTATTCTCTCCCTTTTTTGTTTTGTGTTTGTAGGGGCTCGGGCCAAAATTGGGCCTTACAAAGCCAATTGAGGGTTTTTCAGAATGTCTTTCAATTGGCCCAACTAAATCAGGTTAACCATATCATATTGTTATATTTTACAATTTTCAAGAGACTCTTTCTATGGAGAACTTGTTCTATGGGAGGGTTAGCTTCATGAGCTTAGATTGCTTCAAGTACATACTTGCGAAATTAAAGTTTGGGGATAGTTTTGACTTCCCCATTAAATGAACTTTACCTCACTTCAAACCATGCAATTTCAAGCCTCTGTTGGAAGGTTACAAGGATGTTGAGACACAATTTAACAATCTGCAAAAGGGGTACTTTGTAGTTATGCCTTAAGATATTGCCCTCTGGAAGGTTTTTAAGTATTGTCTATTTGAAGAGGGATCAAATGGTTTTGCAATGCCAATTTTGAGCTAGGATTTGACAATGATGGGTCCTATAAGCCTCGTAACAAATTGTGGCCCTTTGATTCTGATGATATTGTAGCTAGAGGTGTCCATGAGTCGGGTTGGGCCCAACCAAAATTTTAGGCTCGTTTACTAAGCCCAAGCCCAACCCGACCCAAAAAATAGGCCTAAAATTTTGCCCAACTTCAGCCGGATAAAAATTCTAATACCCGGAGATAGAGACAACTTTTATTAGTAGATGAACCTAAACATGTCATTAGTCTAATTGAATGAAACACCCCTATACCCAATCCAATTGCCGAGTTAAGATACCAAGATGTCACATTTGTTGCCGGAGCAACTATTGAAAATTTCTGATCAATTTATCATATTATTAATTAATGTAGATCATTAAATCATTTTAGTAATAATTGAACTTACGATAGAACTAATTATGAGTTAAAGAGCTCATTAAAACATCCGCAATTGATCAAAGACCAAATTGTAAAGTTTATAAAAAAAATTTGAATTGTTGTCACGATGTTGGGATTTCCATGTAGTGACATGGCGAATTGTCATCGTGACATCGTATCCATTTTCCTACAAGTTCCACGCTTTATTTATTTATTTATATCATTACCTAAATCATATTCAGATGTCATAACCGCCACTACATTTTACATATCATCCACTTATGTCTATTTCTATTCTCAAGTCATCATAAAAACATGATATTCAATCAAAGATAACAAACTTTATAAAACTAACACAAATATTAAAGTTTTACAAATAAGACCATTAGAGGACTTGCACTTTCAAAAGTAATTTACCCACTTTATGTATATTTCATATTTATTTCTAAATTGTGCCAATCAATTTAATTCTTCATAGATTTTTAAAAAAAGATTTCATTATCACGTCAATTAATAATTATTCACTTATTATTTTATCAATTCGTTTAAACATACTCACATGTATTAATCATTCTATCATTTACAACCATTTCAAAACATTCTATCATTTACAACCATTTCAAAACATTTCAAGTTCATCTAATATATATATTTTCCTCCTCCTTCTCCCCATTCCACATCCTTTATGCTTATATTTATTAGAATCTGTAGTTTTTAGTATATAACATGCTTATATGTATCATTATCTATAATTCCACTATTTACTTATGTGTTCATATCAAAGCTGTCCACTTGAGTCATAGTTACTAAATTATTTATATATTGAGCTAAAGAATTCAAAATTAAGATACGCTTGATGTTTTTGAAATTAGGATCAAATATATTCTTACTATAAAAATTTCAAAATTTATAATTTAGCTAATCAGTACAATAAATTCTTCAAATTTGCCTTTGTTTTGCTGCTTGACAACTTCAACCTTTCTTTACTAAAAATTAATTATCTCTTGATAACGGGTTCAAATAATGTTTCCATTTGTTTCTCTTGAAAATAGAATCATTAAGAATTTAAACATATAAATTTAAACCCCTAATCATTTGTTTAATTTTTGATGATTTTCCAAAGTGAGAACAAGGGAACCTGAATCCCCTCTGACCTTGTTTCACGAAAACTAATATACCTCAAAGTATAATTTTTTTTTCTTTTACTGATTCTTCAATACGAAACTAGACTCAATAAGCTTTAATTCCATTTTTAATTAAATCTCTAAATAATTTTCTATATTTTGGTGAATTTTCAAAGTTCAGTCACTGCTGCAGTCCAAACCGTTTTAATGAAAATATTTTCTTTTCCATGGTTATTTGCACTATCTTTCATTCAATCACACATAATTGTCATACTTTTGATTACTATACAATTTAATCACTTATATTTTTGTAGGTTACATATTCATTTCTTAATCTTAGTACTTTTCACCATACAAATCACATTTTCTCTTACCAATTTAGTGTTTTAAGTCTCTATTCTTTATTAAATACTTTCTATTTCTAGTATTTAGATTAAATACATGTTTCATACATCTCACTCAAAATATTTTAACTCAATCTATTGAAATACAAGTAGGTTTAGTATAAAACTTGCCTCCTTTGTCAAGAATTTCTTCCTTCTTTATTTCCATACATTTCTCATCTCACCACTTTCCTTTCTTTTTCTTCTCATTTTCTCCATTTTCATCTACTATTTTCTTGCTTCTAAATTGATGAATGTATTCTCTAGAATCTCTACTTCATCTTCTCTCTTTAATATCTAAGAAAATTTTCAAAAATTTTGGACAAAAAAATAGGTTTTAATGGCAAAGGACTAAATTGTAAAGAAAAGAAAACTTCCTTTCTCACCATTTCACTCACGTTGGAAGGATGATAAATTTCCTTCATCCTTCCTTTATTTTTTATACTACCATTTTCTAAATAAAATAATAATAAATATCTAAGTAAAATATTAATAAAATAATATTTAACTAATTAATTAATTAAAAATATCACCAAAATATCATCAACATCATCATTACATTCTAGAATTCTCCCTCTTGCTAATTGACCATTTGCCCTTTATGATCTTTCAAAATTTCATCCTTGAATCATTACTTAATTTGGTAAAATTGTAATTTAGTCCCTCACAATTCTTCACCTATTTAATTTGGTCCTTGCATGCCAATTCCATATCATAGTAAATTGGGTTATTTTCACTTTTGGTCCTTCAAATTTCTCATTTTTAACTTCGATCCCGTAAATTTTGAATATTTACACTTGAGCAGAAAATTTTTCACATATTTATGATTTAGTCATTACTTTAAATAAATATACTAAAACTTACTTCTTAATTATTTTTTTAATACTCCTCAATATTCTATTTTATAATCTTTATATTATTTTTCTCATTTCACTGAAAAATTAATTATACATTATTCAATTTATTACTACTTTTATTATATATCAATTTTAGAGATGTGATATTTATACTTGTGCCATAGAACTTTTTTCATATTTACAATTAATCCCTTCCTTAATTTAATACATCATGTTATGCTTCTTGATTAAACTCTCTTTCGATATATTGCATCTTTCATTTTCTTTGATCTTATACCTTATTTCACTAAGATTTTATCTCATTATTTACGACCAAAGGGGTTTTCAGAATGTTACATTAAAAATGAGTAAACCGATTGGAAGACTAATATTTCGTCTATAAGTCCAATTTAGGAGATCCTTTTATCTTAAGCATCGGAGTGGATGACTCCCAAAATATAAAGACGTAGATGTGACTAACTACACTGATAGTACATCAAATAGATTCTAAGTAGAATAGATTCTAAATCTGTTTATGGATTTATTCACTTGTGACGTTCATAGTGTGTCATACATTAATCTTGAGTGGATGATGGATTATGTATGTATGACTTGTATACTTTGATATAAGTAAAAGTCTGAGTTCAAATAGATAAGGAACGGAAAGCTAATACGTTGGGTATACGACTTCTGCAATATGTAGCATCATTCACAATAATGAAATTCATAACCCAACTAATGAGTTAATGATATCCTCTAATTGACATTACATAATAGATGAAAAGTAAGCATGGTCATAAGTCTTTTTTCTTTGTGATAACTTGGTTACGATTCGATAGTAATTGACTTTCCATAAAGAAAGATGCAATGGTTACATGAGATAAAATAGTATCATTTTGGGAGAACGGATTTATCCCAAAGAGATTAAGGATATCTTATTAGGGTAATACACATATGACAAGGTCATTGGATGAGCACTAATTGAGTAGCTTTTGTAATTGTAAGTAATCAGTGAAAGCTCAATCACGATACTATAATGGAATGACTTCGTGACTAAATAAGTTTATAATTAATAGGTGAAAAGTTGGAACTTAATTATAAATTACTTGAACTCTAATTTTATACGTCCAATAGGACCCTTAGCTAGCCGTTGAAACAAAAAATGTATTGCATGTAGAACCACATGATCAGAAATGAATAGAAATAATAAAGTTAGAGAAATGGGTCACATTCATAAATGAATACGTTTTCTTACTGAGTATAGAAATGACTTGAAAATTAATTTAAAGTTTTCGAACTATGAATCAATTAATTATAATTAAATAATTGAGATTCAAAAATAAAATAAAATTAATTAGTATTATGATTCCAGTTAAACATATTTTTTCATAGATTTCTTTTGCGGTAAAGTCATCATGACTTTAACAGAATTAAAATTTGGGTGAGAAAATTATTTAATTAGAAATTAATTTAGTTAATTTAATTAATTAATTAATTAATATTTATTTTGAGAAATAGAAAAATAAATATTGGATTAAATTAAATTAGTAAGTGCCTAGCCAAAAGTCTAGGAAGCACATTTAGTTGGACTCAATACATAAGAGACCCAATCTACCTTACTTAAACATGTGAAGGTTGGCAACCTTAAATGAACTGTGTTATAATTACTCAACCAAGATTTTCCTATCTCTCCCTATAAATAGATGGCACTAGGCCTAATCATGGGTGGGCCACCCACCTAGGCTTAAAGGTCCACTCGAAAAGTAGGAAAGTGGGCAAAAATATAGGCCCAAAAAAATGAGCTTCAAAAAAAATAAGGCCCGTTTTCTAAAAGGATCGGGCCTCAAGTAGGAAATTTTTTCCTTAGGCCTTCCCTTGATCGAATCAGCCTAAACTTTCTGTTCTGCCACCATTTTCATGGTTGTTTTGTTGTCATTTCACTATTATATTGCTACTATTTTTTGTTATTGTTTGAATATTGCATGACTCATGTTTTATTGTTAATTTTGCTATTATTTTTGAGGCATTTGCTTGTCAAGTTGCAACTAAATTAGTGTTAGTTAAGTATAAAGATTTTTTAATGTTTTTTCAGTTAGTTAGGAAACATTTATTTTAATGTTTTTAGTGTATTTGATGTATTATATTTTTTAAATTTGTTTTTATATAAATAATAATAATCTAAAAAACTAATACGGACAAGTCAGGCTCAAGTTTAGCATTTTTAATCCCAATCAAGCTTATGCAAAATTTTAGGCCCATTTTATGGGCCGAGTTGAGTCTAGGCCTAGAAAATGAGTCTTAAATTTTGCATTAGCCTATCCCGTACCCGGTCAGACCCATGATTAGGTCTATATGGCACTGGTAGCTATTATCACAAGTTTTTTATACAGAAGTTTCATATATTATTATTCTACCAGAAAGTAGTGGAAATTTATTTTCTAAAAATAATTTATATTTTCTGGGATTGATAATTTCTACCAATTTCTATTTGAGAGAATTACTTTCTGACTGGAAATAAAATGTAACACCCTAAACCCGGCCTAGACATCCAGACCAAGTTCGTGAGTTACATCATCCATTTCAAAGATCACACAACCATAAAAAACCAAAGTAAACCAACTGTCACGTAATATTCAACACAACAATAATTTAAACACATAGTTTTCCTAAATTCATAACATCATAAGACTAATATTCCTACTAGTAATAATTGTACTAGGAACAACGTTTCATACTGGACCGAGCTTCCGCGACACTGACCCGATCAAGTCTGATTACCACCTGAAATTCAAACAATAATAGGATGATTTATGAACTCAGTGCATAAAAAGGAATGTAAGGCAACAATGGTAACTTATAGAGAATTTCCAGTTTAGAGATTCGGTTCAACACAGAAACATGTTCGTTCTAAGTTCAGAGCAGAGATTTACATATACATATTATTCTAGTTTAGAAGTGGTTCAGATCAGATTCGAATGCAATGTCCCTATTCCATCCGCTACACACCAACTTCAGCCATCCCAGCACACCATTATGGACATTTAATGCCCATCTGTCCTTGCACTGTAACAACCCGATTTAGGGCTTAATCGGAATAGTGGTCTCGAGACCACAAATTCAAAGTTATAAAATTATTTATTATTTTTTTATGAGGTTATGGTACGATTATATAAGTGCATGTAAATTTTGGTAAGTTAATTTCAGCGATTTCTAGTCCAATTTCGAAAAATAACTAAATCGTATAAAAGGAAAAAGTTACATTTTAGTGCCCAAATGTGTTAAATAGCTAGAGAAACAAAATTGAGGGCTTTTAAAGGGAAATTACAATCTTTTTAATAGTGTTAGCCGGCCATGGAGTGAGGGGAGACAATTGTCAAAGTTAGGTGAAGCTTAGGTCACCAATTTTGACTAGTTTCATTTTTAATAAAAGAAAAAGAAAAAGAAGGAAAGAGCTATCATCTTTTCTCCCTTCTTAGCAAAAAATATCAGTAAATATTTGGGGTTTAAGAGCTTGAAATTTCAGCAACTTGAAGCACTCATAAGTAAGTGATTTTGATAGTTTCTCTTAATGATTTTTGCATTTTTGAGACCCTTGAAGCATGAGCTTTCAAGTGAGGGTGCTATTTTGTAAAATGATGAATGGTTTAGGGTTTTTCCATGAAAATATTTATGAGGTTTGTTGAGTTTTAATGGAATAAAATGAGTCCTAGTTGTGTTATAAACAACTTTTGTGAAAGGTGTTAGCATGAAAACACCTAAAAGGGACTATTTTGCATAAGTTGCAAGATAGGTGGTAAGTGTGTCAAATAGTGAGAATTTGGGATTGCTCTAGTAGTGAAAAAGAGTTTATCTAAGCTTGAAATACGAAGAAATTCGATAAAAATCAAGTTTCGAGCATAGGGGTAAAATTGTCATTTTGCCAAGGCCTAGGGGCAAAATGGTCATTTTACCAAAGATGTGAATTTATGAATGCATAATTATGTTTAGTGACTAAATGGATGTATATTGTTAATATAGATCAAGATTTTCTAAAATCGAGCCTAAACCGGGGCAAAGCCAAGCAATCCGATTAAGCTGTCTAGTCAAGCACTTTTTGTAATCCGAGGTAAGTTGTATGTAAATAATACAACTACACAGTTAACACTTGTATTCATATTGTCATTGAATTGATATTGTACGAGTTGTTAAGTTATAAATTGAGAATGCCTTGTAATATTTGAGATAGTAGAAATATCCTGTTGAAACCTTAGGATATGAACTGGATATTCGTGCCAAGACATTGGATGATTTGTGCACCAGTGTAAGACCATGTCTGGGACATGGCATCGACATCCAGACAAAGGCTAGTGTAAGACATGTCTGGGGCATGCATCAGCCATATTATGAGAGCCAGTGTAAGACTATGTCTGGGACATGGCATCGGCATAGAGATAAGTGCCATAGTAAGACATGTCTGGGACATGCATCGGCCTTGACAGAGATAGCCAATTTAAGATGTGTCTGGGACACCCATCGGCCAAGAGTTGTTCTAGTGTAAGACATGTTTAGGACATGCATCAGCACGCATATATGAGAGCCAGTGTAAGACAATGTCTGGGACATGGCATCGGCAATTTATACCATGTTAAAGGTTCATAGAATATCTAGTAGTATTCCAAATTGTTCAATAGTGAAAGTTATAGTTCAATTTTGATAAAGAAAGGATGATCATGTTGTGAGTGTTACAAGTACCTATATGATAAGCATTAGTAACGAGCTTAATTTAGAAAATGAGACTCGAGTAGATGATAATGAGTAAGTTAAGTTATGTTTACCTTTGAGCTATAAGCATGATGGTAAATGGTGAGATTGTTGTTGTATATTTATTTATATGCAACTTACTAAGCTTTATGCTTACTCTTTTTCCTTTCCTTCTTCTGTCAGTATCGCCAGGCTAGCTTAAGGATCCCATAAAGTTAGAGATATCGATCACACTATCAGCCGTAGCACTCGGTATAGTTTGATTTATATTTTTGAAGGTGGCATGTATAGGGCTAGACTAAGATGTTGTATTAAGAGAATTATTCATGTATTTTTGGCTTAAGTCAAAGGCCCTTCACTTTGCATCAAGCCTGGAATAATGGCTATTATTCATTTTGATGAATGCATATAATGTTCTTTCTATGGATGAATTGGTGTCCATTGTAATGAAATTTGTATATTGACATGATCTTGTGTAGGTTGTGCAAAATGGGTGACAAAATGGCTTGGGAAATAGCCTAGTTTGTCCACACGGGTAAGACACACAAGAGTGTGTGACACAGGGCTCACGCCCATGGGTGTGTGTTATGGTCGTGCGTCCCCTACACTTAAAACTTTAAAGTCATTTTATTACATGGGTAGGCCACACGGACGTGTGCCCAGGCCGTGACATAAAGTCAGTATGCATGCTAGTAGTACACGGATAAAAGACACGGCCATGTGTCTTGACCGTGGGAAGAACACGGTTATAGGACACAGGCATGTTCTTGGGCCGTGTGGTTTTAACAGAATGCCCAGGTTTTCAGACACGGGGTTTAGGACATGGGCGTGTCCCTCGCACACGGTCGTGTATTCTATACCCACACGGGCGTGTGGAACCTTGATGCATGAAATTTTCCAAGTTTTTCATGAGTCCTCAGTTGGGTTCTGAACCACCCTGATTGTATGTTTTGGGCCTCGTAAGCCCGTATATGAGACAGAATGCTTGTGAAAAGAGAAGTTTTTAAATTGTTTGAGATTTTACGGCCCAGTTTTATACAGTTGGTTGAGTTTAAGTCAGTTAACACCACGAACCCTATCCTAGCATCGGATACGCGCGAGGGGTGTTACATTTAGTGGTATTAGAGCATTATTTAGTCGATTCTAGGTCTAAACTAGCCAGAGTACGTGTCTAGCTATACATGCCACGTATATGCATATTGATAGTGTGACGATTCCTAACGATTATAAATTGTGTTTTTCTTACATAGTAAATGGATCCTGATAGAACCACGGCAGATGACATGGAAAGTAATGTGCCAGCTCCCACAGAAAGGACCACGCTGGTAGAGAGTGAACCCGTAAGTATGGGCCAAGGTGGAGGGGCTAGGGAAGCCTACTTCCGAATGATGGATGCGTGGTATACAGAGTTCATTCGTGCGAACCTGAACACTCCACCTCCCCACCTTACCCGATTCCTCAGTATGCCCCGATGGTTCTGCAAGGTGCAGACGTCTTCAGAAGAGAGAAGCCTCCGGTAGACAAGATCCGGAAGCAAGGAGCTGGGAATTTTGGGCTAGTGTAGATGATGACCCAGAGAGGGCGAAGTTTTGGCTAGAAAATACCATGAGGGTATTCGATGAACTGTCATGCACACCTGAAGAGTGCGTAAAGTGTGCCGTGTCACTTTTACGAGACTCGACTTATCAGTGGTGGAATACTCTCTTATCTGTGGTACCGAGAGAAAGAGTAACTTGGGAATTCTTCCAATGAGAGTTCCGAAAGAAGTACATTAGACAGAGGTTCATGGACCAGAAAAGGAAGGAATTTCTAGAGTTGAAGCAAGGTAATAAGACTGTGATAGAATATGAGTGTGAGTTTGTGAAGCTCAGAAAATATGAGCGAGAATGCGTATCCACTGAAGCTATTATGTGTAAGAGGTTTGAGGATGGCCTCAATGAAGACATTCGAGTGTTTGTTGGCATCGTAGAGTTAAGAGAATTTGTGATGCTCGTTGAGAGAGCATGTAAAGTAGAAGAGCTAGTGAAAGAGAGAAGGAAGGCAGCCATCGAGTCGCGAGATTTAAAGAGACGACAGATGGGAAAGACGCATCAGTCCTCCTCCAAGAGGTCTAAAGAAATTAATACCTGATCGAACACTTTAGTGGGATTTTCACGGAGTAATAAGAATCAACAGAACATGGCATCTAAAGTGCAAACTACTTCAGTTGCAAGTGTCGGTAGTGTTCGGCCAAATAGGCCGAAGTTTTCACAATGTGGAAGATGTTACTTGGGCGAATGTTGGGTAAACGAGAGGGGTTGTTTCAAGTGTGGGTCACTTTACCACTTTATCCGCGAATTTCCTGAGATGGATAAGAGAGGGAGAAAATAAGATGTGAAAGCAAGCAGTGCTCCCTTGAGGGGTAGGCCTCAAAGGAACTCCGAGAGTGGGACTAGTAGTAGATGTGCACCGAGAGATGCCGCGATGAGGTTTGAAGGCAAAGTGCCAGCGAGGACCTATGCTATATGAGCCCGAGAAGAGGTAGAGTTTCCAGACGTGATCACGAGTACCTTTTCTACTCACGATATAACTGTCGTCACTTTAATAGACTCGGGATCTACCCACTCTTACATATGTATAGAATTAATACCTCGTATAAACATGCTAGTATAGTCCACTAAGTTTGTAATAAAAGTTTCTAACCCGTTAGGCAAGCATGTATTAGTGGACCATGTATGTAGAAATTGTCCTTTGATGATTAGAGGTCACTGTTTTTCGGCCAACTTGATTTTATTTTCGTTTAATGAATTCGATGTAATTCTTGGGATGGATTGGTTGACCTCCCATGGCGTTGTAGTAGACTGTGGGAGAAAAGTAATTCAGTTAAGATGTGAGAACGGAAATGTTCTTCGAGTTGGGCCAAATAAGTGAGATAACTTGTCTATAGTGATATCGTCTTTGGCAGCCGAAAGATATTTGAGAAAAGGTTATGAAGCTTATCTAGCTTTTGTGCTGAATACTCAAGTGTCCGAGTCGAAGATTGAGTTAGTACCAGTGGTTTGTGAGTTTGTAGATGTTTTCCCGGAGGAGTTACCAGGGTTACCCCCAAAGTGAAAGTTGAGTTTGGTGTCGAGTTGGCTCCTGGTACGACACCAATCTCGATTGTACCTTATAGAATGGCCCCCACCGAGTTAAAGGAGTTGAAGGTACAGTTGCAAGAATTAATAGATAAAGGTTTTGCTAGACCGAGTTACTCACCGTGGGGTGCTCCAGTGCTTTTTGTGAAAAAGAAAGATGGGTCGATGAGGTTATGTATCAACTATAGACAACTTAACAAAGTAACGGTAAAGAACAAGTATCCCTTTCCAAGGATTGATGACCTCTTCGATCAACTGAGAGGAGCCACTGTATTTTATAAAATAGATTTGAGGTCGGGTTACTACCAGTTAAGAGTCAAGGAACAAGATGTTCCAAAGACTACTTTCTAGACGAGATATGGGCATTATGAGTTTCTTGTTATGCCTTTTGGATTGACAAATGCCCCAGCAGTATTTATGGACTTGTTGAACCGCATCTTTCGACCATATTTGGATAGGTTGGTCGTCGTTTTTATTGATGACATCTTGGTTTATTCGCGTAACGAGAATGAGCACGCGGAGCATTTGAGAACCGTGTTGCAGATCTTGAGGGATAAGCAACTTTATGCCAAGTTTAGTAAGAGCGAGTTTTTGCTCAAAGAGGTCGGGTTTCTAGGACATATAGTGTCGGGTGATGGAATCCAAGTTGATCCAAATAAGATCTTCGCCATTGTGGAGTGGAAACCACCGAGGAATGTGACAGAGGTTCGTAGTTTTCTGGGGCTAGCGGGATACTATAGACGATTTGTAAATAGATTCTCCATGATAGCTACACCGATAACGAGGCTACTGTAGAAAGATGTCAAGTTTGAATGGACAGAAAAGTGCCAACAGAGCTTCAAGAAATTAAAGGCTTTGTTGACCGAAGCCCCAATTTTGGTGCTACTTGAGTTGGGAAAGGAATTTGTAGTTTTTAGTGACGCCCTCCTAAATGGTTTAGGGTGTGTGCTAATGCAAGAAGGCAAGGTTATAGCCTATGCCTCGAGACAGCTAAAACCTCATGAGAGGAATTATCCGACCCATGATTTAGAGCTAGCAGCTGTGGTGTTTGTACTGAAAATTTGGCGATACCATTTGTATGGTGAGAGATGCCGAGTATTTACTAATCACAAGAGTCTAAAGTATTTAATGACTCAGAAAGAGTTGAATTTGAGGCAACGACGATGGTTAGAGCTAATAAAAGATTATGAGTTGATCATTGACTACCATCCAGGAAAGGCGAACGTAGTTGCCGACGCTTTGAGTAGAAAGTCGTTATTTGCTTTGAGAGCTTTGAATGCTCAGTTGACCGTATCTAATGATGGTTCGATCCTAGTAGAGCTTAGAGTTAGGATGACTTTTCTTCATGAGATCCGAGAAGCTCAAAAAAGTGATGAGAAGTTGCAAGCTCAGAAAAGTCAGTGTGAGTCAGGTGTTGAATCAGATTTTCAGACTGGTACCGACGGATGTTTAATGTTTAAAGGTAGAGTTTGTGTACCTAAAGATAGTGAGCTCATTCAGAAGATTTTATGAGAGGCACATAGTGGTAGTTTGTCTGTTCATCCAGGCAGTGTAAAAATGTATAACGACCTGAAGAAAATGTATTGGTGGTCGGGAATGAAAAGAGATATTTCAGAGTTTGTTTCCAAGTGTTTAGTGTGTCAGTAAGTAAAAGCTGAACACCAAGTACCTTCTGGGCTACTTCAACCTATTATGGTTCCAGAGTGGAAATGGGATCATACCACCATGGATTTCGTGACCAGTTTGCCTCTAACCCTGGAAAAGAGAGATGCAGTATGGGTTATTGTCGATAGACTCACTAAGTCAGCCCACTTCATACCAGTGCGTACCGACTACTCTGATCGCAAGGTTTCGTGATAGGTTTTAAATATTTATAATTACACGTTCTTGAACTAACTATTATCGCGATGTAGGCAAGTGTACCTATCGAACAGTAGTATAGTTTTAGCAAGACCAGATTGTCAAACCCAAAGGAGCTAAAGTACTAGTAATGACTGTCTTTTTATTATCTAGCCTAAGAATAAAGAGGTTTTGTTTTAATTAACTAATTACCTAATATAAAAACTCATAGAGAAAAGAATTGGGGAATTGCTTTTGGGAAAATCGATTGAATGAAGACAATACCTAAGAAAAAATCCACCTAGACTTTACTTGTTATTCTGGCTCTGAATCAGACGATTTATTCATTCAACTTGTTCCGTAGAGATCCCTAAGTTATGTTATTATCCCTATTCAAGATTAATAACATCTAATCCCTAGATTGAATAATCGAGACTTTTCTCTAATTAACACTCTAGGGTTGCATTAACTCGATCTATGGATCCCCTTATTAGGTTTCACCCTGATTTGGCAAAATCTTGTCACCCTATTTCTAAGCACGCAATCAACTCCGCTTAATTATGACAAAAGTATTGGAATTACGAGGGAGTGTGGGGATACGAGAGAGCAAACAAAACAAAACACAATCGTTCGGTTGCTAATCAGTATCTTGGGATATCAAAACAAGAATTAAGAACACATAATTAAGAACAAGTTAAATATTTATCATATGATTCAGAAAATAATAACAAGATTCGCCTCAGGTTTCATTCCCCTTAGGTATTTAGGGGTTTTAGTTCATAACTAAATAAGAAAACATCTCAGAAGAATAAGGACTACAAAACATAAAGAAAACCCAAAACTCCTGAAGGGAACTTGAGGAGAGATTTTTAGTCTTGATGATGAATCCGTCTTCTGAGTTGGATCAATCGACTTCCTTGGAGTAATTCCTTACCTCCTATTCTCCGTCTCCCTTTTCTTCCTCATCTAGGGTGTATTTATAGGCTTTGGAATGCCTAGAGGCCCTCAAAATTAGCCTTTTCCGAATTGGACTCGACTTGGGATCGATAGGGACACGCCTGTGTGCGATTACTTCAGGCTGTGTTTGAGCCTGTTAAAATGGCACGAGCGTGTGCTATACCCGTGTGAATCGTGCTCTAATTTTGCCAGATTGACACTTCCGTGTGGTCTGCCCGTGTGAGGAGGTCCCGACCGTGTTGATTTCATACTTTGGCCTATTTTTTCTATTTTTGGCCCATTTATCATTCCTTTCGCTCTCCTATGCTCTCCTAAGTATAAAACATGAAATTAAAGCATTAGGAGCATCGAATTCACCAATTCTAATGATAAATCATCCGTAAAATGCATTAAACATGGGGTCAAAATATGTATAATTTACGGTTTATCATACTCCCTTGAGAAATTAGCTGACTTGTATGTTTTCGAAGTTGTGAGACTACATGGTGTACCGTTGTCGATTGTTTCAGATAGAAACCCGAGATTCACCTCGAGATTTTGGAAGAGGTTGCAAAAGGCTTTAAGAATCGAGTTCAGTAATACAGACAGTCGAAAAGAGTAATACGGATCTTAGAGGATATGTTGAGGTGTTGTGTTCTCGAATTTCAAGGAAGTTGGGAAAAATGCTTACCATTGAATTCTCCTACAACAACAGCTATCAGTCGAGTCTGAAAATAGCGTCTTATGAGGCTTTGTACGAGCGAAAGTGCCGAACGCCCTTATTCTGGACTGAGTTGAGAGAGAGTCTGATTCACAGGGTTAATTTGATCAAAGAGGCTGAGGAAAAAGTTAAGGTGATTCGTGATTGTTTGAAAGCCGCCTCGGATAGACAAAAATCCTACTCAAATTTGAAACGAAGGGAGATTAAATTTGAAGTCAGGGATAAGGTATTTTTGAAAGTTTCTCCTTGGAGGAAAGTCCTCAGATTTGGTAGAAAAGGTAAGCTGAGTCCTCGTTCTATAGGACCTTATGAGGTTACCGAGAGAGTAGGGCTTGTTGTCTACCGTTTGGGCTTACTGCCAGAGTTAGAAAAGATTCACGATGCATTTCACGTGTCCATGCTACGCCGATACAGAGCAGACCCTTCGCATGTAATTACACCAACTAAAGTTGAGATTCTTCTAGATATGACTTATGGTCAAGAACTAATCAAGATCTTAGCTCGAGAAGTCAAACAGTTAAGAAATAAGAATATACCACTTGGAAAGCTTTTGTGGCATAGACATGGAATCGAGGAAGCCACATGGGAACTCGAGGAGTCTCTGAGAGAGCAGTAACCAAACTTATTCACCGGTAAGATTTTCGCGGACAAAAATCCCTAAGTGAGGGAGAAATGTAACAACCCGATTTAGGGCCTAGTCAGAACAGTGGTCTCGGGACCACAAATCTTAGGTTATAAATTTATTTTATTTTTTTATGAGCTTATGGTACGATTATATAAGTGCATGTAAATTTTGGTAAGTTAATTTTAGCGATTTCTAGTCCAATTTCGAAATATAACTAAATCGCATAAAAGGAAAAAGTTACATTTTAGTGCCCAAATGTGTTAAATAGATAGAGAATCCAAATTTAGGGATTTTAAAGGGAAATTACACCCTTTTTAATAGTGTTAGTCGGTCATGGAGTGAGGGGAGACAAAATTGTCAAAGTTAGGTGAAGCTTAGGTCACCAATTTTGACTAGTTTCATTTTTAATAAAAGAAAAAGAAAAAGAAGGAAAGAGCTATCATCTTTTCTCCATTCTTAACCAAAAATATCAGCAAATATTTGGGGTTTAAGAGCTTGAAATTTCAGCAACTTGAAGCACTCATAAGTAAGTGATTTTGATAGTTTCTCTTAATGATTTTTGCATTTTTGAGACCCTTGAAGCATGAGCTTTCAAGTGAGGGTGCTATTTTGTAAAATGATGAATGGTTTAGGGTTTTTCCATGAAAATATTTATGAGTTTTTTTGAGTTTTAATGGAATAAAATGAGTCCTAGTTGTGTTATAAACAACTTTTGTGAAAGGTGTTAGCATGAAAACACCTAAAAGGGACTATTTTGCATAAGTTGCAAGATAGCTGGTAAGTGTGTCAATAGTGAGAATTTGGGATTGTTATATTAGTAAAAAAAGTTTATCTAGGCTTGAAATACGAAGAAATTCGATAAAAATCAAATTTCAAGCATAGGGGTAAAATGGTCATTTTGCCAAGGCCTAGGGGCAAAATGATCATTTTACCAAAGATGTGAATTTATGAATGCCTAATTATGTTTAGTGACTAAATAGATGTATGTTGTTAATATAGATCAAGATTTTCCAAAATCGAGCCTAAACTAGGGCAAAGCCAAGTAATCCGATTAAGCATTTTTTGTAATCCGAGGTAAGTTGTATGTAAATAATACAACTACACTGTTAATACTTGTATTCATATTGTCATTGAATTGATATTGTACAAGTTGTTAAGTTAAAAATTGAGAATGTCTTGTAATATTTGAGATAGTAGAAATATCCCGTTGAAACCTTAGGATATGAACTGGATATTCGTGCCAAGACATTGGGTGATTTGTGCACCAATGTAAGACCATGTTTGGGACATGGCATCGGCATCCAGACGAGGGCTAGTGTAAGACATGTCTGGGACATGCATCAGCTATATTATGAGAGCCAGTGTAAGACCATGTTGGGACATTGCATCGGCACAGAGATGAGTGCCAGAGTAAGACAAGTCTGGGACATGCATCGGCCTCGACAAAGATAGCCAGTGTAAGACGTATCTGGGACATACATCGGCCAAGAGTTGTGCTAGTGTAAGACATG
Organism: Gossypium hirsutum; assembly: GCF_007990345.1. NCBI lineage: Eukaryota > Viridiplantae > Streptophyta > Magnoliopsida > Malvales > Malvaceae > Gossypium > Gossypium hirsutum. The sequence continues at coordinate 110,825,477 of NC_053431.1, forward strand.
TTTGGGACATGAATCAGCACACATAAATGAGAGCTAGTGTAAAACCATGTCTGGGACATGGCATCGGCTATTTATCCCATGTTGAAGGTTTATAGAATATCCAGTAGTATTCCAAACGGTAAAATGGTGAAAGTTATAGTTCAATTTTGATAAAGAAAGGATGATCATGTTGTGAGTGTTATAGGTACCTATATGATAAGCATGAGTAACGAGCTTAATTTAGAAAATGATACTCGAGTAGATGATAATGAGTAAGTTAAGTTATGTTTACCTTTGAGCTATAAGCATGATGGTAAATGGTGAGATTGTTGTTGTATATTTATTTATATGCAACTTACTAAGCTTTATGCTTACTCTTTCTCCTTTCCCTCTTCTGTCAGTATCGCCAGGCTAGCTTAAGGATCCCATAAAATTAGAGATATCGATCACACTATCAGGTGCAGCATTCGGTATAGTTTGATTTATATTTTTGAAGGTGGCATGTATAGGGCTAGACTAGGATGTTGTATTAAGAGAATTATCGCTATTATTCATTTTGATGAATGCATATAATGTTCTTTCTATGGATGAATTGGTGTCCATTGTGATGAAATTTGTATATTGACATGATCTTGTGTAGGTTGTGCAAAATGGGTGACAAAATGGCTTGGGAAATAGCCTAGTTTGTCCACACGGGTAAGACACACGGACGTGTGTCTAGGCCGTGTGTGACACACGGCTCACGCTCATGGGTGTGTGTTATTTTCGTGCGTCCCCCTCACTTAAAACTTTAAAGTCATTTTAGTACACCGGCAGGCCACACTGGCGTGTGCCCAGGTCGTGACATAAAGTCAGTATACATGCTAGTAGTACACGGACAAGAGACACGGCCATGTGTCTTAACCGTGGGAAGAACACGGTTATAGGACACGGGCGTGTTCTTGGGCCGTGTGGTTTTGACAGAATACCAAGGTATTCGAACAACCATTTCAATTTATACAATGAAATACAAGAAAAGAAATCTGAAGATTTAACGAATTAACATTGAAACTTACTCAACAACCTCTCAACAGCGAAAGCTAACAGTGTAACGTCAATTAATCCGAATTCCTTATGAAAATTAAAGAGGGAAAAGGGAAAAATAAAAATAAAAGAAAGAAAGAAAGAAGAAAGGGAGAAAAAAGAGAAAGAAAAAAAAAAGAAAAAAATGGCAAAGAAGAACTAACGTTAATTGATTATCAATTAACTTCCATCCAACTTTCCACAAATTAGCAAAAATATTCCCTACGCATACTACAAGATTCGAACTCAGAACCAGATAGAATATAGAATGATGCTTAATCAGTGAACCAGCTGGCTCATCCTTGTTACCCTTTCACAAAGAATTGAACTTAAGCGGGTAGTGAATGCTTGTGGGTTGAGTCTAAAACAGTAAAACTTTTAATGACGCGAATCAAACTCCAGACCTTAAACTCAGTCGCAGAACACAGAACCCTAGATACAGAAATTAATTACTGCAGATTTTCTCAAACAACTTCTTAAGATTTTAAGGTATTACAACTCTCTCTCCTTAAAAGAAATTTCGACCTCAAAATTTACCGAAGTCAAACAAATATGGATACTGCAGTCGAATTGATTCCTCTTGTTCCCACATGGCTTCTTCAGCCCCGTGATTCTGCCAGAGGACTTTCACCAGAGGAATAGTTTTCTTCCTCAACATTTTAATGCCATAGTCTAAGATCTGTAAATGTTCTTCTTCAAATGTTAAATCCGGTCGTAACTCAATTTCATCAACAGAAACAAAATATGACGGATTCGATCGATACCGTCTCAGCATCGAGACATAAAATACATCGTGAATCCGATTTAGTTCTGGCGGTAACTCTAACTGATACACAATAGGACCAACCCGCTTCAGAATACGGTAAGGTCTGATAAACCTCGGGCTCAACTTACCCTTGCACCCAAAGCAGAGAACCTTCTTCCAAGGTGACACTTTTAGAAACACTTAGTCACTTACCGAAAACTCAATATCCTTTCTTTTTAAGTCCGCATAAGACTTCTGTCTATCAGAGGCTACTTTCAGACAATCTTGAATCACTTTCGTTGTATTCTCAGTCTTAGATACAAATAATGGTGTACGAAACCTACGACCATATAAGGCCTCACAGGGTGCCATCTGTATACTAGACTGGAAGTTGTTATTATATGCAAATCCATCCAACGATAGGTACTCCTCCCAACTACCCCTAAAGTCTATCACACAACCTCGGAGCATATCTTCTAAGATTTGAATAACCCACTTCGATTATCTATCAGTCTGGTGATGATACGTAATGCTGAAACTGAGTCGAGTTCCTAAGGCCTCGTAGAGTTTCTTCCAGAATCGCAAAGTGAATCGTAGATCTCTATCAAAGATGATTGAGAACAAAATTCCGTGTAATCTTACTACTTCGGTGATATACAGCTTAGCTACCTTCTGTAAGGAGTAGTCTGTTCGGATAGGAAGGAAGTGAGCCGACTTGGTCAATCGATCAACGATAACCCACATTGGATCTTTCTTACTGGGGGTTAAAGGCAACCCAGAAACAAAATCCATTGTTATCCACTTCCACTTCCACTGGAGAATCTTAACTGGTTAAAGCAACCTGGATGGCAACTGATGTTCTGCCTTAACCTTTTGACATGTTAAACAACGGGACACAAAAGCTACCACCTCCCGTTTCAGTCCAAGCCACCAATAAAGTTCTCAGAGATCCTAATATATTTTATTCCCACCATAATGCATAGCATAGGGCCTGTTATGCGCCTCCTGTAGTATCGTATACCTTAATTCCTTATCATTGGGTACACAAAAATGCCCTTTGAAACATAACACGTTATTGTTATTCATGATAAAATCAGTGTTCCTATCTGAACCAACATGTCGTATTCGTTGCTAATCAAGTTATTTCGTGATAGGTTTTAAAAAATTATAATTAGTCATTCTTGAAACTAACTATTATCACAATATAGGCAAGTGTACCTATCGAACAGTAGTATAGTTTTAGCAAGACCGAATTGTCGAACCTAAAGGAACTAAAAGTACTAGTAATGACTGTCTTTTTATTATCTAGCTTAAGAATAAAGAGGTTTTTGTTTTAACTAACTAATTATCTAAACTAAGAACGCATAGGGAATGGAATTGGGGAATTGCTTTTGGAAAAATCGATTGAATGAAGACAATACCTAAGGAAAAATCCACCTAGACTGTACTTGTTATTTTGGCTCCGAATCAGACAATTTATTCATTTAACTTGTTCCGTAGAGATCCCTAAATTATGTTATTATCCCTATTCAATACTAATAACGTCTAATTCCTAGATTGAATAACCGAGACTTTTCTCTAATTAACACTCTAGGGTTGTATTAACTCGATCTATGGATCCCCTTATTAGGTTTCACCCTAATCCGACAAAATCTTGTCACCCTATGTCTAGGCGTGCAATCAACTCCGATTAATTATAACAAATTTACTCTTAAATAGGGTCTATTCCTCCTCTGAATAAGAGCTTATCTTGAATCAGTATCCTGGGATATCAAAACAAGAATTAAGAACACATAATTAAGAACAAGTTAAATATTTATTATGCAATTCAGAAAATAATAACAAGATTCGTCTTAGGTTTCATTCCCCTTAGGTATTTAGGGGATTTAGTTCATAACTAAATAAGAAAACATCTCAGAAGAATAAATAATACAAAACATAAAGAAAACCCAAAACTCCTTAAGGGGAATTGAGGAAGATCTTCAGTCTTGATGATGAATCCGGCTTCTGAGATGAATCAATCAGCTTCCTTGGAGTAATTCCTTACTCCCTATTCTCTGTGTCCCTTTTTCTCCTCTTTTAGGGTGTATTTATAGGCTTTGGAATGCCTATGAGCCCTCAAAATTAGCCTTTTCCGAATTGGACTCGACTTGGGCTCGGTAGGGACACGCCCGTGTGACACGCCCCGTGTACGATTACTTCAGGCCGTGCTCGAGCCTGTTAGAATGGCACGGGCGTGTGGGATACCTGTGTGAGGAAGTCTAAGCCGTGTTGAGTTCGTACTTTGGCCCATTTTCTCTGTTTTTGGCCCGTTTCTCGTTCCTTTCACTCTCCTATGCTCTCCTAAGTATAAAACATGAAATTAAAGCATTAGGAGCATCGAATTCAACAATTCTTATGGAAAATCATCCATAAAATGCTTTAAACATGGGGTAAAAATATGTATAAGTTATGGTTTATCAGTTGTACTAAGGTCTCAACGTTCAGTTGTTTAGCTCGAATCTGCTCCACCCAACTCGGTTTAACCTGAAGTTCTACTAGTAGTCCTCCATCCTCAACCAAACTCAAACGAGTAAACATTGCTCTAAAGTAGTCATCGCTCTACGACTAAGAGCATCAGCCACTACATTTGCCTTTCTAAGATGATATTATATGGTGCAATCGTAGTCTTTGTAACTCAACCCATCAGCGTTGATAGAGATTTAGCTCTTTCTGGTTAACAGATATTTGAGACTCTTTTGATCAGTGTAAATAATACACCTTTCACCAAACAGGTAATGTCCTCAGATTTTCAAAGCAAACACCACTACAACTAGCGCTAGATCATGTGTAAAGTAGTTACCCTCGTGTGTCTTAAGGTGTCGCGACGCGTAGCCTACCACCTTACCGTCTTGCATAAGCACACATCCTAACCTGAAATGTGAAGCATCACTATAAACCATAAACAATAAACTCCCGACTCGATTTTGGTTGGACTAAGACAAGAGATTGCGTTAGAACGGACTTGAGTTTATCAAAACTAGACTATTGTGCCTCATACCACACAAATGGAGCATTATTACGTAATAGTTTTGTCAAAGGTGATGTAATCAGAGAGAACCCTTCAACGAACCTTCGATAGTACCCGACTAGACCCAAGAAGCTACGAAGTTCAAATACATTTTTTGGTTGTTTCTATTCAACAATAGCTTCAATTTTCTTGGGATCAACTTGGATCCCTTCCGCCTTCACCATGTGATCCATACTCACACTTGCTGAACTTGGCATACAACTGTCTTTCTCGCAGTATCTGAAGTACAATACGCAGATGACCATCACGTTCAGTTTCAGTTTTAAAGTAGATCAAGATGTCATCGATGAAAACCACTATAAATTGATCCAGATACAGTTGGAACACCCGATTCATTAAATCCATAAATGTTGCCGAAGCAATCATTAATACGAAAGGCATTACTAAAAACTCGTAATGTTCAAAATAAGTTCTAAAAGTGCTTTTATACACATCAATCTCTTTGACCTTGAACTAATGGTAACTCAATTGTAGGTCAATCTTAGAGAAGACGGACGCTCCCCAAAACTGGTCGAACAAGTCAACAATCATCCATAACGGATACTTATTCTTGATCGTCAACTTATTCAACTGTCTATAGTCAATGCACATTCTCATCAACCCATCCTTCTTTTTAACAAACAATACCGGTGCCCCCCATGGAGACACACTCAGTCAAATAAATCCCCTATCAAGGAGTTTCTGCGGTTGTGCTTTTAATTCGGCCAGTAGCAATGGACATTGGGGCAGTACCTGGTAACAAATCAATTCAAAACTCCACCTCTCTTTCCGGAGGTACGCCGGGCAATTCCTCGGGAAAGACGTCCAAGAATTCCCTCACAGTGCTGATATCTCCTACTGAAAGCTTTTCAGGGGTAGAATTAGACACGTAAGCAAGGTATGCCTCGTACCCTTTTCGAACTAACTTATCTGCCACCAGAGAGGAGATTACATTAGAGATATAATCTCAACGCTCACCAACCATAACCACCTTATCATTCTTAGTCCGTCTGTTGGTTGTACAATCTAGATTGACTTGACACTCAACAAGCTAATCTATTCCCAAAATCAAATCAAACTCATTAAAGGACAATTCCATTAAATCAGCTGGAAACACTATGCCCTAAAGTTCTAGAGGTATCCGTCTGTATACTCTATCAACTTGGATTGACTATCCCAATGGACTAATCATAGAAAATACTCTAGCAGTATTCTTAGCAATTAAACCCAAATTTATAGAAACAACACTAGCTATATACGAGTGAGCAGATCCAATATCAATTAGAGCATAATACGGAACAAAATGTATAAAGAAGGTACCTGTAATGACATCAGCATCATCGCTCTCCTCACAGTGTCTCGCCGCATAAACCAGTACCGACTGACGAGCCTCACCCTGACCCGCACCTCTAGCCGATGCTCTCTGACCTCTCCCAGATCCACTACCACCCTTACCAGTACCACAACCATAGAATGGTTGCTGAACCTCCCTCGGAGGCTGGACAAAATTCGAATCCGAAGTCTGTGCCACAACTGGCACCGAATCAGATCGATAGGGGCAATCCCTAACTCGGTACTCCATCAAACCAAAACAGAGGCACGCTTCTAATTTCCTCTAGCACTCGTCTTGATGGCACTTCTCGCAGTCACTACACTACTGAATCCCATTCACCGCAGCTGATCTCTAAGCCCTTGGGGGCCTATCAAATTTTGCCTACTTTTTAAGGTGCTGAACTGAACTAGAGGAACCCAAATCCCTCTTAACCTAATGCTGGTCCTTCTCACGATCACGACGCTCGCGCTCAATACGCTTCACTTCCTCTACTATCTTCACTTTCTCCACTAAAATCACGAAAACTCGCTCCCTCTGAGAAGCTCTCAAAACTCAAAAATCATATATCAAACCCTCCTCAAATCGTACATGCTTGTCATAATCAAACGCTACTAAAGTTCGTGCATATCTACTTAGTTGGATAAACTCAGCTTCATATTCAACCATAGGCCGGTCGCCATGAACTAGGCTCATAAACTCACATCGACAGACCTCAATATAGCTAACCCCCATATACTTACCCTGGAAAGCATTCTTGAAATAATCCCATTCCACTTGTCTCTGAGCACCTTACTCGATAATTAGCCACCACTGGTAAGCTTCGTCTCGGAGTAAAGACACAGCGCCCTCAATTTTTGGGTAGGAGTACAGTCAAGGTTTGTCTTGATACACTCGGTAGCCTCGAGCCAATACTCAGCAACAATAGGAGTGACTCCTACGACGCCCCTAAACAGTTCGGCTCCATTCGACCGGAGTTGTTCAGTGATCGACCCTCGGCCTCCCGATCCCGAATGGCTCCTAGCGACCCTTTCAAGTGCTCTAATCATAGCCTAGGACAGTGCGTTGTTCCCATCCATAGGAGTCTGAAACTCCGTCTCTATAGTGGGAGTACCAACCGACTCACTGGTCTCCAAATTAGGCATGCTACCCATAGAGGATGACTCTGCTCGAGCTCCTCCTCAGCGTCTTTGACGCCTCAGCATACCACGTCCACGACTACTACGCAAACTTATAATACAATCTAGCTACAATTTTAGAATACACAGATCAGTTCACACATCCAGCAAAATGGTTTCACCAGTTCACAACAAGCAATTTACCAATCACAGTTAGGTATCGTAATCTTTATAACGAAATAGAAATGTTTACTAAGTTAGCGTCGGAGCCTAGATCACTCACTGAAGTTTCAGTGTTTTAGTAATAGTTCAGATACTAGTTATTACTAACTACATTTCTCGCACATTAAGAGCCCAAACACAGTCCAAGTGTTGTCTAACCTGGCTCTGATACCACTAAATGTAACCCTCTAAACCCGGCCTAGACGTCCAGACCAAGTTTGTGAGTTACATCATGCATGTCAAAGATCACACAACCATAAACAACCAAAGTAAACTAATAGTCACGTAATATTCAACACGACAGTAATTTAAACACACAGTTTTCCTAAATTCATAACATCATAAGACAAATATTCCTACTAGTAATAATTGCACTAGGAACAAGTTTAGTAACAGACCGAGCTTTCGCGACATTGACCTGATCAAGTCTGATTAGCATCTGAAATTTAAACAGTAATAGAATAAGTTATGAACTCAATACATCAAAAGGAATGTATGCAACAATGGTAACTTGTAAAGAATTTCCAATTCAGAGATTCGGTTTAACACAAAAGCATGTTCGTTCTAGGTTTAGAGCAGAGATTTACATATATATATTATTCCAGTTTAGAAGTAGTTCAGATCAGATTCAAAAGCAATGTCCCTATTCCATCCACTACACAACAACTTTAGCCATCCTAACACACCATTATGGACATTTAATGCCTATTTGTCCCTACACACCTTTATAGTGTTCAATGACACTTTCACAAAAACGCAGCTTAGCTATTAGTTCAATAAGTGACAAGCACCGGAATCAGAATGTAACTTCTTGTGGCATAGCCACAATTTCAGTACAAACTCCTATCTTCTTCACGATCTCATACCACATGTTAATGCAGAATATAGTAGTCCATATCACATGTAGAGCAATACCAATACATTAAAGAATTAATAAAGCAGTTCGATAACAGAGTAGCATTACAGTGCACCTTCAGTTATACGACTGACAGATCAGCGTCATGTACGCAAATTCAGCCATTCGTATATCAAGTAAACCAATATCAAAGTTAAGCAACCTTTTTGCGTCAAAAATAGTTCTCGGAACCAGCATACTGCCACATGGGCTGGGCACACACCCATGTGCCTTAGCCGTGTGGATGTTAAGCACAAACAGTAAGTCACACGGCTTGGGCACATGCTCTTGTCCCTGGCCATGTGGTTTTATACAATGAACAATGAGTTAAACAGCCTGGGAACACGCATGTGTTCCTGGCCGTATGGTTTTATACAATGAACAGTGAGTTACACGGCCAGGGCACACGCTTATGTCCTTGGGTGTAGGGTTTTATACAATGAACAATGAGTTACACAGTCGTTCACATGTCTCGCCATACGTCCGTGAGGTGTACACGGCCTAGCCACATGCCAGTGAGCCTGGCTGTGTGACATTGACAACTTCAATTTTTAGCAATCTGAAACTTGAAAAGTAGAGTTTTCGGTACACATCTGAGACAATTCCAAAGTAGTAACAAAGCAGAGGAGTTCCGAAGTCTAAAACGACCATTTAATAATGCAATCAATCAAATTTATCAGTAGCAATGCATAATTATTCCCAAAATACTTATGTCAAAAGTTTCGACACAACTTTCAACAAAATCCATACTTACAGAATATCAACAACGATTACTCGAATTAACGTGATGAGGTTTGCTATTCTCAATATCCTCTCCTATTAGGGAAATCAAACAATTGACTATCAGAGACTCTCACAACTCATTCGAACAACCATTTGAATTTATACAAGAAATGCAAGGAAAAAACCCGAAGATTTAACGAATTAACATTAAAACTTACTCAACAACCTTCCAAAAATGAAAGCTAACAGCGTAACATCAATTTATCCGAATTCCTTGCGATAATTAGATAGGGAAAAGGGAAAAAGAAAAATAAAATAAAGAAGGAAGAAAGGGAGAAAGAAAAAAAGGAAAAAGAAAAGAAAAAAAATGGAAAAGAAGAACTAACGTTAATTGATTATCAATTAACTTCCATTCAGACTTCCAGCAGTTAGCAAAAATATTCCCTACGCATAGTACGGGATTCAAACTCGGAACCAGACAGAAGACAGATCTGTAACACCCCCTACCCGTATTCGTTGCCGAAATAGGGTACGAGGCATTACCGGAGTTTACGATTAATTTTTTTAACTCAATATAGCCCCTTTATAGATATCTAACCTTCCCTGCAATTTTCAACCGAGACCAATCCACATCAACCAATCCAATCCAACATATTTTCAAGATAGTTTCATACATATTTATAAGATAACCTCATCATATACCAAAATGAAGATTTGTTAGCCATACCAATGGTTGACCTTACAATCATTTCACATTTACATTTACTATATTAGCTTATACATGTCATTGATTTCCAAAATAAAGTTTCTTTATATACCGAAATCTTCAGGTTGATAGTGTGGTGTGTCTCCGACCGAATCCGACCTCCGAGCTCTTAACACTACAAAACAGGGAAAAAGGAAACAGGGTAAGCACTTTGTGCTTAGTTACCTAATATTTTCAATACAATGTAATAAACATTCATATATCCATTCAATGCATTATTACCCTAACATGCACAAACTCAACATTCAAGTTAGTCTAATAATTTCCATGTATCAATAATATATACCATGATTGATAAGCTCATCAATACCATGATTTCCATTCTCTTGTTATTTTTCCATATTTATTCCGTTGAATTTCTCGGAATTTCGATTGATTTTCAGAGGTACACTTTTAGTGTAGGGTCCGTCAATTCATATTCATGTGCGCACATTTCCATTTCAGAGAGCACACCCCCACAAACCTCATCCTTACAGTGGGATTACCAGTCCAGGTTAAATCCCCTGTAATATAAACTCATAAAGTATTGTCGAGATTACCAGTCCAAGCTAAATCCCCTCCAACGACAATTACTCTAATGAGCTTGGATCTGAATTACCAGTCCAGGCTAAATTCAGACCCTAATTCGGATTAACCGTCTGGGCTAAATCTATTTTACACATATTCTTCGGGAGGGCTATATCAGGATAGGATCATCCGTCCGAGCTAAATCCTTTTTACTGTCAATTCCTTTTCAGAAAACCATCGAATTTTCCTTTCATTCAACAGGGATTTATTCCCCTTTTATCAAATATATCAATGTTTCATTAATTTTCATACAATGAACATTCAAATAATATTCACATCAATAACATACATTTCAAGAATTTAAGAATATAATTCAAGTTACACAAACTTACCTCGATACTTGTTCGTATACACAAATCTACTAATCCAGAACTTTTTATTTTCCTTGATCTAGCTTCGTTTTGAATTTTCTGGATCTAAATAAATAAATTTAATCATCAATTTAATACATTTTATGTTCATATGCAACATTCTCTATAATTCCACTATTATTTATAGTTCATTCAAAGCTGTCTACTTGAGTCATAGTCACTAAATTATTTTTATCTTGAGCTACAGAACTCCAAATTAGGATCCGCTAATTTTCCATAAAACTAGAGTCACATATCTTCTTACCATAAAATTTTCAGAATTTTTGGTTTAGCCAATAAGTTTAGTTTATTCTTTAAAGTCACATCTTTTCTGCTATCTGACAGTTGTGCCCCTTATTCACTAAAAATTAATTAACTCTTCATACAGGATTCGGATAATGTTCCCGTCTGTTTCTCTTGAAAATAGACTCAATCAGAATTCTAAAAATATTAATTTAAGCCCCTAACTATTTTTCTTAAATTTTTTTATGATTTTTCAAAATCAGAACAAGGGAATCCGAATTCATTCTGATCTTGTCTCACAAAATTTATTATATCTCATTATTTACAATTCCATTACTGCCCAAACATTAAAATTTTTCATTTAATTGACTACCCAAACATTAAAATTTTCTAACGAAATTTTAATACCATATTACTAACATTTCATAAATATTGATAAAAAATATTTTTGACTTAGTTTTACGAGATCGAGGTCTCGATACCTTCTTTTTACCCAATTTCTTCAATAATTTCTTTTTCTAACTAAATACTAAATCAGTAAAAATTTTCTATCGATATTTTCATATGATTTTATTATCATATCAATATTCATGCAAAAATATTAAAATAAATTTCTCTTTAAATCGGATTTGTGGTAACGAAGCCACTGTTCCGATAACCTTGAATTTAGGCCATTACAACTCTCCCCCCCCTTTTAAGGATTTTCGTCCTCGAAAATATTTCCAGTAAAGAGGTTTGAGTAATGTTTCCTCATTGTCTCCTCCGGTTCCCATGTCGCTTCCTCAATCCCGTGCTTTTGCCACAATACTTTCACTAAATTTATCTTTTTATTTCTAAGCTCATTTGTTTCCCGTGCCAATATCTTGACTGGTTCTTCACTGTAAGTCATATTCGGTTGAATCTTCACTTTTTTCGGAGAAATAACATGTGAAGGATCTGATCGATATCGTCGTAGCATAGATACATGAAAAACATTATGGATTCTATCAAGTTCCAGTGGTAATGCCAATCGATAAGTGACTGGTCCAATTCTTTCTATGATTTCATATGGCCCGATAAATCTTGGATTCAATTTACCCTTTCGACCGAATCGGAGAACTTTCTTCCAAGGAGACACTTTCAGGAATACCTTGTCACCGACCTAAAATATCTCTTTTTGTTTAAGATCGGCATATGATTTTTGACGATCAGAACCTGCTTTTAGACTATCCCAAATAACCTTTTCTTTTTCTTCTGTTGCCCAGATCAAATCAACCCCATGTACCTTATTTTCACTGAGCTCTATCCAATATAACGATGTTCTACATTTTCTACCATACAAAGCTTCATACGGATCCATTTTAATACTGGACTGATAACTGTTATTGTAAGCAAATTCAATCAAAGGTAGATACCTCTCCCAATTAACTTCAAACTCTAGAGTACAACATCGGAGCATATCTTCCAATACTTGAATTACACACTCAGATTGGCCATCTGTCTGAGGATGAAATGCAGTGCTGAAATACAACTAAGTACCCAAGGCTTCTTGCAATTTTTCCTAGAAACGAGACGTAAATCGGGGATCTCTATTCGATATAATGGAGACAGGCACTCCATGTAGCCTGACAATCTCAGATATGTACAATTCAGCTAGTTTATCTAAAGAATAATCCATATGTACTGGAATAAAGTGCACTGATATTGTCAATCGGTCAACAATCACCCAAATAAAATATTTTTTCCTCGGAGACAACGGTAACCCCGATACAAAATCCATAGTGATTCTTTCTCATTTCCTTTTTGGTATAGTTATTGGCTGAAGTAACCCCGAAGGTACCTGATGTTCAGCTTTAACTTGATGACATATCAAACACCTTGATACAAACTCAGAGATATCACGTTTCATACCCGACCACCAGTACATCTTTTTTTAGATCATTATACATTTTATCACTCCCCGGATGCACAGACATAGTACCGCTGTGAGCCTCGTGTAAAATCTTCTGTATGAACTTTGAATTCTGAGGTACACATACCTTACCTCTGAATAACAAACAATCATCAATCCCAACCTGAAATTCAAAATCAGTACCTGACTCACACTGTGCCCATTTAACCTGTAACTTCTCATCATTCTTCTGAGCTTCACATATTTGCTGTAGAAATGTCAGTTTAGCTCTCAATTCAGCTATGATTGAACCATCATCAGTCAGTGACAACCGGGTATTCATAGCTCGTAAAGCAAACAAAGATTTTTGGCTCAAAGCAACAGCTACAACATTAGCCTTACCTGGATGGTAATCAATAATCAAATCATAGTCCTTTATCAGTTCAAGCCACCTGCGCTGTCTCAAATTCAAATCTTTTTGCGTCATCAAATATTTCAAGCTTTTATGATCAGTATAAATATGACATTTCTCACCGTGCAAGTAATGTCGCCATATCTTTAGCTCAAATACAATAGTAGCTAATATAAGATCATGTACTGGGTAGTTGATGGTCGTGAAACTAACTAATAATTCGACTTAAGGAAAGCGCACCAATCTAACAGTAGTATACTTATGGTGAGACTGGAATATCGTATCCTCGAGGACTAAAAGTACTAGTAGTTACTCTCTTTTTATTATCTAGCCTAAGAATTTAAGGGTGTTTTTAAACTAAACTAATTTTCTAATGTATCTAAGATCACGATAGAGGCGAAAGTTGGAAAATACTTTAGGAAAACCAATTGAGAAGACAATACCCAAGAAAGAATCCACCTAGACTCACTTATTACCTTTGACTTAGACAATTTATTCACTTGACTTATTCCGTAAAAATCCCTAATTTATGTTAATATCTCTCTCGAGACTAAGAACAACTGAATCTAGGTTGATTAATTGAAATCTCTTTCTAATTAAAACCCCTATTATCGCATTAACTCAATCTGTGGATCCCCTTATTAGATTTAACTCTAATCCAGCAGATTTATGTCATCCTATCTCTAGGATTGCATTTAACTCCGCTTAATTATGAATGATCTACTCTTAAATAGGGACTTTTGCTCCACTGAATGAGCACATCAAAAACCTGGATTAACATTTTGAAATATTAAGCAAGAATTAAAACTCATAATCAAGAATAAGAACAAGTATTTATCATATAAATCAAAGCATAATAAGATTCATCATAGGGTTCATCTCCATTAGGTATTTAGGGAGTTTAGTTCATAATAATAATGGAAAACATCTCAAAGTTTGGAAAACAACAAAACATAAAGAAAACCCAAGAACTTCTAGGAAATTGGATGGAAATCTTCAGTCTTGATGTAGATCTTGGCTCCGAGGTGATTCTGATAAACCATAATTTATACATATTTTTACCCCATGCTTAACACATTTTATGAATGATTTTTCCTTAAAATTGGTGAATTCGATGCTCCTAATGCCTTAATTTCATGTTTTATACATAGGCGAGTGTAGGAGAGAGAAAAGAATGAGAAACGAACCAAAAACGAAGAAAAGGGCTAACGTACGAAATCAACACAGCCTGGACTTCCTCACACGGGCATACCACACGACCGTGTCAATTTGGCAGAATCGAAGCACGACTCACACGGGTAGAACAGAAGCCCGTTCCATTCTAATAGGTTCAAGCACGACCTTTAGTAATCGTACACAGACGTGTCACACGGGCGTGTCCCTACCAAGCCCAAGTTTAGTCCATTTCGGAAAATGCCAATTTTGAGGGTTTTTAGGCATTCCAAAGCCTATAAATACAACCTAGAGGAGGAGGAAAAAGGACACACAGAGAAGGAGGCAGGGATCTACTCAAGGAAAGCTGATTGATCCATCTCAAAAGCTGGATTCATCATCAAGACTGAAGATCTCCCCTCAATTTCCCTTCAGGAGTTTTGGGTTTTCTTTATGTTTTGTATTCATTATTCTTCTGAGATGTTTTCCTTTTTAGTTATGAACTAAATCCCCTAAATACCTAAGGAGAATGAAACCTAAGGCGAATCTTATTATTATTTTCTAAATTGTATGATAAATATTTGACTTGTTCTTAATTATGTATTCTTAATTCTTGTCTTGATATCGGAGTTGATTGCACGCCTAGAGATAGAGTGACAAGATTTTGTCGGATTAGGGTGAAACATAATAAGGGGATCCATAGATCGAGTTAATACAACCCTAGGGAGTTAATTAGAAAGAGATTTCAATTATTCAACCTAGGGTTAGACGTTGTTAGTCTCGAGAGGGATAATAATATAACTTAGGGATCTCTACGGATCAAGTCAAATGAATAAATCGTCCGTTTCAGAATCAAATAACAAATGAAGTCTAGGTGGATTTTTCCTTAGGTATTGTCATAATTCAATCGTTTTTCCAAAAGTAATTCCCCAATTCTATTTTCTGTGATTTCTTAGTTTAGTTAATTAGTTAGTTAAAACAAACCCTATTATTCTTAGGCTAGATAATAAAAAGACAGTCATTACTAGTACTTTTAGTTCCTTTGGGTTCGATAATCCGATCTTGCTAAAACCATACTACTATTCGATAGGTACACTTGCCTTCATCATGATAATAGTTTGTTTCAAGAACGATTAATTATAAATATTTAAAACCTGTCACGAATATCACGATCAAGATTTTGGCGCCGTTGCCGGGGAACTAAGATATTAGGAACACTCGATTTTTATTACTTTAGCCATTTATTTTTTTCATAATTTAAATTTATTTCTAATTTTTTTATTACTAATTCTTCTTTTTCCCTTTTTCTAGTAGGTTCTTATAGTTTATGACTAGAAGAAACCCGTCAGGACCACTACTTTTTTATGAAGAAATCGATCGTACAGTTCACAAAAACCAAAAAGAAATAAGGCGAAGTTTAAGATACACAGAGAACGAGCAAGAGGATGATATTCAAACCCCAACCAAAGAGATGGCTGAAAACCAAGAAAATCCGCTACCTCCAGCAATTGCTGTTAATCAAAATCCTGCTCCGCGCACTATGTATGATTATGCTAAACCTAATTTAACAAGAACTGAGTCAAGTATAGTTAGACCTGCTATTGCTGCAAATAATTTTGAACTGAAACCTAACACAATTCAAATGATACAACAGTTTGTTCAGCTTGATGGTTTGCAGGACAAGGATCCCAACGCTCACTTGGCAAATTTCCTAGAATTTTGCGATACATTTAAAATCAATGACATTTCTGATAATGCCATACGTCTTCAGTTGTTTCCCTTTTCGTTAAGAAATAAGGCTAAACAATGGTTGAACTTGTTACCATGAGGGTCAATCACTACTTGGGAACAAATGATCGAAAAATTTTTATTAAAATATTTTCCACCGGCTAAAAGAGCCAAATTACGTAATGATATCTATTCTTTTGTGCAGATGGATTTAGAAACACTCTACGATGCATGGGAGAGATATAAGGACCTTTTGAGAAGTTGCCCTCACCATGGGTTACCGCTTTGGCTACAGGTTCAAACATTCCATAATGGCCTGAATCCTTCGACTCGGCAGATGATTGATGCAGCTGTTAGAGGAACTATCAATAATAAAACACCTGAGGTGGCTTACGAATTTATTGAGGAGATGTCACTGAATAATTATCAGTGGCAAGTTATAGAACAAAGCCGACGAAAGCAGTCGGTGTTTTCAAACTCGACGCAGTTACTATGCTATCTAACCTAGTAGAACTCTTAAATGAAAAGATTGACGGTTTGTGTGGTTCCACTCAGGCACATCCAGTAATGAGGTGCAATTCGAATGGAGGAGGAACCTATACAGAATATCAACCCTTTAACCCTAGCATCGATGAGGAACAAGTCCAGTATATGGGTAACAATAACTCTAGATCCTAAAATAACCCATATAGTAACACTTATAATACAGGTTGGAGGAACCATCCCATTTTCTTGTGGGGAGGTCAAGGAAATCAAATGCCACAACATCCTCCGGGCTTCCAACAACCACCCTACCAACAGGAAAAGAAGCTGAACCTTGAAGAGATGTTCTCAAAGTTTATATCGGTGTCAGAAACTTGTTTTCAAAATACTAAGACAACACTTAAGAATCAACAAGCATCGATCCAAGGGCTCGAAACTCAGATTGGACAACTTGCTAAGTTGATTTTTGAACGACCACAATGTAGCTTGTCAAGCAACACAGAATCTAACACAAGGGAGCAACTCAACGCGATTACTAATCAAGATGAGGAATGGTTGGTCACACTTGAACCAAAACCACGGCAAGAAACTGAGATAAGCAAAGGCAAAGGTGAGGTAGGCCACAATAAGCAGAAACTGGTAAGTATAAAATACAAACCTCGTGTGCCATACCCTAATGTGACAAGGAAAGACCACTCAGATGAACAATTTGGTAAATTCCTTAAACTCTTAATAAAATTACATATTAACTTACCGTTTATTGAAGCTCTATCACAGATGTCAAACACAATGAAATTTTTAAAAGAGCTTTTAGCAAATAAGCGGAAGTTGGATGAGGCGTCGCATGTGGAGCTAAACGTAGTTTGCTCAGCTATTCTACAGAATAAACTACCCAACAAACTAAAAGATCCAGGGAGTTTTATGATTCCTTGCTTAATTGGTAGTTTAGATGTTAATAATGCATTAGCTGATTTAGGGGCTAGTATTAACGTCATGCCTTACAAAATGTTTAAACAACTAGGTCTTGGGAAACCCAAAGAGACTAGGATGAGCATTCAATTAGTAGATAAAACTATAAGATTTCCTAGGGGTATTATTGAAGATGTGCTAGTTAAAATCGATAAATTTATATTTCCCATTGACTTCGTTGTTTTAGACATAGAGGAGGATAGCAACACTTCTTTGATTTTAGGAATGCCCTTTTTAGCAACTGCTAGAACGATTATTGATGTTGGCACAGGTGAGCTCACACTTCGTGTGGGAGACGAAACAATCACCCTTCAAGCTCGTAATTCTGGCAACACATCAGAAATTGAAGGTGATCGTCTAAACCATTCTACTAAAACTGACAATATGGTGCAACCTACTTTGTAGGAAATGAGTCTGAAAGAAGTACATGAGCCATTCTCAAGCAATAGTAGAGGATCGATTTATGAAGAACGAAGGCTACAAATCGAGGAGCTAGATGAATGGCGGACATATAAACTGAGAACACACGATAAACCAAAACTACGCCAGGATGAGCTCAATACCTTTCCAAATCAACTTAAGGTTAGAGATAAAGTTTTATTAGATACCGCAGATCCTCACATTGTCACTACCAAACCGAATGAAGAAATCCCTCTTACAGTACTTAGCATTTTCCCATTCGGTACAGTCGAGGTAAATCATCCTAAGTTGGCACTTTTAAGGTAAACAATACCTACCTAAAACCTTATTTTGATGAGATTCACAGCAGGAATGAGGAGTATAACATCCTTGAACCACCATGACCAATTAATGGAGAGGTAAGTCAAGCTTAGACTATAAATACGCACTTCTCAGGAGGCAACCCGAGCACTAACTGTATTAACTTCTTTAAATTTTAGTGTTTCACACCTAACTCACTAACGGAGCTCTTGAATACAAGTTTACCACACAGACACGACCAAGCACACGGACGTGCTTAGGGCCAGGTGGAAACAGGGTAAAGATTTTTCCCAGCACGGGCTACGATAAATTACCACGACTGTGCGACATGGCCGTGCGCAAACCTGCCAAAACAACACGGGCGTGCGACACGCCCGTGCCTTGAAACCATGGCCAAACCTGTCAAATTAACACGGGCTGTAACACGCCCGTGCCAAGCAACCTTGGTCGAACCTGTTAGATTAACACAGGCGTGGGAGAAGCGAACGAAGACAGACACGGCCGTGCGACACGACTATGTGCACCCACACACCCAAGGAACACGGGCATGGGCCAATTGTCAGACGCACCCAAATTTAAATTTCGCGAATCGTACGGGTAAAAATTGGGGAACATGGGCATGTTCCATGGCCGTGTGTTCCAAAATCTATAAATACCCTGTACTATTTATTGTGGGCATGTTCCATGGCCGTGTGTTCCAAAATCTATAAATACCCTGTACTATTTATTGTCTTCTTCACTTAAAATCCCTAACCCTAGCCGTTGCAAGTCAACACAGCCTCCCTACCACGCCTGTGCGCCACTTTCCACTCCATTTTTCACGCTCAATCTCTCTCCCTTAGTATTTTTTTACTCTTTTCACTTCTATTTTACTTATTTCTAATGCTTATTATCAAAATAATCTTCATTTTACTCATAATATTTTCATTTTGTGCATTATTCTATCATTTAATTTGCATTCTTAGGTTATTTATCATAACATTTCATGTTGAATCGAGTTGTTAGGAAAGCCTTATTCTATTTTCATACCCATGCCATTACTATGCTCATTCTCATGCTATTACTATGCCAATGACACGAAATTATAAAATTGATTATTTTGGCTGAGTTTGGTTAGTATTAGTACTTTTGGCTGAAATTGTTAGTTCAAATTCATGGTTTTTTCCTTTTCAAATTCGTTTACCTACTATTATTTTTTTTTATATTGCAGGTATATAATGTCGTCTTCATGCGGTAAAAAGGTCGTCGTCCCTGCTTTAAAAAAAAGGAAGGGAGCGTCATCTTCCTCGGGTCCTACCGCGAAAATTCGTCACCCTTTCCTGTAGTTCCCCATTGGGCCCCAAGAAGAACTTTTCCAGATACTCCGGGACATCGACTAGGCTGCAGTAGAACAAGTTCAATTGGCTGATTCAATTCGGGCTCTCCTAACCACCAACCCTTGGGAGCTTTTTTTCGGGATCATCGAGCCAACATATCTCGAGCTCACAATGGAAATATGCTCAACGTTTCATCTTCAGACCGTAATGACAAACTACGATGATCCTGGCACGGTCCAATTTCGCCTAGGCAGACTAGTCCGACAGCTAAGTGTCCCAGAATTCGGAACTACACTGGACTTATACACGGAGGAGTTCAAGGAGGAGAATGACATACATGCTCTCAACCGCCACATCTATCGTTCTCCCTCGAAGTGCTGGGACGCCCTCGCCTCCGGTGCTGCTGCCTCCTACAATCCTAGCCGCTTCAATGCATCGGCTCTCCCTCCCTCTCTGAGGTACTTACACGCTATTTTGTCTAACATGTTAACCGAAAGGAGAAAGAGCACTGGCGTTGTCAACACCTACGATGCCTACTTTCTATGGTGTATGTCGCACGGGCATGCCATAGACCTTGCTTATTTCACTACCCTCACCATTCAGCATCAGACGGAACGGTATAGGAAGGGGGCCATCACCATTGACCTTTATGTGACTCAACTGGTGCGACACTTCAAGCTCCTTGACACCACGGCACAAGAATCATCCTTGACCCTCATTGGCCAGATGTTTCCACAAGGCATCTCGAGCATGCTAAGCATGAGGATGATTGAAAAACGCTGAGGAACCTACCCTCCTCAATATTTTCTCGCCTAATCTACTGAGGAGGAGGCCCCCGATGACATTACTGATGATGTCCCTCCACGTCACGAAGACCTATCGTCTCAGCCACCACCACCTTCTCATCCAGTTCATGCGACGGCTTCATACACTGATATCTCTGAGCGCCTAACTCGATTCGAGCAGCAATGTTTTTAGCGCTTCGATCACATTGATAGTACACTACACATGATTTGTCAGCACTTCCACATCTCATCGCCACCCCCACCTCGAGAACCATTTAGCAATGAAGATCTTTAAAAATTTTTATTTATTATTTTATGTTTTTACTTTTATTTTATTTTAAGACTACTTTTTATTTTTCTTTCACCTTATTTTTATTAGGACTTTTAATTTTGATTTAACAATTTTGGATTTCGGCTATTTCCAATCGAGTAATCATTCTTTCTTATATATTTTCGAAAAGAGTTCCTGATTTTATCACAATTATAAAGAGCTCCAAAGCTCACTATTACTTAGGGACTCGAAACTCCACTAGGGAAGGTTCTCCACGACTACCATGTCCTGCTCGACCACGACCATAACCAACTTCAGATATAATATTCTTTTGGCGCAGGACTTATAAACTAATGAACCTCTACCACCGTTAGAGTATCCTCCTCCACCCCCACACCGATTATTCTCCAAAACTCCAGTTCAAGGAAATCCATTCATCACTCAGGAAGTTTCAATTCTCTCCCTTTCTTATTTTTATATTATTTTCTACATATCTATCTTTGTTCATGGAGGGCAAGGTACATCTTAAGTGTGGGGGGTATTCATTTCAGTATCAGAAAAATCCCTGAATGATTGCCTTGTTCTCTTGAAAAGCTCTTATATCATGTTTAGGATAAATTTTGATTGATTTATGACTTTTATTGATATATTTTGAATTAAAACATAGGCATTTATGCATTGATTGTTTAAACTTTAAGACATCAGGGAATCAAGCATGATAAGTTGATTTTTGAAGACTTAAAAACTTTTAGGTTGTTTCCTTAAGTTTAGGTATTATCTTGAGTTGGAATTCACAAGTTTAAACACCAAAAAGCCATAATTTTTGTGAGATCTTCAGCCTTTAGAGCATCTATTATGTCTTTCATGCTCACTTTCATTATGAGTGCGTCAATATTGAATTGTTATGCTAGAACTTGCTTGATTTTGCATGTCGAGACGACACCATTTGATTTGATATGTCAAAATGATAAAGGCACTTAGGTTTAACCCACTCACTCCATAAAAGCCTACCTTCACAATTAACCCTTAGTGAACCCCTTGAACCTAACAACCCATTCATTGATTTACCCTCAATATTAACCAATAACTCATTATTGTTGAAATCCCCTAGATTAATTTGATCCCTATTTTTGTCGAGATTTGAGTTAGAATAATTGTTTTGCTATGTTTTATTCTTCCTTTTTGTAATTTGACTTGTTCTTAAAAAAAATGTATACATATTAGTAATAGTGATCTTCTGAGCTAAAGAAGTTAAATTTCATATTCTGAGAAAAAAAGCTCTGTTGTACGCAATTGTTGACTAGTCATTTTTCTAGTTAGGCAATTTTTCAATTCAATCTTGATTCTTACCCTTTCTTTTAGCTTGTGACCACACCCCTTAACCAAGCCTCATTTCGACCCTCTAAAGACCTTTTGATTGATGTTTCATCTCAATTTATAGTGGTGGAGATTTGATTTTCATGCAAGCCTATGGTAATGACTTTTGATTATTGACTATTGAGTGCTTCATTTATTGTCCTTAAACACCTCGAGTGATTTGAGTGAATCTTTAGTGAGGATGTGAAACTCTGTGACATTTTGAATCAAAGGTAATTACTTAGACGAGGGGAGACACCTATGTTTTCATGATAAAATACTCAACTTGGAATGTTTGAAACTTTGATGTTCTTTCAGTTGAATGTTCAATGTATGATTACCTATGGATCATTTTGAGATATTATCGATAGAAATTATAAGTTGAGAAGAATTTATTTTGATTATGAGTTGTGGATTTTGCTTGAAGACAAGCAAATGCTTAAGTGTGGGGGTATTTGATAAACCGTAATTTATACATATTTTTACCCCATGCTTAACAAATTTTATGAATGATTTTTCCTTAAAATTGGTGAATTCGATGCTCCTAATGCCTTAATTTCATGTTTTATA
Organism: Gossypium hirsutum; assembly: GCF_007990345.1. Classification (NCBI taxonomy): domain Eukaryota; kingdom Viridiplantae; phylum Streptophyta; class Magnoliopsida; order Malvales; family Malvaceae; genus Gossypium; species Gossypium hirsutum. The sequence continues at coordinate 110,848,158 of NC_053431.1, forward strand.
CTTAGGTGAGCATAGGAGAGCAAAAGGAACAAGAAACGGGCCAAAAGCAGAGAAAATAGGCCAACGTACGAAATCAACACATCTTGGACTTCCTCACATGGGAATACCACACGGTCGTGTCAATTTGGCAGAATCGAAGCACGACTCACACGGGTAGAACAGACGCCCGTGCCATTCTAACAGGTTCAAGCATGGCTTGAAGTAATCGTACACGGGCGTGTCCCTACCGAGCCCAAGTTTAATCCAATTCAGAAAAGGCCAATTTTGAGGGTTTTTAGGCATTCCAAAGCCTATAAATACACCCTAGAGGAGGAGGAAAAAGGACACACAGAGAAGAAGGCAGGGAACTGCTCAAGGAAAGTCGATTGATCCATCTCAGAAGTCAGATTCATCATCAAGACTGAAGATCTCCCCTCAATTTCCCTTCAGGAATTTTAGGTTTTCTTTATGTTTTGTATTCATTATTCTTCTGAGATGTTTTCCTTTTTAGTTATGAACTAAATCCCCTAAATACCTAAGGGGAATGAAACCTAAGACGAATCTTGTTATTATTTTCTGAATTGTATGATAAATATTTGACTTGTTCTTAATTATGTGTTCTTAATTCTTGTCTTGATATTCCAGGATATTGATTCAAGTTAAGCTCTTATTCAGAGGAGGAATAGACCCTGTCTAAGAGTACATTTGTCATAATTAAGCGGAGTTGATTGCGCGCCTAGAGATAGGGTGACAAGATTTTACCGGATTAGGGTGAAACCTAATAAGGGGATCCATAGATCGAGTTAATGCAACCCTAGGGAGTTAATTAGAAAGAGATTTCAATTATTCAACCTAGGGTTAAAAGTTGTTAGTCTCGAGAGGGATAATAATATAACTGCCTAAGCCGTGTGAAACATTGACTTAGGCCCAATTTGTCCGTTTTTGGCTCGTTTCTCTCTCTTTTTGTTATCCTAAGCTTGTATTAGTATAACACATGAATTTAAAGGATTAGGAGTATTGAATTCAATAAAATCAAGGAAAAAAATCATCCATAAATATGCCAAGCATGGGTAAAAATAAGTATATATTATGGTTTATCAAATATCCCCACACTTAAGCATTTGCTTGTCCTCAAGCAAAATTCTCAACTCACAATTAAACTAAATCCTTCTCAACTTATAATTCTCATCAATAATGTTCGAAATAATCTATAAATAATCATACATTAAGAGCTTAACCATAAGAACATCAAAGTTTCAAACAATCCCGTGTGGAGTGTTACCAACAATGTTTTTCATGATTTTGAAGTCAAGTTCGTACACGGGCCCTTAGACACGCCCGTGTTCCCAGATCGTGTGGTGCACACAGCTACGTCGCATGGCCGTGTGCACGTTCGTTCGCTTCTCCCACGCCCGTGTTTGGTTTTCCACGTCCGTGCTCATCCTTATGCTTAGGGGTTGATGTTTTAAGTCAGTATCGCACACGGCCTTCGAACATGCTCGTGTGTCCAGGCCGTATGGCTCACACGGCTGCATCGCACGGCCATGTGGTGCTCCCCTCATTTCTCCCACACCCATGAGCAATCTAACACGCCGGTGTCACTTAATCAGGATTGCGCACGGCATGGAAGCACGGTCGTGGCCCATGCCCGTGTTCTATTCTGACTTCGTTTGTTGATTCAAAGTTTTGGGCAAGATCTCACACGGCCTCAAGCACCCCTGTGTGCTAGGCCGTGTGGCTACCACGGTTGCCTCGCACGGCCGTGGGGGCTTTTGTAACACCCCTCACCCGTATCCAACGCCGGGACAGGGTTCGAGGTACTACCAGACTTAACTCAAGCATACGCATATAAAATTGGGCCATAAAAATTCTTTTAACTTAAAACTTCTCGTTCACATGCATTTTGTTCCTTAAATAGGCTCACGAGGCCCAAAATATACATTAGAGACGGTTCGGGACTAAACCGAGAACTTAAGAGAAACTTGGAAAATTCATGCTTTAAGGCTCCACATGTAACGCCCCGTACCCGAGACCGTTGCCGGAGTCGAACACGAGGTGTTAACGGACTTAATTCATTAATTAAACAACTCATACAATTCATTTTAAAATTTCCAGACAAGCTGGCTAACTGCATCACAGTCGCTTTAAAAATCATATATCGAGTTAAGAAACTCGAAATCCAATTCCACAAATTTTTCCTAAAACTAGACTCATATATCTATCTACTAATTTTTTTCTAGAATTTTTGGTTTGGTCAATTAGTACAGTTTATTAGTTAAAGTATCCCCTGTTTCAGGGTTCAACTACTCTGACCTCTGTGTATTACGAATCAGATATTTCCTTGTACAGAGCTTCAATGACTATTCCGTTTGTCTCTAATAAAACTAGACTCAATAAGGAATCTGTACATATAAAGTATGACTTCTAATTATCTTTGTAAAATTTATGGTGAATTTCCAAAGTCAGAACAGGGGATCCAGAAATCGCTCTGGCCCTGTTTCACAAAAATTTAAACATCTCATAAAATATAACTCATATACCTGTTTTGTTCCATCCATATGAAAATAGACTCATAATTATTCAATTCCATATATTATTCATCATCTAATTGTATCTCTACTATTTTTAGTGATTTTTCAAACTCACGTCACTGGTGCTGTCTGAATCTATTTTATAGTAAATTTTACCTATTTCATGGTTTCCATGGATTAGCTAGCAATTTAGCATACATAACCCCAAATATGATCATGATTAGCCATTCCAATGGCTAATCATTACCAAGAATTTCCATACCACTCAATAACCATATCATAAGACCATATATACAAAATGATTATAATGCTATACATGCCATACTCAAAATATACAAGCCATTATGCCAAGATGGTATACGGATAGTGTGAGCGAGCCTCCGACCGTTCCCGATTTCCGAGCTGGCTTGTCAAAACTACAAGGAATGAAAAGGAGGGAGTAAGCATAAATGCTTAATAAGTTCACATGCAAATAGCAAGTAACATAACCATATAAGCAAACATAAAACATCATTTGCATAATCATCACCAAGACATTCATATCACATTTTCATTTATCATCTTACCATATTGTTGTTATTTCGATTTTTCAACCCGAGGGTTAAGTACATACCTGTTCAAAGTATCCATTTCACAACACTTACCAATACGTCCCTTTCATCTTGAGTATTCCTCCATTTCAGTAGAACTTTACCCGTTGAACACATCGGAATATAATTCGGATACATGGAAAGTTTGCACATAAGTGCTACATATGTAGCCAAGCTACCATGTAACCCGCCCATAAGTGAACTCAGACTCAACTCAACGAGCTCGGGCGTTCGCATCCATAAGTGAACTCGGACTCAACTCAACGAGCTCGGATGCCTAGTTACATCTCTCGAACTCGGACTCAACTCAACGAGTTCGGACATTCGCATCCATAAGTGAACTCGGACTCAACTCAACGAGTTCGGATGCTCAACCATCCTAGTGATATGTCACTTGTATCCTAATCTATTCCTAAGGTTCAAACGGGCTTTTTTCCTCGATCTCACATCTTGGCCGTCTTCCACGGAATATCGGAACCGATTCTCGGTGATAGTTCATACTCATTAAGTAATTCACATAATTACATATTATTCAACAATAACCACAAAACATAACGTTTCATGATAATAATAAGCATCATATCATATAAACAACATTAAATTCCTTAAAACAACAATTATGTTACTACATTTACACATGAACTTACCTCGTATGCGAAAATGGCTACTTTTACCATTTCGTTCACAACTTGGTATTTTCCCCATTTTAGCCTGAATTTCAGTTTTCCTTGCTCTATCATTTAAAATATAGTCTAATTAGGACTCACATTATTCAAATTGACCCAAAATCATATTTTGGAAAAATTGCAATTTTGCCCCTAAACTTTTTCATATTTACACTTTTGCCACTAGGCTCGGGAATTAAACTTTATTCCTTATTCTTATGTTTTATAACATGCTAATCATTTTTCCCATTAAATTCTCACTCTAACATGTACTTATGACTATTAGGTATTTTTACCGATTAAGCCCTTTTGCTCGTTTTCACTTAAAACCGAGTAGCACAAGTTGTCTAACATAATTTAAAACCTCATATTCTATCATAAAACACCAAAATACAAAAATTTCACCTATGGGTATTTTTCCAAATATGAACCCTAGGTTGAATTATTGCTAGCATAAGCTTAATTGAGCTACCGGGAATCCAAAAACGTAAAAATCATTAAAAACGGGGCTTGGGATCACTTACTATGGAGCTTGGAAGCTTGAAACAAACCCTAGCTATGGAGAACCCTTGAAATTTCGGCCTAATGAAGAAGATGGACAAAAATTGGCTTTTAATTTTGTTTTTAATTCATTTTAATAACTAAATGACCAAAATACCCTTACTACTAAACTTTCCAAAAATTCCTTCCATGTCCTAATTTTGTCCATGAACTTAAAATTGGTCAAATTGCTATTTAAGACCTCCTCATTAATATTCCAAAACAATTTCATACTAAAAACTTCTAGAATGCAAGTTTTGCAACTTATTCGATTTAGTCCCTACTTTCAATTTAAGCACTTTAGGCATAGAATTTCATCACGAAATTTTCACACAATCATGCAATCATATCATAGACCTCAAAATAATCATAAAATAATTATTTCTATCTCAGATTTTGTGGTCACGAAACCACTATTCCGACTAGGCCCAAAATCAGGATATTACAACTCTCCCCCCCCTTCAGGGATTTTCGTCCCCGAAAATCTTACCAGAAAAGTGGTCTTCACTTTTAATCTCATATTCGGTGCCGAAGAACTTGCACTTAGATTGTACCTCCAATACATCTCTTCAATTTCTCATATGATCTAAAAGCTTACAGTCTCAACTCTCAACTATTCTTAAATTTTCAACCCTTCTCAGTTTCCCATGATATCATGACATAGAACCCGGATCTCAACTTGATTTAATTAAGACCGGAATTCCAAGAAATCCAACAATCAAAGAGACCTGAAATTCCATGAATCTGATGAGTAGGAATTCATTCAATATAGATATGATTTATAGATCTCGCTAAACATTTAACAATAGGATACATCACATTTTCCTCTTTCCGCCATAGAAATAATTCTGATATGGCCTCAAGAATAATCCTTCTCATTTCCATCCCAATATCAACATTGACAAGGATAATTTTGATAGATCCCAATGCTCGGCTTTAACCCCTTTAACAACTTTGATTTTATGTAACATCGGATGCTCTAAACTATCACATTACCTCACTGTCTTGAAACACATCACAATTCATACAACAATACATTACTGAAAGTCAGGAAGTCTGTGCTCAATGTAGACTAGTCTAGTTCAGACGCTTCGGTTACCAATATTCTCATCTATCCGAACTCTGTCAACATGTAATAAACTTTTCAGCTTTCACAAGATGGAAACCTTATTATTCGTAGTGACTTAAACTAATATTCAACTTTTTCTAATAAATATACACTTCTCGTTCAAACTATTTACTCTTTTATCCGTACAAAATGAAATTCTATTATCAGACTTGGGAAAAATAATCCTGACATAATTGTCACATGAAATCTTTCAAATAAATAATTTACCATACCGACTGAAACTCGCGCTTTTATCACCTATGCCTTTACTGATGTCAAATCCTTACACAGAAATTAGAAAAAATCCCAATACTAAAATCACCACATTACCAAGATCAAATTAGAAGTATTGTCATATTTGACATGATTATCACGAGCTGAAGAACGTACTTCGAACATGAGTCATAATTGACAAATTATGGAACAAAGATAACAAGAAAACCGAATAAAGAAATCCAAGATAGAGAAACCCAGAATAAAGAAATCTAGAATAAAGAGATCCAGGATAAAGAAACCCAAGATACGATACTATGCCGGAGAATCGAAAACCAAATTCATAGAGAAAATACATAATACCCTGATAATTTTCAAAGAAAGAAAGTCCAAAAGAAAACATCATTTAATCCCACTGAAATCAAATATAACAGGATCAATATATCTTCCCATACATATATATCAGATGAAGCATCAAGTAGAAGAAACAGAATCATAATATCATACGTATTCTCTCATCAATTCTTATCAGACGAAATGAAATAGAATACCCGATGAAATAGAGCAATATAAATTATAAACCAGTCAGACTACCAGTGCTTTCATCCAACACCAGAATTAGAAGACATTCCCTTATAACAAGAATTTCTTCAGAAGATTAATAGCCATAGAAATATTTCTGAGAACGGGTGAACACATAGAACATCTCAAAAGAGACTGCTAAATCTGTCCGGTCATAACTGTCACACTCAGATAATTAACATTTCAAATATCATTTCCCCAACTAGTTCTGCCGTCACAAATTTCATATTAAATCATTCACTAAAGAATGTCAGTTCTGAATAAATTTCGATTTACACTTTTCTCAACCTTGCACCTGAGTAATTCGATTTACCAAAGAGAATTCCTTCTCTAACTGGGACAGTGCATAATTCCAATAATCTTTATATCAATCCGATACTTTACTGGCTCTGACTTTACTTATCAGCTCATTTTCAATCTCTGATCATACGTATAATTATTCTATCACTGAACTCTTTGGGTTCTCAACCGGAAACTTATTCAATACAAATCTCATGAAATTCCATTATAAGTACCACTTCGGTAAGGGGGAGGGGTTGTAGGACCTCTGACTCGACTTTCTTATACATACACATATGACACAACTTCCATCATCATAATAACATCATCAAAATCATGTCATTCATTCATGTTGGCTTACACCAATTTTCCTATTGTCTCATTTAGACAATATACTTATGCATACATTCTACGTTTTCTAGACAGCTTTACTTATCCATTTATTTAATTAAATTAATTCATGCTCATGACATTATATAAGGCCAAACAAACATAGATATTTGCATCACAATCACACCTTTCATTTCGTGCATCATCATGTACATATCATTACAATCATATAATTCAGTCCAACAATTTAACATAGATAAGTTCATTTCATTATAATCCTTTATCTCATAAAAATTATATATCATTAACATTTATCAACATTCGACGTCCAAATCAAGACAAGGACATTTTCACTCGTATCATAATATTATGACCTTTATTCATACCTCTACTACTTTCTATTTATTCCGTTCATCTTATCAAGTAAGCCACATACACTACATCATATGAGCATTAAGCAAATATGAATATTTATCACAACATGAACTTTCATCTCACATATTATCACATATGTATCATAAACTTTTATTCATACTTTTCTGAACCGAGACTTATCATAATCATAACTTTACTCAAATACCTTCACATAACATTGAACATGGTCGGCACAGCTCGGTTGGAGAGTACCCTGTCTAAATAAGACGGTACTCATACGCGTCGGAAGACATCACACTATCACAAATCAGTGGCATGTATAGCTAAAATTTTACACATGCTCGGTTAGTCCGAGAACAGACTAAACCTACTCTGATACCACTAAATGTAACTAGGGGTGTTCAGTCGGTTAACCGACCGGTTAACCGACCCGAAATTCTTGTAACCGAATTAACCGACCTCTCAAATTTTTTAACCGTTAACCGAACCGAATTTTTTTAAAAATAATTAACCGAACCGAAATTTTTTTCGGTTAATAAGGTCGGTTAACCGAATTAACCGAAAAATATGTGTTATTCATTTTTGGTTAAAAATTACCTGAATTACCCGAATTACCCGACTTACCCGAATTACCCGACTTACCCGAATTACCCGAATTACCCGAAAATTACCCAAATTACCCGAATTACCCGAATTACCCGAAAATTACCCGAAAATTACCCGAATTACCCGAATTAAATCACTACATAATTAAAAACATTACATAAATCTTTGAATCACTACATAATTAAAAATATTACATAAGTCTTTGAATCACTACATAATTAAAAATATTACACAAGTCTTGAATTAAAACATAATTGAAATGTATGTTTTTAACATTCTCCATTTATATCCATTTCATCTTTCCAAAATATATTCATTTCATCTCTCCAAAATATCTCCATTTGCATTAAACCCAAAAAAACCATGAGCAAAAATTTAGCATTTAATAGAAATATACGCATTTAAAAAAAACTCAAATAATATAAACAAACGAATAGATTATAAATCAACAAGAATAAGATAGTAGTAAGCATACCCTATAACTCACGAAAGCTCATGAATCTAGGGTAGGCTCTAATGCATTCCAAGAAATGTCTAAACATTGAATCAATTAAATAAGTAAGAGTGATATGGTAAAAAAATTGAAACTATTAAAATAAAATAATAAACATACCATTTTCAATCTTGTCAAGCTCTTGGATTTGTTCTTCAATCTTTTTTATGTCTTCTTGTGATGATGATCTTCGAATCCAAACTTGAGTACACACAAGAGCTTGTACAATTTTAGGAGTTAAAGAACTCCTATATTGATCAAGCACACGTCCTCCGGTGCTAAATGCAGACTCTGAAGCAACCGTAGAAACCGGTATAGCTAACACATCTCTGGCAATTTTTGAAAGAGTGGGAAATCTAGGGCTGTTCACTTTCCACCACAATAAAATATCAAAATCTTCAACAAATTCTTCATTAGCCTCAGCTAGATACTTATCCAACTCAGATGTTTTATCCTCACCACAAATTTCCAACTCACGCTTTTTATACAAAGCTTGCATTCGCCTTTTCATTTTTTGTTGTGGTTCACCAATAGAAACATGTGTTGACACACTCGATTGGCTACAAGTACTATGGAATGGAGGCTTATACTCATCAAACAATTCATACAAAGATTCCTTCAACTTTTGCATCATTTCACAAGCTTTTTCAGAACTAGACATTTCACTAAGTGCAAATTCAAGATACTTTAGTTTTTGTCTAGGATCTAAAACACAAGCAACAAACATAAGCAAATTCATCTTATCAATATCACCCCAATACTTATCATACTTCTCTTTCATCTTGATGGCCATAACATTGAAATCAATATTACTATTTAACTGAGCATCACGTAAAAGAATATCAATTTCGGAAAGCTCATCAAAAAAATTATTGGACGTGACATATGAAGTGCCAGATATATGCAAAGTGACTTCATAAAAGTGTTCCAAGAAATCCCTCAAGTTTCTAACATTATCCCAATCATCCACACTAGGCCAACCCTCTCCCCTTTCAAGTTCAGCCCTAAAATTTGTATCTTGCTCCTCAAATCTCTCAAAAGCTCTCTCAAAGTTCTGAGCAGTGTCTCACATTAAGTAGGTCGAGTTCCACCTAGTACAAACATCAAGACACAACATCTTCTTGCACTCTATCTTTTCCACCACAACACACTCCTTAAACTTTTGTAATCTAGCTGGAGATTGTCTCACATATCTAACAGCCCCCCTAACACGTTCAACAGATTTATTCATTTCCTTTAAGCCTTCAACAACAATCAAATTCACAATGTGTGCCATGCATCTCATATGAAGATATTTACCATTTTGAACTAAACCCCCTCGAGGGTTAAATTTCTTTCTCAAATAACCAATAGCAACATCATTTGAACTTGCATTATCAACAGTAACAGTAAACAACTTATCAATCCCCCAATTCAACAAGCATTTCTCAATCACCATCCCAATGGACTCACCCTTATAACTAGAAATTGGACAAAAGTTTAAAATCTTTTTATTCAATTTCCAATCGTTATCAATAAAGTGAGCAGTGAGACACAAATAATTAACTCTTTGCAAAGATGTCCATGTATCAGTAGTTAAGCAAACTCTAGAACAAGAACTTCTCAGAAGTTGTTTTATCTTGACCCTTTCATCTAGATACAATTGATAAACATCCCTAGTCATAGTAGTTCGTGAAGGAATATGAAACCTAGGACATGCCACAAACATAAATTTCTTAAAACCTTCACTTTCAACAAACTTGAAAGGTAATTCATCAATCAAAATCATTTGTGCTAATCCTTTCTTACATGCTTCTTGATCAAATCTCCAAGTTGAAATATTCCCTTCCCCCCCTTCAACTCCCTTTCTAGGTAAAACTAGTTGTCCTTGACTAGTGTCAACAACATTACTAGGATTTTTCTTACATGAACCAATATGATATTTCAATGACCCCGTACCATTTTTTTTCATATCACAACAAAATTCCTTTTCACAATAATTACATTTAGCCTTACTTGCACCCTCACTATTAATAAACTTAGTGAAGTGAGACCAAACTTCTGACCTTTGAGGAGGGGCTTTTCTTTTCCCAGTAGTCCCCTTTGTTTGGATTGAAGCTCCAACTCCCGAATTTTCAGAATCTATCGAAGTAGGAGGTGTAACACTACCCTCAATAGATGTTGGTTCGATTGACATTCTGCAAGATCAAGAGCAGCATATACAGGTTTAGTTTAACCCATTACAAAATTAAGGTTTAGATGAATAATTAAAGTATCAAACATATACAAGTTTAGTTAAGATATCAAAACACTAAAATTATTAAATTTATGTTATGGTTTCTAGATATATCATATATGTTGTTCGCATGTACCAAGTTAAGATCATGGTGCTGAAATTTCCATATTTTGCTTGTCGGTGATGTTCATTGATTGTTACTGCCTACTGCTACCAATGAAATTAGGTATTAGACCAAGTTTGGTATTTTCAACATTCAATTTATATTTTAATTAAACATTGTCTTTGATAGAAATGAGAAAATTGATGAGTGAATGGTATGTTATGGTATTTTGAGTTTAATTTCTACCATACATTTATATTTTATATAAAACATAAAAAATAGAAATATTCTCAAAAAAAATATTTTTTACACTAATTTAATCAAATTCTTTATATATAATTATCCTTCTATATATAAATATATACCATTAAGTTTAAAATTATTTAAGATTTTAATTGGTAAAATATTAAAAAAATGCTATATTGTAGATCAAACAATTCTAATGCTTTTTGGCCTTCTGTTTTCAATTTCTAAAAATGAATAGCATAGTCATAGATGTTGTCACTAAATCAAATAGAAATGACGCAAAGACTTTGAATTATTTAAATTCCAAATTGGTGGTTTTTTAATTAGATATTTTTTATAACAAAAAATAATAATTATTAATTACGAAATAATATTAAGATCAGAATTAGACAATAGATAATGTCTATTTAACTGTATCTAGTCAACAACTATTAAAAGAATTTCATTAAAAACTCGAATAGCAATAGAAAAGCTTTTTATTAGTTCAATCGAAATACAAACAGCACAATTCGCCATGAAAAGAACAAGCTAAATTGAATGTTGGAAATGGGTAATGATGAAAATTATAATATTAGTAAAAAATTTCCTATGGCCCTGATATTATAATGATGAAAAAAGGCCCAAGAAGAAATGGTCATGACTCTATTCATTATTCAATCCACCACAGAAAAACTGAAAAAGCAATTCTATATATTTCATTTCATTGCTCACTGCCTCAGTCCCCATGATTTCAATTTTCATGTACGTTTACCATTTTTACTGTTTAGGGTTTTTTTTTACATAGCTGCTTGTAAAACCTAATATATATATTAAAAATTTCATATGTACAAAAGAAGACAGCAAGTCAGCAACCATGGATAGCATTGGTTAAGATGAAGTGAAGAGGTAAGAAGTTAGAAGAAAGCAAACCTGGTACTCGGCGACTTCGGCGACTTGGTGACTCGGCGACTCCCGATTCTACTATTGAGTGTTTGTTGGGTGTTGGGTGTTAAGAGTTAAGACTGAGACTGAGATTTAGGGCTATGGGTGTTGTTGGGACTGTGTTTGTGACAGTGTGAGTGTGAAAGTGAAATTTGTGAAATTTGTGAAATTAGGGAGGAGAGGGAGAGCTGGAGGTGTGTTGTGAATAGGGGTGTTGTTAGGGGTGTTTGCTCACTCTGCTGCTGAGAAATGGACCAAACGGTAATGGTCTAATGGACAGCACACAGCAGGCCAAGTTCTACCCTTCTTGGGCTAGGGCCTATGGCTGTTGAATACTTACATTTGGGCTGTCCTATTCGGCCCAACTCCCTTAAACTATAAATTCAGTTTACCCGAATTTGTTCGGTTAACCGACCCATTTGGAACCGATTTAACCGTTAACCGAACAAATCAAAAAACCTTAACCGACCCCAGACTGAATTTTTTCGGTTAACCGACCGATTAACCGAACTCGGTCGGTTAACCGAAAAAATTCGGTTTTAACCGAATAATGCACAGCCCTAAATGTAATGCCCCGTACCCGAGACCATTTCCGGAGTCGAACACGAGGTGTTAACGGACTTAATTCATTAATTAAACAGCTCATACAATTCATTTTAAAATTTCCAGACAAGTTGGCTAACTACATCACAGTCGCTTTAAAAATCATATCTCGAGTTAAGAAACTCAAAATCCAATTCCGTAAATTTTTCCTGAAACTAAACTCATATATCTATCTACTAATTTTTTTTCTAGAATTTTTTGTTGGGCCAATTAGTACAGTTTATTAGTTAAAGTATCCCCTATTTCAGGGTTCAACTACTCGGACCTCTGTGTATTACGAATCAGATATTTCCTTGTACAGAGCTTCAATGACTATTCCGTTTGTCTCTAATAAAACTAGACTCAATAAGGAATCTGTACATATAAAGTATGACTTCTAATTATCTTTGTAAAATTTATGGTGAATTTCCAAAGTCAGAACAGGGGATCCAGAAATCGCTCTAGCCCTATTTCACAAAAATTTAAACATCTCATAAAATATAACTCATATACTTGTTTTGTTCCATCCATATGAAAATAGACTCATAATTATTCAATTCCATATATTATTCATCATCTAATTGTATCTCTACTATTTTTAGTGATTTTTCAAACTCACGTCACTGGTGCTGTCTGAATCTATTTTATGGTAAATTTTACCTACTTCATGGTTTCCATGGATTAGCTAGCAATTTAGCATACATAACCCCAAATATGATCATGATTAGCCATTCCAATGGCTAATCATTACCAAGCATTTCCATACCACTCAATAACCATATCATAAGACCATATATACAAAATGATTATAATGCTATACATGCCATACTCAAAATATACAAGCCATTATGCCAAGATGGTATACGGATAGTGTGAGCGAGCCTCCGACCGTTCCTGATTTCCGAGCTGGCTTGTCAAAACTACAAGGAATGAAAAGGAGGGAGTAAGCATAAATGCTTAATAAGTTCACATGCAAATAGCAAGTAACATAACCATATAAGCAAACATAAAACATCATTTGCATAATCATCACCAAGACATTCATATCACATTTTCATTTATCATCTTACCATATTGTTGTTATATCGATTTTTCAACCCGAGGGTTAAGTACATACCTGTTCAAAGTATCCATTTCACAACACTTACCAATACGTCCCTTTCATCTTGAGTATTCCTCCATTTCAGTAGAACTTTACCCGTTGAACACATCGGAATATAATTCGGATACATGGAAAGTTTGCACATAAGTGCTACATATGTAGCCAAGCTACCATGTAACCCGCCCATAAGTGAACTCGGACTCAACTCAACGAGCTCGGGCGTTCGCATCCATAAGTGAACTCGGACTCAACTCAACGAGCTCGGATGCCTAGTTACATCTCTCGAACTCGGACTCAACTCAACGAGTTCGGATGCTCAACCATCCTAGTGACATGTCACTTGTATCCTAATCTATTCCTAAGGTTCAAACGGGCTTTTTTCCTCGATCTCACATCTTTGCCGTCTTCCACGGAATATCGGAACCGATACTCGGTGATAGTTCATACTCATCAAGTAATTCACATAATTACATATTATTCAACAATAACCACAAAACATAACGTTTCATGATAATAATAAGCATCATATCATATAAACAACATTAAATTCCTTAAAACAACAATTATGTTACTACATTTATACATGAACTTACCTCGTATGCGAAGATGGCTACTTTTACCATTTCGTCCACAACTTGGTATTTTCCCCATTTTAGCCCGAATTTCAGTTTTCCTTGCTCTATCATTTAAAATATAGTCTAATTAGGACTCAAATTATTCAAATTGACCCAAAATCATATTTTGGAAAAATTGCAATTTTGCCCCTAAACTTTTGCATATTTACACTTTTGCCCCTAGGCTAAGGAATTAAACTTTATTCCTTATTCTTATGTTTTATAACATGCTGATCATTTTTCCCTTCTATGGCAACATTAAATTCTCACTCTAACATGTACATATGACTATTAGGTATTTTTACCGATTAAGCCCTTTTGCTCGTTTTCACTTAAAACCGACTAGCACAAGTTGTCTAACATAATTTAAAACCTCATATTCTATCATAAAACACCAAAATACAAAAATTTCACCTATGGGTATTTTTCCAAATATGAACCCTAGGTTGAATTATTGCAAGCATAAGCTTAATTGAGCTACCGGACTCCAAAAACGTAAAAATCATTAAAAACGGGGCTTGGGATCACTTACTATGGAGCTTGGAAGCTTGAAACAAACCCTAGCTATGGAGAACCCTTGAAATTTCGGCCTAATGAAGAAGATGGACAAAAATTGGCTTTTAATTTTGTTTTTATTCATTTTAATAACTAAATGACCAAAATACCCTTACTACTAAACTTTCCAAAAATTCCTTCCATGTCTTAATTTTGTCCATAAACTTAAAATTGGTCAAATTGCTATTTAAGACCTCCTCATTAATATTCCAAAACAATTTCATACTAAAAACTTCTAGAATGCAAGTTTTGCAACTTATTCGATTTAGTCCCTACTTTCAATTTAAGCACTTTAGGCATAGAATTTCATCACGAAATTTTCACACAATCATGCAATCATATCATAGACCTCAAAATAATCATAAAATAATTATTTCTATCTCGAATTTTGTGGTCACAAAACCACTATTCTGACTAGGCCCAAAATCAGGATATTACACCACACGCCCGTGTGTGTATAGACCGTGTGGTCACACATGCCCTGTGGCTTGGGACACGCACGTGCCCTTAGCCCGTGTGCAACACTGACTTTAAAACACAGCCATGACAACACCCGTATGGCCTGCCCGTGTACAAAACTGACTTTAAATTTTAAGTGCAGGGGACGCACGGCCATAACACACACCCATAGGAGTAAGCCGTGTGTTACACACGGCCTAGACACATGCCCGTGTGCCTTGCCCGTATGGACAAAAGGAGGCCATCTTGTCACCCATTTTACACAACCTACACAATATCATTTTGATAAACCGTATTTTATACATATTTTTACCCCATGCTTAACACATTTTATGGATGATTTTTCCTTAGAATTGGTGAATTCGATGCTCCTAATGCCTTCATTTCATGTTTTATACTTAGCTGAGCATAGGAGAGCGAAAGGAATGAGAAATGGGCCAAAAACGGAGAAAATGGGCCAAAGTACGAAATCAACACGACCTGGACTTCCTCACATGGGCAGACTACACGGCCATGTCAATTTGGCAGAATCAAAGCACGACTCACACGGGCGTGTCACACAGGCGTGTCCCTGCCAAGCCCAAGTTGAGTCCAATTCAGAAAAGGCTAATTTTGATGACTTTTAGGCATTCTAAAGCCTATAAATACACCCTAAAAGAAGAGGAAAGAGGAGGAGGAGAAAAGGAGGTAGGGAACTGCTCAAGGGAAGCCGATTGATCCATCTCAGAAGCTGAATTCACCATTAAGACTGAAGATCTCCCCTCAATTTCCCTTCAGGAGTATTAGGTTTTCTCTATGTTTTGTATTCATTATTCTTCTGAGATGTTTTCCTTTTTAGTTTTGAACTAAACCCCCTAAATACCTAAGGGGAATTAAACCTAAGACGAATCTTGTTATTATTTTCTGAATTGTATGATAAATATTTGACTTGTTCTTAATTATGTGTTCTTAATTCTTGTTTTGATATCCCCGGATACTGATTCAAGATAAGCTCTTATTCAGAGGAGGAATAGACCCTGTCTAAGAGTACATTTGTCATAATTAAGCGGAGTTGATTGCGCGCCTAGAGATAGGGTGACAAGATTTTACCGGATTAGGGTGAAACCTAATAAGGGGATCCATAGATCGAGTTAATGCAACCCTAGGGTGTTAATTAGAAAAAAGTCTCAACTATTCAATCTAAGGATTAGACGTTATTAGTCTTGAATAGGGATAATAATATAACTTAGGGATCTCTACGGAACAAGTTAAATGAATAAATCGTCCGATTCGGAGTCAGAATAACAAGTGAAGTCTAGGTGGATTCTTCCTTAGGTATTGTCTTAATTCAATCTTTTTTCCAAAAGTAATTCCCCAATTCTATTTTCTGTGAATTCTTAGTTTAGATAATTAGTTAGTTAAAACAAAACCCCATTTATTCATAGGCTAAATAATAAAAAGGCAGTCATTACTAGTACTTTTAGTTCCTTTAGGTTCAACAATCCGGTCTTGCTAAAACTATACTACTGTTCGATAGGTACCCTTGCCTACATCGTGATAATAGTTAGTTTCAAGAATGATTAATTATAAATATATAAAACTTACCTGTCACGAAAATTGCGATCAAGTTTTTAGCGCCATTACCGTGGAACTAAGATATTAGGAACACTCAATTTTTTTTACTTTAGCCATTTATTTTTCTTGCAAGTTAATTCTATTTTATTTTTATTTATTAATTTACTTTTTCTTTATCTTGGAAGGTTTTTATAGCTTATGACTAGAAGAAACCCGTCAGGACCACTACTTTTTGATGAAGAAATCGATCACATAGTTCGTAGAAACCAAAGAGAAATAAGGCGAAGCTTAAGATACACAAAGAATGAGCAAGAGGATGATATTTCAATCACAACCGAGGAGATGGCTGAAAACCAAGAAAATTCGCTACCTCCTGCGATCGTTGTTAATCAGAATCCTACTCCGCGTACTATGTATGATTATGCTAAACCTACTTTAACAGGAACTGAGTCAAGTATGGTTAGACCTACTATTGCTACAAATAATTTTGAACTGAAACCTAACACAATTCAAATGATACAGCAATTTGTTCAGTTTGATGGTTTGCAGGATGAGGATCCAAACACTCATTTGGCAAATTTTCTAGAATTCTGCGATACATTTAAAATTAATAGCGTTTTTTACGATGCCATTCGGCTTCGGTTATTCCCTTTTTCATTGAGGTACAGAGCTAAACAGTGGTTGAACTCGTTACCACGAGGGTCAATTACTACTTGGGAACAAATGACCGAAAAAATTTTATTAAAATATTTTCCACCGGCTAAAATAGCCAAATTACGTAATGATATCTCTTCGTTTGTGTAGATGGACTTCGAAACTCTTTACGATGCATGGAAGAGATACACGGACTTACTGCGAAGGTGTTCTCACCATGGATTACCTCTATGGTTGCAAGTTCAAACATTCTACAATGGTGTGAACCCCTCGACAAGGCAAATGATTGATGCAGCAGCCGGGGGAACCATTAACAACAAAACACCCGAAGAGGCTTACGAATTTATTGAAGAGATGTCACTGAAAAACTATCAATGGCAAGTTATGAGGACTAAGCCAACTAAAACAGTAGGCGTTTATAACGTCGATTCGGTTACTATGCTGTCAAACCAGGTACAACTTCTAAATAAAAATATTGATGGTTTACTTGGTTCTACTCAGGTACATCCAGTAATAAGGTGTGAGACGAATGGAGGAGGTGCATGCACAGAGTATCAACCCTTCAACCCTAGCATCGAGGAGGAACAAGTCCAATATATAGGTAACAATAACTCTAGATCCCAAAATAACCCATATAGTAACACTTATAATGCAAGTTGGAGGAACCATCCCAATTTCTCGTGGGGCGGTCAAGGAAATCAAAGGCCACAACATCCTTCGAGTTTTCAACAACCACCATATCAACAGGAAAAGAAACCGAACCTTGAAGAGATGCTATCTAAATTTATTTCGGTGTCAGAAACCCGTTTCCAGAACACCAAGTGTCGATCCAAGGGCTCGAAACTCAGATAGGCCAACTGTCCAAACTAATCTTCGAACGACCACAACGTAGCTTGCCAAGTAATACTGAACCCAACCCAAGGGAACAGCTCAATGCAATCAATGTTCAAGATGAAGAAGGATTCGTTGAGCCTGAGCCAGAACCGAGGCAAGAAATTGTGGTAAGCAGAGGTCAAGGTTAGGTAGGTCATAATAAAAACAAATCAGTAAATGTCGAATATAAACCTCATGTGCCATACCCCAATGCGACAAGGAAAAACCGCTCAGATGGACAATTTGGTAAATTCCTTAAACTCTTCAAAAAATTACATATTAACTTACCGTTTATTGAAGCTCTATCACAGATTCCAAACGCAATGAAATTTTTAAAGGAGCTTTTAGCAAATAAGCGAAAGTTGGACGAGGTGTCGTACGTGGAGCTAAACGTAGTTTCCTTAGCTATTCTACAAAATAAACTACCCAACAAACTAAAAGATCCAGGGAGTTTTACGATTCATTTCTTAATTGGTAGTTTAGATGTTAATAATGCATTAGCTGATTTAGGGGCTAGTATTAACGTCATGCCCTACAAAATGTTCAAACAATTAAGTCTTGGGAAACTCAAATAGACTAGGATGAGCATTCAATTAGCAGATAAACCTATAAGATTTCCTAGGGGTATTATTGAAGATGTGCTAGTTAAAATCGATAAATCTATATTTCTCGTTGACTTCATTGTTCTAGACATAGAGGAGGATAGCAACACTCCTTTGATTTTAGGATGGCCTTTTTTAGCAACTGCTAAAACAATTATTGATGTTGGCATAAGTGAGCTCACACTCCGTGTGGGAGACGAAACAATCACCATTCAAGCTCGCAATTCTGGCAACACATCAGAAATTGAAGGTGATCCTCTAAACCATTCTACTAAAATTGACAATATGGTGCAACCTACTTTGTAGGAAATGAGTCTGAAGGAAGTACAAGAGCCATTCTCAAGCAGAAGTAGAGGACCTATTCATGAAGATAGAAGGCTACAAATCGAGGAGCTAGATGAATGGCGGACGCATAAACCGAGAACACACGATAAACCAAAACTATGCCAGAACGAGCTCAATACCTTCCCAAATCAACTTAAGGCTGGAGATAAAGTATTACTAGATGCTGCAAATCCTCACATTGTCACTACCAAACCGAATGAATAAATCCCTCTTACGGTACTTAGCATTTTCCCATTCAATACAGTCGAGGTAAGTCATCCCAAGTTCGGCACTTTTAAGGTAAACAACACTCGTTTAAAACCTTATTTTGATGAGAATGATAGCAGGAATGAGGAGTATAAACTCCTCGAACCACCATGACCATTCAATGGAGAGGTAAGTCGAGCTTAGACTATAAATAAGCGCTTCTCAGGAGGTAACCCGAGCACTAACTGTATTAACTTCTTTCAATTTTAGTGTTTAACACCCAACTTACTAACGGAGCTCTTGAATACAGGTTTACCACACAGATACGGCCAAACACACAGGCGTGCTTATGACCGTATGGAAACAGGGCAAAGATTTCCCCAACTAGGGCTACGATAAATCGCCACAGCCGTGCGACATGGCCGTGGGAAAACCTGCCAAAACAACACGGGCGTGCGACACGCCTGTGCTTGGAAACTGTGACCGAACCTGTCAAATTAACACGGGCGTACGACACGCCCGTGCCAAGTACCCGTGGTCTAACCTGTTAAATTAACACGGGCGTGGGCCTCCATACACGGGTTTGGGAGAAGCGAACGAAGACAGACACGGCCGTGTGCACCCACACGCCTAAGGAACACGGGCGTGGGCTAATTGTCAGACGCGACCAAATTTAAAATTTGCAAATCACACGGGAAAAAATTAGGGAACACGGGCGTGTTCCATGGCCGTGTGCCCCAAAATCTATAAATAGGCTGCACTATTCATTGTCTTCTTCACTCAAAAACCCTAACCCTAGCCGTTGCAAGTCCACACGCCCTCCCTGTCACGCTCGTGCGCCGCTTCCCACTCTATTTTTGACGCTCAATCTCTCTCCTTTAGTGTTTGTTTACTCCTTTCTCTTTTATTTCACTGATTTATAATGCTATTTATCATAGTAATCTATATTGTTCATGTTATTTTCATCTTTTTATCACTCAAATTTCATTTATATAACAAGTTATCATCTTTTTCATATTCAAATTCTTACTCATTACATGATTTCCCTACTCCATTTGATTAGTTAGCAGTGAATATTCATGGTTAGGATAGTTGAAATATTAATGCCTCTTGTGTTGACATTTCTGTTCATTCATATAGTATGTTGCATTCCATTCTTTGCCATTTTTACTTATATCACCATGCTCATACCACAAAAGTATGCCATTGAACTTATTGTTTTAGTTATGCCATTGAACTTATTGTTTTAGTTAAACTTAGTAGTCGTGGCTGAACATATTTATGGATTTTTCTCCTCGAATTTAGTCACATTTTACCCTGTCTACTCATCAAGATGAATTGATGATTCCAATTACAGGTACCATGTCATCTTCACGTGGTAAAAAGGCCGCTATCCCTACTTCAAAGAAAAAGAAGGGAGCATCATCTTCCTCGAGTCCTACCACGGAAATTCGTCACCCTTTCCTGAGGTTCCCTATCGAGCCCCAAGAAGAAATTTTCCAAATACTCTAGACCCAACCTTTAATTGCAGGCCGTTGTATCGACTAGGCTACAGTAGAACAAGTTCAGTTGGCTGATGCGATTTGGGCCCTCCCAACCATCGACCCTTGGGAGTTTTTCTTTGGGATCATTGAGCCAACATTTGTCGAACTCACGATGGAACTATACTCAATGTTTCACCTTCAGACCGTAATGACGAACTATGATGATCCCAGCACGGTCTAATTTCGTCTAGGCGGATTAGTTCGCCAGCTAAGCGTCCCAGAATTCGATACTGCACTGGGCTTATATACGAAGGAGTTTAAGGAGGAGAACGACTTAGATGCTCTCAACCACCACATCCATTGTTCTCCCTCGAAGTGCTGGGACGTCGTGGCCCTTAGCGCTGCCTCCTACAATCCTAGCTGCTCCAAGGCATCAGTTCTCCCTCCGTCCCTGAGGTACCTACACGCCATTTTGGCTCACACAATAACAAGAAGGGGAAAGAGCACTGGTGTCGTCAACACTCACGATGCCTAATTTTTATGGTGTATGTCGCACGGGCATGTCATCGGCCTTGCTTATTTCATTGACCTTGCCATTCAACACCAGACGGAGCGACATAGGAAGAAGGTCATCTCCATTGGTCCCTATGTTACTCGGTTGGCTCAACACTTCGGGCTCCTCAACACCGCAGCCCAAGAATGATCCTTGACCCTCATTGGCCAGATGTCTCCACAAGGCATCTCGAGCATGCTAAGTATGAGGATGATCAAAAAGCACCGAGGAACCTACCCTCCTCAATATCGTCTTACCCAATCTACCGAGGAGGAGGCCTCCGGGGACATTACTAATAATGTCCCCCCACAGCATGAGGACCCACCGTTTCAGCCACCACCACCCTCTCGTCCAGTTCATGCGGTGGCTTCATATGCTGACATTTTTTAGCGCCTCACTCGATTTGAGTAGCAGTGTTTTCAACGATTTGACAACATTGATGCTTCTCTACAACAGATCTGTCAACACCTCCACATCTCATCGCCACCCCCACCTCGTGAACCATCTAATGATGAAGATGTTTAAAAACTTTTATTTATTATTTTATGTTTTTACTTTTCTTTTATTTTTAGACTACTTTTTATTTTTCTTTCATCTTATTTTTATTAGGATTTATAATTTTTATTTAAAAATTTTGGATTCCGGCTATTTCCTACCGAGTAATCATTCTTCCTTATATATTTTCTAAAAGAGTTCTTGATGCTATCACAGTTATAAAAAGCTCCAAAGCTCACTATTACTCAGGGACTCGAAACTCCATTGGAAAAGGTTCTCCACGACTACCATGTCCTACTCGACCACGACCATAACCAATTTCAGATATAATATTCTTTTGGCGCAGGACTTATGGACTAATGAACCTCTACCACCGCCGGAGTATCCTCCTCCACCCTCACGCCGATTATTCTCTGAAACTCCAGTTCAAGAAAATTCATTCATCACTCAGAAAGTTTCACTTCTCTCCCTATCTTATTTTCACATTCTTTTCTATATACCTATCTTTGTACATTGAGGACAATGTACATCTTAAGTGTGGGGGGTATTCATTTCATTATTAGAAAAATCCCTGAATGACTGCCTTGTTCTCTTGAAAAGCTCTCATATCATTTTTAGGATAAATTTTGATTGATTTATGATTTTGATTGATATATCTTGAATTAAAACATAGACATTTATGCATTGATTGTTTAAACTTTAGGACATTAGAGAATCAAGCATGATAAGTTGATTTTTAAGAATTTAAAATTTTAGGTTGTTTCCCCAAAGTTTAGGTATTACTTTGAGTTGGAATTCACAAGTTTTAAACATCAAAAAGCCATAATTCTTGTGAGATTTTTTAGCCTTTTGAGCATCTATTAATTCTTTCATGCTCACTTTTATTATTGCTTTGAGTGCGTCAGTATTGAACTATTATTCTAGAACTTGCTTGATTATGCATGTCAAGACCACACTATTTGATTTGATATGTCAAAATGAGAAAGGCACTTAGGATTAACTCACTCATGCCATGAAAAGCCTACCACCACGATTAACCCTTAGTAAACCCTGTTGAGCTAACAAGCCATTTCTTGTATTACCCTTAATATTAACCCTTAACCCATTATTGTTAAAATCCACTAAATTAATTTGATCCCCATTTTTGTCGAGATTTGAATTGAAATAGTTCCTTAACTATGTTTTATTCTACTTTGTAAGTTGACTTGTTCTTAAAAAAAATGTATACATATTAGTAGTAGTAATCTTCTAAGTTAAAGAAGTTAAATTCCATAATCTGAGAAAAGCTCTGTTGTGTGCAATTGATGACTAGCTATTTTTCTAGTTAGGAAAATTTTCAATTCAATCTCAACTCTAACCTTTTCTTTCAGCTGAAGGCTACACCACCTAACCAAGCCTCGTTACAACCCTCTAAAGACCTTTTGATTGATGTATCATCTCAATTTATAGTGGTGGAGATTTGATTTTCATGCAAGCCTATGGTAATAATTTTTCATTATTGACTATTGAGTGCTTCATTTATTGTCCTTAAACACCTCGAGTGATTTGAGTGAATCTTTAGTAAGGATATGAAACTCTATGATATTCTGAATCAAAGGTAATTACTTAGATGAGAGGAGACACCTATGTCTTCAGGATAAAATGTTCAACTTGGAATGTTTGAAACTTTGATTTTTTTTAATTGAATTTTCAATGTATGATTACCTATGGATTATTTTGAGATATTATCGTTAGGAATTATAAGTTGAAAAAAATTTATTTTGATTATGAGTTGAGAATTTTGCTTGAGGGCAAGCAAATGCCTAAGTGTGGGGGTACTTGATAAACCGTAATTTATACATATTTTTACCCCATTCTTAACACATTTTATGGATGATTTTTCCTTAGAATTGGTGAATTCGATGCTCCTAATGCTTTAATTTTATATTTTATACTTAAGTGAGCATAGAAGAGCGAAAGGAACGAGAAATGGGCCAAAAACGGAGAAAATGGGCCAACGTACAAAATCAACATAGCCTGGACTTCCTCACACGGGCAGACTACACGACCGTGTCAATTTGGCAGAATCGAAGCACGACTCACACGGACGTGTCACATGGGCGTGTCCCTACCGAGCCCAAGTTGAGTCCAATTCGAAAAAGGCTATTTTTGAGGACTTTTAGGCATTCTAAAGCCTATAAATACACCCTAAAGGAAGAGGAAATGAGAGGAGAAGAAAAGGAGGCAGGGAACTGCTCAAGGGAAGCCGATTGATCCATCTCAGAAGCCGAATTCACCATCAAGACTAAAGATCTCCCCTCAATTTCCCTTCAGGAGTTTTGGGTTTTCTCTATGTTTTGTATTCATTATTCTTCTGAGATGTTTTCCTTTTTAGTTATGAACTAAATCCCCTAAATACCTAAGGGGAATGAAACCTAAGATGAATCTTGTTATTATTTTCTGAATTATATGATAAATATTTAACTTGTTCTTAATTATGTGTTCTTAATTCTTGTTTTGATATCCCAGGATATTGATTCAAGATAAGCTCTTATTCAGATGAGGAATAGACCCTGTCTAAGAGTACATTTTTCATAATTAAGCGGAGTTGATTGCGCGCCTAGAGATAGGGTGACAAGATTTTGTCGAATTAGTGTGAAACCTAATAAGGGGATCCATAGATCAAGTTAATACAACCCTAGGGTGTTAATTAGAGAAAAGTCTCAATTATTCAATCTAGGGATTAGACATTATTAGTCTTGAATAGGGATAATAACATAACTTAGGGATCTCTACGGAACAAGTTAAGTGAATAAATCATCTGATTCGGAGTCAGAATAACAAGTGAAGTCTAAGTGGATTCTTCCTTAGGTATTGTCTTAATTCAATCGTTTTTCCAAAAGTAATTCCCCAATTCTATTTTCTGTGAATTCTTAGTTTAGATAATTAGTTAGTTAAAACAAACCCCCTTATTCTTAGGCTAGATAATAAAAAGACAGTCATTACTAGTACTTTTAGTTCCTTTGGGTTCGACAATCCGGTCTTGTTAAAACTATACCACTGTTCAATAGGTACACTTGCTTATATCGTGATAATAGTTAGTTTCAAGAACAATTAATTATAAATATATAAAACTTACCTGTCATGAAAATCGCGATCACATTTCAATATACTAATTTCACCACAGTAGACACTAATTCATCCATAGAAAGAACATTATATGCATTTACCAAAATGAATAATAGCCATTATTCCAGGCTTGATACAAAATGAAGGGCTTTTAACTGAAGCCAAAATACATAACCAATTTCTCATTAAATCAAACATCCTAGTCTAGCCCTATACATGCCATACTCAAAAGAATATTTGTACTATACCAAGTGCTTCTATTGATAGTGTGATTGATATCTTTGACTTCACAGGATCCTTGAGCTTAATAAGCGGCACTGAAAGAAAAGGGAAAGGAAAGAGAGTAAGCATAAAGCCTAGTAAGTTGCATATAAATAAATATACAACAAAAATTTCACCATTAGTCATCATGCTCATAACTCAAAGGTAAGTATAAACTTAACTTACTCATTACCGTTTACTCAAGTCACATTTTCTAATTTTAGCTCATTACTCATTGATTACCAAATAAGTACCGGTATCACTCACAACATTATTATACTTTCCTTCTTAAATCACTTTCTTAACCTTTAAAATTTAACCTTTCGGAATACTACCGGATATTCTATAAGCCTCAAACATGGGATATGTTTCCGATGCCATGTCCCAGACATGGTCTTACACTGGCTATCATCATCAAGGCTGATGTCATTTCCCAGACATGATCTTCTTATACTAACTCTCGTCTATACGTGCTGATGCATGTCCCAGACATGTCTTACACTAGCACAACTCTTAGCCGATGCGTGTCCCAAATACGTCTTACACTAGCACAACTCTTAGCCGATGCGTGTCCAAGACACGTCATACACTGGCTATAATATTGTGGTCAATGCATGTCCCAGACATGGTCTTACACTGGCTATCATATTGTGGCCGATGCATGTCCCAGACATGGTCTTACACTGGCACACAAGTAATCCAAATTTTATGGCATGAATATCCGGTCTGTTTCCTGGCGTTCCAACTAGATTTTTCCATTATCTCAATCATTAATATGCATTCTCATTTCATGATCTAGAAATTCATGCTATGTCAAATCAATGAAAGTTTAAATACATGCATTAATAATGTAATCGTATTATTTACATACAACTTACCTCGGTTTACAAAATGTACTCGACTAGTCGGTTTAGTCGAATTGCTTGGCTTTTCCCTAGTCTAATTCGGTTTTGGAAAATCTTGATTTATAATAACAAAATGCACTCATTTAGTCACTCATTACAACTAACCAATCATAAATTCACATCTTTGGTAAAATGACCATTTTGCCCCAAACTTTGGCAAAATGACCATTTTACCCCTATGCTCGAAAATCATTTTTTATCGAATTCTTCATATTTCAAGCCCATACAAACTCTTTTTACTCTTACAGAAACCCCAAATTTTCACTATTTCACACACTTATTACTTATTTTGCAACTTATGCAAAATAGTCCCTTTAGGTGTTTTCATGTTAACATCTTTCACAAAAATTATTTATTACAAAACTAAGACTCATTTTCTTCCATAAAAACTCAAAAACCCACAAAAATCCTTTTATGGAAAAATCCTAAACTCTTGATCATTTTTCAAGATATCATCCTCATTTGAAAGCCCAAGCTTCAAGGGTCTCAAAAGTACAAAAATATTTTAGAAAAGCCATTAGGATCACTTACTTGAGTGCTCCAAGTTACTGAAAATTTTTGAAGCTCAAAACCCCAACAATGGCTGATATTTTTGGCTAAGAAGAAATGGGAAAGAAGGTGATATCATTTTCCTTTTTCTATTTTCTATTTTAGTCAAATTTGGTAACCTAATCCCACCAAAATTAAAATTTCTGTCTCCTCTTGACCCTTTGGCTGGCTATGCTCCTTTAAAAAGGGTCTAATTGCTCTTAAAAAGCCCCAAATTTTAGTTCTCTAGCTAATTGACACATTTGGGTACTAAAATGCAACTTTTTCCTTTTATGCGATTTAGTCATTTTTCGCAATTGGGCTCAAAAACATTAAAATTAGCTCCCTAAATTTTTCATACACTAATATAATCATACTATAACCTCATAATAATAATAAAAATAATTTTCCCAACTTCGGATTTGTGGTCCCGAAACCATTGTTCTGACTTGGCCCTAAATTGGGTTGTTACAGCTTTATCGTAGGCCGTGTCTCTACTGATCTTTTTGGAAGTTAAGGTGTAGTTTTACTACGGTCTTGGACACGCCTATGTCCCTTAGCCGTGTGATGCCCACGGTTGTGTCACACGGTCGTGGCTATTTGTTGCAACCCATGTGTCATCCTGTTTTGGGAAAATGTTCGTCCTGTTTTAGCATGGCCATGGCCACGCCCGTGTTTCCTTCCTGTGGGGATCCCACGGCCTCAAGCACGGCTGTGTTCTTGACCGTGTGTGCCAAGAATATCTGCAATTAGACTGTAAAACAAAAGAAAAATAAATTTCGTGTGTGCCAAGAATATCTCCAATTAGACTGTAAAACAAAAGAAAAATAAACTAAGTTATTTAGTGGGGTTAGTGCTCGGGTTGCCTCTCGAGAAGCGCTTATTTAGAGTCTAAGCTCGACTCTACTTTGTAGGTCTGTTCAGGGAAGTTCGTGGAGCCGTAGATCATCTCTATCTTCTTTAAAATTCTCACTGTTATAAAGTTTGAGATAATGTTCATTTATCTTGAAAGTGCCTTGTGATGGGTGACTTACCTCTACTGTGCCATATGGAAAGACAGTTTGCACTATGAAAGGACCTGACCATCGTGATTTAAGCTTTCCAAGAAACAATTTGAGCCTCAATTTATATAACAGGACAAGATCTTCAACTTTAAATTGTTTGCGTTGCCTTAAACGAGCATCGTGGCGGCGCTTCGTTGCTTCCTTGTATAGGCGTGAGCTCTCATATGCATTGGTTCGCCACTCATCTAACTCGTTCAACTGCATCAACCTGTTTTTACCTGCAAGTTTGGGATCAAAGTTTAGAAATTTTATAGCCCAGAATGCCTTATATTCTAACTCAAACGGTAGATGACAAATTTTTCCATAAACAAGTCTGTAAGGGGATGTTCCTATGGGGGTTTTAAAAGCAGTTCTATAAGCCCATAAAGCATCATCTACTTTCATCGTCCAATCCTTCCTTTTTGATTCTACTATCTTTTCTAGGATACGTTTAAGTTCTCGGTTTGCTACTTCGATTTGTCTACTAGTTTGAGGATGGTAAGGTGTAGCTATTCTGTGGTGAACTCCGTATTTATTAAGGGTCTTATCCAATTGGGCGTTACAAAAATGAGTACCCCTATCGCTGATAATTGCTCTAGGTGTTCCAAATCGAGAAAAAAGTTTTTTAAGGAATCGTACTACCACTCTAGCATCATTAGTAGGTAAAACTTGGGCTTCCACCCATGTGGACATATAATTGACGAATACTAAGATGTATTTATTCCTAAATGAACTAGGGAATGGACCCATAACGTCGATACCCCAAATACTAAATATTTTACATGAAAGCATGTACGATTGGGGTATTTTGTCACGTTTAGAGATATTACTTGTTTGTTGGCGTTTATCACAAGTAGCAACATACCTGTTGGCGTCTTTGAATAGTATAGGCCAATAAAAACCTGATTCGGCTGTTTTATGTGTCGTCTTATTTCCATTGTAATGTCCTCCAATCGGTCCTGAGTGGCAATGTTCCAATATTTTCAATGCTTCTGACCTTGTAACGCATCTCCTAATGACTTGATCTGCACATATACAGAAAAGAAAAGGGTATTCCCAAAAGTAGTTTTTCACATCAGTAAAGAATCGCTTCTTTTGCTGATGTGTCAACCCTTTTGGTATAATGTTAGCGGCTAAAAAATTCGCAATCACTACAGAAAAATAGGGCTTTAGCAGCGTTTTTTGAAAAAACGCCGCTAAAAACCAGAGCAATAGCGGCGTTTTTGATAAAACGCCGCTAAAAGTCATATAACCCCTAAAACCTTAAACCCCCCAAAAATCATAGACACTAGTCTATATAACCCCTACAACCCTAAACCCTTAAACCCCTAAACCTAATAAAACCCTAAACACTAATCTATAACCTTTAAAACCCTAAACCCCAAAAAACATCATATGGATGTTGATGTGTATATACATAGATATTAATGTAAAAGCTTATGTTCATAATAAATTACGGAAGCAATACTTAATATTGATTAAATTTATTTTTGGGTTTAGGGTTTAATATTTAAGATTTAAGGTCTATGATTTAGGGTTTTATGGTTTAAGGTTTAATGGCCATGGGTAGTATGTTAATCTCAAGTGAATCATATTCAATTAAATCCTAAACCTTATAATTAATATATATTTAGGGGCATAAGTAGGGGGTTGAAAGGGTCTTTGCCCTTCTAAAATGAAAAATTTTCCATTTCGATTTTTTGAAATTTTTAAAAATTTTAAAGGTAAAATTGCACTTCATCCCTTTGAATAATGGAAAATTTTTAATTTAATCATTTCAAAATTATAAAAATGTATGCTAAAATTTAATCGTTTAAAGTTTAGATGATATGGGGTAAGGGTTAGAGAATAAGGGGTAAAAGTTTAGGGTTTATGTTTTATGATTTAAGGTTAAGGGTTTAGATTAATGCTTTTATTTTCAAAAATATTTAATCTAAACCATTTGATATATTTAAATATTAGATTTAAAAAAAACATTGATAAATAAATAAAAACATTAATAATAAATAAAAATAAAATATAAAAATAAAAATATATAAAATAGAGATTAATAGTGTTTTTATAAAAAAACGCCACAAAAAATAAACAATAATGACGTTTAAAAAAAAAGCTGCAAACAATATTTTACTTTAAAAAATTTTATTACCAAATTCTCTCTCCTTTCGAAACCCTAAAATTTCCCCCTAAAATTGGTATCCTCAAAACTCCCTTTTCACACACGCCGTTTTCATCGGTTTACCTTGGAACCCATACGATAGCTTCTCCTTCCCCTTTCCCTTTCACTTTCCTTTGGTTTTGAAAAAACCCAATTCTTATATTCATTATTCTGTTCTTAATTTCGATTTTCATTTTTCTATGTTCTTTCTTCAATACATTATAGAAGCATTTGGTCGTCTCGTCTACTTGTCTCTCCAAACTATTGTTGGTAACTTGGTATGGAGAGTGGAGACTGGAGAATCGGAGATAGCTCTTTAGGGCTTGGGCTAAGGTGAATGGCCATGCTTTAAACATGCTTTCACAGTTTCACTCGCACCCGAAACCCCTCTCTTGATTTTTTAGACTCTCTGAGGTAAGGTCATGTTGAGCATTTACTTGATTCTCCCTTTTATTAAAATTTATCTTTAATTATCCCTATCAAATGGAAAGCTAAAATGTAAAGCAACGAGTTTAGCCAAAACCCAAACCAGCCCTTGTGTCTATCTTCTTCATTCATTTTTAATATTAATAACCAATTTTTATAAGTCCTTTCCCATCTGCAAACTGAAAGCAGAAAAAGGGAAAATAATCAAATATTATTAGTAAAATCACCAATTTTGTCACAGTTCTCCATGCTACAGTCTCAATCCATAACTTTCGGTGGTGGGTGCTTTTCCATATTCTAATTTTCCTTCAATTCTCTTTATTCCAACTGATTCTTTGCCTTCTCCCTTTCGTTTCCTTTCCTTTCTCTCGGAATGTGTTTTGCTGCGTAATAAATTTCCCTTTCCTCTTTTGTATTTTTTGTGTACTTATTATCTTCACACTTTCCGGATTGTTCTCTTTCATCATTGAATCTGCTTGTCTATCTATGAATGATTTTTTTTTTCTCTTTTGATAAAGTTATTTTAGTTCATTTTTATTTTACTCATGCTGAATATGTGATTCGATTGAATTTGCCCCTTTATTTCTCTGCTTGTTTTAGGAAGTTGGTGAGTTTTGATGTTTTTAAGTTTAATTTTACTCTCCATTTTAGCAATTAGGCAATTTGATTTATGTTATGTAAAAATTACTGTGAAATAGTTAATTTGGTATGGTTCAAACTGCATTATTTTGATTACTTATATAGTACAAATTCACTAACTTTTAAGGTATTTCATGTCTCAGTTAAAGGAGCCTTTAATCCTGACTGGTGAAGGGCCATAAGAGGTTGTTAGTTACAAACTTACAAGTAATTTTTTGTGCCCTTTACTATCTTTAGGAAATTGTTGCTTCGAACTTTTTGTTTTTTCTGTTAGATGATTGCAATGATGTTGTTATTGTCAATGTTTGATGTTAGCCATCTTGTTTATATCATGTTACTGGTGATTTTGTGACTTATGGCAGTAGTTTGCTTGCTTTGTAGGAAATTTATGGGTTTAGGCATTTCATGGGAGTAGCCGAAGATAGTGAACCACCCTTGAAACGTGTGAAAGGGCCCTTGGAAGAATCCAAGAGCTTGTTGGAGGATCATTCAACCACAAAATTTGTTTCTTGCTCTTTGGGAGGTCAGATGGCTAGGCCTCTAACCTCCCAAGGGGATGGGGAAACAATTGGTTCACAAGGTGTTATAAGAAAAGCAGAATTTATTAAAATTATAACTAGGGCATTGTACTCGCTTGGTTATGACAAAAGTGGTGCCCTTCTAGAGGAGGAATCGGGAATACCATTGCATTCTTCGATGGTTAATCTATTTATGGGGCAAGTGACCAATGGGAAATGGCATGATAGTGTGGCCACATTGCGAACGATTGGTCTCTCGGATGAAATAATGAAGTCAGCATCCTTCTTGATTTTGGAACAGAAGTTCCTTGAACTTCTTAAAATGGAAAAGTTGCTGCTGCATTGGATACACTAAGGAATGAGATCGTTCCTCTTTATGTCAATCTCGACCGTGTTCATAAGCTTGCTTCCTGTATCATCTCTCCTTCGCAATACATAAAGACTTGGTATTTCTGGTCAAGATACTGAGGGTACAAAGGGATAATTTTCATTTTGTTGGTGACAATGTTAAGAACCTTAAACCAGAACTGGCAAAGGGTGCAAAGTTGAAGTGTAGTAGATGTGGACTAAAGGGTGCTGCACTTGGCTGTTAGGGAAGAGTCTGCCTGGCATTTGCTGATGAGGTACTGTGATATTTTTTAATAATTATATCTATGGCTGCCTCAGTCCATTGACAATCAAAAGAAGGGAAGTCAGGTTCTGGAAGTATATGCAATTGAAATTCAAATGTATACCGAGACAAAGAACAACAAAAAGCTCAAGGTAATTTAACTTCCTTTTTAAGATACAATGTATAAATATACAATCGGCCAAGCAGTTGCTACCTCTCTTTGAGACGATTGAGGTTTAAGGTCTTCTCTGCTAGGTTTTCTCTATATGTACCTAAAAAGTCAAAATCTGACATTAAGTATTTTAAATTGAGCTGGTAAGATGAAGAACTCTTTATTGATGAGGAAGGAATGATTCTATGATTCTATTACATGTCAAATATGATTACTTACAAGTGGCAATTCAGGAGGGGTACATAAGCAGTCATAATTCTCTTGTAAAGGTCTATTACTGAAAGCTAGTTTATATTGTTTCTGCTGTCACCATTTATCTACCATTTAATAAAAATACATGGTAGAATATGTACCCAATTTTCTGCTTTGCGGATATCAAGTATGGTTCCTTCTGGAATTCAAGGGAAGCAATGTTAAACTAAGATATGAAATATGTAGAACTTTAGGCGTGAAAGTTCACCTGTGTCTTGATTTTGCTATTTTTTAGAATTCTAGCAACTCTCAAATTTAAACTACTAAAGTATATTCTTTTTTACCAGGTACTAAAGTATATTCACTTGTAGTCTGGATTGGTTATCTGGATCCTGGTCAATGACATTGTTACATTAGCATGAAGCACTATTAGTTGATCCTTAATACTGAAATCGAGAAGTTTTCACTGTTGTTTAGTCTCAATTGCATGTGGTCAATACTTCTCTTCCTGACTGATACTTGTAACTTTGTTCTATTTTATATTATAGCTGAAAAACCAACCTTGGTTCTGTCTGATATTGTTTTACAAAGTTATACAGTTATGTCCTGGTTTGGTCTTTATATAATGGTTTAGCCGTGACTGAGATATTGGTTTTAATGCAGCAATTATACCAGAAAGCACTTGCTGTCAAGTCTACAATACCGCATCCTAGGATCATGGGAATAATTCGTGAATGTTGATGCATATGGCTGAGCCTCAATGGGCTGAGGCAGCCACAGTTATCTTTTTTAATAATTATATCTTTGACTTGCGTATGTGTTTTATTGTGCTGAAAAGTAAACTCATATACTGATG
The DNA here is from genome assembly GCF_007990345.1 of Gossypium hirsutum. Lineage (NCBI taxonomy): Eukaryota > Viridiplantae > Streptophyta > Magnoliopsida > Malvales > Malvaceae > Gossypium > Gossypium hirsutum. Next base: position 110,881,405 of record NC_053431.1, read on the forward strand.
ATATTTTTGCAAGTACTGAAATTTCTCGTTAATTGATTCTTTTTGGTGTTATAAGTTTCATGATTGATGAAATTAGTCTTGACAACCATGGGTGTTGTGATGGTCCTAAAACTGGCAGACTCAGGGTATTGGATAATGTGAGTCTTACTCTTTTGAGCTCAAGTGTGCTAGTTTTTCAAGTTGTTAATGTTACTTTTGCAAATAATTAACTTCTTTCTCTTGCAGGCACCAAAGCTCTTTGATTATTTGGCAGAGGGTTAGTGAAGCACAGGATATAGCCACAAAATTAGGTGGACAAGTCATTGGTCACACATGGCTTTTAGAATCAATTGCAGCATGTAAGTTGCAGCCTTTTGTCAACTAACTAAATAATGATGATTGAATTTTTTTAGCTAAAGAATGAGCAATAACTTAATAGACTAGTCCTGTTTTAGAAGGTAGAACTTGCTCTTTCTCTGTATATCTGTATTGTAATAGTCATATGAGCTCTTTTGAGTTTGGCAGCAACTAATTGAACTTGGATGGGGCATTTTCATCATTACATGAGCAAAGTTATTTTTGACTTGTACAATACCATTATAACAGCCATGAACTGGAATTACATGTGATATTAGTAACTTGTACCAGCCCTTAAGGCTTCGACTTTACTTAAAATAGGAATTACATGTGATCTTTGGCAATTTTGCCTAGTAGAATTAAGCTAATTTTATAGTTCTATCTTTAATTAATGCAGGACTGAGCAATGCTTCCTTTACAGGTCAGTTTCCTGTTTCTTTGTCATGGATGGATGTATTTATTGGAATATGGGACTAAGTAACTTAATACAAAGAAATTTTACATTTGTTTTTCTATGCCTTTTAGATCACCTCTAATTTTAGCATGACAACAACCCTCTCTTCTGGGTTTTTTGACCATTGTTGCTGCTATCGCTTTCATTTAGGTGTCAACTTTATTTTAACGGATGTTATGCCTTATATCATTTAGGTGTCAACTTTATTTTAACAGATGTTATGCCTTATATGATGCTATAGGAGACAAATATATTCCATAGTTTTTCTTATCCTTCTGTTTTTGTGCCGTTATACTCTCTAATCACATGATTTCCCTAAGCCAACCCCGTCAATAATGATTGATTGCTGATGTAACAATGTTTGATTGCTAATCACATGATTTTCACTTTTGTTTGTCTGCTGTTAAGTTTACAGTGAGCCACTTGACTGCATTTCTTTTTTCATTTTTTTACAACTTTTTCTGACCAACAATTTATTTGTTACATATATGTTTTACATCTGGCCAGTCTATTTAGATGAGAACTTCATTAAAATTGTTTGTACCTTGATAAATTTCAGATCTGGGAGGCTTCTTTCAGCTGTCCATTATGGTTTTCATCTGGTGCTAGGAATTTGATTAAGCGTATTCTTGATCCAAGCCCTCTTACCGCCCTCTGACCGTAAGTTTCAAATTCAATTCATCCTATGAAAATTTGTGATTACATGCAATCTTTGATCATAGTATAAGCTTTAGCGCGTGCATTTTGGTTGAAATTCTGCATGTTCTTTTTGGCAGCGTATAACTATTCCTGAAATTCTACAAGATGAATGGTTCAAGAAAGGGTACAAGCCACCAAAATTTGAGCAAGATGAGGATGTAAATCTTGATGATAATATCTTATATTTTACATGGTTATGATTTAAGTCTTTATTTTATTGATATCTTTATATTTAATCTAATTTTTATTATTTATTTTAGTTTTGATTCTAAATTTTTATTTTTATTTTAATAGAAAATTTAATTTGATAATGAATTTTAATAGAAAATTTTTGTATTTATATCATGGATATTATTCTTCTCAATATTTTGATAATGAATTTTAAATTTTTTAAATTTTTTATGATTTTTATAATATTTTATTTTTTTTAAATTTTATTACTTTTAGCGGCATTTTAAATAAACACCACAAACTTTAGTGGCGTTATCTATAGCGGCGTTTTTTGCGGCGTTTGTAAAAACGTCGTAAATAGTTTTAGCGACACTTAAGACATTAAAAAATGCCGCTAAAAGTCAATTTTACTGCAGTGAATGTATGCAAACCAAGGTACTTCAGAATTAAATATAGCAAAGAATTGTTCTTCAAGGGAACGAATCATTTATTTTAACTTCATCTAACTCTCTGGTACTTGAATTTTCAAGCCTGGAAAGATGATCAGCTGCGAGATTTTCAGCTCCTTTCTTATCCTGAATCTCCAAGTCAAATTCCTGAATGAGTCGAGGTTTTGCATCAGCCTTAGGAGGTAGCAAAGAGCACAATAGTCAGTATAAACGACAACTCTAGACAATATTAGATATGGCCTAAATTTATCGAATACAAAAACTAAAGCTAACAACTCTTTCTCCGTGGTGTAGTTTTCTTGTGCGACTGTCAAAGTTTTGCTAGCATAATAGATAGGTTGAAAATGCTTGTCTCTTCACTGTCCCAAAACTGCACCTACTACAAAGTCACTCGCATCACATATTAGTTCGAAAGGTAAATTCTAATCAGGTGCGATTATAATCGGAGCATTAATCAATTTATCCTTTAAAGTACTAAATGCTTCTTAACATTCTTGATCAAAATTAAAGCGCACATCTTTTTCTAGTAATTTAGTTAAAAGCTTAGCTATTTTAGAAAAGTCTTTAATAAATCTTCTATAAAATTTAGCATGTCCTAAAAAGCTTCTCATAGCCTTAACCGAACTGGGGGAGGTAGTTTTTCAATGGTTTCAATTTTAGATTTATCAACCTCAATCCTTTTACTAGAAATTTATGTCCTAACACAACACCTTCTTGAACCATAAAGTGACATTTTTCTCAGTTAAGTACAAGGTTCGTTTCCTCGCATCTTATTAGAACTTGTTTTAAATTTTTAAGGCAAATATGGAAAGAGTTATCGAATACCGAGAAATCATCCATAAATACCTCCATGATGTCTTCTACGAGTTCGTAAAAAATGGTCATCATGCAGTGCTGAAAAGTAGTAGGAGCATTGCATAATCCAAAAGGCATTCTACGATAAGCAAGCGTACCGTATGGACATGTAAATGTCGTCTTTTCTTGATCTTCAAGAGCTATTGGGATTTTAAAATAACCAGAGAGTCCGTCTAAAAAGCAATAGTACATGTGCCCTGATAATCTTTCCAACATTTGGTCAATGAATGGCAGGGGGAAGTGATCTTTTCTCGTGGCATCATTCAGCTTCCTATAGTCAATGTAAACTCTCCAACTTGTGACTGTCCTTGTTAGGATTAATTCATTCTTCTCATTGGCTACAACAGTCATTCTTCCTTTCTTAGGAACAACCTGCACTGGACTTACCTATGAACTGTCAAAAATAGGAAAAATAATTCTAGCATCTAGGAGTTTAATTACCTCAGCTTTAACTTCTTTCATGTTGGGGTTTAGTCATCTTTGAGCTTGCACACATGGCTTATATTCATCTTCCATTAAAATTTTGTGGGTGCAAAAAAAAGGGCTGATCCCTTTAATGTTAGAAATTTTCCAAGCTATGGCCCTTTTATGCTCTATTAATACTTGGAGTAATTCCTTTTTCTCCTTGGGTTGCAAGTTAGAAGCAATAATCACTGGTAATGTAGAATTATTTCCAAAGAATGAGTATTCCAGGTGATTTGGCAATTGTTTAAGTTCCAATTTAAGAGGTTCTTCAATAGAGGGTTTTTGCTTAAGTTCATTGTTTTCTTTAATACCCTTATATTTTGCTTGTCTTGGGAAGGGCTTATTGGAATTTAGTTCAGCTTTTATCTTTCCTATCTCAGAATCATCATCATCTACCTCATCTCCTTAAGCAAGACACAGTTCCAACGTGTCCTTATGTACGATTTCCTGAAAAGAATCTTGAGTAGCATGATCAATAGAGTCAATAAAATAACATGAGTCATCCTATTCCCTAAAAAATCTCATGGCATCATGAATTTTAAAAATAATCTCTTCATCACCTACTTTAAGCACTAATTTACCATCACCCACATCAATAACAACCCTAGCGGTGGCTAAAAATGGACGACCTAAGATTAAAGGCACTTCAACATCTTCATCCATGTCAAGCACAACAAAATCAACAGGGAATATAAATTTATTTACTTTTACAAGTACGTCCTCTATAATACCCCTAGGATATTTAACAGATCTATCAGCTAGTTGAATACTCATCCTAGTGGGTTTAGGTTCCCCAAGACCAAGTTATTTAAACATTTTATATGGCTTCAGATTAATGCTAATGCCTAAATCAGCTAGTGCCTTATCAACATTCAAACTACCAATTAAGCTGGGAATAGTAAAACTTTCTGGATCTTTCAGTTTGGTTGGCACTTTATTTTAGAGTATGGCTGAGCACTCCTCGTTAAGTTCCACTGTAGATAAGTCTTCAAACTTCCTTTTATTCGTTAGAAGCTCCTTTAAAAATTTTGCATATGTAGGCATCTGCGATATAGCTTCAACAAAAGGTAAGTTAATATGCAGTTGTTTAAAAAGTTCAAGAAATTTACCGAATTGTGCATCTATGCGGTCTTTCTTCAACTTTGCTGGATATAGGATTGGTGGTTTGTATTCCTTTGGCATCGGATTGTCATTGTTTTCGGGTTTTCCCTCCTCTCATTCGGTTCTGTCAGCTTCTTGTGGTGGCTTATTTTCAGATTCAGCTAACACTTTTCCACTCTTTAATGTAACTGCTTTCAGATGTTCTTTTGGATTGGGTTCGGTGTTACTAGGTAGACTTCCTAATGGTCTCTCTGAAATCATCTTAGCCTGCTGTCCAATTTGATTCTCGAACCCTTTGATAGATGCTTGCTGATTTTTAAGTACAGTTTCAGTGTTCTAAAAATGAGTTTCCCCTACTAAAATAAATTTTGTCATCATCTCTTCAAGGTTCGGCTTTTTCTCTTGCTGGTAAGGTTGTTGTTGGAAACCTGGAGGGGGTGGTGGTCTCTGATTCCCTTGGCCTCCTCATGAGAAATTTGGGTGGTTCCTCCAACCTGCATTGTAAGTATTACCGTAAGGATTATTTTGAGGTTGAGAATTATTACCCATATAATTCATTTGTTCGTTCTCCATGTATTGGCCATAGGGTGGGTATTCTGAATTGCTAGTTCCACCTCCACTTGTATCGCACTGCATTACTGGATGAACCTGTGAAGAACCAAGAAAACCATCAATTTTTCTATTCAAAAGTTCTACCTGATTAGAGACCATAGTAACCGAATCGACATTAAAAACACCAGCCACTTTCGTCGGCTTGTCCTCATGACTTGCCACTGATAATTATTCAATGACATCTTCTCTATAAATTCATAGGCCTCTTCAGGTGTCTTAATATTAATAGTCCCACCAGCAGCTGCGTCAATCATCTGTCTAGTTGAGGGGTTCAGACTGTTATGAAAAGTTTGAACCTGTAGCCAAAGTGGTAACCCATGGTGAGGGTACCTTCTCAATAGATCCTTGTATCTCTCCCATGCATCATAAAGTGTTTCTAAATCCATCTGCACAAAAGAAGAAATATCATTCCTTAGTTTAGCTGTTTTAGCCAGCGAGAAATATTTAAGCAAAAACTTTTCGGTCATTTGTTCCCAAGTGGTGATTGATCCTCGTGGCAACAAGTTCAACCATTGTTTAGCCTTATTCCTCAATGAAAAAAGAAATAACCGAAGGTGAATGGCATCGTCAGAAACGCCATTGATCTTAAAGGTGTCGCAGAATTCCAAAAAAATTGATAAATGAGTGTTTGGATCCTCGTCCTGCAAACCATCAAACTGAACAAACTGTTGTGTTTTGAATCGTGTTAGGTTTCAATTCAAAATTATTTATAGCAATAGCAGGTCTAACTATACTCGATTCAACTCCTGTTAAACTAGGTTTAGCATAATCATACATAGTACGATGAGCAAGATCCTAATTTACTGGGTTTGCAACAGCCACAGGAGGTGGCGGATTATTATGATTATCAGCCATCTCCTCGATTGTAAGTTGAATATCGTCCTCTTGCCCTTCCTCTATGTATTGTAGGCTTAGCCTTATCTCTTTTCGGTTTCTGCGAGCAATGCTTTCGATCTCACTATCAAAAAGTAGAGGTCCTGACGGGTTTCTTCTAGTCATAAACTATAAAAACCTGTCAGAAGTAAATAAAAGAAAATTTAGTGATATAAACAAAATTAAAATAAAAATTAAATTGCAATAAAATAAATGGCTAAAGTAATAAAAATTAAGCGTTCCTAATATTTTGGTCCTCGGCAACGGCGCCAAAAAATTGATAGTCGTGAAACTAACTAATAATTCGACTTAAGGCAAACGCACCTATCGAATAGTAGTATGGTTATGGTGACACCAAAATATCGTATCCACGAGGACTAAAAATACTAGCAGTTACTCTCTTTTTATTATCTAGCCTAAGAATTTAAGGGTGTTTTTAAACTAAACTAATTTTCTAATTATCTAAGATCACGACAGAGGCAAAAGTTGGAAAATACTTTAAGAAAACCAATTGAGAAGACAACACCCAAGAAAGAATCCACCTAGACTCACTTATTACCTTTGACTTAGACGATTTACTCACTTGACTTATTCTATAAAAATCCCTAATTCATGTTAATATCTCTCTCGAGACTAAGAACAATTGACTCTAGGTTGATTAATTGAAATCTCTTTCTAATTAAAACCTCTATTGTCGCATTAACTCGATCTATGGATCCCTTTATTAGATTTGACTCTAATCCAACAGATTTATGTCATCCTATCTCTAGGATTGCATTCAAATCCGCTTAATTATGAATGATCTACTCTTAAATAGAGACTTTTGCTCCACTGAATAAGCACATCAAAAACTTGGATTAATATCCTGAAATTTTAAGCAAGAATTAAAACTCATAATTAAGAATAAGAAAAAGTATTTATCATATAAATCAAAGCATAATAAGATTCGTCATAAGGTTCATCTCCCTTAGATATTTAGGGAGTTTAGTTCATAATAATAATGGAAAACATCTCAAAGTTTGGAAAACAACAAAACATAAAGAAAACCCAAGAACTTCTAGGAAATTGGATGGAAATCTTCAGTCTTGATGTAGATCCTGGCTCCGAGGTGATTCCAATGGCTAATCGAGAGTATTTTCTGTCTCCAACTCTGTATGTCCCTCTCCTCCTCTTCTAGGGTATTTATATAGACTTTTGAATGCCCAAATTAGCCCAAAATAAGCCTTTTCCGAGTATAACTAAACTTGGGCTCGACAGGGACACGACCGTGTGCCACGCCCATGTGCAGATGCTCAGGCCGTGTGAAATTCTGACTTGGATTAATGTCGACACGGCCATGGCACACGGATGTGTGGTCTACCCATGTGTCACACACAGGCGTGTGGATTACCCGTGTGGAACTGCCTAGATCGTGTGAAACATTGATTTAGGCCCAATTTGTCCGTTTTTTACCTGTTTCTCGCTCTTTTTGTTATCCTAAGCTTGCCTGAGTATAACACATGAATTTAAAGGATTAGGAGTATCGAATTCAATAAAATCAAGGAAAAAATCATCCATAAATATGCCAAGCATAGGGTAAAAATATGTATATATTATGGTTTATCAGTAATTTCTTTCATGTAGTTTAAGTTGTCTTGAAGCATAAGCTATTACTTTACCTTCTTGCATCAAGACACAACCTAAACCATTTAATGAGGCATCACTGTAAATAACAAATTCCTTACCCGGTTCAGGCTGCACTAATACAGGTGCTTTCGTTAGTAGATCTTTCAATCAGTTGAAACTCTGCTGACATTCATCAGTCCACTAGAACTTTACATCTTTCTGCAATAATCAGTCATCGGAGAAGCAATCATAGAGAATCTTGTACAAATCTCCGATAATAACTAGCTAAACCCAAGAAACTTTTTAACTTCAAATACATTCTTCGGTGGACTCCAATTGACAATATCTGAGATTTTACTTTGATTTACCCTGATGCCTTCGGCAGATACAATATGCCTGAGAAAACCCACTTCTCGAAGCTAAAATTCACATTTACTGAATTTAGCATATAATTGCTTCTTTTGCAGAATTTGCAACACAATTGTCAAATCTTCTGCATGTTCTTCTTCATCTCAAGAATAAACCAAAATATCATCAATGGCTACTACCACAAATCTGTCTAAGTACGGTCTGAATATCCAGTTCATCAAATCCATAAATACTGTAGGTGCATTAGTTAGCCCAAACGGTATAACCAGAAACTAATAATGCCCGTACCTGGTTCTGAAGGCTGTTTTTGGCACATTTGACTCTTTTACTCATAGCTGATAATAACCTGATCGGAGATCAATCTTTGAAAACACTGTAGCACCTTTCAGTTGATCAAATAAATCATCAATCTGGGGTAACAGGTACTTATTCTTTATGGTTACTTTATTAAGCTGTCGGTAGTCAATACACAGTCTCAAAGACCCGTCCTTCTTTTTCACAAACAGAACCGGAGCACCCCAAGGTGAATGACTCGGTCGGACAAAACCCTTATCAACAAGTTCCTGTAACTGTGTCTTTAACTCCTTTAATTCTGTAGGAGCCATTCGGTATGGAGCTATGGAAATCAGAGTAGTTCCTAGAATCAAATCTATAGAAAATTCCACTTCTCTTTCTGGTGGCAACCCTAGTAATTCCTCTGGAAACACATCAAAAAATTCACATACAACTAGCACTGCCTGTATATTTGACTCAGATACCTTGGTGTCGAGTACATAAGCCAAGTAAGTATCATACCCTTTTTTGACATACCTCTATGCTGCCATCACTGAAATCACATCAGATAACCCCTCTGTCTAATCAGATCTAATCCGGAGTAACTCACCATTCTGACATTTTAGCACAATATATTTTTGTCTACAATTTACTACTGCATCATGCTGAGTTAGTCAATCCATGCCCAATATCACGTCAAATTCATCAAATGGCAGTAACATCAAATCAGCCAGGAAATAATAACCTCTTACCATCAGTGGACAATTGTTACAAATTTTTATCCACCAAAACAAATTGGCCTAGGGGGTTCGAGACTTTGACCACAATTCAATATGTTCAATAGATAAATCTTTAACACATGCAAACTTTATACATATATATGAATGCGTAGAATCGAGATCATTTAATGCAGTAACATCAGTGTCAAGTAAAGAAAATGTACTAGTAATAACATCAAGTGCTGAGGCATCTTCTCTGGCACAAATGGCATATGTCCTAGCAGGTGCTCGTGCCTCAGGCCTGCCTGCAGTATCTTTTGTAACTCCTCGGCTACCACTGACATTACTGGATGGTCGAGGTGGTCTACCCCTCGAAACTGGATTAATCGACTTCGATGTCTGTTCAGCTTCTTTTTCACCCCTTTCTGGACAATCTCTGAGGAAATGATCAAATGAACCACATCGGTAACAAACCCCACTTTTCAGCCGGCATTCTCCAAAATGAGCTTTATTACAATACTGGCATCTCGTCTTAGCGGTACCAACACTGCTAACACTAGTCACTGATGGAGTGGAAGGCCTTGGATTAATGCGTTGAGAACATCGCTCTCTGCCCGAATACCTAGTGGCTAAGGTAGAATGATCCTGGTACTTCTTCAATTTCTTTGGAATAGAAAATTGGGATTTTCCTATCAATCTTTTACTAAAAATTTGAGCTTCCCTCTCAGACTGTTTCTTCTCTTTGCTCAATTCTTCTGCTTTATAAGCTCTCTCTGCCAATGTAACAAACTCTCGAATTTTAAGAATTTCGATCAGTAGCTTAACTTCTTCATTCAACTCTTCTTCGAATCGTTTGCACATTTCGGCTTCTAACTGTACCCATTCCCGAGCATATTTACTCAACCAAACAAATTCTCTTTCATACTCAGATACCGATCTATTGCCCTGTTTCAGCTCAAAAAACCTCTGGCTGATATATTTCTTTTTAAATTCATTCCGGAAGAACTCCCATGTAATTTCTTCTTTCGGAACAACTGAAGCTTTAGTATTCCACCAATGATAAGTTGTGTCTTTTAGCAGTGAGACTACACATTTCAGACATTCTTCTGGGGTGCAAGATAATTCCTCCAAAACCCAAGTAGTATTCTCTAACCAGAATTCAGCCTGTTCAGGATCATCATCAACTGTTGCTCGAAATTCTTTGGCCCCATATTTTTAAATTTTATCAACTGGAGCTTTTCCTTTTCTAACAAATTCACTACCTGTACCCTGTGGGATCTCGAGAACCAGTGGAGCCGGTGGGGGAGCTTGAACTTGCTGCACTATAGGGTTAGTTCTTAAGTATTGACTAAACCATTCATTCATCATTTGAAAGAAGGTTGTTTTTGCCTCCTCCCCTCGATCCTCTGTCTCAGGCCTTCTACTACTAGTTTCTTCTCTTTGTATTGAAGTCGGAGCATGACTCTCAACTTCCTCTGATTGAGCTCGGTCAGATGACATTACTATAAGAAAAATACATTTTAAATGGTCAGGAGATATCACACTATCAATAATAATTTAAATGGCATGTATAGCTAATCTCGTATTTGCTACGTCGGTCCTAGAACCAGCTAAACCTGGCTCTAATACCAAAAAATGTAACACACCCTGCCCGTATTCGTTTCCGGAATAGGGTACGAGGCATTACCGGAGTTTACGAATTAATTTTTTTAACTCAATATAACTCTTTATAGATATCTAACCTTCCCTGCAATTTTAAACCGAGACCAATCCATCCAATCCACCCAATCCATCATATTTTCAAGATAGATTCATGCATATTTATAAGATAACCTCATCGCATACCAAAATTAAGATTTGTTAGCCATACCAATGGCTAACCTTACAATCATTTCACATTAACATTTAGTATATTAGCTTATACATGCCATTGATTTCCAAAATAAAGTTTCTTTATATACTAAAATCTTGAGGTTGATAGTGTGATGTGTCTTCGACCGAATCCGACCTCCGAGCTCTTAACACTATAAAATAGGAGAAAGGAAACAGGGTAAGCACTTTGTGCTTAGTATGCTCATGTAACAAGAATTATACTTACCTAATATTTTCAATACAATGCAATAAACATTCATATATCCATTCAATGTATTATTACCCTAACATGCACAAACTCAACATTCAGGTTAGTCCAATAATTTCCATGTATCAATAATATATACCATGATTGATGAGCTCATCAATACCATGATTTCCGTTCCCTTGTTATTTTTTCCATATTTGTCCCATTGAATTTCTCAGAATTTCGATAGATTTTCAGAGGTACACTTTTAGTGTACAATTTATGGTTCGTCAATTCATATTCATGTGCGCACATTTTCGTTTCAGAAAGAACACTCCCGCGAAGCTCATTCTTACAGTGGGATTACCAGTCCAGGCTAAATCCCCTGTAATATAAACTCATAGAGTATTGTCGGGATTACCAGTCCAGGCTAAATCCCCTGCAATGACAATTATTCTAATGAGCTTGGATCTGAACTACCAGTCCAGGCTAAATTTAGACCCTAATTTGGATTAACAATCCGGGCTAGATCTATTTTACACATATTCTTCGGGAGGGTTATATCAGGATAGGATCACCCGTTCGAGCTAGATCCTTTTTACCGTCAATTCCTTTTCAGAGATCCATCGAATTTTCCTTTCATTTAACTGGGATTTCTTCCCCTTTTATCAAATATATCAATGTTTCATTAATTTTCATACAATGAACATTCAAATCATATTCACATCAATAACATACATTTCAAGCATTTAAGAATATAATTCAAGTTACATGAACTTACCTCGATACTTGTTCCTATACACAAATCTACTATCTAGCTTCGTATTTGAATTTTTTGGATCTAAATAAATAAATTTAGTTATCAATTTAATACATTTCATGTTCATATGCAACATTCTCTATAATTCCACTATTATTTATAGTTCATTCAAAGCTGTCTACTTGAGTCATAGTTACTAAATTATTTTTATCTTGATATAAAGAACTCAAAATTAGGATCCGCTAATTTTTCCTGAACCTAGACTCGAATATCTTCTTACCATAAAATTTTCAGAATTTTTGGTTTTTCCAATAATTAAAATTTATTCTTTAAAGTAACCCCTATTCTGCTGTCTGACAGTTCTGACCTTTCTTCACTAAAAATTAATTATCTCTTCATAAAGAATCCGGATAATGTTCCTGTTTATTTTTCTTGAAAATATACTTATTCAAGATTCTAAAAATATAAATTTAAGCCCTTAATTATTTTTCTTAAATTTCTTATGATTTTTCAAATTAAGAACAGGGGAACCGGAATTCATTCTAACCTTGTCTCACAAAATTTATTATATCTCATGATTTACAATTTCATTGCTTACATCGTTTCTTCTATGAGAAACTAGACTCAATAAGATTTAATTCAATATTTTTTTAATATTCTAATTAAATTTACACAATTTATGGTGATTTTTCAAAGTTAGCCTACTGCTGCTATCCAAAACTGTTTTAGTGCAAGATGTTTATTACCAATTTTTCCCCTAAGCTTTTAATAAATGATAATTTCGTCCCTACTCAATTAGCCTCTCAATTGAGCTGATTTTTCTCAATTAACACTTAATTATATAACTTTAAACTACTTTGTAACCTTTGGGAATAATAATTTCAGCACTAGATTTTCATTCCAAACATTTTCACAATTAGGTCCTAAAAATCAATTTCTATTGAAACTACCTAATAAAATCATCTCATAAAAAAATTAAAGATTCAATTTCATGATATTTCACCATAAACTTACAGCACTCAACTATGGTGGCTTTCAATTTTATCCATGAAATAAAAAAATAATGAATTTAATAGTAGGACCTAGTTGTAAAAGTCTTAAAAACACAAAAATTATAAGAAAAAGGTAAGGATTAACTCACTTGATGCAAAAATTATGAAATATCAGCTTAAAGAATCCCTCCTATGGCATTTTGGCTGATGATAATGAAGAAAAATGAAGAGAAATCTAGATATTTCCTATTTAGCCCTATCTTTATTTAGTTAATTATGCAATATTCCAATTTTGCCCTTAAATCATCAATTTTCCTACTGATTTCATGCCCTTGCCATCCAGCCCAAATAAATTTTGGGTCTAATTTGCTTTTAAATCCTTTCTCATTAGACACTTAAGCTATTTAATCATTCTAGCAACTTTTACACCTTTTCCAATTTAGTCCTTTTCATTTAATTGACTACCCAAACATTAAAATTTTCTAACAAAATTTTAATACCATATTACTAACATTTCATAAATATTTATAAAAATGTTTTTGACTTAGTTTTACGATATCGAGGTCTCGATACGTTGCTTTTACCCAATTTCTTCAATAATTTCTTTTTCTAACTAACCACTAAATCGGTAAAATTTTTCTATCGATATTTTCATACGATTTTACTATCATATCAATATTCATGAAAAAATATTAAAATAAATTTCTCTTTAAATCGGATTTGTGGTTACGAAACCACTGTTCCGATAACTTTGAATTTAGGCCATTACATAACCAATGAACCAGCAGACTCATTCTTGTTACCATTTCACAAAGAATTGAACTTAAGCAGGTAGTGCATGCTTGTGGGTTGATTCTAAAACAACAAACTTTTAGTGACGCGACTCAAACTCCAAACTTTAAACTCAATCGCAGAACACAGAACCACAGATACAGAAATTAGTTACTGCAGATTTTCTCAAACAAGTTCTTAAGATTTTGGGGCGATACATAATAAATTATTTTTGGTTCTTATTGTTTGAGCCCACAATTGACGCAATTCAAGATACGAAGATAGTGGAGAAGGTCGTATGGTTGAAAGCTGAGAACGTTTCAAATCCATCTTGCACAAAACACTGGTCCTTTTCGAGAAAAAAGTTTATTAGTATAAATATCACAAACTGACTCGGTTTTCAAAATTTTAAATTTTCGCTATGACTAAAAACCATTTTCTAAACCAAAATTTTCCAACAGATAGGGGTATAACAAAGGAAGAGGAGGATTGAGCAGACAAAAATTAAGTTGAACCAATTAAAAAAAACCATTTAAATCAGAAAGATAGTTTAAATATTTAATTTTGTTGTTATGATTTATAAAAATAAATGTTAATATTCTATATTATTATTTATTTATGTTTATTAATATTTGTTTTCTATTTTAAAAATATTATAATTTTTTTTGTTGAAAACAATTAATCTTTGCAAATTATAATAGAATAATCACTTAATGGTGTAAAGTTTAAGGTCAAAGGGTCTTTTTGGTGCATTTTGGCAATTGAGTGTAAAAAAAAAAAGCCGGGGCTTAATTAATTTTTTTGAAAAATTTTAAGGGTCTTTTTGATATATTTTGACGATTCAAGTATTCAATTGAGTGCGAAAAAAAAAACAAAGACTTAATTATTTTTTAAAAAAAACATTTCAGAGCTTTTTTTATGTATTTTAAAAGTTTAAATACCCAATTGAAAAAAAATAATTTTTTAATTTAAAAACTTTTGACACACTTAAACTTAAAATAATTATAAGTAATATTTAAAAATGTGAGTGGTGGAACCAACCCGACTCAATGGTAGTCAATTAAAAGAATAAAAAACCATTAGTTACTTATATTAAAACAAGAATCAATAATTATTTTCCACATTTCATCTTTCCATAAATGTTGGTATTGTCATATATGCTCATGAATGTCATCACCTTTCCAACTCTAATTCATAAGCTGCACCAAATAGGTCGCCATAAATGCGCATTTTTATATTTAAAATCTTATCATTTATCAATGCAAGCTCTAAACATCTAAATCATTCTTTATTCAAACTTTATGCATTCACTAAAACAATTTCTAATGAATAAATTAAGTGGTCGACTCTCAATACCCTAACTAATACAAGTCACTAGTACTTGTATATAAACATTTCTAGACTTATCGAATAACAATATTAATCTCCACCAAAATAACTAGCAAATTAGGATTATCAATATCCTAAAGAAAAATCTAAAAATTAGAAACATCTCCAAAGTATTCCTTCAAGCCAGTCGTGCCAACCTCTATGAATAAAGGATTCAATTTGCATTATTTGAATCCATCCGATCTTCAATGGTTTGATTCTTCGTAAGACTAATTTTCATAGATAGATCAACATATGTCTATAATATCAACAAGGTCATAGTTCAACTGTTTTGATTTAAAAGATTATTAACTTCAAATAAAGTTTAGAATCCTAATAGTTACACCAACATTTGTACTTGTTGTGGAGTCTTTCTCAGAACAACTTAACATTTTTTTTATAATAATTAAATAGATTACTTGGCCGATAATCTGACTAATTCAATCACTAAACTGATTCTTACCAATTTATAAAAAAAAAAAGTTAATAAATAAAATTGTTGCTTGGGATAGCATGGCATGACCTCAATTTCCGTTGATTAATGGTAGATGTGAGCGTTCGATCGAATCAAATTGAATCAAATGAAAACTTTTCGAGTTGACGAATCTTATTTTATAATCTTAACTCAATTTGAAATTTTCTCGAATCAAGTCAAGTGAGATAGAATTCGAATAGAATCGAAACAAATCAAATATATTTGTTCGAGTTAAATTAAAAAAAATTGACTTTGGGTCCTCGTAACTATTGTCACGCACCGTAATTAAATTTGTTCTTAACTTTCATCCCCTCATAATTTATTTATTAATTTTTTATATATGGGTTAGCTTCTTTGTTTGCTTAGTTGCTTCAATTATTTTTTGATTCTTGTCACTATGTATTTTGAAATTAAAAAATATATTAAATGTAAAAAATGTGATTTTTTAATAAAAGTCATCTTAAAGATAAAATGTGAAATTGACACCAATATAAAATTTTAACTCGAATATTTTATGACATCATCAATAATTCAACTTTAATAGAAATTTATAAATATTTAATATGATTAAACAATCTAATAATATAAATAATATTCAAAAAGTTTTATACTCTTTTATTTGGGGTAAAAGGTAGGAAATAAAAGTTTAAGAGAAAATAAAAGTTTTAAGGGTTGGATGAGTAAAATTTTGGGAAGAAAATATTCAAAAAAAATTGAGAGAAAATGGAGTTGGGCTAAGCGGAGGTGGATGGAAGAGGAGTAAAAATTTTGAAAAAAATAAAAAAAATTTAAGAATTTAGAGTAAAAATATAAAAAAATATTATAATTTAATATTTAATTTATTTAAATTTAAAAATTATACTCGATTCAAAGTCAAAATTTTAAAAAATATCAAATTAAACTAAATAATTTAATTCATTTAACTCAAAATTAAATTTTTAAATATTTTTAAATTAAATCGAATTTTATTTACCTTTTAATATATATACATGTGTAACAACCCGTTAAACTGACCTTGAAAGAAGAAAAAACAATCCATTAAACAAAGTATAGTTTCCTACGCACGTACTAACATTCTTTTATGGAGTGTCAAATCATCTGCAATTGAGATATCACTTGCAGGCTTGGCGTACAATATATATCATGAGATATTATATTTTATTTATAGAAAATTTAATTAATTAATATGAAAAGAAATAAAAAAGCTCACTTTTCGAAACAAAATCATAAAATTACTTAAATATTTTACTATTATGAGATATTTCAAACAATTAGAGCTACTTCTCGTGTATCATCTTTAAAGAAACTAATTAAAATATAATTTTTTCAATCAAATAAAATATAAATTTTCAATCCATGACTATGAGTGTGGGTTTGATATAACTAAATTGCTTAATCAACAAATCGGTATTGATTGATTAAATTGAATTAAAAAAATAATTAGAATTAATTTTTTTATTTTTATAATTTTTAATAATTTATTTGTTCGAATTAAAAATAAATTTTTTAATCAATTCAACCATCAATCTAATTTTAAAAACCTTAATTCGAAAGACTAGAAAGAAAATATTAATTGTTTCATGCGAAGTAAAATTAATAAGGTTGGTTGAAAATAATTTGGGGATGCAAGTGTGGTCATCAACTATTTAATTAATCTTTCATTTTTTTTAGTCTTTGCGCTTGTATTTATTGTAAATGTCTATTAATTTTACTGATGCAACATCTATGTGATAATTCATGTATATATTATATTAGTAATTATTTAATTTTTTAAAAATTAAAATTAAATATAAAAATTTAAATTTATTTTAGATAATAAAAAAGAAATGTTAAATTGAAGGAGTACAAAATGATGACCTGCTGCTATAAGAAAAAACAGAGATTAGAGCTCACAAATAGTTTGTAATTTTCCCTTTGTTATAAAACAAATCAACATTAATTTCAATAAAGAAATCATTTGTAAAACCGATTAAATCATGTATTTTGTTTTCACAAATACAATGATGAATAAATAAAAGCAAATATTCAACGTGACAAGTAACAATTACTAGCATAGATGTCCATCCTTCCTGCATCTATTTTCCGCCGACAATTGCCTTGGTTGTGGAATGTATTACTTGCGATATCCTCTCACTTCTTAAAATTATAATGATAATGGGTAAATTTAGTATTAATCAAAAAAAGTGAAAGTGAATTTTATCTCTACATATTCGGATTAAGTTTAAATTTTAGAATTGATATTGTTGAAGTGCTTTACTTGAATACTATCTCGCTCAAATAAGATTAAGCTCAAACCGTGAAACAAATAAAGACTTGGGTTTTTTATTAAAATAATACAAAAAATGAATTACGAAAACAGTATAAAATGTAGATTAATTACAAAAATGAGTCTTCTATATAGTATTTTCAAGTGCTGCTAATGTGCCAAGCGACACCACCTTAAAATTCTCCCCATTCTGCCATGAAGTAATAAAATATTTTTTTAAGTGGTACCGCCAACGTGCCAGGCGGCACCCAAAAAATACGCATACTCCCTTAAATGCACAATGAATATGGTACTGGTAAGTAAAAAATTTACTTTTTTTAAATAGTGTCGTCAACGTGTTAGGCAGGGTTTAAATTTAAAAAAGAAAATTGTTATTTAAAAAAAAAAGCTAAAAGATAATTTTTTAAAAGACTTGTTGTTTTAAAATATTTGATTCAACTTCAAGTGTGATTGCAGATTTGTTCAAAAGCATAGGCCGACGACTTTCCTTTTTATTATTCTTTTAGTTGGTTCTCTCTTTTTTCTTTTTACAATTTTCTTTTTATTTTGTTTTTTTTTCCTTCTTCTTAACTGAAAACTTTAGTAACCGTATTCAAAAGCCATCAATGTCACCATTAGCGGTGGCCTCTCATGCCGATTTCGGCACTAAAGAAGAGATTTCTTCCTTCTCTTTCACTTCTATGGTTCAAATCTCCTAGAATTCGGCTCCAAATTCTCTACAATAATGACCAAAGCTTCAAACTACTCTTTTTTCGATCTCCATTTCGCACTATCGAATCGTCGCCAGTTGAAGATATGTTGTTCCCAGCGATTAAACATGCCATCTCACCGTTTGGATTACTGAATGGAGTCTCGAAGCTCCAAACCAAACTAAAAGTTCTATTTTTCTTTTTTGCTTGCTACTGATTCAGCATAAATTTTTTTTCTTTTTCAACTTTTTTTTTTTAAAAAATTCAAACTGGTATGCCTAACACATTGGTGGCGCCACCTTAAAAAAATAAAATTTTCCTTACCGGAACAATATATGATCTATATTTAGAGGGAGTACAGGTATTTTTTTGGGTGTCACTGTAACAGCCCATTTTCAATTAAATCAGAATAGTGGTTTTGGGACCACAGATCTGAGTCAGAAAGAAAATTTGTTTTAATATTATTGCATGAATTGCATTATGATTGAAATGACGTATGAAAATTTCATTAAGAAAATTTTATCGATTTCATGTTTAATTGTGGAAAGGACCAAATTGTATAAAATGCAAAAGTTGAGTTCTAGTAGCTATAAGTATCAAATAGCTATAGAATTCAAAATTTGAGGTCCTTATATAGTAATTAGACCATTAAGAAAAGTTAGTAGATATTTTTTGGTAAATCATCCATGGAAAATTAAAAAAGGAAAAGGACTAAATTGGAAAGAGAAAAATTAAAAGCTGATAATTAAATTAAATACAAAATATCATCCTATTTTCATCATCTTCCTCAAATTAAAACATGGAAACCCTAGGAATGAGAAAAATGTTCAAGCAAGCCTTGGCTTAATTGTGTAAGTAATCTTGTCCTATTTTTAGTAATTTTTATATTTCCGATATCCGAATAGCTTAATCTATCTATTTTGGGGATTAATTTGTAAAGATATCAAAGTATAGAAATTTTCCATGGATGTAAATGCTGAAATTTTGAAATTTATGGTAGGAAATGAAAGGTTGTTGATAGATAAACAACTTTTACAAAGAGAATTTTGATGAAATTATGATTTAGGGACTAAATTGAAAAATGGTAAAACCCATGGAAAAATTTTAATTTTTGTGAAATTCATGGGCTGTTATTAAACATGTAAAAATCAGTTGGGCTTGGAATAAGGATTAAATTGCATGAATTTTATTTTCCAAGCCTAGGGACAAAATTGTCATTTATGAAAAGTATAGAGGCAAAATGGTAATTTTGCCTAGGATGTGAATTGAATTCAATTGAGCATAAAGTGAATTAAATTGATGCTAAATTCATTTATATAGATCCGGAAAGATCAAATAAAGAGTTAGATCGAGGAAAAGAAAGGGTGTTGGATTAGTAAATTTTTATACGCGAACAAGTGTCAAGGTAAGTTCGTATAACTTAATTATATGTATTAATATATTTGAATCGAATGTTGTATTTGTGTGAATTTCATAAATGTTTAATGTATGAAATTAATTATATGCCCAAAATTGCTCGATAAATGAAAAGTTCCTGTTGAATAATGAAATACGATGGATATAGTATTTTCTTGTATTAATTATAGTCCTGCATATGTTGCGGACATTATAACTCGAACGAGCATCCTGTTAACAGGCTTCTCGAGCATTCCTGTTACATGGTCCTTGCGAGCATCCTGATCGATAGTGATCTTGCATGTGTTACGTGTCAAAACCATTTTTAAATCGAGTTTTGGAAAAAATGGGAAACGATTTTAAAAATGAAAACGGGAGTCGCCACCAATCTTTTTAGGTGTGATTGGCTTTTTTGGTGTGATTGGATCACCTTTAAAACATTTTGTTTTAAAATCATTAGTTTTGGTCTACGAAAAAAGAACAAGTTCGGGAGTCGGTTACGTACGAGGAAGGATTAGCATCCCCATAACGCCCAAAAATTGGTACCTAATTAATTATCAAATGTCTTTAACGTCGGAAATTTAAAAAATTTAATATGTAATTCTCTTTAAAATATTTTGATTGATCTTTTTAAAAGAAAAATTGGAGTTCACTCGTATCAAAATATTGACATTGAGTTAGCTTTTGGAAATCCCTATCACAACACAACAAAACGTCATATCAGTAAGTTAGGACATATTACTTTGAAATTCCAAGACAGTTGCTCGCATTTTGAAAACCTTTAAAAACTTAGAAGGGTACTTGACTATTCGAACTCAACGAGAAGAGTCGCAACCCAATAAGTTAGGGCACTACTTTTCTCGAAATTTCCAAGCACCAAGCATTGCCTTTATATTTTTTGAAAACTTCGGAATTTTGTTTTAGTTAATGCATGAGGAATCACATTATCGTTATGGAATAGAATATCACAATTATAAATGAACAAAACATGCATTTAAACGATACAGTGGCCATAATACAAAAATCATATACTAGATACATATATATAAAAATAATATACATAGCAAATGCTTACAAAGATATACATAGTATATATTGAAAATGAATAAACAAAACATACAAACATACAAAGTAATAATTAAAAACAATGCATGATATACAACAAAGTAATACAATATCAATGTACATGTTCATAAAATGTAATATCAAATAATAAATATAAAATGACATTTAGCACATGATATATGCAATATAAAATAAAATGAAATGAGCTATTGTTATACATATAACACAAATAAAAAATGATATTTAATAATAATTTTAAAATGGTATTTAATATACAATATATATATTAACAAAATATTTATAAAAGAATAATAATTATATATATAAAATATATTGGTTTAAAAGTATGTAAAAGAACTCATAATATAAAAATATCAGTTTAAAATGAAATAATACATAATAAATAAATAATTAATAATTAAATATATGTATAATATGGGTTATAAATATAGTTTAATTTACAAATTTTAAAATTATAAATAATATAATGAATAATATAAACGTAAATAATATAATAGATAATATATGATATATATAACCTATAAAAAATAATAAATAATATAGAATAAAAATAAAAATATAATAAATGTTAAATAATAAAATATATTTTAAATATATAGGAAATAAGAAATATAATAGTATAAAAATGGCATAATGTAAAATAATGAAAGTATATATGTAAAAAAAAAGTATATAAATAATTAATAAATATATAATACAAGTAAAAATATAATAATAATATAAAAATGATAATGTCAAATAATAATAATAATTTGTGAAAAATAAAACATAATAAATAATAATATAAATAATATATAATAAAATAATTTTATAATATATAATATAAAAATAAGGTATAAAAATAAAACAATTAACAATATAAAAATATATATAATAATAATAATAATAAACATATAGGGTTAAATTTGAAGTTCAATAAAATTATAGGGAAAATTTTACAAAAATAAAGCTGAATTAAGGTCCTAATTAAAACACGCACAAAACCAAAGGGATTCATTGGGCAAATTGCCCTATTCCCAAAACGACTGCGTTTTAATCTTAGACTTAAAACAGCTACTGTAGGGACTAAATTAAAACTAAAACAAAATATCAGGGCTGAAGCAAAAATAAAATAAAACAAATTATAATCATAAAAAGGGTGGAGGGACTAATCGGACAATTAACCCAATTCTCAAAAACACACGGACCCTCCCCGGGTAATCGGGTCAACGTGCGGATCCTGGGGCATGATACGACACCATTTTGGCGTTTATTATTCTAAGCCATACGTCGTCGTTTTGCTAGGGCTATATAAACCAAAACTTTAGCCCAAAAATCATTTTACACTGAGATTTTTTTTAAAAAGGTTTGAAATTCTCTGCAGAGGGGAAGAGGGGGGTCCCTAGCTTTGGCCTCCGGCCACCGAGCCGTGTTTGCCCACGCTCCTCATGCGCCGCCGTACGCGGGACCTGAAGGTTTAAAAAACCTTCGTCCTTCCACAGGTAACCTCTTCTCTCTTAAAACTTTACTCGTATATGCTAAAACAGTTTATATATATACATGTGTTCAAAGATAAAGAAGAAGACAGACGGTTAAATCACCTTTTTTGAAACTGTTGTTATTTCTTTGAATGTGTAAGTATCTTTCTATCCCCTCCAAAAAAGGTCCCCCCTTTTACATTGTTTGATTCGGGCTTTTATAGCCACTACTGCTATTACATAAACTAGGAAAGGAATCTTTTTATATCTTTCCATATTTGTTTTGCTTGCTGCTGTGGTTCTTTCCTTCTTTTGCAGGTATCAAGAAGATTTAGCAACAATGATCATCGGCGTTGACTCGGGCATAGACCGCAGCATGATTCGAAGCCTGGAATCACGGCCTAGAATCACGGTGTTGATGGCGCAAGACGAACCGACGCATTGATTACAGTGTTTAGCTTCTGGAGCCTTCCATTTGCGGCGCCTAGGGTTTCTGAAACCCTAAGTCTCTCTGTTATCTGTTAACAATTTGGGCCACTTGGGCCTCGTTTGATTTTTGGGTCTGGATATAAACGGGTCTTGGGTAGTTTAACTGGGTCATGGGTGTAACGGGTTATTGGATTAGTTTGGTGTGTCAGGGGTAGGACTGGTCTGTTAGGCTTTGGGCTGATGTGGTTGGGCCTGTAAATGGACTATAATAAAATAAACATTTATTTATTTTATTTTTTATTTTTGGGTTTTATTTAATTATGGACCTGGGCAAAAAATAGGTTCTACATTACGCATTACCGCAGTTCTTTGTGAGCATCCTGTTACACGATTTGATCAGTTGTGGTCCAACATTTATTGTGGACCCAAACGAAACTCTTCATGAGTGTCCTAATATAGGCTCTTATGAGCTTCCTGATTTGGCTAGTCTGAACTCCCTGTTATGCTATCCAGAGCTTCCTGTTAATAACTCTTTGAAGTTACTTGTTAAGCTCAATGAGCTTCCTGTGCTAAACTCTTATGAGTTTCTTATTTAGCCTGGATAAGCTTCTTGATACATGGCTCACATGAGCATCCTATTACATGGCTCGAGAGAGTGCTTCCTGATTATGTGCCCTAATTGGATATCCTTAAATACGAATTGGCATATTTACAGTTTTGTACACTCTGAGTGTACTACTGATGTATCCATCGATATTTCCAATAAATTCAATAGGTAAAGTTTAACATGCCTAAATTGAACTTGAGATGACTTGTTATGGAAATGTATGAGTTATGTGAAAATGTGATATGGAAGGATTATGTATATGAAAGTTATTACCTGATGAGCTCATCATTATTACTTGAAAGGTATTTAGAAAGTTTATGACTAATTTGCTTGATTGAGTGTGTGTGATTAGGTAAATGGCTAAATTGTTGGGATACATGTTATTGATATTTTTATTTAAAATGAACATGATTGGTAAGTAAAATTCCTGTTATGCAAACTTACTTAGCATTAAATGCTTACTCTGTTTTATTTTCTTTGTTTTATAGTGCTTGGAGGCTCGAGAAGGTTGGACCTTGGTCAGAGTCACATCACACTATCCCTTGGACTTCTCAGTATATGAAACAAGTTAATTTTTAGTATAATGGCATGTATAGTCTAACTTAGCCAATGTTGACATGTAAATGGTTGTTTGTAATCTAGCCATTGAATGGCAGCCAATGTTGACATGTAAATGGTTGTTTGTAATCTAGCCATTGAATGGCTAAAATGGTATGTTTTGGTACACATTTACAAGGCCATAATATGTTTGAGGTGTTTTGAAATGGTTAAATGGTAGACGATATAAACCAAAATGTTAATAGATTTGAGTTGGTAAAATTTATAAAACTTGCAAATTAAACATAAACGAAATTATGGTAAGTAAAACATTTAAACATATATGTTAATAAGAAATACATAATACTGGTATTTGGTTTGGTTTATATGTACCAATTTGATTTGGAAATGTGTTGAGATGTTGTAGGTTGATGGCAAGTTTGGGTGAGAAATAAGGCTAGAAAATGGCCTTATTTAGTATACTAGACACACGGGCGTGTGTCTTGATCGTGTGTGACACACGATCATGCGCACGGGCGTGTGGTTTGGTCGTGTGTCCCCTACATCTTAAAAAGTGAGAAACATAATGCTCAGAATTAGACACATGGGCAGAGACACGGGCGTGTGTCTTAGCCGCCTGTGACACACGGCCTAGCACATGGATGTGAAACCTGCACCTAAATTTCGAAAATTAAAATAAACATACAGTTTAATGCATGGGTGTTTGGATGGCCGTGTGACCTAAACCAGAGAGTTACACGGGTATGGACACGACATGAGACACAGGCGTGTCACTTGGCCGTGTAATCCACACGGCCTACTGACACGAGCGTGTGACCCCTATATTAAAGAAAAATTTTAGAATTTCACGAAATTTTTTTAAGTCTTCGATTTAGTCCTGACTTGTTTCTAATGCCTAAATTGGGCCTCAAGGGTCTATTAAAGGGACGATATGAATGAATACGTTTAGTTTCAGATATGAATCATAATTGACATGAGATAACTGTATATATTCTGTAAACTCCAGTAATGCTCCATAACCCTGTTTCGGCGACGAATATAGGTTAGAGGTGTTATAGTCTCCTTTTACGTTGACGACGCCACTTAAAAAAATACTTTTTTCCAACAAAATCAATGGTAGAAGATTGAGAGAAATTTAGGTGGTGCCGTCTGATACATTGGCGACATACAAAAACATTGTAAAAAACGATTTATTTTTATAATTAATCTACATTTTACATCATTTTCATATTTTTTTGGCTTTTTTACATAGATAATATGAAATAAATATTTAAATATCTAAGTGGTATGCCAATACCATTATTTACCGAATTGGTATGTTTGCAACAGTGTTGGGGGGTAAAGGGCATGGAGGAGGTTACATCACTTTTTTTTTCTGATTTAATCATGGAATCATCATTACCAAATTATATATGTTAAAAATATATATATTAAGGGTGGAGGGAGTGAGAGAGGCGACAACAATATCAAATTAATGAAAAAACATGGTAATAAAAGAGGCCATATACGACCATTTACTACAAAATAAATTTTATGCGTACTTGTATTGTTACAGGTGGGGTGGAGGGGGAGAGATAAGCGGCACCATTTCCTACAGTGGATAAGACCAATCGGTCACAAGATGGGCAAAGGGGAAAAAATGGCTTTCAGCATATATATCTATGTTGTGTAGGGTTTGTGGTTGGGGAAAAAATTTTATTTTGTTTGTAGAACGGGAAGAAAGAAAGGAGAAGGAGAAGCATGTTATGAATGTCTTTTTATTTATTTATTTTACAAATGGTTCTTTGTGTTGATTTTTATTGCGATTTTGATTTATTTTATATATAGGAAGAAAGAAATAGAGGGTGTTTGAAAGAAACTCAGCTAGTATATTTTTTGTTTTTCCAGTAGATGCAAATAACATATGATTCGATTGACGTTTTTTTTTATAGTTTTTTTTAGCATTTTTTTATGTACTTAATAGATGGTCCATTGTGTTGAAATTTTTTAGAGTTTTTTTTTTGATATTTACTTTACTAGTATAAAAAAGATTATTATATCAAAAAATGTGATGTTTTATAATTTTTATTTGAAATTATTATGTATTTGTTTGTTGACTTTTCTATCTCAAAAATATAGAAAAAAAATTAATAACTCAAATGGTATGCCCAAGATATTATTTATCAAAATGGTACGTTTGCTGCAGTGTTTTGCCGGTGTTGCCTGACAAATTTGGGAAATGGGTCACCCTACAAATGAATTACCAAAATGGGTCGTTTGCTACAAAAATAAATACTAAAATGGGTTTTTTGCTTTAAATTTATACGATGACCCATTTTGGTGTTTAATAATTTTTTTTGGATTGTTGTGGTTAAAATTCCAAATATGTCATAAATTATTTGTCTTCAAATAGAGAAATTATCAAAATACTTTAAAAATTTTATAAGAAAATTAATTTATACATCTTCCGTTAAATTGATTGAATACTAATTAATTGAACTGAATTAACTTCAAAAAATTTTATAGTTCACAAATGTTGAATATCTTTACATAATAAAAAAATTTGTTATTGGGATAAAAATAAAAAATAAATAAATAAATGAGATGGTTTTGAAAAAAATAAATGATCGACTTACATTAGTGTATCCCAAATTACGTTGTTATTGATTTGTTTATATATGTAAAAATATTAGTAATTCTTCAAAAACTAATAAATGGTAAAAAATTCATTTTCAGTATTGATTATTAATTCTTTTATTTGAAACTGCAAATATAGAAATGACTCGTTTGATTACAGAAACGGATCACACAACAAATACGGATAATGTGGTGGTAATAAAATTTTTATTTGTTATTCACGGGTCTCGTTATAAAGTTCGATGTCATTTTTAATTTAATTTAGATTTATTAACTATTGCAGTAATTTAATATGTTCAAGCTTCGTACCACGTATCGAGGGGTCGTGTCAATGGTGTGGGTTATCTACCGGATCCCCGTCTTATGTCATACTTGGAGGCATCTGGATTCGAACTAGCTGCAATGATCTGCATGCTTGATTTGAAGTACGACTTGATTTCGACTTTGGTCGAGCGATGGCATCCGAAGACCCACACATTTCATTTGTTGTCCAAGGAATGCACCATCACTCTAAAAGATGTTGTACTACAACTTGAGCTCCTAATTGATGACATTACAGTCACAGGTGTTAGTATATTGTTTGGTCTAGGGATTCTTTCCTATGACTTACTAGGATGCTCGCCAGATGATGGTGGCGATAAATTAACGGCTTTGAGATTTTCATGATTGAAGTCGATTTTTGAGTATTTACCAAGTTCTGCCATTGAGCGGGAGGTGATGTGCCCCACTTGAGTGTATAAAACAATAAGTTCCATTTAATCTACTTGCCCCTGTTATTTTATTTATACACTGCCAGTTCGTACAATTGAGGCTCAGCAATACTAGCTACATTGTATAGCGAGCTTTGTCGGATGATAAAGCGTTGTGTCGTATATTAGGGATCGACTTGATTAAGTAACGAATAAGTAAAAAATAACAGACGAAATTGAGAAATTAAACACATAAATTTAACGTGGAAAAACCCCTCAAAGAAGATAAAAAACCACGAGCAAAGATAATTTTACTATAATGGCAAAAGAACAAAGAGTACAAAAGATTGAGATAAAAACTAAAACCTGAAACTCGAAAACAAAGAACCCTAAAAACGTAAACACAAAATTCTCCAAAAGTGTTATGAGTTCTAATCTTTTAATGGTTGTGTTTTCTAATGTTGTAAAAGAGCTTATTTATAGGTTGAATTCGTAGGTCAAATATTAATAAAATAATATGGACTAATCAGAGTTCGACTAAAACAAATCAGTAGAGTTTAATTGGGATATTATCTCTCAAATTTGATTAAAATATGAGGTATACTAAACATCGTAGACATAGACGGGTGCCTGGTATTGCTATAGT
The DNA here is from genome assembly GCF_007990345.1 of Gossypium hirsutum. Classification (NCBI taxonomy): domain Eukaryota; kingdom Viridiplantae; phylum Streptophyta; class Magnoliopsida; order Malvales; family Malvaceae; genus Gossypium; species Gossypium hirsutum. The sequence goes on from NC_053431.1 coordinate 110,909,249, forward strand.
CCTAGGCATTTTATAGGATGTCGTTTTTGGCATTAGTTACTCACCAAACATAGTCTTTCCACTCGTGAATAGGTGATAAAATTTAACCATTACAACAAAAATTTTGTTTTTTTATGATTTTTTTTCTAACAAGTTTACTTTTTTCATAGATGGAGTTCTTCTCCGAGTACCGGGAAGTCATATACACTTCCGATTTACTACCAGATGATTGAGACACACGCCGAAGAAGGGGTAATTTTTACTAATATTCATTACATACAATTACTTTATTTATTTTATTTGACTCGTGCTACTATAACGATGTTATTAATTATGCATTTTATGTCATTGCGGCTATTAATTTGCCAATTAACTTTGAACAATTTGATCTTTAATTTCAAAGACAACCGAGAGTTATAGCCCCTCTGCAACCAAAGGATGTATCTAGAGTGTTTTATAAATTTGCCTTTGATTTAGAAGGCATAGTGTGTATGTCTATAGATGATGTCACTTTTGGCTTTTAGGTTTATTTTGGTATTTAATATAATCTACAGTAAACTTGGTTGGTGCCATATGATCTGATTATCAAGTTATGCAAGTTCCAATTGCATTTTCATTTTCATTTTCCAACATGTAATGTTGATCATATTAAATTTAGCATCTTCAATTCACTTCCATTTTCATTTAATGAACTTCAATTTGCTGTTGTAATTAAGCTAGCCTTAGAGACCAACTACAGACAATTGAACACAAAATAATTTGGCAAACAGTTCATTTCCAGTTTATAACATTGAAAACAATTGAACACAAAACAAATTTGACAAAAATGTAAGGTATACTCAACACCGTGGACATAGGCAGGTGTTTGGTATTGTTATAGTCTTGGACGTTTTACAATATGCCAATCTTGGCATCAGTTACCCGCCAAACATATATCTTTCCAGTCGTGAATAGGTGATAAAATTTAACCATTACAACAAGAAATTTTTTTTTATGAAAATTTGTTATAAAAGTTTGCTTTTTTCTTAGATGGAGCTCTTCTCCAGGTATCAGGAGGTCATATACGCTTCCGATTTATCGCTAGATGATTGAGACACATGTCGAGGAGGGGGTAATTTTACTAATATTCATTACATGCAATTACTTTATTTATGTTATTTGACTCGTGCTACTATAACGATGTTACTAATTATGCAATTCATTTATATGTTATATTCCTTCCCAGACATTGCATCTATTATTCCCTAGTATGTTTACATCCACTCACACTTGTGGTGCACCTATCAAAACAATTAATAGGACGGTCGTAGGGGTATAAATATTTTGACTAGGTGAAGGATTCAACTGATGATAATAGCTTCATTTGTGAAGATGCTAATGTTAACTCAAGCAATGTTAGGTCCCTTAAAACAAATAGTTAGAGCTATAAAGATTTTCAAACCCTTAGTGATGAAATTGTGGCTCTGAGAGATTAAAATGATCGTGTGGGAAAAATTTGAAGAAGGCATGAGCTAAATTAGAAAAATTGAAAACTAAAAATAAGAGATTAGTTTCGCAGGCAAGATGTTACAAATTTGGCTTAATATTATCTTGGGAAGTTTTTGTTTTTATTTTCTTTTGTTATATGGATGAGGAAAATATGAGAAATATGGTAGCCATAGCATGAGAAATATGGTAGCCATAGCATAAACGTAATATATTGTTTCACAATGAATGGAGATTCAATGTTCATATTTGCATTTGAGTAATTTGAATACAAAATTTTATAAGTGGGTCATTTTATAATTAATTAATAATTTGGATTAATTTAAAAAAAAAAGAAGAAAGCAAGTGCATTAAATGCGATTGTGAGAAGTATTTTTCAAGCATCACATACTGCAGCAGAACAAGTATTCGAGTTGATTGTTGATTTAAGGGAAAATATAAAATAAAATTATATAATACATTTACATGTATCGACTTCTAAATTTCCTCATCCTAATCCTTATCGCTTCACATTCTTACTCTGTCGCTTCAATACTGAAAACTCAAGGAGTCTCCCTTTCCATTTTATTTTCATTCAATTTTACATGTTTGGTTGATGAGAAAATTTGAACAAATCTATTTTCGAAAATAATCATTCTGCTTAATCTCTTTCAATATCTATACCTACTTACACAGTTGCATCAAGATTGAGAATCCAAACCCAACTCAAGTAATAAATCCCCCTTTCCCTCTTACTTTGCAATGGTTAATCTACTTGAAAAACTAATTTTTTTTGTTTTTTGTTCTTCGTTGTCTACTTCTAGATCTAACATTTTCTTTCTTCTCTTGCAGGTTAAGTATGGTCTTGTTCATTCTATTTTATGTTTCTTTGTTCACAATTTTAAATGGATCCTACAAATTTATTTTCATTAGTTTTCATCATTTTGGTCTTTCCATTTTTCTTTGCCTTCGTATTTTATGCCACTATGTCGTAGCTAAGAAATGATGAATTTGTCAATTCATTGTAGCCAATCAAATTTGAACAGTTTGATCTTTAGTCTCAAAAACAGCCCAGAGTTATAGGCTATCTACAACTCAAGGATGCATCTAGAGTGTTTCATAAATTTGCCTTTGATTCAAAAGGCATAGTGTGTGTCTATAGATGATGTGGCTTTTGGCTTATAGGTTTATTTTAGTATTTAATATGATCTACAGTAAACTTGGGAGTGCCAAATGATCTGATTGTTAAGTTATGCAAGTTCCAACTGCATTTTTATTTTTATTTCCCAACATGTAATGTTGATCATAGTAAATTCAACATCTTCAGTTCACTTCCATTTTCATTCAATAAACACCAATTTGCAGTTGTAATTAAGCTAGTCTTACAGACCAATTGCAAAAAATTGAACACAAAACAATTTTGCATTTAGTTCATTTCCAGTTTATAACATTAACAACAATTGAGCACAAAACAAATTTTACTGAAATATGAGGCGTACTCAACACCGTAGACATAGGTAGGTGTCTAATATTGCTACAGTCTTGGGCGCTTTACAGGATGTCATTCTTAGCATCAGTTACTCACCAAACATATGCCTTTGCACTCGTGAATATGTGATAAAATTTAACCATTACAACAAAAATTTTGTTTTTTTATGAAAATTTGTTCTAACAAGTTTACCTTTTTCATAGATGGAGTTCTTCTCTGGCTATTGGGAGGTCATATACACTTCTAATTTACCGCTAGATGATTGAGACATACGCCGATGAGGGGGTAATTTTTACTAATATTCATTACATACAATTACTTTATTTATGTTATCTGACTCGTGCTATTATAACAATGTTATTAATTGTGTAGTTCATCTAGATGTCATATTCCTTTCCAAACATTACAACTATTATTCCCTAGTCTGTTTACATCCACTCACATGTGTGGTGTATTTTTCTAAACAACTAATAGAATGGTCGTAAGAGGTGTAAATATTTTCACTAGGTGAAGGATTCAACTAACGATAATAGCTTTAGTTGTGAAGATGCTAATGTTAACTCGAGCAATAGGTCCTTTAAAACAGATAGTCAGGGCTGTGAAGAATTTGAAACCCTCAGTGTTGAAATTGTGGCCCTGAGAAATCAAAATGATCGTGTGGGAAAAATATTGAAGAAGGCATGAGTTGAATTAGAAAAATTGAAATCTGAAAATAAGAAATTAGTTTCACAGGCAAGATGTTACAAATTTGGCTTAATATTATCTTGGACAGTTTTTGTTTTTATTTTCTTTTGCCCTTTGGATGAGGAAAATATGAGAAATATGTTTGCCCTACTAAAATTTTTTGTTTCTTCTTCTTCTTCCTTTACTTTTAGCTCTAACCCATTTTCACAACTTATTTCCGCTAGTTTTCATTCTTGTAGTCTAGGTGGAAGTTAGTCGCGATGTGTCAAATGTAGTAAACAGATATCTATAGAACACTAGAACACCTAATCGCGAAAATTATTGTAATACCCTGAAAATTTTTACAGTAAGATATTATCCTTGATATAGTAAAATAAGGAAATAAAGTGACATAAAGCCAAATTTTGAGTTATGTCAATATTAAGAAGTATATTATGACATATTAATTCAAGAAAGGACTAAATTGTAAAAGTGAGAAAATTTTTGTTGCACAAGAGTAAATACTCAAAATTTAAGGGGTTAAAGTGTAAATATGAAAATTTTGAAGGACCAATAGTGTAAATATTTTAAGAGTGGAATGATCTAGAAACTAAGGAAAATGGATGAATTAGGACCAAATTGAATAGGTGAAGAACTATGAGGGACTAAATTACAATTTTACCAAAATTAAATGATGACTCAAGGATGGAATTTTAAAAGATAATAAAGGGCAAAATGGTCAATTGGAAGAGAGAGAAATCTAGAAAGTAATGATGATGTTGATGATATTTTATGATTATTTAATTAGATATATATTATTTTAATGAGATATTTTATTATTATTTTATTATTAATTATTTAGTATAAAAGGAAGGAAAGATGAAGAATTTTCATCATCTTTCCATGCATGCAGCCAACGTTAGAAGAGAAGGAAAAGAAAGAAATTTTATTTTCTTTACAATTTGGTCCTTCCACCAAAAATTCACCATTTCCACCTAGAAATCAAAAGAATTTCCATTGCTACTAAGAGAGAGAAATGTTAAGGAGGCCATGGGGAGTTAGAATATCAAGTTGGATTCAAGAAATAGAAGCTGGAGGAGAGAGAAAATCAAGTTAAAGATTAGTATCAATAGAACAAGGTAAGTATATCAAGATTTTAATATGTTTTTAAGTTTGTTATTATTGATAAAACATGGAAATAATGTTATAGTAGAGTTTTCTTACATAAGGTCTTATGTCCTTGATATGTTAGTGAAGAGAAAATAAGAGAAAGTGATGAGAAATGGTGTAGAAAAAGAAAATAAGGATGTTATAACATGGTAATTAATATCTTGTACTAAAACAGTATTGGACAACAGCAGTAGACTAACTTTGAAAAATCACCATAAATTGTATAAATCGAATTAGAATATGAAAAAAATATGAAATTAAATCTCATTGAGTCTAGTTTCTCATAGAAGAAACGGTGTAAGCAATAGATTTTTAAATCATGATATATAGTAAATTTTGTGAGACAACATCAGAATGATTTCGGGTTCCCCTGTTCTAACTTTGAAAAATCATAAAAAATTTTATAATCATAATTATGGGCTTAAATTTATATTTTTAGAATCTTGAATGAGTCTATTTTTAATATAAATTAACGGGAACATCATTCGAACTCTGTACGAGAAGATAATTAATTTTCAGTGAAGAAGGGTCACAACTGTCAGACAGCAGAATAGGGGTAACTTTAAAGAATAAACTGTACTTATTGACTGAACCAAAAATTCTGAAAATTTTATGGTAAGAATATATATGAGTCTAGTTTCAGGGAAAATTATCAGATATTAATTTAGAGTTCTATATCTCCAGATATAAATAATTTAGTGACTATGACATAGATGGACAGCTTGAATATTCATAAAAGTAAATAATAAAAATTATGGATAATGTTACTTACAAGTGTGTTATCTACATTAAGGATGTGGAATGGAGAGGAGGAGGAGGAAAAATATGTATGAATATTCATCTAGCATGGCTAATTTGCATATTTTAGGCTCAGTGACTAAATTGAATAAAAATAAAACTTTATGGGTAATTTTGTAAAAATGTCAGAAATGACCAAATTGCATGAAATGGATTATTTTATTATTTAAATTACAAAATTGAATGAAATTATTAATTTAGTTCAAGATCGGGGGAAAACATGTTTTAGGGATTAAATTAAAAAGTGTTGAAATTATGAAAAATTCTGATATTTTATAGAATTCATGGACTGTTATCAATATATATATGAGAATAATAGCTGGAAATAAGGATTAAATTGCAAGAATTTTATTTTCCTGACCCTAAGGACGAAATCATCATTAATTAAAAGTTAGGGGCAAAATGATAATTTTACCTAGAGCATTAATTAAATGCATTAGAATATGAAATGAATGAAAATGATGATCAAATTTATTTATAAAGATCCGGACGACTCAAATATAAGACTTGATCGTGGAAAAGAAAAGATATCGGACTAATGAAATTATAAACACAAACAAGCAATGAGGTAAGTTCGTGTAACTTGAATTATATTCTTAAATGCTTGAGATTGTATGTTATTAATGTGAATATGATTTGTGTGTTCATTGTATGAAAATTTATGAAACATTGATATATTTGATAAAATGGGAAGAAATCCCGGTTGAATGAAAGGAAAATTCGATGGATCTCTGAAAAGGAATTGACGGTAAAAAGGATCTAGCCCGGACGGGTGATCCTATCCTGATATAGCCCTCCCGAAGAATATGTGTAAAATGGATTTAGCCCGGACGGGTAATCCGAATTAGGGTCTGAATTTAGCCTGGACTGGTAATTCAGATCCAAGCTCATTAGAGTAATTGTCGTTGCAGGGGATTTAGCCTGGACTGGTAATCCCGAAAATACTCTATGAGTTTATATTACAGGGGATTTAGCCTGGACTGGTAATCCCACTGTAAGGATGAGGTTCGCGGGAGTGTGCTCTCTGATATGAAATGTGTAAGACCATGGTTGAAAGATACCATGGCAACCTGATATGAAATGTGTAAGACCATGGTTGAAAGATACCATGGCAGCCTGATATGAAACGTGTAAGACCATGGCTGAAAGATACCATGGCAACATGACGGGAAATAAATAAGACCATGGTTGAAAGATACCATGGCAGCGTGACATGAAATGAATAAGACCATGGTTGAAAGATACCATGGCAACATGACAGAAAATGAGTAAGACCATAGTTGAAAGACACTATGGCATCATGTCAAAGATAAATAAGACCGTGGATGGGAGACGCTATGACATCTGTTGAACAATTGATATTCAGGTAATATGTATCAGATGACGAATGGTTATATGAAATAATTATAAAGATAGATAAACAAAATAAGTATAAGTACATGGAATATAATTTATGTTAAGTTTGATATAAACTATTACCGGAATAAATATACATAAAATATATGGAAATGATAGAGCATGAAATATTGATATAATGAAATGAATGATATATGCTTATGAAAAAACGGTAAGAGCATGATATGTTTCATGACATGTACATATATGATTATCTTTGATATGTTGATACAAGGAAATTATGTAAGTTGAGACTATTATTAAACTCAAGTGCGATATGTCGAGAAAATAGATATATCAATGTTGAATTTATATGAGATATGTGCAAGTATACTAACAATGCTGCTGTTTGATGCTTATACAAGTGTCAAAACTGTTGATTGAATGGTAATATATTTATTTATATGATACATTGAATCGGTAAGTATTTAAATTTTTTTTAGTGATCTGTAAATGGTAGTAATGCTCTGAAACCCTGTTCTGGCAGCGGATACGGGTTAGGGGTGTTACAATTATTCCCTTCAATTTATTGAATATTATGCAAATATTGTCGTCCCAAACAACATATGTTCACAAGTTCTGATTTTCGATTTGCGCAACCGCAATAAGTAAGATCTGCGTATATTTTTCGTATAGCTAGGTTCCATCAACCTGCACAAGCAACTTACAATGGGGAAAGACCCAAGCGCATGGATCGAATGTCCAAAACATCTGTTGGAAAATTATTCTTCCGGATTGTAGTTGGTCATCCAAGTCGTAATAAGGTCGTGTTTGTAACTCAATGACAGTCCCTGGCACGTACTCTCACTTAGTAGTTATCCACCCCTATAACTCATTGTACGATACATCCCAATCTCTGTACAACTGTTCCATAGCCATCTATTTAGCTATCTATGCTTTTTGGTATGACACACTAGAATCATTTTTGCATTTTGACAATCAGTACCGAAATAGGAATGATGAGCATGTCCTTCACCATTGGCATGATGCAATTGCAGATAGTTTTGGCATCAAGTTTGCGATGATCTCGCGTTATACGTGTTGAAGTGCATGTGTGAGGCCTAACAAATTTTTAGAACTCCCACATTTGCGATCTCTGGATAAATGCAGCTCATACCCGCCAATTGTAACCTCCTGCCAACCTCTAACACTCCCCATATACAATATCGGTTTAGACAGGATGACTTTGTAGTCAATCAACACATTCATGCTATATTGCTTAATGGCAAATACACAGTCTTCCTTGGTTACGAATTTTTGACCCACAAACAACTCATTACGTTTAGGATCTGCGACTAACCGGTGAGTAGGTAGCATATCAGAGTACTTTGGGAACTTGGATGCATGCATCACATCAAAATCTATAATTGACATGTGTGCATCAGGATCATTGCGTATCACAATGCCTTAACTCAAGTTCCCGACTAAAGACTCATAAACATTTCCATCATCATTAGCCCTTTCGTCATTGATATCATTCAAGACTTCGTTTAGATCGGGATCACTATAATCTTCAACCACGTGATCAAAAAGACCATTATTATCATATCGATCAACACCATTCACATCAGTCTCAATCACCACCGGATGTATTTGTAAACGGGGACTCAGGTTAAAGTTCTCAAATGCAGGTGGTGCATTAAGATCAATGTCGATACTGCGTACAGTCAATTGCCTATCAACGTACACTCTCGGAACCACTATACATGGATATTAAACTCCATGTTTTTCATCTAATGGGGTGAAATCTTCAGTTAGCTCTACAGTATCTAACTCAACTAACAACTGAATCGAATCAGTTTGGCGACTTCGATTCTGGAAATAAAGTACGACCATTGTCTCCACGTCTTCATCATCTATAAGCTCCATCTCGGTGAATTTGATGAGATTTGTCGAAATTGAAAATTTGTAGAATAGTCTCGAGATCCTCCTCCCACAATGTCTAACAAATTTTGCACTGATCCTTTCTTTTATATCATTAACCGAGATATTTCTATTAAATCTCATTGCTATTTGTTGGTGACATTCAAATATACATCCAACTGTTGTTGTCAAAATTACTCCATCGAAATAAACACATACGAAAAATTGATTATCCATCTTCAATACTAGATCTATAAAAATAGTTAAATTTCACAATATTTTATTTAAAAAATTACTGAAAATAAAATAAATTTTATATATACCAACCATACGAATTCTTCTTTATTTTCTCTTATTCTGCAACCAAATTTTTTCCTCTTCTCTTCTTATCTTCAAAATTGTTCAAGAAAACACAGCTCAAATAGGGGTTCAGCATTGGGTGCCCCCTGTCAGGCACCCTTCATTGGGTGTCTCCTGTCAGGAACCCTCCACTAGTGTCGCTTCTCAATCACCCTCCACCCCTTTAACTCGTATTTTTGCCCAATTTCACCAATGTATAGGCACAAAATACAGGTGCTACCTCTCTCACTCTCCTCACCTTTAAAATATATATTTTTTAATACACATCATTTAGTGGTGATGGTTCCATGATTAAATCAGAAAAAAAAAGTGGTGCTGCCTTCTCCATGCCCTCCATCTCAACATTGTTGTAAACATATCATTTTTGTAAATAATAGTATTGGCATACCATTTAAGTATTTAAATATTTATTTTGTATTATCTTAATAAAAAAAGCCTAATGTTTTGTATTATTTTAATAAAAAATCCCAAATATGTGGTTATAAAAAAAGTTTTAGTAAATTTGCGGTCCTCCTCTCAACTAATACTCAAGCAATTGGTACAGTATGCTTAGAGTCAAAGATAAGACTTTTCCATAAATTGAGGCAAAATGAGAAAATATTATTATGTATGTGATGCAATGTTTCAAGATACCAAAGACATTTTATCAATCCTCCACCGCCTTTCTAATAAATTCTGAGTTACATGGGATGAGTTATCAAAGTAGGCTTCAAGACTTCTCACCAACCTATAATTGCTTTCATTATTAATGAATTTCCTTTTTTTCTTAAGAAAAAAATCCAATGTTTTATGGTATCAAATTGAAATTATTATTTGGGTACATATTTAAGATCAGAATCTTTACCATCAAATAAATAATTTAATATCACTAAATATAAATATAGAACGTAATAGTGTACTGGAGATAATAAAGTTCAAGGCAATATTATTAAAAAGAATAATTATAAATCTCAAATATAAATCATAAAATAAAAATAAATAAATTATTTAAATTTTATTGGAAGTGCTGTTAGAGGTAAAAATGAATATTTGTTATAATATAGAATGAGAAAATGTAACTTAAAAGTATGATTGATAGATATTTTAAAAAATTGTAAAACAAAATCAAGCAGCGCGGCTAGGGTTGAAAGGGGTTTGGTGGTTGACTAAATGTTTTTCAAAGCATGTGTTGATTGCTTTGAAAGGATTAATGAGTGAAAACTTAAGCCCTAATTAAGGGTGAATTAAGATCTCAACAGAAATTGCAATCCAAGTGGTCAATACTCAGCACCTAACACACCAACCCACTGTGATCTATCCAATATTTTAAAATAAAACTCACCCTCACCATTAATAAACAAAAACATAATTAAATCTAAATTATAGTTTAGTGGTAAAAGCAACTTTTGATATAGATAAAGATATATGATAATTTTTTTTATAAGAAAAATTAAGATATATATAATACGTGGAAGGAGTATGCTTAAAACATTTGCTGTCGCAATCAATCATTGGTAAAACTTTGATAAAAGTCCATAGGGTGTGATATATTACAAGCCAAATCAAACTTCAGACGTAAGGCATGGATAATAAATCCATGAAGCTGACCTCATTTTTCCCATATTTGTTTTATAGAAGTGAGAAACAAGAATAAAAGGAGGGTAGACTCCCAATTCATTATATATACAACAGCCCTTCGCAGAAAGCAAGAGAAACAAAAGAGTGAACATATATAAATACAAAATGGGGAAGAGCAAGGTTCTAGTGGTGGGGGGAACAGGGTATATTGGCCGGAGGATCGTGAAGGCAAGCTTGGCAGAGGGGCATGAAACCTATGTCCTTCAACGCCCAGAGATTGGACTGGACATTGATAAGCTGCAGATCTTACTCTCCTTCAAGAAACAAGGGGCTCACCTAATCGAGGGCTCTTTTAATGATCATAAAAGCTTGGTCGACGCTGTTAAGCAAGTTGAAGTTGTTATTTGCACCATGTCTGGTGTGCATTTTCGCAGCCACAATATTTTGTTGCAGCTCAAGCTTGTGGAAGCCATCAGAGAAGCTGGGAATGTTAAGGTATTTAATTTCCGCGTTTTACTTTTTTTTTTTGTACAGATTAATTTTTTTGCATGAAATAACTTTAAATGTCACGAATTTGTGAATTAAAATTTAAATAAATTTCTTCTTCGATATGCGACATTGATTGTCAGATCGACTGGATCAAATGTATGTTCTTTTATTTGTCGATGAGTATTGATTTACCACACTAATCATCGAATCACTACTTGAAGCTCGCTAATCGGATTTTTTTTAAAAAACTTAACAATTCAGAAACTTAAATAAAAAATTTTAAATAGTTCAATTACTTAAATAAAAATTTTCGAATAATTTAATGATCATTTTATAATTTTTTAAATTTAAGTGATCAAAATATAAATTTACTAATAATTTAGTAACATGAAGTATAATAGTAAATTAATTAGAATATAATATATAAATGCAGCGATTTTTGCCATCGGAGTTTGGTATGGATCCAGCACGGATGGGACATGCACTTGAACCAGGAAGAGTAACATTTGATGAAAAAATGGTAGTGAGAAAAGCAATTGAAGAGGCCAACATCCCCTCCACCTACGTTATTGCCAACTGCTTTGCCGGTTACTTTGTGGGCAACCTTTCTCAGCTTGGAAGGCTCACTCCTCCTAAAGACAAGGTTTATCTTTACGGTGACGGAAATGTTAAAGGTACTTTTATTTATTTATGGGTAAATTACAAAAATAGTCACTTTTGTTTGCTTCACATTACATTTTAGCCACTTATGTTTGAAATGTTACGTTTTAGTCACTTATGTTATCGTTTTGTTACGAAGTGGTCACTTTACCGTTAAGCTCCATTACTTCTCTAACGGCGGTCCTACATGGCAGTCCAAATGGGTTTTAAATGCCAACTTGGATGTCTTATGTGACGGTCCAAATTAAATTTATTTAATTAAAAACCTATTTTTGTCACAACAACTAAATATCCAAGTAGGTATTTAAAACCCATTTGGACTGCCACGTAGGACCGCCGTTAGGGAGGTAACGGATCTTAACGGTAGAGTGACCACTTTGTAACAAAACGATAACATAAATGACTAAAACATAACATTTCAAATATAAGTGACTAAAATGTAATATGAAGCAAACAAAAGTGATTATTTTTGTAGTTTACTCTTTATTTATTGAATGCAACAAACACTTCCATTAATTAATCAATCAATCAACATATAAATACAGTGGCTTTTACGGACGAAGAGGATGTTGCCACATACACGATAAAAGCAATAGATGATCCCACAACGTTGAACAAAACATTGTACATAAGGCCCCCACATAACATCCTCACACAATCCGAGCTAATCCAGAAATGGGAGACCCTCAGTGGGAACAAACTAGACAAAATCAGCATTTCTGCAGATGATTTCTTAGCCTCCATGAAAGGTACGGAATGTATGTGTGTATGCATGTATGAGATAATAGTACTGATGTGATGTGTGTAATGAATGCAGGGTTTGACTTGGCAGGGCAGGTAGGGGTAGGGCATTTCTACCACATATTCTACGAAGGCTGCTTAACCAACTTTGAAATAGGAGAAGGAAGTGAAGAAGCTTCAAAGCTTTATCCACAAGTGGAGTACACTCGCATGGATGATTACATGAAAATTTATGTTTAAATCAAACTAATGTAAGAATCGATGACTTTCACTTCAGCCAAACAAAATAAGGGATATCTACCGGAATATTGCTCACGTCTTCCCTCATATAGGAATTCATAACTTTTTCCACCTCAAATCAAATCAAATTCATGACTTTCATGTATTTCTTTTTCTTTTTCTTTTTTTTTTCCTTTTCTGATATACTCTCATATCCATTTTCTTAAAAGAAAAACTTATTTCTTTATTTCTTTTGTTATACCATAAATATAATATGTAGGACCTTAAAATTCTTTATTAAATTATTTAAGACATAATAATAAATTTAGTCCATTATGTCACTTTGATCTCTTCTTTTTAGATTATTTTGGCTTTTAATTTTAAAATTTTAGTTAAATTATTTTTTTGAAAAAAAATTGATTAAACTTTAAAATTTTAATGAAATTAATGTGATTAATCTCGTGATAATCTATGTATAATTTATAAAAATTTTAAAAAGTAATTAAAAAATTAAAATTAAAAATGTTCATAAAAACCTTTAAAAAAAATTGTCCATGCTAAAATTAAAGTATACTTAAATTACTACGCTGAACTATCATGTCTATTATATTAAAATTTTAATAATTCAACCCATGTTTCTATTAAAGAAAAAAAAAGCAATTTTAATTACCACACATATCTATTTATTTTTATTACACAATAAATATAATATGTATATATATATATATCACTCTTAAAATTTTTTATCCAATAATTTTTTATTTAATTTAAGAGAGAAGAATCTATTAATATTGGTGTAAAATTAAAGTGATTTTACATCCTTCTTTAATTTTTTATACGATTCACATTTTAACGAATTAACCGTTATATTTTATAATTTATGTAACAAGTTTTCAATTGTTCAATAAATATTTTAGATCAATATGATAGAGATATCAAATCAGTTCGAAAATTGATGAGAATGACAAGTACAATTATATAAATAAATTCAATGATTGAAATATTAAAATTAAGAAAGAGATGTTATCCCTTAATCTAATTAAATTAAGGTGAAATTAATAGATGGTAATTTGGCTGTTTGTTTCCAGACTTATGCATGACTATAAATAACCTAATAATACCCCTATTTTATTTTAAGGAAAAAAATAGGATGTAGTTTCAAACATTGATTCTCAACTACTGTAGGAAGAAAATAAGTGCTGAAATTAATACTCATCTTTGACAACGATGGGTTGTTTTTTCCCCTTAATAGAAATAGAATACAATCAATTTCTTTAAGAAAAAATAGTTGAAATTTCAATGTTGTTGAATGACGGGGTAAGTAATTACCTAAAATCTAGGTTCAACACCCTCCCTATTTAAGTAAATAATTTCTTGCCCCAATTATATTCTTAATTCTGATATTTGAATTATTATTTTTATCTTAATGTATTTAAAAATTACCCATAAAAACATGGCATCTAGCATATTCTTATTGAATATTAAAAATATTTTTCTAGAGATTGATAGACTCTTAACTCAATTAGTATCGACATTATTACTAATATAAAAATTCGTGGATTTAAGAATGCTAAAACGCATTTCTCCTTTTTTTCAAGGATTGAAAGAGAGATTATAGGGTATTCTATTTATTGTATCAAAATATATAGACATATTTGGCCGAAAGCAAAATTTAAGTGTCAATGAGAATATATAGTCCAAAAGCCTTACACCTTTTTTGGTTTAAACCCAGAGGGGAAAGTCTAAACTTAAGAGTGAAACGAAAAGAGAATTTAATGACTTAAAAAATATTTGTTCAACAAATGGATGCCCCTGTATTGTCTCTGTTTGAGTTGTAGATAACAACAATAGATAAAAATGAATTCAAGGAAATGTTAAAATAAAATTCATAGACTACAATGAGTTTTTGAAATTTCATCTCTTATGAAAAAACAAAGTGTGATTGAAGCTGGTTTCCATTTACAGCACCATACTCATAGCTATCTTTGGTGTTTAGGTCTAAATTAATGGAATCTCCCTCAACTTTACGCTTAACATGTTTGTTTTCTTCTCTATCTCCCACTCCATGACCATGGAAACTAGCAGAAAAGTTGGCCTTGGTGGGAATTACGTGATTCATTTGTGCCATGTTTGATTTCCTGTCAGCTTCATTTGTACTATCCATGAGACTGGACAGAGGCAAGTTGAAATTTGTTAGTTGTGCTCTTTTTTCTTCTACGTTCTCTTCGCTGTGGATATCAAATGAGAGGCTCTTTTGGGCTTTTTCTAATATTGCCTGCAAGTACTTTCCTTGAGCCTCTATCCTCATCTGCAATTTCTTCTGTACCTGCAAAGTTAAATCGAAATTACAAGCCAATTCGCAACGACTAATAATGTAAATCGATATGTACTTAAAAGGTATAAATTAACCTCAAGTTGCTCTTCTAAGGTCTTTTGTACTTCCATCTGAGACTTGAGTACCTCTGTCATTTGGATTTGTCTGTTTCATTGTACATTCATTTATCAGTTCTGCATTAGGATGGACAAAACAGAAATTGCAAATTGTGCTAAGATATAATTTGGTAAAAGTACCATGGAGGCCCTTATACTAGGAGTCAGATTGCATTTTACCTCCTCTACTAAAAAAATGGGCAAATTAATCCTTATACGTTAGAGTAAAGAGTAAACTGGTCCTTTTGTTATAAATTTAATCCATTTCCACTGTTACATTAGCATGAAATACACATGATATATCACGTGTAACTGTTTAGTTATTCTATTAGCTACACCAATTGTTATCAATAGAAATCAATGAATTTTTTAACAGTAAGGACCAATTTGGTATTTAATCTAACATATAGGGACTAATTTGCCTAATTTTTAAGTAAAGGGGGCAAAATATAATCTAACTCCTAGTATAAGAGCTCCATGATACTTTCACCCATATAATTTGCATTTTATTTACCTTTTATCATCGTCAGCTCTTGGTGAATTGGTGACTGTCCCTGAAGAATGATTGCTAAATTGTACATACGAACTCCCTAGATAAAGATCAAGGAATGGCATTGATTTTAATCAAATATTTGCAAAAATGATTGTGAATTATATAAGTACTGTAATGATCAACAAACTTACGACCATTCTCTTTGTTCTGGTCTGCAGTACTTTGCTTCCTGGATTGCTGTCCTAATCTGTATTTCTACAGAACAAAATAATTAATGAAAAGCAAACTGAAAGACGAACCCTTAAAAGCATTAAGCCATTAATGTCCATGTCTTATATATATATATACCTGTAAATGGCTCTTCAAATGGTATAGTGTCAAGCCTTTCAACCCCATCAGTCTTAGGACAGACTTTGGAGTTGCTTCTGCAAGCAGAATTTTCTCATTGACATTAGGCTTATACTGTTGCAATATGTTTCTAGCATTACAATAAGAATGTAGTACAAAAACCATAAATTACTAATACAATTCCACAATCATTTAAAAACAAAAAATTCAGAGAATTAGCCTTGAACTTGTCGATGTGCATACAGAAACCAATTGCAGACATAAAAAGCTGCACCAATGTACTAAAATTATGTTGGTAATTAAATTTAATTCATATCACATTGTTACAACCTGTTCTTGCTATAACCTCAATATTAATTTATCGTAAAAAAAAAATGAGTAGGAAAAGAAGAAACAGGAGAGAAAGACTAACTGTTAGGACCACCGAGTTTAGTTACGGCGTCGACGAATCGGTCGTGAAGATCAGCCGTCCATCTCAGCCTGGGTTTGGGGTCTCTGGTCATCACCACCCCATTTTCGTAACCATAGTTCCCATTCCCTCCATAGCTTAATCTCTCCATCTTAACACCCTTCAATTCTAACTTTAAACTGAATAATAACCGGTTCCTCCTTAAATCCAAAAAAATGTCAAACAGAATTGGATAGAATTATAAGAACATGAACACCAAAAAATGTCAACCTCTTTTTGCTGTTTTAACTTCATATATGAAATATTTTATTAAATGAGAAGTGGGCGGTGATTTTTTTTTTTGTATATATATTTAAAGGAAGAACATGCAGAGGAAAGCTCGGCGACGAATCTTAAAGCAAACAAACATGATTGCAATCAACACCAAACAAAACACAACCCCATAATTTTATACTGCTCCAGTGTACGTCCTCATCCTGCATCAGGGGTCCAACCTTTTAGATTTTTTGATACGATGATGATCTAACGGTGATTTGAGAGAACTAAAGGGATGACACGTAAGGGCCAGCATGGAATACTCGGGGAAAGGGACCCACGAGGGGAGGAAGTAAGTGCCATTTAAGGTGGCCGGCCCCAGATGAGTGGGCCCGGCAGGATGGGACACGTGTTGAGATTTTCGTAAGGAACGGGGAGCTGGAGATGACTGTAGAATATTCGCTTCAGCCCGTGAAATAAGCTGTCCAATGAATCTATCCCCTTTTGGCCGTTTCCTTTTTTTTTTTTTACTTTTTCTTTTCCATCCTTTCTTAATTCTATCTACAGAATTAAAATAATAAAATTGTCGGTTTTTCTCTTAAAAAAAAATATTTAAGTAGAATATAATTACTTGCAGAAAATATGGAAACTTATTGTGTATCATAAAATTTAAACATTAATACTTAAAACCGAGTTTTTTTTGGTAGAATACTTAAAACCAAGTTTAACAGTGATACAATTAGCGAAATCCAAACTTAAACCATACATCAAATAATAAATATCTTAATCATTAAACAAACACACAAGTTCAAATTTTATTAGCTTTTATTTCTCAAAATTTGTAATAAATGAGGTAGAAATTATAACCTTACAAGTTCCAATAATTTATCTTATTATTTATACAAATAATTATATAAACTGAAAATAAATTATTTAGTTAATTATTCAATTTTTTGAGCATCAATCTAAATAAAAATATTTGTAATTTAATCACCATCGTGAGAGAAATTTTTCATTTTAGTCCCTCGTAACTTAAATCCCTAATTATAGCCGACTGTGGACAGCATTTTTTTCCTCTTTTTTTTTTTTACCCTCACAACTGTTCATCATCTTCTTTCCCTCCATGCCACCCCTGCCTCCACCATTCTTCTTCTTCCTTTGCTCCCTGCTTCCAGCCACCGCGCCATTCTGCTTCCATCAACTCTCCTCCTTAGAATTTGTATCTCTAAAATAAAATTTTCTGACAAAGTTACACTTACTTTAATTTGAATGATCAAAATAAAAGCACCTAAAAAGTTTTGACGAATTAGATAATTTACCTTAAAAATAATTAAATAAAATGAAATAATTTTTTAAGTAATACAATTAAGTAAAAATAAAATAAATAAATATATATACAATTAAATTAAAATTAAAATTTTATTTACCTAACAAAATTCAAATATTATATCAAATTTTCTTATATTCCCACCGCATATTGAAATAGAATTTATGTTTAATTTTAATTTCGAAAAATTCAATCTTATTTTATAGATTCTGCACTTGGAAAATAAAGAAAATCAGAAGTTTTACAAAGACGAAATCAACAAACTCTCCAATTAAAAAGCTTATTGATTCCGTGTTTTTGTAAGAGCGATGCATCCTTAAAGGTAGAAAAAGGAGATTAATTAATTACAATTTTTAACGAAACAAAACTAATACTAGGGGACCAAGCAGGGTTTGTAGTTGATTTTGTCCCCCAATTTTTGGTTTATATATCAAATTAGACAACCTTTGAAACCTTTTCTAAGTGCAGTTTCATCCAGATTTCTTCCAATGAAAACCAGCTTGTTTGTTCTCTTCTCATCAGGTTCCCATGTTTTCCCCGGGCAGCCATCTAATGTGGAATGCACTCCCTGCCATCGTGCTCACAATTTTAGAGGACAATAAAGTAACTTCATTTGTTGACCCCCCCCCCCCCAAAAAAAAAAAAAGGTAATTGGAAACGTGGGGTGAATAATAGGACCTGAAAAACATAACGCTGATCAGAGCCATTCACAGACAACACTCCTTTCATTCTATATAGGTCCTCCCCTTTCTCTTCCATCAATCTTTCAAACCAATCATCAACCTGCTTCATCCACAACCATGTAATAACTACACTAATTAACGATATGAAATATATAACTCAAAGAATGTTGCTTATGAAGGAACAAAATTAATTGATTGATAAGAGGTTTAATTTTTCAGTACAAAAATGATGGTTATATTTTTGTTTGTATTTTCTCATATTTTCAACTTTTCAGCTATAAAATCGACAAACACAGACCACCTCATGCTTCTTTGACATTGAACCATTTCCATGCCAAACCTTACACTAAGGGGGAAGCTAGAAAACTTTAACTAGGGGTTGAGATTAAATTATAATGTTTTTTGAGAGACGGACTGCAACTTTACTATTTTATTAACTGATAACTTTACAATTTTGGGGGATCAAATAACAATTTTACCAAACCAGGTGGGCAAGGCCCCTGCCTCCCCCCTGCTTACACTTAACCAATTAGACCCTAAATTTACAAATCCAATTTTATCAAGCATGTCGTTTCCTCCCTCCAAATCCTAATTCACTTATAAATTGTATGGCATTATATGTAGTTTCACCCATTCTTGCCGGGAAAAGCTACACTTTTATAAAGTATTTCTTACCTCATCAAGATCAAGGGTTCCCTCAGAAACAATACTAACACTAGATACAGCAGAATCATGCAAGTGGTCATGATGATGATCCTTGTGGTGTCCTATAATGTCCAAAAGTAAAATAAGATAAAATAGATTAAAATAAAGATAAGAAGAATGAATTTTAAGCTACAATAGGTACAACTTCCTATGGAAGAAGAGCCAATAATTTGAAAGTGGACAAAGCTATCCACAAAAATGCAATTCCATAATATCATCTATGTTCCTGTCGATTGTTCTTAAAATTATCATTTCTTATAGACAAAAAAAGGTTTAAAACACAAGAACTAACAAAGGAAACAAATACGAAAAGACAACATACTACCATGTGCGTCATGGTGATGGTTTCCACAGTGAGAATCATCTACTTTAACTGCAGAATCAATTCTGCAAAACAAATGAGTTAGAACTTTTAAAAAAGATATCAGATACACAAGTGAAGTGAACAGATAATTTAGATGCTTTTGAATTATCCTGGAAAAGTAATTGCAAAAAACAGTTGTTTTCAAATAGTCAACTAGTGAAGTATAACTGACCTGTCAAGATCATATCCTCCAACTCCCAAAACAAAGTCCATGTCAACGACTCCAAATTTCGCTCTCTTGATTTGAGCCATGCTATTAATATGCTGGAAAACACCAAACCACAAATTGTTACTTAAAGCTACTTCTACGGATACAATTGACATTAAACCTCGATTTTTAGAATAGTGTTCATGAAATAGAAAACTCAGAGAGACAACAAAAAAATGGTTCTAATCGTTTCCTTATTTTATTGTTTCTCTTCATTAAATTTACAAACCTAAAATAGAATTCAGGGTACTGGAAATTGGATATGTGTACCTTGATTTTATCAGTCAGTTTCTCCAAGTCACCCTCAGTGACCAAATCTATCTGCATAACAATTGAAACAAGCAAACAACATTGCAAACAGTAGATCTACAAGCATTTTAAATGTTTTATCCTGTACTTTCAATATGACCACTGTAGAAGACGATCAAGAAGGCCATCTAAATTGAAAAAAAATAGAAATCAAAGTTCACCTTGTTCATGATTATACGGTCAGCATAAGCAACCTGTTCAACTGCCTCATTCACAACAAATCTTGGTTTAACTTCATTCAAATGCTTCATAGCATGCTTCGAGTCAACTAAAGTTACAACTCCATCCAGTTTCACATAAGGTGAAACCAGTTCATCAGAACAAAAGGTTTCTATAACAGGAGCTGGCTTAGCAAGGCCTGCAAAAACAGTTTCTCAAAAAATAAATAAATAAAGAAATAAAGTGGGGAAGCTTTGAGCAAGTTATTGGATGCATGTAACCAGGTAACTCAGGCGGACCACTTAGGCAGACATCATTTATCTACAACAAAACTTAGTAATTTGCACCATATATCATAAACTAAGTAACTCAACTCTCCAAAACCCAAGTAAAAAGCTGGTTTTACCTGTGGTTTCTATAACAATATGGTCAAATTTGTCATTTTTCTTCTTAACCAGGTCCAACAGCATTTTAACTAGATCTCCTCGCACGGTACAACAAAGGCAACCATTGTTGACCATGACAATGTCTTCTTCAGATGCAGATGAATGACTAGCAACCAATGATCCATCAATATCAACCTCACCAAACTGCGTCCCAATTAACCAAAGTCATCATTGAAATTACCTTCTAAAAATCAGCAACAATGATTTCTATTACATTCATCCACAAAATGAAAGCCTAACCTAGCAGCATTCAAAATCTAAAATAATTGCGAGTACCTCGTTTTCGATAACAGCAATCCGTTTGCCATGTTGAGCAGTTAAGATATGATTTAAGAGAGTAGTCTGCAATTAAAAACAAAAAATCAACATTGAATATATATTAAACTGGAGATGAAACTAAGCTAAGCAAACAATTCGTCAAACTGGTTAGAGACCTTTCCAGAACCGAGAAAACCAGTGATGACGGTGGCCGGAACACGGTTATCGGAGGCAAAGCCGGGAGGCTCAGAGGAAAAGCCTCTTGAGTTTCGGGGAAGAGTGGTAGCGAGGTAGTGAGATTGGTGGAGACATGGTAGAAGAAGTTGACTGAGGGTTTTGGATGAACTTCTTGAAATGAAGAATCTAGCTGCCATTGTTTGAATCTCGAAAGCTCCAGACAAAATGGGAACTAAAGTTAACATTTAAAACCCTAGCAAGGATTTTGTGTTTTGAATTCGAGGGGTTTATATATCATTGGTTTGCATGGAAACTAATTACCCGTATAAGTTAAGAAATTTTAACAAATAAATGTGATTCTAACACATTCAATTTTAAAAATTATTTAATTTTACAAAGGCTAAATTATTTAAAAATTATCGTTTAAGTTATTGAGTTGTTAAATTGTTAATAGATATTTGATGGCTTCTAATTCACTATTTATTATAAGCTAAAACTATATCCAATATCACTCAATTATTAATAAATTTACTTTGATCATTCAATTTCAACTCATTAAACTATTCAAAAGCTTTAGAGTTTTAGGAACTTTCTTCACCGTCGTATTTCAATAATCTCGCTAACATCTAACTTTTTCTCTAGACAAAAAAAAGCATCAAACAAAAGTTTTTCCCTCTTCTGTTAACTTTATGATTTAATTTTCTTTAAAATTATCTAAAATTTCTAATTTTTAAACTTAGAACCCTAATAGAAAAGTTGTTTAATCTATGTGTAGATGATCCCATGACTTCAATGGTTTTTTTTTCTTACAAATGAAAAAAAAATTAGATATTCTAAATAAAATTTAGATGATGTTAGTACAGTAAACGAAATGTTGGAAAAATAAAATAAAATGGATGATAGATAGAAATGGTTGTAAGACAATCAATTTAATCTATTCAAGCAAGTTCTAATTAGTTTAACGATTTAACTATATAAATTGACAACTCAAAAAAAAGAAAGGATTAAGTCATAGGCTTCGTTTGATGTGATGGAAAGGAAAGAAAGTGATACATTCATTTATATTTCTCTAATTATACCCTTTCTAAATAAAATTAAAATTTTTAGGTACCATGAATAATTTGAAAATTAAAGAAAACTTTTTTAGTTAAAAATATTATTTTATAATTATTTCATAAAATTCAGAAATAATAAGTACTTTTATTTTCCTATAGTTTACGTGTTTACTCATTTTCTTCATTTAGAAAATTATTTGTAAATTCAAAATAAAAAAATTAAATCATTTGTATAAATTTTGAAAAATGATATATATCGGTTTATTAATAGATAAAATATTTTTACTTATTTTTATAAATTTAAAAGCAAAGTTGAGAATTAAGTTAAATATTAAAATAAGTCTTTAAAAATATCTATAATATATATAAGCAAGAAACAAAAAATTTTAAATCAACGAGAACATAGACGAATCTAGGAGGCTGGCAGGGCCTCGGCTCCTCTAAAATGAAACGTTACTATTTAGACCTTTTAGAAATTTTTAAAATTTTAAATTAGTAAAAATAAAATTACACTTTCGCCTCCTTAAAATTAAAAAAATATGATTTTATCCTTTAAAAATTATAGATATAAATCATAAAAAATTAAAATTTTATTTTAACCTCCTTAACAAATTTTTTGGCTTCACCTTGAATGAGAATATTTTTTTCTTAAAATAATTAATTAAGATTTAAATATTCTCCCTTTCACGTTATTCATAATTTTATTAAAATATAATATATTTACAATATTATAATTTCTTGATTTTTTTATTATAGATAATTATGTTAATCTAATTTAAATAAAAATTTAGTAAAAACAAAATTTATGTCTCTTTGTAATTCATATACGTAATTACGTGAATCGTGATTTGTTTAATAATATAATATATTTATAATATTTAAATTTCTTTATTTTCTTATTATAGAGAGTCACTTTAACCTAATTTAAATAATAATTTTAGTAAAAACAAAATTTATGTTTCTTTATTAATTCATATACGCAATTCATATTTTTAATAATAATATAATATTTCAAGTTTTCGATAAAGGAAAACCAAATATAATATTCTTTTTGTATCAAACAAAACTTCACCTTTTGATTTGATTTGGAGAATTCTAGAATAGTGCTTCAAAGGAAATACGGTAGGGGAAGTAAACCAGAGGGCTTCGGTGATGGTTATAGATGCAAAGAAGAGAAAATGTGTCTAGGAACACAAAAGGGTTAGTAGTTTAGTTTTTAGGTTTTTTAATTTTTTTAGGAATTAAGACTATTTCATTTTGTCTTTTGTAGGAAAGCTCGAGGCATCGCCTCAATTACCAGTGAATTTGTGACAGTTGTAAGGACAGTTGTTGCTAGCCGTTTATTTTGTGTGTATCACGTTTCTTCTTTTAATGCATATGAATTTTGTTTCAAAAAAAAATTGAAGTTTAGGTCTACAAGTAGCATCTAGTAGTTAAGTACATTTTCAAGTTGCATCTTAAAAATTGTAAGTAATATTAATGGAGATTGTTAGCATTAATAAGTTATAATTATCTTTAAAAAGAATGGAGCATTAATGCAAAGGTTCTTCGAATAGGCAATATCAAATCATATTCAAATAACACTGGCACCAAAAACGATATTCAAATAACACTTGCACCAGAGAGAGATGAAAATTTATTTTAATTGATGAGGTAATATAATAGTATGCTTATTTTTTATTGATTTTACATTTGTTAACTTTTTATTGATTTCAATTATTTCAAAGAACTAAAATTCAAGTAATGATATTCAACGAAGCTATGACAAAAACTTATATAATTACAAATTACCGTAGTAAAAAAAAACCTTATGATGAGAATAATAGTGCTCATAATAAATATGAATTGTCATTGAATTTTTATACTATTGTTAAATATGCAACTTCTCTCATTCAAAAAAGTGTTTCATTTTATGATTTTGTTTCTTTTAATAGTCTAAATTTAATCATCTAAAAGAGCACATGGGTAAGCAAATCAGTAAAATTTTATTTTTCATTTAGTATTAAATATATTTTTCACTTTGTATAAACTATAATATTTTATTATTTACTTCTTTTTTTGCTAGATATTATTGGTGTGGTTCTTAATGTCAAACCATGTAACACCTGATTACCATTATTAACCCGAAAGTTAGGGAAATGTGGGATTAAATTGAAATGACTAGTAAATTATCGAACCCAGTTGGGACATTCGAAAGCTTTAAGGGTTGAATTGTAATTAATTGGATCACAATTCTAGTTTAGTTAGATTGAAATCGGGTGGTTCCAAAATGTGAGACAAAATGATTTAGAATGAATGGTAGAAATGATCAATAAGGACCGTGCCCAAGAAGTATATATAGGCGTGAGTGGAGACAGAATTTTCTCAATTCTGTTTATAGATCTTCTCCTCTCCATAGCATCATCTTCTTTGGTTGTTCTGAAGAATAAAGGATGCAGATGTAGAAAGCTCTGTATGTTGCAACAGAAGTGTGAATTTAAGTTTGGGGGTGGAGAAATTAATGAACCAATAAGCCTTATTATCTCTCTGTGTTTATGGATTTAAGAAATGAGTAAAATAAGACTCTCAAAGCATCTATATGATTTAAGGTTCTAGGTTCCTAAGAGCTGACCACTATTAGATTAACCGATAAACGGTTGTCATGTTTATCTACCAGAACAAAGGAGACTCTGGCAATTCGAATAAGCTAAATTGACAAGGATAAGGAAGAGAGGTGAGTTCCTACACCCTGCCTTTTGACTGATATACATTGTTGTGTTATTTTATCAGTTATGTGTTGATTGTTTAATAGTAGATAGTTGTTGAATGCTATCTAGCATGTTGTACTTATAACGATACTTTGCATAGTATGCATGATATGAGAGGGAATCATCGACGGGATAGACGAAGTTAGGATTGGGAATAAGGAGTGATTTTTGTAGATATCATCATACAATATTGTTGTGTGCAAATTGTGACGTGCAAAGCTCCAAGCCTTTCAGAGTGGGCACTGCGATGTTTGAGCATCAAGGTTAGGAATGGAAAAATGGAGGAATGGGAAGAGGAATAGGGAAATTGGAATTCTGTTAAGATTCTGCCAATAGAGTCGGCCAGGACATTAAACATGGAACGTAACGAGTAAGGTTATAGCTCGGCCACGACGTCTAATGTAGTTCGTCAGGATAGTAAAAATGGGTTAGTTTGTTAAAACGATAAACGCGAGAAATCCTCTAGAATGTTAAAAATGTGGATTACAATTGGAAAATTCACTGTTCATGAAGGATGTCAAGGGTGAAAGTAGAGTTTGCGGTGTGACTGGAGCGCTAAGTTACTAGAAGAAATGAGATGGTGTGTCTATAGAACATAGACCACTGGGATAATAAGCTATAACACCCTGAAAGTTACTACAATAAGAAAGTGATATATTTTCCTTGATACAGTAAAATAAGGCAATAAAGTAACAAAAAAGGGAAATTTTGAGTTATGTCAACAAAAATCTATTTAGGAAGTATATAATGATGTATTAATTCAAAAAATGACTAAATCACGAAAGTGAGAAAAGTTTTTTGGCCTAAGAGTAAATACTTAAAATTTGAGGGGTTGAAGTGTAAATATGGAAAAGTTGAAGGATTAATAGTGCAAATATTTTAAGGGTGGAAGGATCTAGAAACTAAGGAAAATGGATGAATTGGGACCAAATTGAATAAGTGAAAAAGTATAAGGGGTTAAATCATAATTTTACTAAAATGAGTGATGATTCAATAGAGCAATTTTGAAGGATCATAAGGGGCAAAATGGTCATTTAGCAAGAAATATATTTTGAAGAGTAATGATGATGTTGGTGATATTTTAGATTAATTAAATAAATATTAGTTTATTAATATTTTGATTTGATATTTATTTATATTTTATTAATTTTTACTTATTATATAAGGAAAGAAAGATAAAGAATTCTCTTCATCTTTCCATGCTTCCAATGTGAGAAGAAGAAAAGAAAGAAAAAAAATTGTTTTCTTTACAATTTAGTCCTTTCACCAAAAATCCACCATTTTCGCTTAGAAATCAAAAGAATTTTCATAGCCACCGAAAGAGAAAAATAATGAGACTATGGGGAGCTAGAATATCAAGTTAGATTCAAGAAAATATAAGTTGGAGGAGAGAGAAAGTCAAGTTAAAGTTTGGTTTCAAGAGAATAAGGTATGGATGTTAAGGTTTTATGTTATTTTTAAGTTTAGTAGTAATAGAAAAGCATAAAAATGGTGTTGTAGTAAAGATTTCTCATGAGAAAATATTGTGTTTTTGACATGTTGATGAAGAGAGAAGTTGAGTAAGTGAATCAAGTGATAGGAGAAGAGCAAAACAATAGATTTTGATAGAAAAGAGGTAAGTACCCATGAACTTCCTTGTTATTTAAGGATTAAAAATGTGATCTTTGTAAAGTAAGTGGTAATTAAGTAAAAGAAAAAAAATAGTAAATAATTTATTGTGTGAAATATGAATTTATAATAAAAGTCTAATAGTTGAGTTATGAGCTAGCAAAAAATATACAAAGTATTAGATAAGTGAAATTATGGAAAAATGTGAAATTTTATGGAAACAATAACTAAATTGAAAGACTTGAGAAATACATGTGGTGGAAATAATACAAGTGAAATACACAGAAATTTGATGTGGAGAATGAGATAGTGGAATTAATTATGTGAATTAAGTGAGATGTCAAATGAATAGAGAACTTTTATGAAAAAAGGTGATTAAATAGGAAAGTTATAAAAGTTTACAAGGAAATATTAATAATAAAGCACATAGTAAAAAATAAATGAATAAATGAATTTTGCAATCTAAACTAAAATTATTTCCTAATTTGTGGAAATTAAGGGTTAAATCGTAAATTTAAAAATTTTATATTAGAAATAGAAAAGTGAAGCGCATAACACTAAGAATCAAAAAAAATTGATGTTGTAGTGAATTTTGAAATATTAATAAGTATTGAATTACATTATATGTGTTATTAAAAGTAAAATATATTGCTACATGAAATATTGTGCTAATGAATAAATTACAAAATATATAAAAGTGATGTGAAATACATGATAAGGATTATTAGAGAATTATAGATGAATATTGAATTTGGAGATATATTATATGTATTAAAGATAGTGGAAGATATAAGTATATGGATTGTAGTTACAAGGACTAAATTATAAAAAAAATATAAAAGTGTCATGTAAAAGTGTAAAATGATATGTGTGCATGATATAATTTGCCCAAATAGACGAGATTAGAACTATTGGGATATAGATGTCATGCTATTAAGGAAATTTTAGCATGCATATCGTATTGCGCTTTAGCGCTTACCGTTTCGCATTTCCGTGCTATCGTTCCGCACTTCAATGCCTACTGTTTTACACTTTGGTGCTTAGTGATTTGTACTTCGGTGCCTACTGTTATATTAGTGCACTTTAGTGCACCTTTGTATTAGTTCCTTATATCCTAAGTGTTCTGTTTAGTGTATTAGGCCCTTGCTAAAAAGGTAAACAATTTTTGTTACAAGGTAAAGGTTTATCTCCGATTAATATTCGAAATATTGAATCAGTAAAGTGAAGACATAAGTAAATTGAATGTATTTGACGGAGTATAAGAAAGACAATGACTAATAAGTTATAAGTTACATATGTAAAGATAAAGTGTGAAAGAAATAGTGATGGGACTATGAAAATTTACACTAAATGGTGAAATATGATACATGTATAAAAAAGAGTAGTAATTTTTATAGGTTGATTTGAGGACTTAAGGACTAAATTATGAAATAAGTAAAAAGTTACAAATGAATATGATAATAAGAAATTGAGATGTAATATGATAAATAAACAAAGGAATGTGATATTGGGAATTAAGGAATTTAATAGATTTTGAATATCATGGGTAGTTACTAAGTCTTCACCAACTTAATGCATTTATTTTCAATGCGTAGGTACAATGATTTTGAAGAGTCATAGTTGAGATCGTGGATATCCATCTCATCACATCTCTAAGTGCCAAAAGGGTATGTTTCAAAATTTGGAATAGAATGGCATGTACTTAGGAAGATCAATTGAGTTCCAAGTAGTAGGTACTAAAATATAAGTTATGAAAAATATACTTATTTTAGAGTCTAAAGAAGAACTTTGCTGATATTTGCATTTATTGTTAAAAATCTAAATGCATACATATATAATTGATGGGATATATGTTAAATAAGGTTGATTTGGGATTGTTTTGAATTGGTTTTAAACTTTGAAATGGCTTAAAAACAATGCAGGGGGTCTTTAGCAATTTTTCCAAGTATTTTTGTTCAAAAAATTTACCTAAGGTATTGATATCTAAGGGTAAGGTACCAATACCTAGAGTTTGGTTTTGAAAAATTCCAAAACAGAATGCACATTTGGTATCTATTTTTAGGTTGGTATCGATAATGAAGGAAAAGTATCGATACTTAGGCCAAAGGTATCGATACTTTACCCTTGTTTTGTACAAAAGTCATATTTTTAAATATTTCTAGGCATAGTAAAATATTCAATAATGTCCCAAAACATTGAGAATTAATGGTAATATAGAATTAATTTTGTAACACCCTAAACAGTTTGAAACCAAAAATTACATAATTACTCTCAACTATAGCAAATAAAATAATAAAAGCATTAAAAACCTTTAAAACCAGCGTGTATGTAGCAGTGGTCACCGTCGAGCCCTCCGCTGCACCTATCTACCTACTGCTAAGGATTACCTGACAGACAAATAAAATAAGGGGTGAGTTTTCGTAAACTCAGTGTGTACATCCCCACAGTAAAACAAGCATATAAACGGTCATAATCAAGCCTGAGCTCTTAACAGAATCAATGTACCCTTAGCCCACTCAAAATAGTATTAGATACATTCGGGCCTTAGCCAATACAGACATACATGCATATCAATCAAAATAGTAATGCCCACCAACCCTGCACACCATCTCTGTCCAACCCAACACACCGTGTGGGGATATAATTACCTCACCCAGCCCTACACACCAAGTCTGGGGATAAAATCAACCTATCTAACCCTACACGCCAAGTGGCATCGTAAAATGACACATATCAATAACTGCAGCGAAGCTGCCAGATAAGCGGCTATAGAGCCTTTCAGTCTTTCTTCTTTTTAATATCAAACCCAACCCAATGCAATGCAACATAAATAATATGGTATGCTCACGTGCAGATATCAAATTATAACATCGTCATCAAATCAGAGTAGATACACATGCTTAAATTATCATGCTTTCACATACATCTTAGTATCAGATCAGAGTATAGGGGTCTAAGTAATGCTTATCGACCCTACAAACAGGTCACAGTCAACTTGGGCGACCCGTGCAACCTTGCAGAACATTTCAAACAAGTCGGGCTCACACGCCCGTATGCCTTACCTGTGTGGGGGCCCACACACTCGTATGGCTCACACGGCCCAGATTGGCCTTGCCCGTGTGGATCACACGGCCTGGCCCAAGATTCCACACACTCGTATAGTTCACCTGTGTGGGCCCACACGCTCGTGTGGCCCACACGACCTAATTAGTCTAACCCGTGCCTCGCACACAGCCTAGCCAGCCTCACACGCCCGTGTCCGTTGTGCCCATGTGGCACGCGCAAGGCCTACTTCGTCGATCACACGATCGTGTCTCGCCACATGGCCTCCACACGGGCAGTCCACACGCCCATGTGGCGCCGACGGTAGCGTTTTTGGCTTTCACTGAAACACTATTTTAGATCGATTGGAGTACACACCTGGTTCTGATTGAAGCCTAACGCAATCTCGAACACTCCAGAACTTACTATTGTCAATTGTAAGCCAAACTTTCAGTCTCTTAATTCAAATAGTTCCGAATAGACAAATCCTAAAACAAGAGATCTACTTACCTTCAACGAATAACGATGATTTCTCGCTATTTAGAACCCCGATTAGTGATCCACAGAACCTTGATTATCCCCTAAACAGAAAATTAAATCCTTCTTAAACGATCTCTAAAAAGAACCCTCACATTTTATCAAAACCATACTTACCGAGCTGACGGAACCACTAACAGTACACCAAACTAATTGAAAGAAAGAAAAACAGATGAGAGTTGTAAAACTTTGGCAGCAAGGGGTTTAGAAACAGAAGAAAACAACAGAGAGAGCAAAAAGAAAATGAAAAACAGGTTAGGCAACATCTGATAAACCCTACCCCCTTTACCCATGACTCAAACTCGGGATCTTAAGTATAATTCCTCGCCACTTAACCACTAGACCAGCAAGCCTATTCTGTTAAGTTCCTACCAATAAATTCTTATAAGCCCACTAACCAAAAGTCAGGCTTTATTCAAATAAAACCAAAATTTAGCCCAAGTTAAAGCTTGAACTTGGGACTTCCCAAACACACCTCAGAGTACATAAACACTTAAACCTACATTTATTTTATGCCAAAAAGAAACAAAACAGGAGTTTCGATATTTCCATACTCAACTATCACAAAAGCCGAAATTATAGAAATTTGGGGCTTTATAACTCTACCCCCTTAAAGAAAATTCATCCTCGAATTTTACCTAATTAAAAAAGACGAGGATACTGCTGACGTATCGAATCCTCCAGCTCTCAAGTGGCCTCTTCTGTGCTATGATTTGCCACAGCACCTTCACTAAAGGAATAGATTTCCTACGCAGAACCTTAACGTCGCGATCAAGAATCTGAACCAGCTCCTCCTTGAAAGTTAGATCTGGCCTAACCTCAATCTCCTCCACTGGCACAATGTGTGAGGGATCAGAGCGGTAGCGTCTCAACATCGAGACGTGGAACACGTCATATACACAATCCAACTCGAGAGGTAGCTCTAACTGATATGCTACTGGCCTCACTCGCTTCAGAATTCGATACGGCCCAATAAACCGATGACTCAGGTTACCTTTGTGTCCGAACCTCAAAATCTTTTTCCACGGTGAAACTTTAAGAAAGACCAAGTCCCTCATAGAATACTCAATGTCATTCCTCTTCAAATCAGCATAGGACTTCTGTCTATCGGAAGCCGCTTTCAGATGCTCTCGAATCAACTGAACCTTATCCTTAGTCTCTGAGATCAACTCCGGACCAAAACATGTCGCTCACCCAACTCAGTCCAGCATAAAGGAGTGCGACACTTACGACCATAAAATACCTTATACGGTGCCATCTGAATACTAGACTGATAGCTATTATTGTATGCGAACTCTGCTAATGGCAAGTACTCCTCCCAACTACCCTGATTAGTGGCCCGTGTGAAGGCCGTGTAGCGAAACACGATTGTGTGGTCTACGAAGAAGGCTGTGCGCGTGCCACACAGGCACGATGGACACAAGTGTGTGAGGCTGGCTAAGCCATGTGCGAGGCACGGGCTAGACCAATTAGACTGTACGGGTCACACGGGCGTATGAGCCCACACGAGTGAACCACACGGACGTGTGGGATCTTGGGCCAGGTCGTGCGATCCACACGGGCAAGGCCAATCTGGGCCGTGTGAGCCATACAAGCGTGTGGGCCCTCACACGAGTAAGGCACACGGGCGTGTGAGCCTAACTTGCTTGAAATGTTCTGTAAGGTTAATCGGGTTGCTCAAGTCAACTGTGACTTGTTTGTAGGGTCGATAAGCGTTACTTAGACCCTTATACTCTAATCTGATACTAAGATGTATGTGAAAGCATGATAATTTAAGCATGTGTATCTACTCTGATTTGATGACGATGTTATGATTTGATATCTACACGTGAGCATGTTATATTACTTATGTTGCATTGTATTGGGTTGGGTTTGATATTGAAGAGAAGGAAGATTGAAAAGCTCTATAGCTGCTTATCTGGCAGCTTCGCTACAATTATTGATATGTGCCGTTTTACGGTACCATTTGGTGTGTTGGGTTGGATGGGTTGATTTTATCCCCAGACTTCGTGTGTAGGGCTAGGTGGGGTGATCATATCCCCACATACTGTGTTGGGTTGGATGGAGATGGTGTGTAGGGTTAGTGGGCATTACTATTTTGATTGATATGCATGTATGTCTGTATGGGCTAAGGCCCAAATGTATCTGATACTATTCTGAGTGGGCTAAGGCTACACTGATTCTGTTAAGAGCTCAGGCTTGATTATGACCGTTTACATGCATGTTTTACTGTGGGGATGTACACACTGAGTTTGCGAAAACTCACCCCTTATTTTATTTATCTGTCAGGTAATCCTCAGCAGTAGGTGGATCGATGCAGCGGAGGGCTCGACGGAGACCACTACTACATACACCCTGGTTTTAAAGGTTTTTAATGCTTTTATTATTTTATTTGCTAGTTTGGAGTAATTATGTAATTTCTGGTTTCAAACTGTTTGGTTTAAGTTTAGAATTTCGAAATACTGTTTATGGATTTTGAAACTGCTGCTTTATTTGTTCTTAATTTTTCGCGAACTAAAAAATAATTTCAAGCGAATTAATCAATATATATATGTTTTCTGAGTTAAGATAAAGGTGGTAACTGGAACGGTTTTGGGTAAAACACGATTTTAAATACATTCTCATGTGACTTCGCCAGATTCGACCATAACGTCCAGGCCGAGTTTGGGGTGTTACAAATTTAGTAAAAATTTTAATTTTTTTATGTCCAAATTTATTAGTGATTAGTCAAAGTCACTGTGGCACCAAATGTAATATTCCTATATCAGGTTCCTTGGGTTGAATCAGGTATAGGGGTGTTACATGGTTGGTGTTAAGGTTATATCTAAACTCCATGTAACACCTCTTACCTGAGTCCGAGACTGGAGCTGGGTAGGAGACATTACCTGACTTAAACGCATGCATTCAATCTTTTCTGAAATGTAAAAACTAGGTCAAATTAAAACTTTCCTTTCATAGTCTGTTGATTGCTAATATGGGTCTACGAGGCGTACATCATACTTTGGAAAATGTCACACGAAACACGGTACATGCCCGTATGGAAGGGAAATATGCCCGTGTGGCCCTGCTAACCTGGCCGTACCAAAGGCCCGTGTGGTTCACACAGCTTAAGCATAAGGGGACACACCCGTGCCCCGAGCCCATGTGAATTAGATTCCAAATTTGAACCTACAGGGATTTTCACATGGCCTGACACACGCTCGTGTCCATGGCCCGTATCCCTCACACAGCCATTACACGCCCGTGTTTTAGCCCATGTCTAAAAACCTTGACATTCTGTTTCTGACTTTAGCAACAAATTAGGGTCACACGGCCAAGGCACACACCTGTGGTCAGAGACCGTGTCCTCCACACGGCTGAGACACACGGTCGTGTCTCTGCCCATGTGTTTATTACCATGCATACTGACTTACAAATTCAAGGTGCAGAGGACACATGGTCGAACAACAGGCCCATGGGACTGACTGTGTGTTAGACAAACACTCGTGTGTCTACCCATGTGGACGATATAAGGCTATCTACCAAACCTTTTTGCCACCCTAAAACACAATATAACACCCTCCATCATGCCAAAGTCTTACGTAACATGGTTTCTAAACCAAACAACCTTAACTAAGGCCTATACACATTTCACATATGCTTGAACAACCAATTTATGCACTTTCCTATCCATACGCTAAAATTCACACGTTTAACCATACCAACAATTTCACATTCATGAAAGACCTTTTTGTATTCATATAACAACTTTCAATATTAGCCATTTTTCATAGCCTTATACAAAATGAGTCAAATACTAAAGTAAGCCAACACATTTGGCCCAAAACATTGTGACACTAAAACAAGATTAAAAGATTCTATACATGCCATAATCAAAATAAAAGAACTAACTATATCAACTGCTTCAAATAATAATGTGATTAGCTTCTCCGACGTAAGACGATGATCCACGAGCTACTTTGGCGGCACTATAAGAAAATGAAAAGGAAAAGGGGTAAACATAAAGCTTAGTAAGTTGCATGTAAATAAACATCAACTATTTATCATACAATAATATGCTCATAACATTTCATAGCTTGTTCTTGAATACAATAAATAAACATAAGCACAACTTACTCATCACCATCAAATACAATTCATATAGCATGTATTGAATCTACATCTCACACATTTCAAGTAGGTACCTGTACCACTCACCACATGGTCATAACTTTTCTCGTCTTGATATAAATTATGAATCTTCTGTTGAACTATTTGGAATACTATAGGATACTCAATAAACCCAAACATGGGATAAGACGCCGATGCTATGTCCCAGACATGGTATTGCACTGGCTAGCACATCAAGTCGATGCCATGTCCTAGACAGGTCTTACACTGACTTTCATATAACGAGGCCGATGCCATGTCCCGGATAGGTCTTACACTGGCTCTCATCTATCAGTGTCGATGTCATGTCCCAGACAGGTCTTACACTGACACATAACAAGCTGATGCCATGTCCCAGACAGGTTTTACACTAGCTTGTATATCTCGAGGCCGATGCATGTCCCAAACATGTCTTACACTGGCACACATAATGCGGCTGATGCATGTCCCAGACATGACTTACACTAGCTCACATACCACCCAATGTCATGGTACGAATATCTAAGTATAGTCCAAATGTTCAATCGAAAATCTTTACTACATTAATTTCTCGACATGCATTCTCATAATCACAATCAAAAAATTTATGCAATATCAATTCATTCATACATCATAGCAATATAGTTGCATTATTAACATACAACTTACATCGGATTACAAAATATAGACGACTAGACGATTTACTCTACTTGCTTAACTTTCCCTCCGTCCAAGTCTGGTTTTTGTCCTTCTTGGTCTAAGATGATAAAAATTCACTCATTTAATCACCATATTGATAAAAACATTGACAATATATAATTTGGCAAAATTGACCATTTTGCCTTTAGACTTTTACAAAAATTATGATTTCGCCCTTGGGCTCATAAATTGATTTTTATCGAATTTCATTAAACCTTAAGCCTAGCCGAACCCTTTTTACTCTTAGAGTGACCCAAAATGCCCATTATTTCACCATATTACTATCTATTTTACAGTCATTACAAAATGGTCATATTAGGGTTTTCATGAGAAGTTCTTTCACAAAAGTTGTTTACTACACAACTAAGATTCATTTTCTTCCATAAAAGCTCAGTAAACATCACAAATCCTTTCATGGCATATCCCTAGACTATCAATCATTTTGCAAAATGGTCCCGCCATTAGCTAGCTTATGCTACAAGGGTTCCAAAAGTACCAAAATTATCAAAAATTGGCATCTAAATCACTTACTTGAGAGAGAGATGAATGGCTGAAAGTTCAAGCTTCCAAAACCTTTAGAATGGCTGAAAATTTCGGTGGAGGAGAAAGGAAAAATGAAAAAGTTGAAGGCTAGACTCTTAGGGTATTATTTTATCATACATTAGGTAATCAATTGACCTAACCATTTGACTTATTGATTTTCTTGTCCCTATGGCCGGCATTGCCTCTTTAAGGGGGTCTAATTGTACTTTAAAGGCCTCTAATTATGGCTCTCTATCTATTTAACACCTTTGGCTAGCAAATCACAACTTTTCTCCTTTATGCGATTTAGTTCTTTTTCGCAATTAGGTTTACAAACGCTAAAATTAATTCACCAAATTTTTTATGCACTAATATAATCATGCTAACACCATTAATAATGATAAAATGATTTCTCTAACTTCGAATTTGAGGTCTCAAAACCACTGTTTCGACTAGGCCCAAAATCGAGCTGTTACCTCTAGAAAAAGTGAAAAAGGGAAAAGATGCCCCTTAAATAAGGAGGTATACGTAGTACATGCAAATACTAGTCCGCGAGGGAAACTTTGGTTTCCACACTATCTAAATAGGCACGAATTAGTCTGTGTGAAAATGTTATATATTGTAAGTTGACGAAAAATAAATTGAAGGGTTTAATAGGCAAATTAGGGTCTTCATGGGAGGAAATGCACGCCCGTGGCTAAAGGGCCAAAAGGTCTGTTAGAGGATAGTAGAAAGTGGAGGTTAGACATAGTCATGTAGAATGGCAGAGATCTTGTTGAATTCCAAAGATAGGGGTTTCATGTCCTAAGAAGCCTCATTGGGAAATAAATTGATAAAGTAAGGGCTTCGGTGTTGTTAATGAGCTCTAATACTCCAAGGTAGTGAAAACGTTAAAATATAAAATAAAAAAACTGTAGATGTAGCAATTACTTAGGCAATCGCCAGGCGTAACTCGCCAAAAAATAATGAAGATGATTATTAGAAAGTTTAATTCTGAGCTTGGATGTCTTACATTTTTCCTAAATCTTTATTTGTGGATCTCACCAAGTTCCCTTGAACTTTTAAGTTTTCTACTTGAATGCAAGTTAGTTAAAGGTTTAGAAATCGAGAGGGACCAAACCAGACTTCGCTAGGAGCTAGGCAAAATGCAACAGATGTGCATGTGCATAGAGGGGCACCTGTAGAGGCTCCGCATCAAGGTTTAGTTGTCATTTTATGTTTTCGAATCTTTGTTTAGAAATTTTGTGATGAACTCATGAAAATAAAGCTTTAAAGTTTTATTACTAATTTAATACAAGTTGTTTAAGTATGTAATTTAAACCAGATTAGAAATTTTGTTAAGTCATTTGGGTTAATATGGCACCCGATACCCAAACCTGACAGACGAGTTGGGTAGAGGGTGTCACAAACCATCTTTTTCAATGAAAAAAAAAGGAAACAAAAGCATGATGGGTACAAAGCACACTGTGTGTTATTTTATGATTTTATTTCTTTTGTTGATCTAAAAGAACACATGCGCAAGCAAATTAATAAAAATTTATTTTTCACTTAGTATTAAATATATATTTACTTTTAGTAAACTTTAAAATTTTATTATTTACTTTGTGTTTTTTTTTCTAGACATTATTAGTGTGGTTTAATGCCAAACTAACTTTTTCAATGAAAAAAAAAAGTAGGATGGGTAAAAAGATAAATTATTATTGTTAATGATAGGTAATTAATCTTTTTACTTTATACGTTTAGATTTTTTAATTCTTTTTATTTTTAGTTTTCATAATATTAATTTTTTAATTTTATTTTTAAAATTAATATTTTTAGACTTAAGGGTGTAAAAAATGCTCAAACTTTTTCAAAAAAATCAATTAAGCCCTTCCTGTTTTTGCACTCAATAGAGCATTGAACTTTCAAAGTGTACCAAAAAGGTCCTCAAACATTTTTTAAAAAAGCAATTAAGCCCCTGCTTTTTTTCACTCATTTGGGTACTTGAACTTTCAAAATGCATTAAAGACTCTCAAAATTTTTCAAAAAAGCAATTAAGTCCCTACTCTTATTAAAAATTATAAAAAATAAATTTTAGAAAAATTATTAAAATTTAATAAAAATTAGAATTATTTTTTATAAAAATCATAAAAAAATAAAAAAATGTAAAATTTTATAAAAAAAATCATAAAAAAATTAACCAACACCTAGTTTTTTTTCAATTAAAGTCATCACGTGTCGCAACACAGCATGACATGTGACGAAAAATGATAAAAAAAATAAAAAATCAATAAAAATTATAGAAAAATTATAAAATACTTCTTTTGGTACGATAATTTTTATAATTTTTTTACAAAATTTATATTTCTTTACATTTTATATAATTTTCTTATGACTTTATAAAATTTTGTATTTCTATATATTTTATATTTTTTTGATGATTTATAGAAAATTTTACAACTTTTTATATTTTTTTTACGATTTTTATATTTTTCTAATTTTTAATAAAATTTTAATATTTGAAAATTTTTTATTAAACTTTAATAATTTTTATAGGTTTTATTGAATTTAATTTTTCATAATTTTAAATAAAGTAGGGGTTTAATTGCTTTTTTTTTAAAGTTTAATAGTCTTTTTGATGCATTTTAAAAGTTCAAGTATCTAATTGAGTGCCAAAAAAAAGTAGGGGCTTACTTTTTTTTAAAGGTTTGAGGGTTTTTTTGTTGCATTTTGAAAGTTTAAGTATCAAAATAAGTGCAAAAAAAAAGCAAGAGCTTAATATTTTTTTAAATTGAGAGTTTTTTGCACCTTTAAGTCATATTTTTATTATAAATTGAACTAATTTCATGTAATTGGAAAATAAAATAATTTTAAAAATTATAAATATATTGTTTAATAAATTTAAAGAATAAACACGTAGATTCAAATAGAAGTCATTAGTTTATTACTGGTACATTATCAAAGTGGAAAATTTTTGTTGAGATGGAAAATCACTTTTTTGTTATTTAATCACATCGAAATTCCAAGTGACAAAAATATATACACAATTGCACCTTTTTGCACTTTATACCATGGACTATGTGACTAGTGGTGTTTTCCCTTGTCGAGGTAAATTTCTTGTGCTTTCTTGTGATGAGACGAGGGCTCTTATTTCAGTGGTTTTGGATGAGGAGGTACGTAGAGCAGTGTTTAGTATGGCTCCTTTAAAGGGCCCCGGTGTGGATGGGTTTCAGGCTAGTTTCTTTTAGACTCAATGGGAAATTGTGGGACCGTCGGTGTGTTCTTCTGTTAGACATAGTTTGGGTGGGCTGCAGTTTTTAACGAAGATGATTTTTACGAAGATGATTGTTAACAGACTACGACCTTTGATGGTGAATTGATAAGTCAGAACCAATCAAGCTTTATTCCAGGCAGAGATATTGTCGATAATATTATAATGGTTCAAGAAGTGGTGCACTCTTTGAGGAACTTTTGAGGAAACAAATGTGGTATGATCATGAAGATAGACCTCGAAAAGGCTTATGATAGAATCAGGTTGGAATTCCTACAAGATACTTTGTTAATGGCAGGAATTCCTGAGTAGTTAATTAGTGTCATATTGCATTGCGTTTCTTCTACTTCACTCTAGATTTTATGGAATAGAACTTTTATTGAAGCTTTCCAACCGTCATGTGGTATAAGGCAAGGTGACCCTTTATCGCCCTATCTTTTTGTCCTTTGTATGGAGAAGCTTGGGCACCTTATTGAGGAGGCAACCATGAATAGGAGTTGGAAGCCTTTGCTCCTCTCAAGAAGAGGGACTGCCTTGTCTCATATTTTCTTTGCTAATGACCTTATGTTGTTCTGTGAAGCTAGTAGGGATCAAGCTATTGTGGTGAGTAGTATACCGGAAACTTTCTATTACTTTTCTGGGCAGAAGGTTAACAAGTCCAAGTCGAAGGTGTTTTTCTCCCCTAATACTCCTAGTTCGGTTATTGAGGTGATTTGCGAGAGTGCGAGATTCAGCCAAGTGGATGATCTTAAATGTTACCTTGGCATGCCATTGTTTCATAACAGAGTTACTGTGCATGCTTTTGCCTTTGTTGTAAGCAAGGTTTGGCAAAAACTATCTGGATGGGATGCGAGGAAACTTTCGCTAGCAGGACAAATAACTTTGGTTCGATCAGTTTTTCTTGCTATTCCTAACTACTTTATGTTTGTTGTTCAGATGCCTCTTTCTTTATGCAATGAAATTGAGAGACTTGCTTGTAATTTCATCTGGGAAGCAACTAATAATACAAGGAAACTGCGCTTCTTTCTTGGAAAGATTGTTGTCGACCTTTGGATAGTGGTGGACTGGGTTTGTGGAAGTTATGGGATCAGAACAAGATTTTCTTAATGAAGCTTGGTCACCGTCTACTTGTGAATACTGAGTCTCTATGGGTTCAAGTGTTAAGGAAGAAATATAATGTACAAGGGACGCTTCCTGTAACACCCATAACCGACATCCGTCGCCGGAATAATGTTTCGGAGCATTACTGAAGCTTATCGATCAAATAGACTTAAGTTACAAACATTTCTTATCATATTATAATCATATCAAAATTAAATTCAACTCATACATATAGTCCCTTAATTAAGCCCTCGAGGCTCAAAATACACGTTAGAAATAAATCAAGACTAATTTGGAAACTCAGAGAATTTTTTGAAAATATTAAAAAATTTTCAAGTTGCAAGGTTCACACGCCCGTGTGGTCAGGCCATGTGTCTCACACGGTCCAGTCACACGCCCGTGTGTCTAGCCGTGTGGACTCAAAATGTACCTTTAACAACAAGTTTACCATTCCCTGCAAGCTTGAACAATAAGCAACTCAAAAATCATTCGTTTGACCAATTCAAAACACAATCAAACACATCCAAAATATGTCAAAACAATCATCCTAGGTGTCTAACCACTGTACCCTCATAGGTACCACAATTATATCATCAAAACATATCAATAAAACATCATTCAAATCCAATTTGTAAACATGCCAAATTCAATCTATTTTACCTATTTCAAGTTCATTTAAACATTAACTTAAACTTGTCATAAGTGATCTCAAACATAAACACATATTTATATTATATAATTATCCAATATTAATTTATTATCTTATTTACAATCAATCTACAAAATGATTAATATTTAGACACCCTAGGTACATGCCAACACAAAAGGAGAAACATCACCACGTTTGAGTTCGGGATCATTATTAAATGCTAAATTGGCAATCAAAATTAAGTACCTAACCTACGCACAGAAAATAAAACTGTACGCTGAGTAAAACTAAGTGGTATTTTTATAATCCGAATATTTAAAGGTGAGAAATTACAAATACACAATTGAAATATTAACACATATTAATATTTAATTATTACAACAACCATATCATATTTCATTTGTTTCACAAATATTTCAATTCTCATACTTGTTATATAAATAACTTTTCACAATTTATTTCACAGTTCATTATACAATTGCATTATCCATTCCATAATCATTTCATGAGTATATAACTCATATATTCCATATATTTGCAACATATTTCACATTCCATTTTCAATTCACTATTTCACTTCTATTTCTCATACCGTGCCATTTCAATATCAATTATAAAACTTTATTATTCATTTACTTCTATTAACATGACTTGAACTCGAACGGATACACGGATCCAACCAAAACACACCAGTTTAGCACCCAATGCCTCATCAGATAATTTGAAGTAATAAATTGACACCCAATTTCCCATCGGCTAAACCGAAGTAAATTGGCACCTAGTGCCTCATCAAATTAATCTGAAGTTGTAAATTGACACCCAGTGTCTCATCGACTTGAAGTCGAAGAAATACCTGAACTCTTTCAATCTTATGGCATGTCATCTATATCCGACTCAACCCAATACAATTAATAGGGTTTAATTTCACAATTCAAAAGCAATCAATATCCAATATCAATTTTTCATATAATCACACATATAAATTCAATTCAATATCAAAATGAAAAATACTCACCTCAATCACTTACCATAAACATTTAATCAAAATAAAACAATTAATAACTAAGTTCGGGTTATAGAAATACAAACCAGAAATTCTGAGCTATTCCCCGTCGACTTTATCCTTTCTCTTTTTAGTCGAGGAATCCAGTACGACGTTAGATACAGAATTAAAACAATTAAAATTCATCAATACGACACAATTCAATTTCACATTGAATATTTTAATTTTTATTCAGCATTTACCTAAATTCCAATTTAGTCCCTAAACCGAGACTAACTTTATTTCTTCAAAATTAATTCCATATTTTCATTCAATTTCTGTTTTAGACTAAATTCAACTCTCTAATTTCACTTAAATCCCTAAATTTCAAAATTTTTACAATTTAGTCCCTATTACTCAAAACTTATAATTTATTTTACAACTCAATCCCTTTTTCATTTCTAACTTAAAATTCTATCAATTTAATCCCAAATATTAAATAATTCAACATGAACAACATCTAAAAATTTAATAATTTCTAAACTTTCAAAATAGGTTAAGTAATATTCAATATCAGGATTCTAAAAACATAAAAATTATAAGAAAATGGACTAAATTGACTTACTAATTAAGCTTTGAACACTTGAAAACCCTAACTTTTCTCCTTTCTTTCTCTTTTTCTTTTCTCCCTTTTTTCCCTCTGTTTCGTTTCAATTTCTTTGTTTCTTTTTCTTTTATTTATTTTGTTTTATTCTTTAATTATTATAATAATATAAATAATATAATATATATACTTAAATATTAAGTATACATATATTATTATATACATAAGTATATTATTTGTACACATGGAATTACTTTTACCATACACTTGTTAAATAAGGACTAATTACTTCTTTAGTCCTTTTATTTTTCTTTAATCTATAATTAAACTTTCACCCTATATACAATTTAGTCCTTTTATCTAATTACTCTTAATTCAAGCTAATTCGCCTAACCAAAACCTAATTAAACACACAACTGACTTCGTAAATATTTTTAATAAATATTTACGAATCAGTTTTACGAAAATGAAGACCTGAAAATATGCTTTTCGATACCCGTGACTATCGGGTTGTTACACTTCCAAACTTTATCTCTCGACGCAACTGTTCATTCATATGGAAGTCATTAACACGAGTTTGATCAGAAGTTGTGGGTAATGTTTTTGGTCAATTGGTGATGGCTATATGATGAATTTTTGGAATGATGTATGGGTTAGGCAGATGGGGTCCCTTGCAATATATTCTTAGATGATCGGATTAACCTGATAACACATTGCGTGTTTGTGACTTAGTGACTAAGAATGGTCTTTGGGATTGGGATCGTCTTACTAATCTCGTTCCACGCCTCATTATTCAATAGATCGTAACAATCATACCCCCATCTAATGTTGTAGGACAAGATTGCTTGGCTTGGAAATGGATAGAAATGAGGGTTTCTTATTATCTGTGACTTATAAGAATCTCTTTAGTCGAGCTTCTGATGATGCTGCTATTTGGAAGATGATTTGGAGAGTTTTGGCGCCTCAAAGGGTACGTGTTTTCTTATGGCTTTTATGCCATTTTAGATTATTGACAATTAATAAGAGAAGAGGTAGGCATATGACAGAGGATGGTATTTATCCTTTGTGTACTGATAGTTTAGAGACAAGGATTCATTCTTTTCGGTATTAAGCTTTTGCTAAGACTGTATGGAAAATAGTAGTTCCTTGACAAGCCCATAATATTTTCTTTTATTTGTCAATGAAGGAATGGTTAGTTTGGAACTTGTAGGATAAAGGTAATCTTCACTATGAAGGAATGGAGTGGCAAACACTGTTTGTAATCTTGTGTTGGCTACTTTGGAAGAGTAGAAATGAGTGTGTGTTCTCTAATAGTCACAAGAATATCGAGGCTATTGTGGATACTGGCTACATGTGGGTTAAAAGTTATCGGGATTTGGATGTGCAGATGAAATCCTTTGGGATTATGAGGAGTCTTTCGAGTTGGACTCCTCCTGCAACGGGCTGGATAAAACTCAATTCAGATGGAGCTATGTCGAATTTGGAACGAAAGGCATTTATTGGGGGTGTTCTTAGATATTCAAATGCAAATTGTT
Source organism: Gossypium hirsutum (assembly GCF_007990345.1). NCBI lineage: Eukaryota > Viridiplantae > Streptophyta > Magnoliopsida > Malvales > Malvaceae > Gossypium > Gossypium hirsutum. The sequence goes on from NC_053431.1 coordinate 110,953,126, forward strand.
CATAGGGCTATGCGATGAGTCTCGATAACGAGTCAATCTTTAAAGTTGAAACAAGAGCGATGTTGAAAGGATTATTCTTAGCTTGGGATAAAGGGTTTCAGAAAGTTGAAGTTGAGTGTGATAATGCTTTGTTGGTTGAATTACTTTTGTCTGGTGGAGGAGCTAGTAGTAGTTTAATGGAACTGTAGCTGTTACATCAAGTTTTGCGTCAATGGGAGATTCGTATCTGACATATCTCAAGAACTCTTAATGATGTTGCTGATCACATGACTAAATGTGCTGATATAGGTAGCTCTTTGATACGTTTATTTAGATTCCCAATGGCTTCGGTCATGAACTTGTTGGAAAGAGATCGCAACATGTCTATTTACTCTTATTATGATTTTATTTAATGTAATCGCTTAATGCTGTCATTCTCTACCAAAAAAAAAGTATGTTTGTAAAAAAATAATAATATAATTATTTAACCAAACAACTAAATATACTATTTTAACTTATTGAAATTTTAAAACAAAAAATAAAATATCTTTTAATTCTTTTATAAAGAAATGAAAGTTAATCAGTTTTATTTAAAATAAAAATATTTTTTAAAAAATTAATAATAAATAAGCATTTGTGTATATTTTTATCAAAAACTAGAGTTGTGACACCTTCGTATTAAGATTTTATTTAATTAATAATTAAAATTAAATTTAAAATAAATTATAGTTACTCTGTACCGATCCCCCAAATATGGGATCAGGCCTCTATATTTTAATTTCCCCTATATTAAATGCATCGGTCGATTTTTATTTCAAAAAAAAAGAAATATTAAAAAATTTGAAGGAAAGGGAGTTTACAATCATTCCTTGAATTGCCTTCAATCTAAAGATAGAAATTTCAATTTATCAAATAAAATTTTAGTAAGTTAAATATATTTGTAAAGACCAGCGGGGACAATTGCCTTAGCAATCAGTTGAGTATTTAGTTTCTCCAATCCCCCCACGTCTTAAGCTATTATGTTCTCCACAGAAGCATTTTTGAAGAGCCTGCAACTTATCTCATTTCTACAGTTGTCAAATTTCCAACATTTTACCAAATAACCACTTTTTTGGAACCTAAACTACTCGGATGCATAGCATTTGTTCATATTAAATGTGTTTTTTTTTTGGGTATTTTTCCAACCAAAATACACAACTACGTGATGTTACATTTTTTGAACATGTAAAGTAAGAATTCAATTCAATCTATCAGTGTTTTAGGACAATGATTTTGCTAACTGGATATTGGTGGAAAGAGAAAACTTAGGAGGGAGGATCATCAGTGGTTCATCCCGCTCCCTTTCTGAAATGCCATCCCCATTGTGTATCCCAAGGCTCGACCAACTGGAATAGCAACAGCATTCCCAATTTGACAATACCTATAAATATAGAAACATAGAAACAAAGATTATATTTGTATAACTTGCTAAATCAAAATGTTCATAAAGTTCCCTTGCTTTTTTAAGACCGAATTTCTCTGTTCAATACGTAGCTTATAAGAGCTTATTCTCTTCTTTTCAAATAGCTGTATAATCTTAAAAGATCATTACAGTTAATTTTTTTAGATTTCAGCAAATGTAAAAAGCTTACCAAAATAATATTTAGAACAAAGCTAACATACCTCTCTTTAATTGTCCCGCGGAATCTATAATAGTCAGGAAAACCTTGCAGTCTTGCCCATTCCCGGACTGTGAGAAGCCGGTCTTGCTCTGGATGTAATGTTATTGGAACCCACCCATTGTTTGAAAAGTCAAAAAGGGTGGGCATCGAAAGTAGAAAGTAAGATTGGTTGGCAAGTTGGGTTAAAAGTTAGCATGGGATAATTGCAATTTTGGTCCCTAATTGTATAGGGACATTGCAAGTTGATTATTGAAACTCAACTATAAATAGGCCTAACCATTTCTTACTTTCTTCATCCCAAAATTGCCATTCTCTACTCAAGGCATTATTCTCTCTCACTATTTGTAAATTTCACTTGTAATTTTTGGAGTGAAATATATTTGGTAGTGTCCGAGGACGTAGGCAAAATGTGTTGAACCTCGTTAAAATTCTGGTGTTCTTTATTATTTATTTTGCATATTTTGTGAATATGATTGTAGTGATTTATTGTGTTATTAAATTACGATAGAGGGATATTCTGGCTAGGAAAGACTTGGTATTTAAGTGATCTTTGTGATCTACCTTTCTTTTCTGAGAATTGAACTTAGTGTGATTTTTTAGTACAATATTTTTACTCTTTCACACGCTTCTGCGCAACAATTGGTATCAGAGCCAGATTCGTACTTGGGGAATATGACCATTTACGACACTATTCACGTATACGATACTATTCACGTATATGGTACTATTATGTATACAGTACTGTTCACGTATACAGTAGTTAGGATTGAGGAGAAAAATGGCAGCAGCATTGTCATCAGCAAGGACTACTGTGACAAATGCAAAATTTGAAATAGAGAAATTTGACGGTACCAATAATTTTGGTATGTGGCAATGTGAGATCCTGAATGTCTTATTTCAGCAAGAGCTAGATATAGCCCTTGAAGAAAAACCTGACAAGATGGATGACAAGGAGTGGGCCAAGATCAATAGACATGCGTGTGGTACAATCCGCCTATATTTGGCCAAAGAACAGAAGTACTCTGTCATGAAGGAGACATCAGCGAAGATGTTATGGGATACACTGAAAGAAAAGTTTCTAATGAAAAGTCTTAAAAATAGGCTTTACATGAAAAAAAAACTTTATCGATTTACGTATGTACCCGGTATGTCGATGAATGACCATGTGAACTTATTCAATAAAATTTTAGCAGACTTGCTAAATTTGAATGAGAAATTTGAAGATGAAGACAAGGCATTATTGTTGTTAAATTCCCTTCCTGATGATTATGATCATCTTACCACCACATTGCTTCATAGGAAGGACACGATCACATTTGATGCAGTCTGTAGTGCATTGTATAGATCTGAGACTCAAAAAAAAGATAAAAGAGATCACAGAGATACAACTGCAGAAGTCTTAATAGTAAGAGGTCGTTCACACAGCAGCAAATCTGGTAGAAGGAGAAAGTCCAAAGGGAGACCCGCCAAAGATGAATGTGCATTTTACCGTAAAAAAGGGCATTGGAAAAAGAATTGTCCTAAGCTACAAAAAGGCAATGCTATTTCTAATGCATGTGTAGCGGAGCATGATGAGGAATCAGACTTTAGCTTGGTTGGCATGGCAATGGCATGTCAAATAGATGAGTGGATTTTGGATTCAGGATGTACTTACCATATGTGTCCTAATAAGGACTGGTTTTCTAGTCTTAAAGAGCTAGAAAGTGGAATTGTTCTTATGGGCAATAATAGTGCTTGTAAGACAATGAGAGTGGGTACAGTCCAATTGAAGAATCACGACGGCTCAATCCAAGTCTTGACAGATGTTCGCTACGTACCTAGCTTGAAGAAAAATCTCATCTCATTAGGGGCCCTAGAATCTAAATGGCTCACAATCACTTTGAGAGATATATTACTAAAAGTAGTAGCTGTGCAATTGATGGTGATGAAAGGCACAAGAAGAAATAACTTGTACTTTTTAAATGGAAGTACAGTTATTGGATCAACATCAATAGTTTCTACAAAAGATGTAGATTCAGAGGCTACCAGATTATGGCATATGCGATTGGGACATGCTGGTGAAAAAGCTTTGCAGACTTTGGCGAAACAAGGCTTGTTGAAAGGTGCAAATTGAAATTCTTTGAACATTGTGTTCTGGGCAAGCAGACGAGAGTAAAATTTGGTCCAGCAATTCACAATATGAAAGGAATTCTGGACTACGTTCACAGTGATGTGTGGGGACCTACCAAAGTGGCTTCTTTAGGAGGTATGCACTATTTTGTTACTTTTGTTAATGATTATTCAAGAAACGTATGGGTATATCTAATGAAAAGAAACAGTGAAGTTTTGGATGTATTTCTGAAATGAAAAAAGATGGTGGAGACTTAGACTGGTCGAAAGGTCAAACAACTTCGATCAGATAATGGCACTGAGTACAAAAATGATCCATTTCTACAAGTATGTCAAGATGGGGGCATTGTGCGACACTTCACTGTTCGGGATACACCACAGTAGAATGGGGTGGCAGAACGCATGAATCGAACTATACTGGAGAAAGTTCGATGTATGTTGTCCAATGCTGGATTGGGCAAGGAATTTTGGGTTGAGGCAGTTACATATGCGTGCCATCTAATTAACCGTTTGCCATCAGCTGAAATAAATGGAAAAACTCCTATGGAGATGTGGACTGGTAAATCTGCTACTGATTATGATTCTTTACATGTATTTGGTTCCACTGCATATTATCATGTAAAAGAATCTAAGTTAGACCCAAGAGCAAAGAAAGCATTATTCTTGGGTATAACTGATGGAGTAAAAGAATACCGTCTCTGGTGTCCTGATACAAGATTGTTTTCAGTAGAGATGTGACTTTTGATGAATCAACCATGTTAAAGTACAAGGATTCACAAAAGGATGACAAAACCAGTAGTACTTTGCAACAGGTGGAGCTTGAAAAGGTTAACGATGATCCAGCTAATATTGAAGGGACAAATGATGAAGAGATTCCTACCCAAGAACCTCTACAGCAACAAGATTCAATTGCATATAGGAGGCCAAGAAGAGAGATTCGTAAGCCTGCTCGCTTTGATGATATAGTGGCCTATGCACTTCCAATTGCAGATGATGATATTCCTTCTACTTACACAAAAGCAATAAGTAACCCTGATGGTGTAAAGTGGAAGCAAGCAATGAATGAAGAAATGCAGTCTCTTCATAAAAATAGGACCTGGGAGTTGGTGACACTACCCAAGGGAAAGAAGGCAATTGGATGCAAATGGGTATATGCAAAGAAGGAAGGATTTCCTGGTAAAAATGAAATTCGATACAAGGCTAGATTGGTAGCAACGGGTTACGTTCGAAAAGAAGGAATAGACTATAATGAAGTGTTTTCTCCAGTTGTGAAGCATTCATCTATACGGATTTTGCTAGCCTTGGTTGCGCAATATGATCTCGAACTAGTTCAACTTGATGTGAAGACTGCGTTTTTACATGGTAATTTGGAAGATGAAATCTATATGACTCAGCCAGATGGATTCAATGTTGCTGGAAAAGAAAATTGGGTTTGCAAACTGACAAAGTCGCTTTATGGATTGAAGCAATCTCCGATGCAGTGGTACAAGCGATTTGATCAATTCATGAAAGGGCAAAGGTACACAAGAAGTAAATTTGATCATTGCGTGTATTTTCAGAAGCTACAAGGAGGAACTTTCATATACTTGCTATTATATGTTGATGATATGCTAATAGCATCTAAGAGCAAAATTGAGATTGAAAGATTGAAGACTCAACTCAATCTCGAATTTGAGATGAAAGATCTAGGAGAAGCTAAAAAGATTCTCGGCATGGAAATATAGAGAGATAGAGCTCATAATAGAGTTAGCTTGTCTCAGAAGCAGTATTTGAAAAAGATACTACAGCAGTTTGGCATGAACGAACAGACAAAACCTGTAAGTACCCTGTTGGCTTCTCATTTCAAGCTTTCTGCACAACTATCTCCTTCGACGAATACAGAACGAGAATACATGTTGCAAGTTTCGTATTCTAATGCAGTGGGTAGCTTGATGTATGCAATGGTGTGTACAAGACCCGACATTTCACAGACAGTTAGTATAGTGAGCAGGTATATGCATAATTCTGGAAAAGGACATTGGCAAGCTGTGAAATGGATTCTATGGTATATTCAGAAGACCGTGGATGTTGGATTACTGTTCAAGCAGGATAATACACTTGATAAAGGTGTTATTGGGTATGTTGATTCTGAATATACCGGTGATTTGGACAAGCGAAAATCAACCACCGGTTATGTGTTTACACTTGCTTGAGGACCAATAAGTTAGAAGTCTACACTACAGTCTACAGTTGCGTTGTCAACCACAGAATCCGAGTACATGGCTGTAACAGAGGCTGTAAAGGAGGCTATTTGGTTACAAGGTATGACTAAAACCTTGGGATTGGTCCAGGAGCATATTAACGTGTATTGTGATAGTCAAAGTGCTATTCATTTAGCAAAGAATCAAGTTTATCATGCACGTACAAAGCATATTGACATACGCTTCCAGTTTGTGCGAGAAATTATTGATGAGGGGAAAATTTATCTTTAGAAGATCAAGACTGCAGATAATCCCGCAGATATGATGACCAATGTGGTAACAGTAACCAAGTTTGAACATTGTTTGAACTTGATTAATATCCTGCAAGTTTAACAGTTGAAGAAGGCACTATCAAGTATTGTTGTCAAAGGCAGAAAGAATTGTGTGAAGATAAGATTATCTTAATCAAATCTTCAATGTGGAGATTATTGGAACCCACCAATTGTTTGAAAAGTCAAAAGGGGTGGGCACCGAAAGTAGAAAGTAAGATTGGTTCACAAGTTGGGTTAAAAGTTAGCATGGGATAATTGCAATTTTGGTCCCTAATTGTATAAGGACATTGCAAGTTGATCATTGAACCTCAACTATAAATAAGCCTAACCATTTCTTACTTTCTTCATCCCATAATTGTCATTCTCTACTTAAGGCATTATTCTCTCTCACTATTTGTAAATTTCACTTGTAATTTTTGGAGTGAAATATATTTGGTAGTGCCCGAGGACGTAGGCAAAATTTACTGAACCTTGTTAAAATTCTGGTGTTCTTTATTATTTATTTTGCATATTTTGTGAATGTGATTATAGTGATTTATTGTGCTATTAAATTACGATAGAGGGATATTCTGGCTAGGAAAGACTTGGTATTTAAGTGATCTTTGTGATCTACCTTTCTTTCCTGAGAATTGAACTTAGTGTGATTTTTCAGTACAATATTTTTACTCTTTCACACGCTTCCGGCAATAAATGTTGCCTACACAACTCCTAAAACTCACAAGCAAATCCAAAGGACTAGTAAATGTGTAATCTTACATACTAAACTAGTGCAAAGTGAAACTTGGTTGTGACAAAAAGGTGCAGGTAGAACAGTCGGCATTGTCTCATCCCACCATAATCTTGCAAATGGTCTGCACATATATCAACAACATTAGTTCCTCTATTTTCCTCTCTCTCTCTCTCTATATATATATATATGTATATATCTATTTTGGAGTATGAGGGGTTGTTGAAATAAGACAGGCTGCCAAAAAAGCCTAACCTTTTAGATTTTCCTTGTTTCAAGGTAAAGACATAATCAGGTACCTACACAAATGAAAGAGAACTAACATTAGCAATCAGTTTTTCCATTTAGGCATAGTTTATTACAGTGTTGGGAAAATGAATTCTTGTTTCATTCTCTTTCTGCACTAGATTCATTTTTGTGCTTTCCTAGTAAAGAGATAACATAGAATAAATAGCTGTTTCATCAAGTTTGCAAAGAGACAATGAAAGATGATAAAGAAACACCACTACAGAAAATGTCCCACGCGTTGAGATGCATTCACAAAGAACAAAGATAAAAAGGCCATCCAGGTAAAACCCAAACAAGCATGTGCTTACATATGAATATCCAGTACATAGATGAACAAAGAAGTGGAAGCTCTGTTGCTTGGATGGGAAAAGAAGACACTCACCAATGGCTTTCCAGATGGTAAAAACTGTTGTTCCTGTGTTCGATCCCTCCTAACCACATTGTTTGTTCCAACAATTACACCAGGGAGGTCTCAAAAATTTGCCCTCTGTAAACACATCTAAATTAGGGGAAAAAGATCAGAAGGGAAAAAAGTGGCAATGTCAATTGGAGTTACAAAACCTTTCTCTTTCGAATCAGACAAACTCTATATAATCATCCTCAGATAACGGAGAAGGCCGATGGTCATACAATAGGTTCATTATTCTTTTGGTACCATTTAATTCAGAACCAATCATCTCTGCAAAGCCAGGAAAAAAGAAAAAATGTAAATGGATGACAATTAGAGGTAACAATAAAGAGGATCTGTGCTTGGCTCTGTGTCCCTCTCTTCTGTGATATACAACAAATGGGTGATGTGACTAATATTCTTTGGTTCACAATAAGAAGAACATGAGCAACATTTAAACAGAAACAAATACTGGTTTACTAGATATGCTCCATATGTCCAACTCTATGGCCACGCTTACTTGAATTAGCATTTGAAATGCTGACCAAAATGCTGCATCATGAATTTGCATATGTCCGAAGAATTCCAAATTCTAGACCCAAGATCCACGATGCATGCTTGTACATAATTTTTCATCCTGAGACTTCAGTGTAAAGTTTTTCACTCCCAACAACAAATGTTGTACAGGTTGTCAAGAAATTAACTAACCAGCATACCTACTAAAAACCTATAGATTACCAGACATGAGACTGCACACAAGTATCAAACTTTTACTTGCTTTTAGTTCTAGGCTCCAATCAAGTTTTCCTCTATAGTTTTGCAACTTCCTTGTGTCTTACAATTACCAGACACTTGTTTTGGGATGGTTATTGGTGAAAATTGTACCTAACCTAGGTTCACATTCCAATGACTTTCCTTATGCTTGTTCTATTAGTTCTTCATGCCAAAATTGAGTTTTGGTCAGAAAGCAGTTTGATTACAGCCCACTGACAGTAAAATGTCCTTGTTTCACAGTAAAATTATGAGCTGTTATCTTCAACTTAACTGGCAAAGACTGCAACTTAATAGCCACCAGTTGTTGATCCTACAACATCCAACCACTTCGCCTACCAGTTGATGCAAGCTTACATCTCCATATACAGAAAAAGAAACACTTAAGAACCTAAGTACCTATTCTCAGATTTTCCAGAGGTCATATAAGCAACTATACTATAATTATTCATTTCGTTCTGATAGACATGGATTAGAATTATTCCAATAAACAAGCAAAAACTTGTAACACACTGGATTTCCTACATATTATACCACATTTCTTATAAACTTCATATTAGGCACCTATTATGCGCCTTGGCGTAAGATCTAGTCACAGGTCTAGACGAGAAAGTATCATTGCTTTGACCTATGGTTACTCAAAGGCAGATTCGTCTTTGACTGAACCCCCTTCCCAAACTAACGTTTGTGATAAAAAATAAACTCCCCTTTTATTTCATATTGGCAGCCTTTTTATAGGCTGTTAATTACAAAGAAAAATCCTAATCTAATTCCTAATTTAAAGTCCTAATAGAATTCCTAATTTAAAATTTATAATGAAATAAAAAACCTAGTAAAACTAAAACTCTTACAGAAATTAAATAAATGTAGAATTCTAATTCCTATTCCTCCGTTGATATTGTTTTCCAATGAAAACATCTATATCATTACTCCCCTTCTCGGAGTTGAGCTTGTCCTCAAGCTCAAATTCAAGATAAGCTGCTCAAAAATTATCAATTGGTTCCCAAGTGGCATCTTCTTGAGGACATCCTGCCCATTGCACTAATAGTTCCCGCCGACCCCAATTAAGCCTGGTATTAATAATAGCTTGTGGAGTAGGCAAGGCCTTGCCATCATATACTAAGGGCAAGTCTCCTACTACATCTGGTTGAGGTCCCTTATATTCTTTTAGGAAAGAAACATGAAATACATCATGTATTCTGCTGCCTGTAGGTAATTTAAGCTGATAGGCCACTGATCCTATTTTGTTCAAGACTTTAAAAGGACCAAAATATTTTGGCAATAACTTGTGATGCTTTTGTTTAATTATCGTCAATTGTCGATACTGTTGAAGCCGTAACCAAACCCAATCCCCGACTTTAAAATTCAACTCTTTGTGCCCCAAATCATAAGTGGCTTTCATTCGTTGCTGAGCTTGCAAGAGTCTATCCTAAGCATTGTGTAAAAGTGCATCCCTATATTGTAGAGCCTTATCCACAGCTTCAATCATTGTAGAACCAGCTGAATAGGAGAGAAGTCGAGGTGGATCCCTACCGTATACTAATTAGAAGGGAGTGGCCTTTAGGGCAGTGTGATATGAGGTGTTGTAGCAATACGCAGCCCATGGAACCCAATCGACCCACTGTCGTGGACGATCACTAGATATGCATCGTAGGTACATTTCTATTGTTCGATTAACTACCTCTGTCTGACCATCAGATTGGGGATGGTATGCTAAGGAAAAAGTGAGCTTAGAACCACTTTGACGAAATAATTCCTTCCAAAACAGGCTGAGGAAAACTTTATCACGGTCTGAAACTATGGATTCTGACAAGCCATGAAGTCAGAATACCTCTGCAAAGAAGACAGTAGCAACAGATATAGCAGTAAATGGATGGGACAAAGGTAAAAAATGAGCGTATTTCGACAGTCTATCCACAACCACCATAAGTACCGATTTCCCTTTTACTTGGGTAAGACCCTCCACGAAATCCATAAAAATATCAGCCCAAAAATGTTGTGGTATTGGAAGAGGTTGAAGTAAACCTGCGGGCTGTAAATTTTGCCATTTGTGGCGTTGGCATACTAAACAATGTTGCTTAAATTCTGAGGCTGCAAGCTTCATTCATTTCTAAAAAAAATCTTGGCGAAGACGATGCAATGTTTTCAATTCCCCTTCATGTGCCATAGCATGTATAGAGGAGATAAGAGTGGGAATAATTGGTGAGGTAGGTAAAAGGTACAACCTCCCTTTGAAAAAAATCAACCCATCTTGTGCAACCCAATCGGGCCCCAACTCTCATTGTAGAATTCTTTGCTGGAGTTGTGATAATTCTGGGGAAGCTTCTATTTCTCGTCTGATGGCTTTAAGAATTTTAACTTGAGGGAATGAAACAGTCATGAGGTGTGGTAAGTCTTCGTCTTTTCTAGATAAAGCATCTGCAGCCCTATTCAACTTTCCTGCTTTATATTCCACTCAGAAATTAAACCCCATTAGCTTGCTGATCCAATGTTGTTGTGGGGATGTCGTAAGTCGTTGGTCTAACAAATACTTAAGACTGAAGTGATCAATACGGATGAGGAAATGCTTTCCCCAAAGATAGGGTCGTCAATGAGTCACTGCCTTTGCCAAACCAATTAATTCACGTTCGTAGGCAGCCAACTTAAGGTGTCGATCTGCAATCTTGCAACTGAAAAAGGCAATGGGGTGTCCCTTTTGCTGTAGTACAGCTCCAAACCCGCTGTCCGAAGCATCACATTCAACCACAATTTCCTCTATAAAGTTGGGTAATTGCAAAACTGGGGCTGCTGAAAGAGAAGTTTTTAATTGGGTGAAAGCAACATCGGCTTCCTTAGTCCAGTTAAAGGCATTTTTCTTTAGAAGAGATGTTAAGGGTGCAGCCACTTGTCCATAATTCTTGATGAATTTTCTGTAATATCCTGCCAACCCAAGAAAGCCTCGTAGAGCCTTGGTAGTTTTAGGAGTTGGCCAATCGGTGACATCTTTAATTTTAGTGTGATCAACCTCGACTCCTTCACCATGGATGACATGATCGAGATAGGTTACCTGAGACTCTCCAAAGAAACACTTGGATTTCTTTAAGAACAATATATTATCCCGCAAAAGTTCAAAAACTAATCTTACATGATGCATATGTTCAGTCCATGTTTTGCTATAAATTAATATGTCATCAAAGAAGACTAAAACAAACTTACGCAAGTAAGGGCGAAAAATGTCATTCATCAAACTCTGAAATGTGGAAGGGGCATTGGTAAGCCCGAATGGCATGACAAGAAACTCAAAGTTTCCATGGTGGGTTTGGAAGGCTGTCTTTTCCACATCAGTAGTTGACATTCTAATTTGAAAATATCCCGATCGTAAATCCAATTTTGTAAAATATTTTGCCCCATGAAGTTCGTCCAACAATTCATCCACGACAGGAATCGGATATTTGTCTTTAACAGTGCAAGCATTAAGCTCTCGATAATCGATGCAAAAATGCCATGACCCGTCATGCTTCTTTACGAATAGTACTGGAGAAGAGAATGGTGATCTACTGGGTCGAATGATTCCTTGTTGTAACATTTGGTCACACTGCTTCTCAATATCATCCTTTTGAAAATGTGGATATCGATAAGGCCCGACTACAATTGGTCTCGTTCCTGGTTTGAGAGTTATACGATGGTTACATTTGCGATTAGGAGGTAACCCAGACGGTTCTTGGAATAAATGCGCAAATTCTACCAGTAGCTTATCTAATACTATATTAGTTAAATCCTGTCCCTGTATCAAGCTGAGTCGTGGAACTTCCTCTGGGGGCTGCCATTGCCAGAGTATCTTCTTCTTGTTTACTACAAATTGCATAATTAAGGAGCTGAAATCCCATAAAATTGGACCAAGGGTACACAACCATTTAACCCCCAAAATCATATCAAACCCTTCTAATGGTATTGTATAAAAATCAGCTTGAAAGTTGTCATTGGCCACAACGAACTGTACTGATTTACAAATGCCAATGTTAGGAACCCGTTCTTCGTTTGCCACACATAACCCGTTCTCCGTTTGCCACACATACTTGCAACCCCATTTTCTTTTGTATTTTCAGTCCCAATCTTGGCACTAGACCTTCGCGTAGAAAGTTATGTGTATTGCCTGAATCAACGAAAACTAACACTGTTTTTCCTGACACCTTTGCTGGTAGTTGCATAATAGATGAATTGCAAGTTCCTCTAATGGCATGTAAGGAAATTTCAAGATCATCTACCTTATCATTTTGCTCATCTTCAATATCTGGTACTTCTATCTAAAATAGCATTTTACATTTGTGCCCCATGGAGTAAGACTCGTCACAATTATAACACAATCCCTTAGCCCTTCTCTCTGCCATCTCTGCTCGTGTCAATCTTTTGATAAATGGTGCGGAAGAACCTATTTTGCTATTATTCCCCATTGGTTTCGTTGTTTGTCCTCCTCCCTTTGCAAAGCTCTTAGTTGTTAGAATAATGGAATTGCTACCAGTGTTTTGGGAAGCTGACCAGTTTAGATTGGTTTGAGATAACATCTTGGAAGAGACTTTTTGTTTTCGTTCCAAAGCTCGAGCCATATTCATTGCAACTCCAAGATTTCCCGGTTGTTGCATCTCGATATCAATTTTAAGTTCCTCTACTAATTCGGGAGTAAAAAGGTTTACTTGTTGTCGAGGTTTAAGATCAGTAGTCCTAGCCAGTAGTGATTGAAATTGACATTGATATTCTTCTACCGTCCCAGTTTGTCTCAAGTTTGCAAGTTCCCCCAAGGGGTTATTACTCATAGGTGGTCCAAACTTGACATGACAACACTCTCTAAAGCGCTCCCAATCTAGATTTGCCTCCTCTTCCTCGATTTGATCAAACCACAATTGTGCTTCTCCTAAGAGATGGAATGAAACTAAGCCGACTTTGTCTTCTTCGTTGGTCCGCTGATTGCCAAAAAAAATTTCGCATCTTTTTAACCATCCTAAAGGATCACCAACACCATCATAAGTGGAAAATTCCATCTTGGAGTATCTTGGCACCATGCCCCCACCGTGTTATGAATCTGAATTTCTTTTCTTGCCTCCACTGCTGCCTTGTTCTTCATTATTTTTTTCTAAATTCTCTTTCGTTATCTTTTGGACCGAAAGAGATAAAATCGCCATCTACTCCTCTAATGCTTATTGTCTTGTAGCCATTTGTTCCATAAATGCCTCCAGCTTGGCTGTCAAAGTTTTTTCGTCACCCATGACAGCTGGCTCTGATACCAAGTTATTATGCGCCTTGGTGTAAGATCTAGTCACAGGTCTAGACGAGAAAGTATCATTGCTTTGACCTATGGTTACTCAAAAGCAGATTCGTCTTTGACTGAACCCCCTTCCCAAACTAACGTTTGTGATAAAAAATAAACTCCCATTTTATTTCATATTGGCAGCCTTTTTATAGGCTGTTAATTACAAAGGAAAATCCTAATCTAATTCCTAATTTAAAGTCCTAATAGAATTCCTAATTTAAAGTTTATAAGGAAATAAAAAACCTAGTAAAACTAAAACTTCTAAAGAAATTAAATAAATGTAGAATTCTAATTCCTATTCCTCCGTTGATATTGTTTTCCAATGAAAACATCTATATCAGCACCACATTCAAAAGCAGACATTAAGGCCCAAATCAGTTGCATTACCAATAAAAATTTCCATCAAAAGACCCTTCACTTTTACCAAAAGAAAGAAAAAGAAACAGAAAGAAAGTACAAATTTATTAATCTAGAACTGACATATAAGAGAGATCATCGGGCATAAAATCTTTTAAGACCCCATCAAATGGCCAATTATTTTGGCCTTAGAGAACTGCCACAAAATACTCAGATATACATACGAGGGAAAAAAAGCTAGTTATACAACAAGAAATTTAGCCATTGAAATATGAGATGATCCCAAGGGTAAAGGAAATTTTAAAAGAAAAATTACTATATTCACTTGATCTTATATATCTTTGAAAGTCAGTTTCAGGAGGCTTTTCATATGTCATTTTTTCGCGGGCTTCATTATTTGCAACCTGCAAAGCAGCTAACTTATTAAGAAGAACAGAATACTGCTAAATCTAAGAAGAGGTTGAATCAGTAAAACAAAAATATGATAACTACAGGTGGAAGATCAGAAAAGTAATCACGAAGAACAAGAGCATCTTCCAGCTGACGGGGTTGGCCTTCATCATATGCAACTGTATTACGCTGCACAAGACAAACAGAATTATATGGATGGAACATTACTGGTTCAAGCATTCTAAGGGAAAAAACAGCAACCTCAAACTCAGCAGGATACCCATATCTGACAATAACATCATGAGTAGGAAGTGGAATCTGTGGAAGTTTCTGCAGACACCAAATTACCACAAACACCCCCCACCCAAATAGGGGGAAAAAAGAGTAAACCAGGGGCAGTTAGATCACCAGCAAGACCAAAATCATTAAATCTACAGGTGATAATAACACTAATCCAAAGTCAGGGACAGTCAGGAGTGCTGTAATTCAATTTTATGCAAAAACTTGAGAGTAGTAACCTCACTAGAATGTGCTCCAAACAAAAAAACACGCAACTGAAATTGAGGAAGACCATAACAACCAGCCGCAACTATTCCAAGCCTTGCTTGGTATTTCATAAGTACCAACCTACTTAAAGTATATCTTCCAAGAGAAGCCTTGTCAAGTCTCAGCATATCAACCACATTTTCCATTAAAACAAACTTAGGTTTTAAGTATTCCACTATGTCCATGAAGACCACGATTTGACGATTTTTTTCATCATCCAGTGAAGAATCAACATTTCTATGGCGATTATAACCACTTATCTCTTGGCATGGAGGGCCACCACAAATAACATCAACATCCCCCTGATTGAATTAATTCATTAAAGAGGAATCATTCATAACAAATATTCCAACTATTACAATACTCTAGATTAAGCATCCACCAGCACATCTGATTAAAGAAAACTTACACGGAGGGGCAAGATTTTAGACCTGAATCCATTTGTTACAAATTCCTGAATACAATAAGTAAATAATAGCCTAATTCAAGAATGGAATGATGGCAGCAATTACGATACCTTAAGCCTTCAATTGGTTCCCATGTATCATCACTTGCAGTATAAACCCTTCCAGCAGACCTAACAAAAGAGATATTAGCACGAGCCAATCTCCACTAAACTATGACATGAAACAAAAAATGACTGAATAACAGTAGAATAGATTGACACAAACAAAAATCA
The DNA here is from genome assembly GCF_007990345.1 of Gossypium hirsutum. Lineage (NCBI taxonomy): Eukaryota > Viridiplantae > Streptophyta > Magnoliopsida > Malvales > Malvaceae > Gossypium > Gossypium hirsutum. Next base: position 110,968,817 of record NC_053431.1, read on the forward strand.
ATTAGATTACAAACAAAAACTCACAAAAGGCATGAAAGGAACTACCATCACATTATATAGATCAAATAGACCACCTTAAACTTTAGACCATGGTTGCCTGTGTTGCAGGGATCTCCATAACAAATATCAACGAGACTGGAAACTTCATGTTCATCAGGAGGAGTATCAGAACCCTTTGCAGAACTAGCATTATTCCAGACAGTTTCGGAGATTTTCGATCTTGATGGATATGTTCTTTCTAAATTTTTAACTCTATATTGTTTGCAAAGCTTTTCCCATTCCTTCAGTAGTTGAAGAAAATCATCAGCAGCTTCATTCCTGACCTATATAACGAGAGCAAAAAGATAGTATTATCTGCCACTAAAGATTTGGGGGCATGCCAAATGAAGTTGTAAGGCAACGATGCTCACATGTGCCTCTGGATGACTTAATTTCAAGCTTTCACATGCCGACTTATCACTGTCAGCTGCCCATTTCTAAAATGCAGAATGTAAGGTACATGATAAAATAATTTTATTGCTGAATGAATCATCAAATACGAGGTTATCAGTGACTGGATGAAATACCGCCACTAGATCATTGCACAAAGCTTTTGCACGAAGGCATAAACCAGTTGACATTCCACCACAACCAGAGTAAAGATCTAGTTGCGTGAGTTGTGCCTTGTAAGTTTCAAAACTAGGAATATTTGCTGAAAAGGCAGGAGTCGTAGGGAAAACCTCCTTGTAGCACTTTGAGGAATTGTGGCTCTTGAAAGAATTATCTTAAAATATATCTATATATATATAAAGAGAGAGTTATTAGCATTATGATTCTCATTTATCAGAATATTTAACCTTTCTCTAACCAGATTATGTTTCCATGATCAGCACCCTTTCCTCTCTCAAGAAACACAAACATAGTTAATATGGAAGTTAAACTCCATTACCATCACAAAAAGAAGCTTACCAGTTGGCAAGGTGCAGAATGTTGAATAATCCACACAAGACTCCATGTCAAAGTAGAAATCAGATCGGGGAAGAGAATTTGACTTTGAACCAAACTGCAACGAGTTATAGAATAACAATAAATAAATCCAAAATTTCCAACAACATAGTTCTGATAAAGATCAAATGAAGTGGACAAAATATAAAGAAAATTTATAAATGCTATTCATAAACAGTTAGAATAGTAAAAAGGCAAAAAAAACAGGAGTAAATTAAGATTGCAAGAAGCATACCTTGGGTGATATTTGAGTAACACTAACTTTTGAAATAATGCAATCTATGAGATTCTCATTCACTAGGGTTGAATAACATAGACGTCTTTCGTCATGAAGAGCAGCCTCTTGTTTCATAACCTTTGCATGATGCGCAGAACAGAAGCAACAAAGGTCAGGATAAGAAATAGTGCATGGCCTAAATAAATATTACTTTCAGTACTTACTGTATCTTCAGCTCTATAAAACCACTGGACTCAAATAATTTTCTCCATCTGTTGTTTTAAAAAATTCTAATATCCTGCCAATGTGGTGTTTTGCTTCTTCACCCTGCAAAAAATCCTTATCCCATGAGAATTTGCTTGCTTCAATTGCCATATTATTGAAATTTAGAAGTGCCATAGGCAGACAAGAAGAAAAGGATTAGAAGAGAGACCACGTAAACTTGATTTGCTCAACATTAATTAAGAGAACCTAAATGTATATATACAAATTTTAAAACACACCATGTGTTGATCACATTTACCTTAATATAAACACAATCCCCAAGATTTATGGTACATCCATCAATTTCAGCTTGAGCATAATGGCATTCCACATTCCAAACTATCTTGTCTTCATCATCATCATCATCACTATCACAATAGGAACTGGGGTTAGAAGCCCAAGAAAGAATTTGAGATCAATGCTAAATCAAGATAACAAAAACCACTAAACAGAGGGAGCTCATAAAGGTTACTTACTCCAATGATTTGTCTTTTCTGTTAGATTTTATATTCTGCAAAAGTACAAGATATTCGAAATCAGCATTGAAAAATGCAAAGTGGGTGCTATTTACTATTATTTCCAGTTCATCCCCCAACCATTCTCAGTAAAACTAACTGCTTACGAACATTATAACAGAAAATTACATGCACTGATAGTCCAGACTCCAAAGGAGCAAAACTTAAATGTGTAGTTAGTTACTAACCATTTTATCAATGTTGAATACTAAAAGATGTCATAATGCTTGCCAGTTAAAGCTCAAGCAAAATAAAGGGATATCAATCAACATCAGAAACGATTGGTAGAAGAATGGTCATTGGTCACTGTTTCAATCAGCCTAATCAATCAAAGAAATAGCATTAGCCAGTTTAGTTCATATCAATCACCTTCATTTCAATCGCCATCGCCACCTTTCTTTTGCTTTGCCATCAGGTATTGGATTGCCTATAAATATGGTGTAGTAGTTAATTTTAGCCCAGAGAAATAAATAAAAATATATATAAATAATAAAGTCTAAATAATAAATGTCCATTTACAAAACTCACATCAGTCTAAAATTTAAAACTCAAAATGAAACCCTAGCTCAAATCCTAGCCCACTATCTTAAACATTTTCAGCAAACAAAAAATTAGCCTTCTCTTCAGCCGCCGCTCCTCCTATGCGCGCCGACGCCAACCACCGCTCCTCCACGCTCCTCTGACACCTGCAAAGCAAGAGGAACACGCAAGCAAGAAGAAACAACGAAGAAAAAGACAAAAAAAAAAAGAGAAAACAAAACGAATATGGACAAAAACCGAATCTTGTATTCGATTATAAAGTTTCAAACATTAGTATGATGATGATGAAACGGCGCCCTTTGGTGTAATGGGGGAGTCTGTTCATTCTCCCTAAAAGGGATATTTATGTGATCGGTCCTTCTCCTTTGCAACCCCCATTCAATCAGGCCCTATTCTTTGTCTTATTTTGTTTTTTTTAAATTTAGCCCTCAGATCTTGTTTGGTTTTCTTTTTGATCCCTAATTAACTTTTCAGTATTTATACTTTTATACCCCAAATTTTAATTTGTTTTTAGCCATGTCCTAAATCTATTTAATTCATTTAACCCTTTTTTAAATGTTTCATTTATATATTATTTTAAATATTTTATATGTTATTTATTTATATCTATTCTAACTTATTTTAATGTACTGTTTATTCAAATTCTTATTATTTATTTTAACTTGCTTTGTGTATATATGTTTCTTTAATCTATTTTATATGTATTATTTATTTTTATTTCTTACCTATTATATATGTATACATATAGTTTATTTCAAGCTTTTTATATATTTATAATTCTTTAAAAATCTTTTTGTTATATATTTATTTCAAATTATTTTATATTTTAAGTTATTGTATATTATGTATTTTAAATAACTCTCTTTTTATTACCTTTGAACTGTTACTACTATAAAATATATTTATATTGTCTATTTTTAATTCTTTTACGTATTATATATTTTAAACTTCTTATTTATTACTTTTAAATTAACTTATATATTATTTATTTTAAAATTATTTTATATACCTTATTTTAAACCCATTCTACTTATTCCATATTATTTATTTTACACTTTTATTTATATATATTATCTATTTTAAAAATTACTTATAGGAATCTTTTTTTAATTTGCTTTGTGTAATATAGATTTTAAAATTTTTTTTACATTATTTATTTTAAACTTGCTTTATGCATTTCTCATTTTAAATTGTTTTATTATTTACTTTAAAATTTTATATATATTATCAATTTCAAATCGTTATATCCTTTTTACATATATACTAGTTATTTCTTAGATGTCTTGTATATTATTTATTTTAAGTTTCTTTTTACATAACATTTATTTTAAACTCATTCATATATTATTTATCTTAAATTATTTTACATATCATTCATTTTAAACTTTTCCCATATATTATTTATTTCAAACTTTCGCCTATATTACTTATTCTAAAATTTCTTATACATATATTCTATTTTTAAATTATTTTGTACATTGTTGATTAAATTTCTTTTTTCATTATTTATTTTAAATTCATTTCTTATCATTTTAAAATTTATTTTACGTTTTAGTCATTTTAGTTTGCGTTATAATATTTTTAATTCATTTGTCTTTGATTATTAATGATTAGTATTTAAGTGACATATGTTATGTGATTATTGCCATTGTGTGTAATATAATTAGTTTATTCGTATTTTCGTTATTGCCATTTGCTTGTATAATATTGTATTCGTGTTGTAATTCCGTACTCTATGTTATATTTTTGTTTTATCTAGTTTAAATCATATCATACATTAACCCAACATACTTGCCCGACTTGGATCGCTTGATTTTTTATTCCAAACAAATAACATACGTCGTTTAAATGCTGTATATGTTTCGCATTTTGGAACATCAAAGAATTGTGCCCTAATTTACGGGGTTTTAGTTCTCTCGTTGATTCTAAATAGCTAAATATCCTTTTGAGTTTTAAAATACACGGAATTCTAATTAAAATTAAAGACGACCTTGCGCTCGGTAATTCATGGTATTGTGTCCTAATTTATGGGATTTGATACTCCGATATCTCGAGATAAATAAATCTTTAGTAATTGTTTTGAGCTAATTCAAGCATTTAAAAAAACGATGTTAATAAAAAAGATCGTATTTTAAAATCCATTCTCGATTTTTAACTTTTGACATTAAGACATTAACTAATCAATTCGGTACCAATCTTTAAGCGTGTCGAGGGTGCTAATCCTTCCCCGCACGTAACCGACTCTCGAACTTATTCTCTTAAATTTCGTAGACCAAAAATGCCGTTTTAGTAAACTAAAATTGTTTTATTAAAACAAAGGTGATCCGATCACACCTAATAAAGATCGGTGGCGACTCTTATTTTAATTTTCGCTTTCAAATCAAGTCAATCCCATTTTCAAAAAAAAAGGTTTCGACATATGGCATCAGTCTTGGACCTCTTCTTCTTTCCTGAAAGAGACGAGCCCTTGGCTTTCTTTGAGAATGTTTCATCTGAGGTTCCCATATCTGATTCTGCTGATGAGATCTTAAATTTCTTGGAAGGCTGTTCATCACATGAATTGGATAATCTATTGGAAGAAGAGTTTATTTCAGCACCATCACCTTCAGCCAATAATGTAGAAAGTGAGGAAGGTGTTTTCAACTGCTTTTCATCAGACATTTCCCTCCTATGTTCTCTAAAAGATGCATTACTGTCGCCATTTTCTGTTGCGTGCACGGAACTGGCAGACAGTCCCAACCGCTTCTCTCCAGAAGAGCCCCTTTCATCCATATCCAATCTTGTAATAGAGACATCAGGGCAACCATTTTTAGTAGCCTGGCTAATTTTCAGAGATCTTCTTAACTGCGGTTCAATGGAAAGCCTCGAGTTAAGATCTTGAAATTTTCTCAAAGACCCATTACCACCACAATGTTCAGTCCCTGCAACAAATCTAGGAGACTTTCTCCTCTGCTTTTCATCAGAAAAGTTTGGGTCATTGCGCTTTGAAAGAACAGCTTCTTTATCCGTTCCAGAAGGTCTTGTTTCAGAGTAGGAACCATTCTCAGAGGATTTAAAGATAGTTTTTGAAGAGCAACCTTTGGTTTCAGGCGGGGCTGAACACAATCTTGGAGATCTCCTTAAGCCCATTCCATTGATTCTATCAATATTCATGATTTTAGCATCTTTATTTCCACTGCCGCAGAAGAAAGAAAAGCAATCAAAACTCCATTAACAATGACGCCAGAAGAAAAAAATTTAAAATGTGAGGAACACACGATGTAGAGCAAGATTGAGCATATGTGTAATATTAGTAAAATGCAGCTTCTCACTTTGACTTGAAGCTTTGGCTCTGCATAACCGATGAACAAGAATCCACACAGATGAAACTACCACTAAAAAAACGTTCATCATTCACTTGTAAAACATTTGAAAAACCCACCCAGAAAGATAGCAGCTGATAATCAAAGCAATCTATAAGTAGATTAAAGAAGCAATGTATTTTGTCATTTACATTGACCAAAAACAACTACAATGGAAACCTCACTTACAAGTGTAACCGTCTTTCAAAAACAGGAAAATGGTAAAAGCGTGGAATCTGACATCAGTGCACGCTCCGGCTCGCGGAAGATAAAAAAGGTAGTTGTATTTGTTAGGCTAAAATATTAAATAGTTATTTTTATTTGTATCAAGTTATATTTAAAATGTTACGTTTTAGTCATTTACGTTATTGTGTTATAACATTTCAATCATTAAGCGTTAATTTTCATTAATGGGGTAACGGTAAGCTGACCTGGCACGTTAAATCATTATTTCAAACAAAAATTTTTGGTTAAATTATACAATTGGTCCCTATATTTTTTTTCATTTTGAGCAATTTAAATTTTTTTCTTTTTATTTATTTATTTTCTTTTTCTTCTTCTCCATTATTTTTCTCTCTTCTCATATTCTCTACTGCAAAAATATAATTTTTGCCCACCAAATAAACTAAGTCCGTTTCTTTTACATTATTCTTAAATTGAATTTCACTTAAAATCGAATATCAATAATTATTAATCAAATCTCAATTTGAATATAACCTAGTTGAAAGTAAAATTAGATCTAACTAATTAATATAAAAAACTATATCATTAATCAAATCTAAAGATAAATTGAATTCTTTATATTCAAAATATTTTTTTTTCCATTTTAAGCTTTTACAGGATTGTATAAATTATTCCTTCTCTTTTCTTTTATTTTCTAACGAGTAAAATTAAGAAACGATAAAATTGATCTAAACTTTTTTGGATATTCCCAAGCAAGCTTGATTGAAAGTCGAACATGGATAAACTGAAGAAAGAAAAAGAGTATGGAACCAAACTGGTTTGGATAAGTTTCGAATGATGGTCATTTTAGTCTTTGAGAGTGTAGAGCTCATTTGAGGAATTCGTGAAACAACATAGTTTTGAGAGGGCAAGAATGTTGTAGGTAAGATAGATAAGGTGGTCGTAGGGGTTGGTTAGGAGGTTAAGGGAATCGGCTCAAGAAACTTTGTTGAGGGTGGACTACCAGAAGTCACGACTGGCGAGGTCTTCAAGTGAGGCGAGCTTGTGGACTAGGTCATTAAGAGATCCAAATTGGTTTGTTAAAGCGATGATAGACGATGAGTGTTTGTAATTGTGGGGTGACAAAATGCGAAGTAAGTTTTATTTTAATTTAAACTTTCAGCTTCTCTTTTTTCATAAATGTAAAAAAGTTTTAACAAATGGAAAAAAGAAGGGAGAATGAAAAAAAAGGGAAAAAAAGTTAAAAGAACATAAAAGAAAAAATTAAATTGCTCAAAATGAAAAAATATAGGGACCAATTGTATAATTTAACCAAAAAATTTCATTTAAAATGTTGATTTAATGTGGCACGTTAGTTTACCGTTACACCGTTAACAGCAATTAACGGCTAAATGACAAAAATGTTACAATACATTAATGTAAATGACTAAAACATAACATTTTAAATAAGAGTAACTAAAATGTAACGTGAAATAAACAAAAATGAGTATTTTGATAGTTTACTTATTTGTCTTGCTTTTCTCGATATAATAAAATGATTGTATTGTATAATAAGTAAACAAAGAACTAAAATGATGGTATTGTTATTCAATATGTGGTTATTGGTGTAATTGATGGGTGAAGCTTATATTCTTTTAAATTTGAGATATAATTCTTTTATTATTTTTATATTTAAGTTCAAGTTTAGACTCGTAATATAATTTAATAATATAAAAATTTTGATAAAATTTATGAATTTTTATGTCAAATATTATTAAATGTGAATTTGATTTGATTTACAATTCAAGTTGTTCGAGGTCGAGTTTAACTTAATAATTATCGAATTAAATCTGAAATTTTTTTTATTTAAAACTCAAATAGCGTAGAGAGCATATCTTATTTATGGTATTGTTGAGGTTGTGTGAGACGGGATTTATTCGACCCTACAATTATGAAAAGAATAGATGAGAGAAAGCAAGCACTGTAAATATTATATATATATATATACATAAGATACGAATACGTTACATTTAAAACATATTATTATATGTTTAAATATTACAAGCATGGAGCATGGTGAATGGACACCAAACGGAATATGGACAGTTGTTGAATAGAGAACGCTAGTAGCAGTGGCACGGGTGCCATTATCTCTTCGGCTTGTAGCATTCTTTGTAAATGCAAGGAAAAACTTAAGTCCTGCTTATTTTAATGAAAAAGATTGATCTTTTGGCTTATTTTTTCTCACTTAAATGTAACTCCTTAAGTCCTAAATTAAGATTTCTTTACATAATTGGATAATGACAACAAACTTGGCTACCAATACAAAATTAACTTCAATCATAACATCAAAAATACCATAAACTCCATTTCATTCCTTTACCAGCAAAACATTTCACAAAACATGTAACTATTAGAAAATAGGAGCTGTGAGAAATGAAACCATTTCATTACATTTGAGAGACTACAGTAGAGGCTGCAAGCTTTGGCAGGTCAAGGATACAAAGATGCAAGCATAAGAGCTTTTGCATGAAAACTTTATGTCAGAGATACACATATAAAGTTAAGAAATCAGTTTTGGTTCAATCATCAGTGCTTTGGGACAATGATTTTGCTAACTGGATATTGGTGGAAAGAGAAAACTTAGGAGGAAGGATCATCAGTGGTTCATTCCCGCTTCCTTTCTGAAATGCCATTCCCATTGTGTATCCCAAGGCTCGACCAACCGGAATTGCAACCGCATTCCCAATTTGACAATACCTATGAAACACAAAAAACATAATCTTAAAAGGTGATCATTATAGTTAATTTCTTCAGATCTCCACAAATTAAAAATCCTACAAAAATAATATTTAGAACCAAAGTATCATACCTATCTTTAATTGTCCCGCAGAATCTATAATAATCGGGAAAACCTTGTAATCTTGCACATTCCCGGACTGTGAGAACTCGGTCTTGCTCTGGATGTAATATTACCTATACAAGTCCAAAAACTCACATGCAATCCAAGAACTAGTAATTTTGTAATCTTCCAAACTAAACTAGTTTAAAGTGAAACCTGGCTGTGACAATAAGGATAAGTTACAACAGTTGGCACAGTCTCATCCCACCATAATCTAGCAAATGGTCTGCACATATATTGATAACATTAGTTCCTTCTTTTCCCCTCTTTTTCTATTTTAGAGGATGAGGATGTTGAAATCAGAAAAGCTGCCAAAAATATCAAACCTTTTAGATTTTCCTTGTTCAAAGGTAAATACATATTCTGGTACCTAAGCAATTGAAAAAGAATTAACATCAGCAATCAATTTTGCCATTTAGATATACACTCGACCCTCTCTCTATAACAGCCACATTTATCTACTTAGATTTTACCTATTATAGAGAGGTGGCAACAGCATGCTGTTATAGAGAAATAATCGTTGTAAGCTTAACATAGAAATAATCGTGAATTTTTATCAAATAAAGAAAGTGAGAATTACTTTCAAAAAAATAAAAAAAGTAAGGATCAAATCAACAAAATTAAAAGGCGTATATCAGGTACATATACTATTGCTCTTATGCATCTTTTATTTTACATTCTTTCACATGATTAATTATAAAGTTTATAAATCTAACAAGTTCAATTAATCAATATGAGCTATCAAATTAAATTAATTAATTTATCATGAGTTACTAAATTCAAGCAGTCAATTTATAAGTTTATGATGTTCCAAATTCATAGTAGAATATTTAATTAGGGAATTTCTAGTTTCTTATATTGATATTTTTGGTTCCTCCCATTAAATATTATTTTCATTTAATAAAATATGATTAATAGATTTCTTCATGTGAAATTTAATCATTTTATTGAAAAAATATTTTAATTAATATCATTTTCATTTAATAAATGATAATTAATAGGCTTGCTTATATGAAACAACTATAATTTTATTTCAAAATTTAGACCATATGCTGTTATAGAGAACTAATTTAATAAATAATGTACTTCATAACTATGGATGTTGTTGTTATAAGTGAAAAGCTGTTATAGAGGGTTAAAATAAAACATAAAAAATCGGTTCTTCTAGAAACTTGGTTATTATAGCAAAATCTTGTTACAGCAGATGGCTGTTATAGACAGAACTGACTGTAGTATTTCAGTGTAGAGACAATGCATTGTCATTACATTCCCTTTCTGCACTAGATTCATTTACATGCTTTCCTATTAAAGAGATATAACTTAGAGACAATAGTTGTTTCGTCAAGTTTGCAAAGGAAAATGAAGATGAAAAAGAAGCGCCATCAAAGAAAATGTCCTATATGTTGCGATGCAGTCATTTTGCAGTTCTACTTTTATCTACAATACTCATCAAGGTACAAACTCAAACAAGCATGCATTTACATATGAGTATGCAGTACACGGAAGAAGATGATTTACTGTTGCTCTGGTGAGAAAGGAAGAAACTCACAAATGGTTTTCCAGAAGGTAAAAACTGCTTTTCCCGTGTTGGATCCCTCCGAGCCACATTGTCTGCTCCAACAATTACACCGGGGAGGTCTCGAAAATTTGCCCCCTACAAACACTTCTAAATTAGAAAGAAAGTATCTGGCCAAAAAAAAATTAGAAAGAAACCAGAAGGGCAAAAAAGCGGCAATGTCAACTGAGAGTTATAGAACCTTTCTCTTTGGAATCAGACAAACTCTTGTATAATCATCCTCAGATAAAAGAGCAGGCCGATGGTCAGACAATAGGTTCTTTATTCTTGTGGCACCATCTAATGCAGAACCAGTCATCACTGCAAAGCCAGGAAAAAGGAAAAATATAAATGGAAGACAAAATTAGAGGAAACAATACAAAGGGTCTATGCTCCCTCTCTTTTGTGATACTCATACATGTGACTAAAATACATTGGTTCACTCAAAGGCAAAACAGGAAAAGCATTTTAACAGAAACAGTGGTGGTTTACTAGATATGCTGCTTATGCCCAACTTTGTGGTCATGTTTACTTGAATTAGTGGTAGTTCAGCTCATCAAAGAGAGATTTAAACCTTAGGACTCATTAGAGTGGGATTCAGATTTCTTTAGGTTTTTTTTTTATACAAATTCTGCTTAGGGTTTATTATTTCACACTATCCTTTAAATAAGGATCAGTCTTATTACATAAATAAGAAACTTAAGGAAAGGATATCCATTGTGCATTCTTAACCATAAAATTGTAATATAAGACAATAAGTTAACTAAAATCACAAACAAGAAACCAAAAAACAAAAAAAAGGAATAAAATTGTAATATAAACCTTAACTCGAGAATCAAAATTAATGATATTTCTCCTTTTTGGGTCTGGCACATAACATTGTTGCACTCCTAGAGAAAGAGCTTGTCCTCAAGCTCTAAGCCAAGTTAAACTTGGCAAAAGGCACCTTGCTCAAGAGTTATTGATCTGCTGATCATCATTATAATCGAACCAGGAGCAACTTTTTCAAGTAAACTGACCACTACCTGAGTATTATTCCTTCCCATTACTAACAGTGGAAATTGGTAAAGACCATGAATCTTCATAAACTTACTCTCATTTATTAATACCACTGAATAAAGCTTTATTCAGTAATAAAAAAAGGAACTAGTAATTTAGTCTTTATCATCTCCAATATCCCTTTCACTAGGTAACACAGATTAGGAGGATTTTCAGACCAATTTTTGAAAGAAAACCACAGGCCAATGGATTTGTTTACAAGGGATTAATGAACAAGAAAAGAGAGTGAAGTTGGTTGTGACTGCCATTGTTCTTGTCGGGATGGGTTTAGGAGTGTTTGATGCATGAGATAAGAAAGAGAGATAGGTAGAAGCTGCCATTGTTCTTGTCGAGATGAGTTTAGGAGTGTTTGGTGCATGAGATAAGAAAAAGAGATAGGTAGAAGCTGCCATGGTTGATTTTGTTCAGTTGGAGGGTCTACATTCTTATAAACCATAGAAAACTAATGTTTTTACCAACAATTATTTGATCTATTCCTTCACACATTTGATCGAACACGTGGGTTTTGGTTTCAGCAACAATGTCATCATGCTGCCATGTGTCATCAAGCATCTACTCTATTTTGTTCGTATATACTCAACTCCCTGAATATTTCTACTCGCTACTCTGTTCCAACCGAATTAACCATTTGCTCACCCTAGAGCAATCAATCGTTAGTGTTCCAATAGCAACAATAAAACCATTGATTCTCCAACTCTATTCCAAGAGACTAATGATACACGTCATGCAGTACCTCCTTTGTCAGTTGGTCCTCCACTAAAGGACCCTGGCATGCCTTTTGGTCTTCAGAAAGCTAAACATCAATGCATCCTTCTTAAATCTACTAATCCAATTTCTAATCACATATCTCCTTTATCTAGCTTTCTGATTGCATCTCTTAACTCTATGCAATTCCAAAGACTGTTAAAGAAGCTTTATTAAATCCTGGTTGGAATGATGCTATGCTTGAGGAGATAAAGACTCTTGAGAACAATCACATATGGGATTTAGTGGATTTACCTAAGGGTGAAAATGCCATAAGATGCAAATCTATTTTTGCAGTCGAAGTTAATCCATGACTGTAAATAGACTTAAATTCATACTTGTTGTAAAAGGATATACTTAGGCTTCCAGGTTGGATTATTCAAATGCTTTCTCTCCTGTGGCCAATCTAACTTTTCTTCAGCTAGTTATTTCAGTAATTATTTCTAATAATTGACTTTTACATTAGTTAGATATTAAGAATGACTTTCTTCATGGTGATCTCTAGAAAAAAAAATGCATGTATAAAACACCCGTCTGTGTTTGTTGCTTAAAGGGGGTCTGGGAAGGTTTGTCGTCTAAAGTAATCTCCATATGGGTTGAAGCAAAGTCTTTGTGCTTGGTTAAGCAAATTCAACTAGGTAGTTCAAGCGTTTGGGCTGAAATAAAGCAAATATAATCACTCAGTCTTTTATAAACAATCAATAATTGGCATTATTCTTCTTGTACTATCTGTCAATGATTTTGTTATTATAGGAGATGATGGTGTAGGAATATCTTCTCTCAAGTCTTTTTTGCAGACTAGATTACATACGAAAGACTTAGATCAATTGAAATACTTCTTAGGGGTAGAGATGTTTTTATTAACAAGAAGTTTTATTAAAAGACTAAGATCAATATCATATCTATGCTATAGCTTCAGGGGGAATGTTAACAGTATGTAGTTTTATTTAGCTATAGGATATAGTTTTTATTAACGAGTATGTTAGCAGTAGGTGATTAACGTAAGTACCCATGATTAATGTAACAAACTTGTAGGATCAATTAGAATTCTATTTCTTTCTTTGTACATGGATCTTACGTCAATATAAATACCATGATAGTCTTCAGTAATCGACACAGCTTTGCTTAAATCTTCTCTATTTTTAACAATCTAGAAAGGTCATAAAGAGAGACCATTGAACAAATGATCCATTATTTTGGCATTAGAGAACTACCACTAAATAATCAAATATATAGACGAAAAAAGAAGGAAAAAGAAGCCATATACCACAAGAAATTTAGTCATTAAATCAGAGATGATTCCAAGGATAAATGAAAAAAATTACCATATTTACTAGATCTTATATATCTTTGAAAGTCCGTTTCAGGAGGCTTTTCATATGTCATTTCTTCGCGAACTTCATTATTCGAAACCTACAAAGCAATTAACTAAATTAAAGGAGCAAAATACCATAGAATCTAAGAAGTGGCTACATTAGTAAAATCAAAATATGATAACTACAGGTGGGAGATCAGAAATGGCATCACGGAGAAGAAGAGCGTCTTCAAGTTGACGAGGTTGGCCTTCTTCATAAGCAACTGTATTGCGCTGAACAAGACAAAGAGAATTATAAGAATGGAGCATTGCTGGTAAAATCATTCTAAAGGAAAAAAAAACAAAAACAAAAACAAAAAAAGACAGCAACAATAGAAACCTCAAACTCAGGAGGAGGCCAATATCTGATAATAACATCATGAGTAGGAAGTGGAAACTGTGGAAGCCTCTGCAGACACCAAATTACCACACAACACCCCAACCAAAAACAAAACAAAAAAGAAAAACAGTAAAGGGGCAGTTAGATCAACAGGAAGACCAAATCATTGAACAGATAGGTGATAGCATTACCTTATGGTCAGAGACAGCCAAGGAGTGTTATAATTCAATTTTATGCAAAAATCTAGAACACTAACCTCACTAGGATGTGCTCCCCACAAAAAAACACGCAACCGGAATTGAGGAAGACCATAACAACCAGCTGCAATTATTCCAAGCCTTGCTTGGTATTTCATATGTACCAACCGACTTAAAGCATATCTTCCAAGAGAACCCTTATCAAGTCTCAAAATATCAACCACATTTTCCATCAAAACGAACTTAGGTTTTAAGTATTCAACTATGTCCATGAAGACCACTATTTGACGATTTCTTTCATCATCCAATGGAGAATCAACATTTCTAAAGCGATTATAGCCACTTATCCCTTGGCACGGAGGGCCACCACAAATAACATCAACATCCCCCTGATTACATTAATCATTGAAGAGAAGTCACTCATAACAAATCCCCAACAATGAAGATTCCCCATATTAAGCATTCACCAGTGTATTTGATAAAGGAAAACTTACACGAAGGGGTAAGATCTTGGACCTGAATCCTTTTATTACAAATTCCTGAATACATTCTTGACAATTGCTGACAGATTCAAATGAGTAAGTAAATAATAACCAAAATGAAGAATAGAATAATGGCAGCAATTATTATACCTTAAGCCTTCAATTGGTTCCCACGTATCATCACTTGCGCCATATCCCTTCCAGCGGACCTAACAAAAGAGCTATGAGCATAAGACATCCCCCCCAAATTATGACATAAAACAAAAAACGACTTTGAATAACAGGAGAATAGATTGACACAAACAAAAATCAATTACAAACAAAAACTCACAAAAGGCATGAAAGGAACTACCATCACATCGTATAGATGAAATAGACCACCTTAAACTTTAGTCCACGGTTGCCTGTGTTGCAAGGATCACCATAACAAACATCAACAAGACCAGAGACCTCGAGCTCATCAGCAGAGGCATCAGCATCTTTTGCAGGGCTTGCATTCTTCATGACTGCTTCTGAGGCTCTGGATCTTGACGGATATGTTCTTTCTAAATTGTCAACAACATATCGTTTGCAAAGCTTTTCCCATTCCTTCAGTAGTCGAAGAAAGTCATCAGCAGCTTCATTCCTGACCTATACAAGTGAAAGCAAAAACATCGCATTATCTACCTCTAAAGGTTTTGGGGCATGCCAAATGGAAGTTGTAAGGCAATGACACTCACATGTGCCTCTGGATGATTTAATTTCAAGCTTTTACTTGCTGACTTATCACTGTCAACTGCCCATTTCTAAAATGCAGAATGTAAGATATAAAATTTGATAATCTTTTTGTTGAATGAATCATGAAATATGAGGTTATCATTGATTGGAGGAAAATACCGTCACTAGATCAATGGAAGATGCTTTTGCACCAAGGCATAAACCAGTTGACATTCCGCCACAACCAGAGTAAAGATCTAGTAGTGTGAGTGCTGCCTGGTAAGTTCCAAAACTAGGAATATTAGCTGAAAAGGCAGGAGTCGAAGGGAAAACTTCCTTGCAGCAATTTGAGGAACTGTAGCTCTTGAAAGAATTATCTGAATATATATTTATATGTATAAAGACAGATATATTAGCACTATTATTAATTTATCAGAATATTTAACCTTTCACTTACCAGGTTAAGTTTCCATGATCACCATCCCTCTCCTCTCTTAGGGAACACAAATAGAGTTAATACAGCAGTTAAACTCCATTCTCAGCACAAAAAGAAGCTTACCTGGTGGCAAGTTGCGGAATGTTGAATAATCCACACAATACTCCATGTCAAAATAGAAATCAGATCGGGGAAGAGAATTTGATTTTAAACCTAACTGCAACAAGTTAGAATACATAAATTCAAATTTTCCAACAACAGAGTTCTGAGAATATCAAATGAAGTAGACAAAATATAAAAAAATACATATATAAAAGCTATTCATAAACAGTTAGAATAGTAAAAAGGCCAAAAACAGGAGTAAATTAAGATCACAAGAAGCTTACCTTAGGTGATATTTGAGTAACACTAACTTTTGAAATAATGCAATCTATGGGATTATCATTCATTACAGTTGAATAAAATAGACGTCTTTCATCATGAAAAGCAGCCTCTTGTTTCATAACCTTTGCATGATGTGCAGAACAGAAGCAACAAAGGTCAGGATAAGAAATAGTGCATGATCTAAAAGAAATCTTAATTTCTGTACTTACTGTATCTTCAGCTCTATAAAACCACTGGACTCTAAAATAATTTTCTCCATCTGTTGTTTTAAAAAATTCTAATATCTTGCCAATGTGGTGTTTTGCTTCTTCACCCTGCAAAAAATTTTTATCCCATGAGAATTTGCTTGCTTCAATTGCCATATTATTGAAATTTAGAAGTGCCATAGGCAGACAAGAAGAAAAGGATTAGATGAGAGACCACGTAAACTTGATTTGCTCAACATTAATTAAGAGAACCTAAATGTATATATACAAATTTTAAAACATACCATGTGTTGATCATATTTACCTTAATATAAACACAATCACCAAGATTTATGGTACATCCATCAATTTCAGCTTGAGCATAATGGCATTCCACATTCCAAACTACCTTGTCTTCATCATCATCATCATCATCACTATCACAATAGGAACAGGGGTTATGAGCCCAAGAAAGAATATGAAGATAAAAAGGTTAATAGCAATTTTGAGATAAAAGCTAAATCAAGATAACTAAACCACTAAGCAGGCAGAGCTCATAAGAGGTTACTTACTCCGATGAGATGAGTTTTCTGTTAGATTTTGCATTCTGCAAAGTACAAGATATTCACAATCAGCATTGAAAAATACTAGTGCGCTCAAATTACTATTATTCCAGCTCATCCCCAAACCATTCTCTTTAAAAATTAAAACTAAGTGCTTATGAACACTATAGCAGCAAACTACATGCACTATAGTCCAGACTCCAAAGGAGCAAAAGCTAGATGCATAGTTACTTACCGATGTATCAATGTTGAATACTGAAGATGCTTTAATGCATGCCAGATAATGCTCAAACAAGATAAAGGGATATCAGAATGGACAGAAAAGGAAAGAGAGGCAAAATAAAGTAAAAACTTATGGTCACTGCTTCAATCAGCCTAATCAATCAAAGAAATAGCATTTGACAGTGTAGTTCATATCAACCACCTTCATTTCATATCGCCAACGCCACCTTTCTTGAGCTTTGTCATCCGGGATTGGATTGCCTATAAATATAACATCAGTCTTGGATTGGCTCTTCTTCTTTCCTGAAAGAGACGAGCCCTTGGCTTTCTTTGAGAATGTTTCATCTGAGGTTCCAATATCTGATTCTGCTGATGAGATCTTAAATTTCTTGGAAGGCTGTTCATCACATGAATTGGATAATCTATTGGAAGAAGAGTTTACTTCGGCACTATCACCTTCAGCCAATAATGTAGAAAACTGCTTTTCATCAGAAATTTCCCTCCTATGTTCTCTAAAAGATGCATTACTGCCGCCATTTTCTGTTGCGTGCATGGAACTGGGAGAAATTCCCAAGAGCTTCTCTTCAGAAAAGACCACTTCATCCATATCCAATCTTCTAACAGGGATATCACTGCTACCATTTTTAGTAGCCTGGCTAAATTTCAGAGATCTTCTTAACTGCCTTTCAATAATAAGCCTTAAGTTTGTCTCATTACGCCTTAAAGGAAAAGTTCCTTTATCCGCTTCCTCGGTCTTTGAGAGACATAATCGCTTGCCGTTCAACTTTCCAGAAGATCTTGTTTCAGAGTAGGAACCTTTGTCAGAGGATTTAAAAATAGTTTTTGATGAGCGACCTTTGGTTTCAGGTGGGGCCGAAGTCAATCGTGGAGATCTCCTCAACCCCATTCCATTGGTTCTTTCAATATTCATGATTTTTGCCCCTTTATTTCTACCGACACAAAAAAATAGCATAAAAAGAAAGATCAGGAACACACAATGTAGAGCAAGGTTGACCATGTCTGCAATATATTACTAAAATGCAACAATGAAAGAAATTAGCAATTGCTACTCACTTTAACTTGAACCGTTGACTTTTTGAGCTTCGACTCTGCATAACCCATAAACAAGAATCCACACAAATGAAACAGGTAAGTTGCATACCTCTAAAAAAGCCTCATCTTTGACTTGTAAAGCATTTGAAAAAAAAACCACAAGAAATATAGCAGCAGAAAATCAAAGCCATTTATTAGACGAATTAAGAAGCCATAAATGTGACCCACGTTTACATGTATTATTTTTTAATTTACGTTGACCGAAATAGAACTACAATTAAAGCCTTAATTACAACTGAAACCGTCTTCTTAGATAATATAAAAATAGAGAAATCCTTCCAAAAAATATAGAGGAAGATTTGATTACCGGGGAAAAAAAAAAGACTACTGCTTTAGCTCGATGAATAGGGGCCAACACACCTAGCTGCTAAACTTACTACGCCGAAATATCTAGTGCCTGTTTACCGAACCCAACCAAAGGAGACTGGACGCATAATCCCTTAAGGCAACAACTATGGCAGACCTCCTAGCTTACCGTAATTTACAGCCCAATGTGTTAAATATATTTCTTCTTTATTTTCAGAATAAATTTAGAAAATCTCGACGGAAAATTAAATTCTAAAGTTAGTGGAAAAACAAAAAAGCAACGGCGTTACCTTCGAGGAAAGAGAGAGGACTTTTTTATTTTCAGCGGCAGCTGAAATGGTAGTAAATCTTGGCGACCTTCTAAGATTCTTACCCTCTACAGTCGTACTTTCCTTAATTTTCCTTTTATAACCTTCAGTTTCTAAACTCACAATGGCCTTGGGCCTCACATTTGCGCTCTCCCTAACGACCAACGCTGAATTTCTGGGGGACCTTCTCAGGCATCTCTTAAGCACCGTTTCTATATCGGATTTCCTCGAAAAAACACTCCGAATTGGAAATAACTGAAAGATACTGGGGGATCTTCTCGGTAGAAGCTTGTTATCATCGGCGCCGGCGGCAATTTCTTCCGGGACGCAAATCTCTAGAGGCAATGGCTGCTCCACATTATCGTCTCCGGTTGTGACCAAAGTAAGAGACTGAGATTTGGAATCAGAGTCGGAATTTTCTGTTGGCTCCATAAATGCAACAAAAAAAAAGGCAATTTCGATAATTTCGAAGATAAAACAATATTTGAAACCAAACAGAAAAACAAAAAAAATTCAAATGTGGATGGAGGAGTGATGGTGGAGCATAAGGGGAACCGCGGGAGGCCACTGCATCGATAAGTGCAGAAACTGACTTCACTTTTCCTCACTCCATACGATCTACACTGCACTCCAGCTTTTGGGAGTTCAGACAAGGAAAAACGTTGTTTCTTTTATTTGAAAAAGATAAATTACGGGATTGATGTGTTTAAATCTGTGCTGTTGAAGGCTTGTACGTTTTGAGAATGGGTTATCAGATCAATCAGAGCGCACAATTATGAAAAGCAAGCACGCATTGGTCACTTTAGATATGATCGAATTTATTTTTAACTACGTTACGCCATTTATGATAAATAGAAAAAATAAATTATATAATATTTACGACAAAAAAATTATATAATAAAAATATTTAAATTTTTTTATAAAAATTAAGATTTTGTTGAAATGGTGAAGGTAAGTATAAAAAACTATGATGTATTAATTTTAATTTTAATTTTTTAAGATTTTAGGTAAAAATATAAAATGAATAAAATATATTTATAGTAATGTTTGGTACTTTATAAAAAAATAATTTTTGATAGTTCATCAATTGAATTAGAATTTAGTTAATGAGTGATATCAATTAAATCAGTCATTTAAATAATAATTAAAAATCCTATAATATGTAGAGGTGAATGTTTGACCGAATTGAGTAAAAAAAATTTGAGTTAATTGAGTTAACGATTCTTATTTTATCATTCTAACTTTATTTGAAATTTTTTCGAGTCGAATCGAATCAAGTGAAATTGTTCAAGTTGAATTAGAAAATTGAACATGTCAAATTAAAATATTGTTATAGTATAACTAATTTCATGTTATAGCACATAAATTTGAAACAATATATATTTAAAAACTTTTTTCAAAGCAAAATAAAAAAAATATTTTAGTATCATAAACTTGAATCATTAATTTACTTATTTAGGTCCTTAAAATTATTATTCTAGAATTTTTAAAATATTTTAATAAATATAAATTTTGGAATTTTTATAAATATTTTGAATTTTAAAAATTATTTTAAATTTTTTTGTAATTTTTGTCAAGAGAGACCAATTTTCTCGTTTTAAAACTTGACAGGGACCATAAGGGTATTTAGACCAATTTGTTATTTGAATTATTTGAGTTATTTAAATTTTAAAATTCAACTTGATTCAAACTCGAAACTCAAATTATTAATTTGAGTTTACTCTAATAATTTAAATAACTCGATTCAATTAACTCAAAATTCAAATTTTTTTAAATCGAATTAAGTTTTGTTCACCCCTAATCACATGTGGATGTAGGTGGAAACCACAATTAATAATATATGAAATATGTACGACATATACAAATATTTAACAATTTTATATAACAAATATACTTACTAAAGTTTCATATACTTTTGTTTAGTGGGGGAGCTAGTAGTAGTTTAGTGGAACTGCGGCTGTTACATCAAGTTTTGCGTCAGAAATGGGAGATTCGTATCCGACATATCCCAAGAACTCTTAATGGTATTGCTGATCACATGATTAAATGTGTTGATACAAGTAGCTCTTTGATACGTTTATTTAGATCCCCACGGGCTTCGGTTATAAACTTGTTGAAAAGAGATTGCGATATGTCTATTTACTATTGATTATAGTTTTATCTAGTGTAACCGCTTAATATTGTCCTTTTCTACAAAAAAAATTATATGCATGTGTCATTGGTTCAAATATCATTATGGACTTTATTTTTTAAAAAAACCTCATTATGGACAATTTTTTTTATAAAAAGTCAAAAATATTCACAAAACTATATAAATTACTTTACAAATATTTTTTATATAATTTATTAATTGAATTGAGATCCGAATAGATCACACCAAATTAATAAATTACTTTATAAATGGTATAAATATAATTTTTATTTAGAATGATAAAAATTATATCTATAAATATCTATATTTTCTACTCTCAAGTCTCTAACATATGAGTTTTTCTAAATTAACTATGGGTTTAAATTATTTTTCATAAATTTTATATAAAAATAAAATCACTCAAAATAATATTTACTAATTGAATTAATATCTAATTAATTTATAAAACCAACTCAAACAAATCAATTAATAATTGTATATACGCATAATATAAATTTATAATTTTTCTACATCAATAACAAATTATATGAATAATAAATTTCAATATGATACTTTGTTGAAATATTTATAAATAAAATTAAAATTGTTTTACGCCTTTTTATATTTTTCCATACAGTTTGGTTGAATAGGTTTGATCTTAGGAGATGATATTGTTGAGAGAGACAGTCACAAACTCCAAATATTGACCATAAAACGGACTTGCATGGTACCAAAAAAGTATCTTTTTTCATACCATTAATATTTTAACGATCCAATCGTTAAATTTATCAGTATAATTATACTTGACTTGCACATAAATTTTTAAATCAAATCAATATTTTATCATATTGATCTAAAATATTATTTATATTAGTATATACATTTAACGGTTAAAATTTTTTACATAAAAAGTAGATTGAAATTTTAATTTTTGTCAAACTTAACATAAAAAATCTATATAAATAGAATATAAAATATAAAATATCAATAAAAATAAAGAAAAATATAAAATCACTTTAATTTTACAATTATAACCAATAAATTCATGGGAAAAGTGTAAAATCTCTCCCCTATTTTTACAATCAAAAGTAATTAAATTTATTAATAACATCAACCTAATATAAATGTTGGCTTTATACTTTTGGCGGGATCTTGAATGTTCAAAATTCAAAGTGAGCTTTATAATTTAATGTTCAAATAATTTCTTTTGGCCGTCATATTTGAATCAATTAAATTTATTTTATCACATTTGAAAATCTATTCTATACATTAAAAATATCCTCAAGCGATTCTCTATGTGACATATGCCCAGCTGTTTGCTAAATATGTATTTTTTTTAATTTTTATTAATTTTCAAGTTTGAATTTTTTTAAAGGAGTTAAAATTAAATTGTATATTAGTAAGATATTAAAAAAATAAATTTATCATTTTAATAGGCTATGCTTTTATAAATTTTAAACAATTAAATTAATATTTTAATATTTTAAGTGTGAAAATGTAATTTTATTTTTAAGATTCATAATAAACTTGTTTTAAAATAGTTAGTTCAGGTGATGACTGATTAGTCAACTTAGAATTCATATTTAGAACTAAGTTTGAAAAAATCATTTTAATTTCAATTTTAATTGTAAACGAGTCTCTAGAACTAAGTTTACAAAATCGTTTTAATTTCAATTTTAATTGCAAACGAGTCTTTAAAATAATTAGGTTGCATGTTTCATTAAAAAAAAGGTTAAATATTTGTTTTCTTTTTAAGTGATATATTTTATAACATCCCTAGTTCGTCTTCGTCACTGAATTAGG
This sequence comes from Gossypium hirsutum, assembly GCF_007990345.1. Lineage (NCBI taxonomy): Eukaryota > Viridiplantae > Streptophyta > Magnoliopsida > Malvales > Malvaceae > Gossypium > Gossypium hirsutum. The sequence continues at coordinate 110,991,620 of NC_053431.1, forward strand.
GTTACAGAGTATTTTCATACATTTTAGAACATTTAAATTCAAACCAAAACAATTATACAAATTATCTCATAATAATTAATAATTTCATATAAATCAGAGTAAAAATACAATTACGGGCCTTAAATTGAGTTTAAGGGGCCCTAAAAACAGTTTGGGAACATTCTGGGATCAATTCGAAACAAATCAAAAAATTTTAGAAAAACTTGAAAATTCTAAAAACAGAGGTCACACGGCCATATCGTCAAGCCGTGTGACATAGCCCAGATCGTGTGGACATTCAAAATATGGACATGCGACCGTGTCTCAGCTCATGCTTCCACTCGTGTAAATATCTGAAATAGGGCTACACGGTCCTGTGCCAAACTGTGTGTGCATTGATGTTGAGATACACGACCATATCATAGGTCATGTGCCAGACAGTGTTACATACTGACTTGAGACACATAGCTGTGACGCAAGTTGTGTCTCAAATCGTATGAAACTTGCACCTAAAATAATAAAGACACACGACCGTGTGCTACAAAGTTTGCCCCTAAAACAAGCCATTTTCAACCCAATTGTTTAGGTACCATGACATACCAAAAACACATGTTTACAAGCCTTCAAAACACAATCAAATACACTCAAAACATCAAAAAAAACAATCAACTTATGTGCCTAACCAATGTGCCTCCATTGACACCACAATTCAAACATCAAAATAACCCAAAACCAATGCTAGATTCTCAAGTCACACACATATATCAACCAATTATACTTGACCACCTAAATCATCTTACAATCAAGACAAACCTTAACATTTCTCTATTTGTGCATTTACATTCATTTATACCATTTCACCATGGGACATCATTCGCTATATTATAGAACAATATAACCAAAATATGTACTTATGAGCCTTTACAAGCTAAACCTTAAAAGCATACATATACAAGCACCAAAAATCTATCTAAGGCAACATCTTTCAAGTATAACAAGCACCACAATTAATAATATATGCAAAATATTTACACGACATCTATTACATGACAAGTTCCTTACTATATTTAAATTTCATACCAAATCATGAATTAGTAACTAATATATATATTTATCACACAAGTATAGAAAATACCACTTGTATTCAGTACATACTCCTATTACATGCCACATATACCAAAATTAACGTTTTCAAAATCTACCAAAAAGAATCTGGATAGTGTGATATTCGCGTTGATCCAATCGCTCAATTCTGCAAAATATTGTCTACAATGAAACAGGAAAATAACACAAGTAAGCTTTAATATTGTAACACCCCTTACCCGAGTTCGATGCCGGTACAAGATACGATGTGTTACCGGACTTAAACACATACAAATATACGTTTTCTAGATATGAAATTTTGCTCCAAATTAAAACTTTTCATAATACCTTAGTGTCCTTACTATAGGCTTACAAGGCCCCAGACACACCTTGGAATTAATTCAGGACTAATCTATGCAATCTAGAAAACTTTGTAAAATTTCAAGCTGATAGGGGCACACGCCCGTGTGAAAGGGCGACACGCCCGTGTGTCTTCTTAACATGGCCATGTTAAAGGCCCGCGTGACACACACAACCTAAACATATCGGGATACGCCCGTGTCCCTAACCCGTGCGAATTTATTTTTTAATTTGAACCTACAGGGGTTTTCACACGGCCTGGCACATGCTAGTGTCTGTGGCCCGTATTCTTCACACGGCCATGACACGCTTGTGTACAAAAACCTTGACATTCTGTTTCTGACGTCAACAACCAATTAATGGCACACGGCCAAGGCACACACCCTTGTGTTAGGCCATGTCATCCACACAGTTGAGACACACGGCTGTGTCTCTGCCCTTGTATTTACTACCATGCATACTGACTTGTAAAAATTGAGGTGCAGAGTAGACCATGTGTCACACAAGGCCTAGACACACGCCCGTGTGTCTGCTCGTGTGGACAAAAATAATGCTATTTACCAAGCCCTTTTTGCCACCCTTACTTGCACCAACCTACACAATATCAACCAAAACCAACCCAAGCATAACACATATAACCAAATCAACCACAACCATGAGAAATTTGCATCAAATTCATTTAATAATAATAAATATTAGCCAACATTAATAGCCTATACAAAATGAATATCACATCCATCATATGAGCCAATTCTTATGGTCAAACTAATAAGACACTAAACAAAAGAGTCAAGTCCCTATACATGCCAAAATCAAAATATTAAACTAGCTATACCAAAGCTTTAGGTGATAATGTGATCGATGCCTCCGACATTTCTGAATCCCTGATGCTAGTTTGGCGGCACTATAAGAAAATGGAAATGAGAGGGAGTAAGCATAAAGTTTAGTAGCATAAAGCTTAGTAAGTTGCATATAAATAAGTAACTACATCAACCATGCATATTATAAATCCACAACATTCTTGAGTGAACATGGGTAAATATCACTACATGCTTATATAAATATATATATATATCGCAAGTATAAACCAAAGATTTCAATATCGTCCCAAAACTATTATCTTAGCTAGAACTTACTCATGTCATTCTTACCATCAAGGCAACCTAAGTAGACTCATATCTCATGACTTTCAAATAAGAACATGTACCACTCATAACATGATTATATCATTCTATATCATTGTTATAAACTTTTAAAATAACCCATGAAACCATTTGGAATACTAAAGGATATCTGACAAGCTTCACATAAGACGGTGAATTGCCGATCCTATGTTCCAAACATGGTCTTACACTGGCTCACATGTCGAGGCCAATGCCATGTCCTAGACATAGTCTTACATTGGCTCTCATACCTTGGTCGATGCCATGTTCCAAACATTGTCTTACACTAGCGCACATATCAGTGTCGATGCCATGTCCCAAACATGGTCTTACACTGGCTCTCACAACGTCGCCTATGCCATGTTCCAAACATGGTCTTACACTGGCTCTCATATTATGGCTGATGCCATGTCCCAGGCATGGTCTTACACTAGCACACATATCACCCAAATGGCATGGCATGGATATCCAATCTATTCCTAAGTTCAACTGAGAATCTACTACATTGAATTTCATCATGCATTATTCATAAGCAGTTTCAACCATATTATGCAAAATTGATCATTCAACACATAATAATGATAAAGTTACCTTATTTACATACAACTTACCTCGGTATACAAAAAGTGGACAACTAATTGGCTTTAGTCTACTAGCTTGGCCTTTCTTCGGTCTAGGTCTAAATTTCGTATTTCTTGATCTAAAATGATAAAAATTCACTAATTTAATCATCATATTAATTAGTGCATTTCATAATTCATATTTTGGAAAAATGACCATTTTGCCCCTAGACTTTCACAAAATTACTATTTTACCCCTAGGCTCGTAAATCGATTTTTATCAAATTTTCTCACTACTCAAGCCTAGCTGAATTATTTTTATACTAAAAGTAGCCCAAAATTCCCATTATTTCACATATTTACCTCATAATTTATAACTTATGCAAAATGGTCTTTAGTTAGGGTTTCCATGAAAACTACTTCACAAAAATTGTTTGTTTAACAACCATGATTCATTTTCTTCCATAAAAATTCAGAAAACAACATGAAAAATCTCATGGAAAAACCCTAGACGTTCAAACATTTTGCAAAATAGTCCCCTCATTAGCTAGATTATGCTATAAGGGTCCCAAAAGTTCAAAAATTATCGAGAAATCAAAATCACTTACTTGTATGGGTAAAGAGTGGCTGAAATTTTGAAGCTCCAAAACCTCTATTTTTTCTGGTATTTTCGGTGGATAGGAGAAAGATGAAAGGTGATATCTTTTTCTTGATTTTATTATAAATCTAGTCAATTTAGTCACCCAATTTCACTTAACTTTGACCTTATAATTTCTTTGTCCCTATGATCAGCTATTAACAAATTTATGGTCTATTTTCTCAATAAATACCTCTAATTTAATGTTTCATAGCTATTTGACACCTTTAGCTAATGAAATAAAACTTTTGTCCCTTATGCGATTTTAGTCCTTTTTCGCAATTGAGCATGAAATCGCTAACATTATTTTACCAAAATTTTCATGCACTCATATAAACATGTTATAACACATAAAATAATATTAAAAATAATTTCTCTGACCTCGGGTTAATGGTTCTAAAACCACTATTCTGACCAAGCCCAAAATCGGGCTGTTACAAATATGCTTAGTAAGTTCACAGGTTAAAATGATAAAACTTACCGAATAAAAAAATCATTTAATAAAAATCAATAAACATTAGTCCTTCCAACCACAATCAGTAAATGGTAAGTTATACAAATATACAAGTTACATAATCCGTTCAATCATACTAATTCAATCAATATCAATTTACGATATACTATAAAAAATCAAGCAAATATTTGTACAATTCAATACGCAAGTCATTTAATTATTTTAAATCTGCTCGATGAATGATATAACATATATGGATACGTGATTATCCACTGAAACACACCAAAATGCTATAACGAGCCTAACCAACCAAGAACAAGCCTTCGCACCAAGTGCCTAGCCTGTAGGCTAACATCGCTCCAGAAACACACCTTAGCAAGTGTCAAGCCTGAAGGCTTTACATCCGCTTCCAATAACATGCCAAAAACACTTAAATATAACACAATAGTCTGCAACAAATGCTAGACTCCGGTATATTCAATGAACAGGAATAAATCAAGAATCATCATCCCATCTCAAGTCAGACCCGCACATCGCGTAATATAACCTATTGGCATGCCATTGTATCTTATCTTATGTTCATCCGGGTTCAATACACATAACCATATAACTGTTTCCAATTCAATCCATTTCTCACCAATTCAATCACTATAATAGCTCAAATTTCAGTGATATCGGAAATAGTGGTTCGAGACCACCAAATCTAAAAAAATGAACTTGTATATTATATTATCTAATATTTATGAGCTAAATGTAGCTTTTAAAAGATTTTTGAAATAGTAAATTGTGTTTAATAAAGATTTATTTGGTCAAGAAATTAAGAAAAAAAGTATCGAGATCTCGATGTTATAAACCAAGCTATAAATATTTTTATAAATATTTACGGAGTATCAATAAGGTAGTATTAAAACTTTGTTAGAAAATTTTGACGTTTGGGTGATTAATTAAATAAAAAGGACTAAATTGAAAAATGTATAAATGTTGCGAGAAGGATTAAATAGCTCAATTTTCAAATGAGGAAGGACCTAAAGTGTAAATAAGCCTAAAGGAGATACTTTGGACAGCACAACAAGAGAAAAATTAGGAAAATTGAGGAAATAAGGGCAAAATGGGAAAATAACAAAATTTACTAAATAAAAAGGGGACTAGAATGGAATATCTAGAATTCTCTTCATTTCTCTTCATTTTCATCAGCTGAAAAACTGCCATGGAAGATGGTTCAAGCTGATTTTCATACTCTAGCTTCATGTAAGTTTAATTCTTGCTTTCTCCTTGAAATTTCTAAGATTTTGGACTTTTATAATTGGGTCCAACTTACTATGTCATTAGTTTTTGATTCCATGTAATTTTCAAAGTTGCTATGGATGAGTGCTAGAAGCATATGATGAATAAATAAAGAATTGAAGCTTTAATTTTGATGTATGGTGATTTTATCAAGTAAAATTGATGGAAACTGATTTTAGGACCTAATTATGAAAGAGTTTGGAATTAAGGTCTAGTGCTAAAGTTCTAATTTTCAAGGGGTATTATATTTATTAGTATCAGAGCTACGGTTTAGTTAGTTCTCAGACCAAACATAGCATATGTGAAGTCTAGAAATACATGCCATTATATAACCTGTGATAATGTGATATATTCTCACTCTGATAAGATTTGTTTTAGTTAAAGATAGATATGCTTTCCTAACCGGCTAATTCCGGTTATGTTGAAAGTGATACTCAAATGTATGAGTAAAAGTTTATTATGATGAGTCGTAACTCATAAAGGTATGAATAAATGTTATATTTAAATTTATGTGTATAGTAAGTAAAATTTTAAGGTAAGTATCAATATTGAATTGAATTTGTATGGATATATGTGATTGATGTGGAAATAGAATATTGGATATATGTTATATTTAAAAAATTTATTGATTGGGAATGTGATGAAATTGATATGAATATGTGATTATTACGAAATTTGAATATTTGTTATTGAAAAATAAATTGAACTGTATTGAATTGAGAATATATGTGATTAATTGAAATGTGTATTGATTGGAAACTAGAAAGTGAATCGAATACCCTATTAACTAGTCGGGCTGAGTCGGATATAGTTGGCATGCCATAGGATTGGAAGTGTTTAGGGATACTTCGACCTTGAGTCGATGAGGCACTATAAGTGTCGCACTGTTACTTTGACTTCGAGTCGATGAGGCACCTTGTGTGTCGTATTGCTACTGTTACTTCGGTTTAATCCGATGAGGTACTGAGTACCGTACTGTTACTGTTATACTTCAGCAAAGCCGATGAGGCACTGAGTGTCATACTGGTGTGTTGGTTGGATCCGTGTATCCGCCAAAATTTGAGTCTTGTTAATAGGGGTAAATATGAATATTAGGTGAAATTGAAATGAGAATTTAATAATCTATTAACTTGTCGGGCTAGTCGGATATAATTGGCATGCCATAAGATTTGGAAGAGTACGGAATATTAGGCACTTTATATGTCGTATATCAAGCACTTTATGTGTCGTATTTCAAGCACCTTGTGTGACGTATCAGGCACCTTCTGTATCGTATCAAGCACCTCGTGTGTCGTTTCAAACACTTATTTGTCGTATACTGATCAGGTACTATATACCGTTTTAGGCACAATGTGCCGTACTGGTGTGTTTGGTTGGATCCGTATATCTATCTGAGTCCGAGTTTTGTTAATAGGGTTGAATAAATGAAATGAGAAAATCAAATGAATTTGATCGATTGAATTATTGAAAGTATGAAAAAGTGGAATTATGAATTGAAATGTGAATTGAAATTGAGATATGAGATTGAAAGCTTGAACTAAAGGTTCATGAATTGATTAAAGATAATATAGATGATATGTGGTGCCCTTTGATGGAAGACTATTGTTGAGATATGAAATTAAATATAAATTAACACATATGACTTATAATGTTACATGTTTAATGTCTATTATTTATTATAGTTTTTATAATTTGAATTATGGTAATACCACTGAGTATCGACATACCCAATATACGGTTATATTACTATAATTCAAATGATTTATTGTTAAATGTTAAATTTAAATTATGTGCATGGTAAGTGAAGTATGAGGTAAGTGTTATTGTTGAATTGAATGGAAATTGAATTGAGTGATGGATAAATATTAGTATTGAATTGTATATTGATGAGAAAGAGAAATTAAATTGAGTTGCGAATGAATTGAAAGTGAAATTGGAATTGGATAGTGATATATGAAGTACATGATAAGAATTATTAGTAAATTACGAATGACTAGTGAATTTTGAAATATATTACATGAATTAAAGATAGAGAATATATAAATATACGGATTATTGGTACAAGGATTAAATCGTAAAGTATTTAAATGTATGAAATTCAATTTTAATGCTCAAGTAGACGGAATTTACAACTACTAGAATATTAGTGGCATGCCATTAAGGAACTCTAGCGCGCTCTTTGATTATTAGCACATTAGTGCTCTCCGTTTAGCACATCTATGCTATCTGTATAACACTTTAGTGCTCTCTGTTTAATAGTGCATAATAATGCACCTCTATATCAGTTCTGTATATTCTAAATGTTCTGTTTAGTCTATTTGGCCTCTGTTAAAAAGGTAAACAATTTTCGTTACAAGGTAAAGTATTATCTATGTAATTGTTTATTTTCAAATGTGATTACTATTTTATAGAAAGGTTGGTTGATCATGATGTTAAATGGAATTGTTGAAAGTCTGATTAAAATATGAGTGGTACTGCTTATCTTTTCTCTGATTTTCTAATAAATTATACTTGGGAGAAGATTTGATAAAAAGATTCATATGATGTTGTTTTCTACTTCTATTTATTGAAGCTCTGAATTGTAAATATAATATAATATATATATTCGAGAAAGATATTTATTAGTTGGAGACCATTACATTTACTGTTATAATTCTTGATTCGAATATGGAAGTTTAGTAATATAAATCACAGATTGTGGATATCATGTTATTGCTTTGGTTGTTATTGGAACTATTTTTAGTATTTTCTTTTCTGTTTTGGAAGTACTATTGATATTGAAGTATTATTTTATTTCTAAGGTTGAGACGCTGACCTTATTATGGTACTATGGTTTCAATTGGTATGATGATTACAACTTCGGAAAATTTAAAGCTTCGGTGTTAATAATTGATAGTTATATTGATGATACAATTATTACAGAAAGATGTAAGATTTGAATGGTTTAATAAATGTTAGCAAAATTTTGACCAGATAAAAGTTCTGTTGATCGAAGTATCAGTTCTGGTTCAGCCTAAATCGGTACAGTAATATATCATTGAATGGGTAAACTGTGTTTTGATGCAGTAAGACAAAGTAATAGTCTGCACTTTTAAACAATTAAAAATTGTATGAAAAGAATTACCTGATATATGAGTTAGAAGTGGCAGTTAATGTTTCAGCTTTGAAAATTGGTGATACTATTAATTAGTGAAAAATATTTGAACCTCTCTTCTGAAGGAATTTTCGAGGATGAAAATTCTAAAAAGGGAGGAGAGTTGTAATAGCCCAAATTTCAGTGATGTCGAAAATAGTGGTTGGAGACCACTAAATCCAAAAAATGAACTCGTAGATTATTTTATTTAATATTTATGAGCCAAATGTAGCTTTTAAAAGATTTTTGAAATAGTAAATTATGTTTTATAAAGATTTATTTGGTCAAGAAATTAAGAAAAAAAAGTACCGAGATCTCGATGTTATAAACTGAGCGATAAATATTTTTATAAATATTTATGGAGTATCAATAGGGTAGTATTAAAATTTTGTTAGAAAATTTTGACGTTTGGATGATTAATTAAATAAAAAGGACTAAATTGAAAAATGTGTAAATGTTGCGAGAAGGATTAAATAGCTCAATTGTAAAATGAGGAAGGACCTAAATTGTAAATAAGCCTAAAGGAGATACTTTGGGCGGCACAAGCAGAGAAAAATCAGGAAAATTGAGGAAATAAGGGCAAAATGGAAAAATAACAAAATTTACTAAATAAAAGGGGGCTAGAATGGAATATCTAGAATCCTCTTCATTTCTCTTCATTTTCATCAGCTGAAAAATAGCCATTGAAGATGGTTCAAGCTGTTTTTCATACTCTAGCTTAATGTAAGTTTAATTCTTGCTTTCTCCTTGAATTTTCTAAGATTTTGAACTTTTACAATTGGGTCCAACTTACTATGTCATTAGTTTTTGATTCCATGGCTAATTTTTAAAGTTGCTATGGATGAGTGCTGGAAGCATATGATAAATAAATATAGAATTGAAGTTTTAATTTTGATGTATGATGATTTTATCAAGTAAAATTGATGGAAATTGATTTTAGGACTTAATTATGAAAGAGTTTGGAATTACGGTCTCGTGCTAAAGTTCTGATTTTCAGGAGGTGTTACAATCACAATATTTCAAATATGACCAATTTCATCAAATTGTATAATTCAAAATAATAACATACTAAAAGTACTCAAAACAATATTATATGAACTTGCCTAGACTAAAACGGTTGTAAAAACAAGGTCGACGACTGATCCATTAATTTAGTTTTTCCATGATTATCCTTCGTATGAATCAAAATTTAATATATAATAATTAAATTCAATCTTATCAAATACACATCCCAACTCAATTTTATGCATATGACCCTTAAATTTTTATTATTTACATATTTTCCCTAAATTTTTACATTTATCTCAATTTAGACCCTAAACTCGAATTTGCAAATTTAACCTTATTTGAACATAACCCATTCTATCCGAATATTTAAGGACCTTATATAGCCTTCTATACACCATAATTTCACAATATTACCTTGAGATTTTGACATTTAAACAATTTAGTCATTTAATATGAAATCAACAAAAAATACTTACAAAATAATCCTATTAAACAAGCAAGCTTAGTAATCTATCACAATTTTTCACAAATAACTCAAACTCATCCAAGACACATTTTTAAAATATTTAAAAATTTGAAAAATAGATGTACGGATTAGTTGGATTTAATTGCAACGATCTCAAAAATATAAAAATTACTAAACGGGCTAAAATTATATACCCATGCAAGGAAATAGAAAAACCGAAGCTCAAAGATGTTAAAAATGGTATTCGGTTTGCCAAATGAAGAAGAAAGAAGACGATTGGAACTTTTCTTTTGTTTTTACTATTTAAACATTAATTTTAATAATATTTTAACTAAAAATAATCCATTAACAACACATGGCCGCCCACTAAATTTTAAGAATGGTTTAATTATCATTTAAAACCATGCGATGATGTTTTCCATACCATTTAACTCAAATAACTAATAATAGTTGATTTTTGCTCTCTTTAAAATTTAGTCATTTTTCTTTAATTAATTAGACAAACATCAAAATTATTAGACCAAATTTCAATACACTTATATAATAAATTCATAATATTTATTAAAAAATATTTATAGACTTGGTTTACAGAAATGAGATCTCGATACCTCATTTTCTAAAATTACTTGACTTTAGGGGCAAACCACTTACTTAACTATTTATTCTATTAGCAAAAATTGTTAAATTAAAAATTCAATCTAATACTCTACTTGACTCATAAATGTTAAATAATTAATATTTACGGGCTATCATGTCAGTTTTGTGGTCCTAAAACCACTATTTCTAACACCACTGAAAAACGGGCTATTACTTATTTAATGTATTTTTTTAAAAGAAAACATAATCATTAAAAATCAGAGAAATTGGAGGGACAAAGAGAGGTGAAAATAATAAAGGACTCAACTAAACCCAAGCTGATAAGCTTACTCCATACATCATTACCTAAACCCCTTAGTTTCACCCAATTGATCCAACTTATCAGCATTGTTAATACAAACAATAGAAGAAAGACAACTAACACATACTCTAAGCAGTTCATTTTAAATAAAGTCGCTAGTGCCAAGGTATGAGTTACTTTATTAGCATCCTTGCGGATTTAATGGACAGATAACGAATGGAAATATGTAACGATATGACGACAATCCAATAATAAAATCCCAGAAGTAGAAACATCTATAGCACCAAAAGAGAGAGGTTACCACAGCCTTTGACTATCAATTTCAATAATAATGTCATCTATGTAACAAGATTAGAGCCAAGATAGAGCCTCACGAGCAGCCAAGATTTCCACCATGAAAAGGTCCATCTTACTCTTCATAAAATCGAATATACAACGCACAAAATCCCCCTCCTCATTACGTACAATCGTTGCCCATCCCATATACCTAGTATCAATAAAAACAGCTCAAACAAAATTGCATTTGAGCTTACCCCCTGGTGGTCGTCTCTAACAATCACAACCACCCTCATCCAACCTCTTAGCCATCATCTGAGAGCCATGAACCATCCTTGTCCTCGACCATCCTTGTAGAAATTCATCCACATAACTCACAAGTTTATTCGTAGTAATAGATTTATACTTCCAAAGCAACATGTTCCTACTGAAACAAATCCCCCAAAGCATGCCCAACGCCTGCCTCCCTCTGTTATCTTGCTTCCCGACAAGCAAACTAGAAACAAACTCCTCCACTGAAACTAAAGATAGCACAATGCCCACTTCCTGCCAAACAACAACGACAAACGGACAATAAATGAACATATGATTAAGATCCTCATCGGTTTGTCAACATCTTTGGTAAACACTATCAATATAAATTCCATATGCAATAAAGTTACTTTTAACAGGTACAAAAGCTCATAGTAATCGCCAAAAAAAAATTTAATCTTAAGGGGTAAAAACTCATTCAAAAATATTTCCAATAACTTACAACATGATACTCAACAATATTAGTCGTTATGCGAAGAGTCACTTGATATTTAGACCTCACAAAATAACATCCATTAGAAGCAAAATGTCATATAAAGTGATTTGGCATGTTAATGACCCAATTCGCATCATACGACACAAAAAGCCTTTCCATCAGATCAGTATCCCAAGAACCTCCACTAGGATGAAATAACTCACAAACATTTAAATGAGCACACCCCTAAATTGGAACGATATCTACATAAAAATTGCTATCATAGTTAGTCCAATGATCTTTAAAAATATTAACTTCACTAGCTATGCTTTAGCCTTATGAATACTCTTCCAAATAAAAGAAGGATTACACCCTTCCAATGACTCAAGAAATCCACCCTCCAGGAAATATCGAGCTTTAAAAATTTTGCACGAAAGAGACTTAGGCAAAGTAATGAATATCCCTTGCTTTCCGAGAAAATCTAAATTAAAATAAAATAAAGGGTGAAACCCTATACTGCCAAACTTCTTAGGAACACAAATCCTATCCCAAATAGCCCAATGGATTCTCCTACAATAACCATCAGAACCCTATAAAAAAGAATTCATCATCATATGTTGGTCATCACATAAGTTGTGAGGCAACATAAAAACATTCATACTATAAACAGGAACCGCCTGAGTGACCATCTTGATCACTACTTCCTTCCTTGCCCTTGAAAGAAATTTATTCTTCCAACTAATGACACACTTGCACAAACATTCTTTAATAAAAGCAAAAACTTATTTTTCTTTCGACAAATGAGAGAAGGCAAACCTAAATTTCTACCATGATGTAGGGGTGTAGTAACACCAAGAACATTATAGATGACTTACCTAGTATGTTACTTAGTGTTGGAATTGTACATAATACCTGATTTCAAAAAATTAATTGCATGTCCAGAAGCCTCGTCATACTGTCGAAAAATATCCTTAACCTTACTAGTCTTAGACTTGCGAGCTTAAAAAAATAAGAAACTGTTATTCGTAAAAAGTAAATGTGAAATTGTTAGGCTTCATCGGCAAATAACAAGCCCATGTAAGTGTCACGGGGCTAGAACTTTAATTTCACAAACTGTGCGAACTTAGGTGATTTTTTTTACTTCAAATCTACCTAATTTAGCCTAACTCTTGGAAAGTTGAAAAATCACAATGGAAATTCTCCATGACACTGAAAGTAAATTGGAAGCAACTCAAAAACAAAGAAGAATGGATCAAACAGAAAAGCTACAAGAAATAAAAAACACGCCAAGTGTTTGAGTAAATGCTCTAAAAAATATTCTATTACTCAAGAATGAGATGAATACAAATGAGGAGAAGGCTTTTATTTATAGTTGAGCTACCTCAGATCCAACGGTTCAGTTTAATTTATTCGACGGTCAAGATCAAAACTAATCTACAATTGAGATTCTTAAAGGATTTACTCGATCCTCTAATATTTCAAAATCAAATCTTCTAAGATTACAAATCTTCTTCTATATTTACTATGGAAATCCTAATTTTCCTTAAGTGCTTCATTGGGCCACCAAGGCTTCAAGTAGATGGGCTTCTCCACATGTTTCAGGAATCGGGTCAGTTTAAGTGGGTCAAATAAGCTTTATTTAATCAATTGATCTCCATGAGACTCTCTGTGTGCATTTGTCATAGGCTTTAATTTGTGGCCCATGAAATAAGTCGCCATTCCTCTTTGCTTTTTGCAACAAAAAAAACTTAAGCCTTCAATGCAAAAAACAAACAACTATGGAAAAAAGTAGATCTCCTTGATAAAGACCTTAATGAGAAATAATAAGACCAATCTCACTACCATTAAATGAGATAAGATAGCTGACCGAAGAGATACATAACATCATTCAATCTATCCGACGTCTATGAAACCCCATGCATTCCATAATAAATCGAAGAAAACCCTAGTCAACTCTACTATAGGCTTTACTAATATCAAATTTTAGTGCAACTTTGCCAACCAAACCTTGACTCTTATTCTTCATATGACAGATAATTTCAAACACCACTATAACGTTGCTAGTAATCAACCTTTTTGGAATAAAAGCCGACTAAAACTGAGAAATAACATTAGGTAAAAGTAAATTCAAACAATTAGCCAACACTATCAGCACAAGCCTTTACACAACATTACATAAAATAATAGGTCCGAGATCTCGTACAGAAGTGGGATTTTTCTTCTTCAGGATTAACACAAAAATGGTTTCAGTAACAACCGAAGGGAACTCACCATGATGAAGCCAATCATAACATTCTGTAACCACCTCCTCGCCAACAATATGCCAACATTTCTGATAAAATGCAGCATTCAACCGATCAGGATCTAGTGTTTTATTAGGATGCATCTCAAACAAAGCCCTTCTAAACTTCTTTGGTTCAAATAGAGCAATTATAGCAATATTGTTAGTGTTGAAAACAAAAGGAGCAAAATTTGAAGAAAAAAAAACATAATTTTAGCCCACAAAACCATAATACAAAGAATTGAAATATTCAATAACAATCGACTGCATACCTGGTTCATCAAAACATTGCCTACCATTAAAGGTGAGCAAAACTCGATTTGATTAAAAAAAGTAAAAAAAATTGAACTTCGAGTTAATTGAATCGAGTTATTTGAGTTATTTAAATTATTCAAGTCAACTCGAGTATGTAATTCGAGTTTCGAGTTCGAATCGAGTTAAATTTTACAATTTGAATAATTTGAATAATAGGTTGGTGTAAATACCCTTTTGGTCCCTATCACATTTGAAAATGAGCAAATTGATCTTTCTCTCAACAAAAACTACAAAAAAAATTGAAAATAATTTTTATAATTCAAAATATTTATAAAAATTCCAAAATTTATATTTTCTAAAAAATTATAAAAATTTCTAAAAAATTTCTAAAAATATATATAAAAAAAGTTAAAAAATTTTAAAAATTAAAGAATAATAAGTTTGGGACCTAAATAAGTTAATTAATGAATCAAGTGTATCATACTAGAGTATTTATTATTGTTATTTTGCTTTGAAAAAATTTTCAACTATACGTGGTTTCACTTTTATGTGCTCTAACATGAAATTAGTCATACTGTAACAAAATTTTAATTTGACGTGTTTAATTTTTTAATTTAACTTGAACAATTTCACTCGATTCGATTTGACTCGAATATCATTTCAATCAACTTGATTTGAAATAGTTTTAAATCGAGTTAGGATGATAAAATAGGACTCACTAACTCGATTAACTCAAAATTTTTTATTCGATTCAACCAAACGCTCACCCCTACCTACCATTGTAATCACAAAGTATCATTATATGATTGACTCATTTCCATTTACTAGCTTGGGCATGAAAAAATTTAGTATTTGTGTCACCATGACACATCCAAAGGACCTTTGCACGTTCTCGCCAAAACACTTCCACTTGAACAAGTAAATCCCCCAACTCAGGTCCTAACCGAAGCACATTATTGTCATTAGAGCCATTATTCCTTGTGTGCATAATGCTCTTCTTCATATCATGTTTTTAGAAAGTTGTTCTTGTAACATCCCATGCCTGACCTAATTTCCAAATCCAGGTATGGAAAGTCACGATCCCAACTATTGAAATCACCAAACTTTTTTTTTAGAACTGACTTTTCGAATTGGTGAGGTAACCATTTACCGAAATGGCATTCTATAAATTTGAAAGGATATATATATAGACGAAATTAAAATAGTACCACTGTTACACCCTACACTCGACCTAACCGTTGGATCTGGGCATAGAGTGTTACCGGTTGACTCATTGAATTCTTCAATGTTTCTCTTTAAACACCCTGACTAATTGGTGGATACCACTTTTGTGGCATAGCATTACACAAGTTCTAATCCATATTTATATGAAACAAATTTTAAATGGTATTCTGCCTTACACAAAAATTTAAAATAAACAAACATAGCCTGTGACGACTAACTTAACCACTTTCATAAAATGCGAGTAGAAATAGGCCAATCGGGGCTACAATTATCTTTCAAATACATGCAAAATATCGATTTAATAAAAATGACAGTTCAACAAGGGTTGGCATCTAACAAATGTCCTAATAACCTCCTAGCGAATACATGTTATCCACAAAATAAGAAGACTCACAAATGGCCGCAAGTCTGGTAGATTCCTTTTAACACTTCGCTCAATCTAAGAACCTAAAAGGAGATGGAAAATAGGGTAAGATCATAAGAACTTGTGAGTTTTGAGAAAGATTAATCTTAATAAATCATAGCAGATGTTAAGGAATAAGAACTTAAGTTGACAACTAACTCGCCATTTTTGGTAGATACATCTCTCTAATCTATAAGACATTTGGTGGATCCTACCGCAACTTGCTACTTACGTAGTCTAACCTCTTTATGAACATTTGATTTACCGTTTATATTTTTTTTCGTGTAACATGCATCAACTTATGCACCATTTTCTTTTTCTCTCGTACTCCTTTCCTTTTGCTAGTTTTTTATCCTAGTTCCCGGAAAACCCATCTTTTCATGGATCTTCATAACCTCTCATCTGTATCATGCAGAAACATTCCCTTCGTATCTGTGATAGCCCGTTTTCAGTGAAACTGAAATAGTGGTTTCAGGACCACAAATTCGAGGTTGAAAAAAATTTATTTTAATATTATTTTATAGTCTATGGTATGATAGGAATGTTATATGAAAATTTTGTTAAGAAATTTTACCGATTACATGTCTAATTTGTTAAAAATGACTAAATTAAAAAGGGTGCAAAACTTGTTAATTATAATAGTTAAGTGATTAAATAGCTTAACCAATAAATAAGGGAGGAATTAAGGCATAAATATGCCTAAAGTAAATGGCTGAGGTGGCATAACATAGGAAATTAATAAAATAAAACTAATTAATGGCAAAATTGTAAATTTTGCCAAATTAAAATGAAATAAAATTGGAATTAAAGATTTTCTAGACATTTCCTCATAAAATTCGACCAAGAATAGCCATGGGAGAGAGAGTTTAAGCTAGTTCTTCAATTTTTTCTTTATGTGAGTTAAATCCTTACCCGTTTCCTAAAATTTTTATGTTTTTGAGATTGTTACAATTAGGTCCAAGTAACCTTTACCTTAGTTTTGGAAGTTACCACTGATGAGTTTATATAATTTTAGTTATTAGATGATTAATTTGAGATGTTGTTGGGTATTGAAAAGTATTTTGTTAAAGAATTTTGATGAAATCACGATTTAGGGATTAAATTAAAAAGATGTTGAATTCATGGAAAATTCTAAAATTTTATGAAATTTATGGGCTGATATTGATATATATAAATTTTATAGGCTTTGAATAAGGATTAAATTGCATGAATTTCATTTTCCGAGCCTAGAGATGAAATCGTAATGAATTAAAAGTATAGGGGCAAAATGGTAATTTTGCCCAAAAATGTGTATTTGATTGAATTGAATATGAATTGTATGAAATTGATGTTAAATTCATTCATATAGATCCGGATAGACCAAATACGGAGTTAGATCGAGAAAAAGAAAAAGTGTTAGATTAGTAGATTTTGCGTACACGAACACTTGTGGAGGTAAGTTCGTATAAATAAATTGTATGTTTAAATGTTAAATTGAATTGTATGTATGTGATTGTATTATTGCTCTGTATAAAAAAGTAATCACATATCCGACGATGACCGACAAACATTAAGTCCTGTTTGAATAAATGAAATTTGATGGATATAGGGTTCCCATATCGATTGTGGTCCTGCATGTGTGGCAGACACCACAACTCGAAAGAATGTCCCGTTATTAGCTCTCATGAGCTTTCCGTTAAATGGTTTTTGCGAGCTTCCCATTAACAGCTCTTCGGAGTATCCTGATTGGTTGTTATCCTGCATGTGTTGTGGACACAGCACAGCTCTTATGAGCGTCCCAATATATAGCTCTTTGGAGCTTCCCGATTAAAGGATTTTTTATGAGCTTCCCAATTAATTGGCTCTCTGGAGCTTCCCAATAGTGGCTTGCTTGAACTTCCTGATTATGGCTTAGACGAGCTTCCCGTTATATGGCTCACATGAGTTTCTCGTTATATGGCTCGAAATAGCTTCCCGTTTACATATTTTTATGAGCATTCATGTAGATGAATTGACGAATTATAGTTTTGTACACCTTGTCTGTACTACCCTATATCTATCAACATTTTAAATGATTCAACTGGAAAAATCCTGACATGAGAAAATATATGAATTTGAAATGAATTATTATCCGTATATACACGAAATAAATAGAAATTTGATATTTGATGAGCTCATACATGTTTCTTGATATTCATGTGAAATAAAGGACTAGCATGTTTTAAGAATTATGTGTTTATGCTATTAGCCAAATTGCTTTAGATTTATTTTGTATGCTTACATTAGATGTAAAAGAATGGTAAGTTAATTTCCCGATATACGAACTTACTAAGCTTAAAAGCTTACTCTATTTAATTTTTCCTATTTTATAGTAATTCAGAGACTCAAATCTGTTAAAAATTGGTCAGAGCATCATCACCCTATCCTTAGGCTCATTTCGGTATAAATATTAAATTACTTTTGGTTATAATAGCATGTATATGCTAAATTTGGCCAATGATGGTGTGTATATATGTATGTGTTTGGTTGAAAACTAGCCATTGGTATGGCTTGTAAATGGTATGTTTTGATATGTAAAAATGGCCTTAATATGTTTCATGTGTATTTGAAATGGATGAATGTAGAAAATCATATAGACGTGTTAGTGATTGGTTTGTGATGGTATAAATGGTAAAATATGCCAATATGTATGTATGGTTGTTTTAGTAAATTGGATAGTTAAATATATTTATTGATATGTCATGCATATGACCTAGTTTTGGCTTGATTTGAATGTTTTGTATTGGCTTGTGAATGTGTTAAAGTGTTAATATAGGTGGAAGACAAATTGGGCAAGAAATATGGTCTTTAAAATGGCCTAATTTTGTCTACACGGGCAGAGAAACGGGCGTGTGTCTCAACTGTGCGTGACACACGGTCTATCCCACGGGCGTGTGTCCCTGCACCTTGGAAAATTTTGAAATTTTTTGAAAATTTTTTTAAGTTTTCGGTTTGGTCCTGATTTAACTCTAATGTGTATTTTGGGCCTCAAGGGCTCATATAAGGGATGATATGAGTGGTTATGATTGTTTTCTAATATGAATGTAAAATTATATGAAATGTCTGTATTTGAGTCTATAAATTTTGGTAATGCTCTGTAACCTTGTTTTGGCGACGGATATGGGTTATGGGTGTTACATTTATTGGTATTAGAGCTACGATTTAACCAATTCTCAGATCAACATAGCGTATACGAGTCTAGCTATATATGCCATTATATAACCTGTGATAGTGTGATATCTCCTAACCATTTGAGAACATGTTTTTCTTATAGTAATGTCATCCAACCGAGCTGAATCCGAAGAAGTTGAGAGCAATGCTCAAGCTTCAATTCAAAAAGAAGTTAAAGGAGCCTTCTTTCAAATGATGAATGAATGATTTACAAAATTTGTAAGAATAAATCCTACTGTACAACAACCTCCACCCCCTCATGTCTCTCAACCGATTCTAGAAATGCCTCAAGGAACAAAACGTGTTAGAATTGGTAAGCCTTCTATAGATAAAATTTGTGAATATGGGGTAGAAGAATTCAGAGCTACTGTTGAAGATGATCCTAAAAGGGCTGAATTCTGGTTAGAAAACACCATATACAGTTCTTGATGAACTATCTTGTACACCGTTCGAATGTCCAAAATGTGCTGTATCACTGGTAAAAGACTTAGCTTACCAGTGGTGGAACATCTTAATTTCTGTTGTATCGAAGGAGAGGGTCACTTGGGAATTTTTCCAAACTGAATTAAAAAAGAAGTATATTGGTCAAAGATTTTTTGATCAGAAATGGAAGGAATTTTTAGAGCTTAAACAGAGGCATATGACAGTATCTGAGTATGAACGAGAATTTTTCCAACTTAGTAAATATGCCAGAGAGTGTATCCCGACTAAAATCACCATGTGTAAACGGTTTGAAGAAGGTTTAAATGAAGACATAAAGTTATTGGTTGGGATTCTTGAGCTAAAAGAATTTGCTGTACTGGTTGATCAAGCTCATAAAGTTGAAGAACTGAGTAAAGAAAAGAAACAAGCTGAGATCGAAGCTCGGACTTCAAGTAAAAGATTTACGAGAAAGTCACAACTATTGGCCTCACAAAAATTGGAAAGATATCATGATCTTTTTACCACCTCTATGGGGTACTCTAAGAAAGATAGAACTATTCAACGCTCCAGTCTAATATCTTAGGCTACATCTGTAGCAAGTGCTGTGATACATGATATTCGTGACAGGTTTTAAATATTTATAATTAATCATTCTTGAAACTAACTATTATCACGATGAAGGCAAGTGTACCAATTGAACAGTATTATAGCTTTAGCAAGACCGGATTGTCGAACCCAAAGGAACTAAGAGTACTAGTAATTACTTCCTTTTTATTCTCTAGCCTAAAAATTAAGGGATTTGTTTATCTAAACTAATTAACTAATTGAGAGTGCACAAAGAGAAATTGGGGAAAAGCTTTTGGGAAAATTCGATTGATTAAGACAATACCCAAGGAAAAATCCACCGTAAAAATCCCCAAGTTATATTATTATCTCTCTCGAGACTAATAGCGTCTAACCCTAGGTTGATTAATTGAAATCTCTTTCTAATTAACGCCCTAGTGTTGCTTTAACTCGACCTATGGATCCCTTTATTAGGTTTCACCCTAATCCGGCAAAATCTTATCACCCTATCTTTAGGCATGCAATCAACTCCGCTTAATTAAGATAAATTTACTCTTAGACAGGGCCTTTTCCTTCTCTAAATAAGAGCATTAACTTGAATCAATATCCTGGAATATTAAAACAAGAATTAAGAACACATAATTAAGAACAAGTCAAATATTTATCATACAATTCAGATAATAATAACAAGGTCTATCTTAGGCTTCAGTCCCCTTAGGTATTTAGGGGGTTTAGTTCATAATTATAAAAGAAATCATCTCAGAAGAATAATGAATTCAAAACATAAAGAAAACCCAAAACCCCTGAATGAAAATTGAAGGGAGATCTTCAGTCTTGACGATGAACCCGGCTTCTGAGATGGATCAATCGGCTTTCCTTGAGTAATTCCTTGCCTCCTACTCTGTGTGTCTATTCTAAGTGCCTCCTCAGGTGTTTAAATAGGCTTTAGAATGCCTAAGAGCCCTCCAAAGTGGCCTTTTCCGAATAGGATTATACTTGGGCTAGGCAGGGACACGCCCGTGTACGATTGCTCCAGCTTGTGGTCAAGGCTGTGGAATAGGCACGGACGTGTAGTCTACCCGTGTAAGTCGTGCTTCGATCCTGCCAAATGGACAAGGTCGTGTGACACGCCAGTGTGAGGAAGTTAGGCCGTGTTGGTTTCCCATGTGGGTCTATTTTCTCCATTTTCTGCCCGTTTCTCGCTCTTTTTACTCTCATATGCTCACCTAAGTATAAAACATGAAATTAAGGAATTAGGAGCATCAAATTCACCAAATCTAAGGAGAAATCGTCCATAAATGTGATAAGTATGGGATAAAAATATGTATAAATTACGGTTTATCAAATACCCCACACTTAAGCGTTTGCTTGTCCTCAAGCAAAATCCTCAACTCACAATTAAAATAAATTCTTCTCAATTTATAATCCCTATCAACAATATCTCAAAATAATCCATAAGTATTCATACATTGAAAATTCAACTAAAAGTACATCAAAGTTTCAAACATTCCAAGTTGAGCATTTTATCATGAAAACATAGGTGTCCCCCCTCATCTAAGTAATCACCTTTGATCAAAATATTACAGAGTTTAACATCATCACTAAAGATTCACTCAAATCACTCGAGGTGTTTAAGGACATCAAATAAAGCACTCATTAGTGAATATGAGAAGTTATTACCATAGGCTTGCATGAAAATCAAATCTCCACCACTATATATAATGAGATGATACATTAATCAAAAAGGTTTTTAGAGGAGTGTAACATGGCTTTGGTTAGGGGGTTTGGTCACAAGCTGAAAGAAAATGTTAGAATCGAGATTGAATTGAAGAAATCACCTAACTAGAAAAATAACTAATTATCAATTGAATACAAGTGAGCTTCTTCTTAGAATATGGAATTAACACTCAAGCTCAAAAATGACGAATTACTACTAATATGTATGTAAGTATATTTTTTTTAGAACAAGTCAAATAACATAGAACTTAATTGTTGCAAGAAAGAATAAAACATAGCTAAGCAATTAGTTCAAATCAAATCTTGACAAAAATAGGGATCAAATTAGGGGATTTCAACAGTAATGGGTTATGGGTTATTATTGAGGGTAAATCAATTGATGGTTTGTTAGGCTCAAAGGGGTTCACTAAGGGTTAATTATGAAGGTAGGCTTTTGTGGAGTGAGTGGGTTAAACCTAAGTGCCTTTATCATCTTGACATATCAAATCAAATGGTGTGGTCTTGACATGCACAATCAAGCAAGTTCTAGAATAACAAATCAATACTGATGCACTCATAATAAAAGTGAGCATGAAAGAAATAAAATATGCTCTAAAGGCTCAAGATCTCACAAAAATTATGGCTTTTTAATGTTTAAACTTGTGAATTTCAACTCAAGATAATACCTAAACTTAGGGAAGCAACCTAAAAGTTTTTAATTCTTCAAAAATCAACTTATCATGCTTGATTCCTTAATGTCTTAAAGTTTAAACAATCAATGCATAAATGCCTATGTTTTAATTCAAGAGATATCAATAAAAATCATAAATTAATTAAAATTCATTCTAATAGTGATATGAGTGATTCATGTGAGAATAAGAAAAAATTTAGCGGTTTCTAATGATGATATAAAAGACCCACCACACTTAAGATGTACATTGCCCTCAATGTACAAAGATGGATATATTGAAAAATATGGATATATAATCATAAGATAGGGAGAGAGGTGAAACTTCCTGAGTGATGAACTCATTGAATTGGAGTTATGGGGAAGAATCGGCCAAGGCAATGATGAGAGTAGAGGAGGATACTCCAGTGGTGGTAAAGGTTCATTAGTCCGTAAGTCCTGGGCCAAAAGAATAATATATCTGGTAGTAGCTATGGTCGTGGTCGAGTAGGACATGGCAGTCGTGGAGAACCTTTGCCAGTGGAGTTTTTAGTTCCTATTTGATGATGAGTTTTGGAGCTCTTTATGACTATGATAAAATCAGGAACTCTTTAGGAAATATAGAGAAGAAAAATTACTCGTAATGAAATAGCCGAAACTAAAAATTATTCAATAAAAATTATAAAAACTAAAATTAAACTAATATTAAAGGAAAATGAAATAAAAAAGTACTTTAAGAAGATAAAGAAAGATAAAAGTGAAAATAAAAATTTATGAATAAAAAGTTTTTAAACATCGTCATCGCCGGATGGTTCGCGAGGTGGTGGTGGCGATGAGATGTGAATGTGCTGACAAATCTGATGAAGGGTAGCATCAATGTGATCAAAACGCTGAAAACACTGCTGCTCAAATCGAGTAAGGTGCTTAGAGATGTCAGAGTATGAAGCCGTCGCATAAACTGCTACTCAAATCGAGTAAAATGCTGAGACGGTGGGTTCTCATGACGTGGAGGGACATTATCAGTAATGTCCTCTGGGTCCTCCTCCTTAGTGGACTGGATGAGGTGGTACTGAGGAGGTTAGGTGCCACGTCGTTTCTCAATCATCCTCATATGTAGCATGCTCGAGATGCCCTGTGGGGACATCTGGCCGATGAGAATGAGGGAGGATGATTGTGCCGTTGTGTTGAGGAGCCCAAAGTACTGAGCCAATCGAGTCACATAGGGCCCGATAGAGATAACTCCTCTTCTATATCGCTCCGTCTGATGGTGGATGGCGAGGGAAATGAAGTAGGCAAGGTTGAAGACGTGCCCGTTCGCCATGCTCCACAATAAATAGGCGTTGTAAGTGTTGATGACGTCGGTGCTCTCTCACCGTCCTGTCAGAGTGTGGGCCAAGATGGCGTATAGGTATCGTAGGGACAGGACGAGGGCCGACACCTTAGAACAGCTAGGATCATAGGTGGCCGAGGCAGGGACAAAGTCCTTCCAGCACTTTGAGGGAGAGTAGTGGATGTGGCGATGGAGGGTGTTGAGTTCATTATCGTCTGTGAACTTCTCCGTGTACAGCCCAAATGCAATTCCAAACTCCTGTACGCTCAACTGGTGCACTAAACCACCAAGGCGGAATTGGACCATTTCAGGATCGTCGAAGTTTGTCATGACGACTTGAAGATGGAAGGTCGAGCAGAGTTCAGTTGTGAGCTCGAGGTATGTTGGCTCGATGATCTCAAAGAAGAGCTCCCACGATTCTTTCGTCAGGAGGGCTCGAACCGCGTCAGCCATCTGAATTTTTTCACGTGCGGCCTTGTTAATGCAGCGGCCCACACCAAGGGGTCGGGCCTGTAATATCTGAAATAGCGTCTCCTGAGGTCCCAAAGGGAATTGAAGGAAAGGGTGACGAATCCCAGCGGCAGGAGCCGAGGAGGACGTTGGTCCTTTCTTTTTCTTCAAAATGGGGACGACGGTCTTCTTGCTACGTAAGATTGACATAGTATACCTACAATGACAAGTCAGAATAAAAATAAAATTACTCCTCAACAATAGCATGGAAAAATATGCATGGTAAAACTAATAGAGATATTTCCTAGAAGTCAAGTATGAAAGAACAACTATGCTAAAAAAAATAAATCCAATCAGATAAAGTACATATTACTATGAAAAGGACTACGTGAGTAATGCTAACAAAAATATCTAGTGAATGAAAGCATATGGGTAAGCATGAAATCTATGGAAACAAGAAAAATAGATGAATGCAGCAAAATGTATTGACTAACATTGCAAATTTCTATCATGATAACTATGATTATTTGCTCAAAATAAAACAAAATATCATGAAATAAGTAAAAGAATGAAGAGAATAGAGGGAAAAAATGAACAAACGCAAGGGGAAGGAGCTTTGGATTGTCAAAAGTGGTGTTGTAGTCGGCGTACGGGCGTGGCAGGTAGAGCATGTGAAGTTGCAGCGGCTAGGGTTAGGGATTTTAGGGAATGAGATGATGAATAGCAAGGGGTTTATGTAGATTTGAGGCACACGGCCGTACAAATTTTTTGCCCGTGTACTTCGCAGTTTTTTAAATTTGGGCCCGTTAGAGACTCGCACACGTCCGTGCTCTTTGAGGTGTCGTTCGCTTCCCCATGCCCATTCTCCAATGTGCACGCTCGTGTTGTTTTATTAGTCTTAAGCACGAGTGGTGGGCACATGCGTGTCGCACGCCCGTGGTAAATTCTCAGTTTCAACCATGATTTCTAGACACGAGCGTGTCGTACGCCCGTGTTGGTTTGACAGACTCACCCACAGACATGTCGCACAGCTGTGGCCACTTATCGCATCCTGTGCTAAGGAAAAAAATTGCTCTATTTTCACACGGCCGTATCGCACGGCCGTGTCTCCTCCCATGGTGTTAGCACGGCCTAAGGCATGCCCATGTGCCCGGCTATGTGGATTAGAAAACATCTGTTTCAATGAATCAGTTAGTGATTAGATGTTAAAAACTAAAATTTTAAAGAGGTTAACATCGTTAGTGCTCGGGTTGCCTCCCAAGAAGTGCTTTTTCATAGTCTAAGCTCGACTTACCTTTCTGGTGCATGGTCATGGTGGTGCGAGGAGTTTACACTCCTCATCCCTACTATCAATTTTATCAACATAAGGTTTAAGATGAATACTGTTTACCTTAAATGTGCCGAATTTGAGTTGAATTACCTCGACTATACCATTTGGGAAAATACTGAGTACCATAAGAGGGATTGCTCCGTTAGGTTCAGAAGTGGCAATACGAGGGTCTGCTGCATCTAGTAGTACTTTGTCTCCAACATTAATTTGATTTGGGGAAAAATTTAGCTTGTCATGGCGTGGTTTTGGTGTATCGTGTGTTTTCGATTTATGTGTCCGCCATTCATTTAGTTCCTTGATTTGTAACCTTCGTTCTTCATAGATAAGTCCTTTGTTGTTGCTTGAACATGACTCATGTATGTTCTTCGAACCTATTTCCTACAAAGTAGGTTGCACCACATGGTCAGTTTTAGTAAGATGCTTTATATCACCACCTTCAATTTTCAATGTGTTACTCGAATTACGAACTTGAAGGGTGATTGTTTCGTCTCCCACACGAAGTGTGAGTTCACCTGTGCCAACATTAATTATTGTTCTAGCAGTTGCTAAAAAGGGCCTCCCTAAAATTAAAGGAATGTTACTATCCTCTTCTATGTCTAAAATAACGAAATCAACTGGGAATATAAATTTGTTAATTTTAACGAGTACATCTTCAATAATACCCCTAGGAAATATGATTATTTTATTGGCTAGTTAAATATTCATCCTAGTTTGTTTAGGTTTCCCAAGACCTAGTTGCTTAAACATTTTGTAAGGCATGACATTGATACTAGCCCCTAAATCAGCCAAAGCATTATTAACATCTAGGCTACCAATTAAACAGGGAATTGTAAAACTCCCTGGATCTTTTAATTTGTTGGCCAGCTTATTCTGTATTATGGCTGAGCAGACCACATTTAGCTCCACATATGACACCTTATCCAACTTCCTCTTATTTGTTAAAAGCTCATTTAGGAATTTGACTGCGTTTGACATCTACAAAAGAGCTTCAATAAATGGTAAGTTAATATGTAACTTCTTTAATAATTTAAGAAATTTACCAAATTGTTTTTCTGTGCGGTCTTTCCTTGTCTCGTTGGGGTATGGTACATGAGGTTTGTACTCTTTACTTACCGATTTCTGGTCATTGTGGTCTACCTCACCTTCACCTTTACTTACCACAGTTTCTTGCCTCGGTTCTGGCTCAGGTGTAACTAACCCTTCCTCATCTTGAATGGTAATTGCATTGAGGTGCTCCCTTGGGTAAGATTCAGTGTTACTCGGCAGGTTACCTTGTGGTCGTTCAGATATCAATTTAGCGAGCTGACCTATCTAAGTTTCGAGCCCTTGGATCGACACTTGTTAATTTTTAAGTACTGTCTCGGTATTCTGGAAACTAGTTTCTGACACCAAGATGAATTTCGTTAGCATCTCCTCAAGGTTCAGCTTTTTCTCTTGCTAGTAAGGTTGTTGTTGGAAGCCTAGAGGTGGTGGTGGTGGTGGTCTCTGATACCTTTGGACTCCTAATGAGAAATTTGGGTGGTTCCACCATCCTATATTGGAAGTATTACTATAAGGATTATTTTAAGATTGAGGATTATTACCCATGTAATTTAACTGCTCGTTCTCCATGTTGTGGCCATAGGGTAAATATTCTGAATTGCTTGATCCACCTCCATTTGCTTCGCACCGCATTACTGGGTGAACCTGTGAAGAACCAAGAAAACTGTCAAATTTTCTATTCAAAAGTTCTACCTGATTAGAGAGAATGGTGACCGGATCGACATTAAAAACGCCGACTATTTTCGTTGGTTTTGTCCTCATGACTTGCCACTGATAATTATTCAGTGACATCTCTTCTATAAATTCATAAGCATCCTCAGGTGTCTTATTATTGATAGTTTCGCCAGCGGCTGCGTCAATCATCTGTCGAGTTGAACGATTTAGGCCATTATAAAACGTTTGAACCTGTAGCCAGAGTGGTAACCCATGGAGAGGGCACCTTCTCAACAGATCATTGTATCTATCCCATGTATCGTAGAGTGTTTCTAAATCCATCTGCACAAAAGAAGAGATATCATTACGTAATTTAGCTGTTTTAGCCGGTGAAAATTATTTTAATAAAAACTTTTCGGTCATTTGCTCCCAAGTAGTGATTGACCCTTGTGGTAACGAGTTTAACCACTGTTTGGCCTTATTCCTCAATGAAAAAGGAAAAAACTGAAGGTGAATGGCATCATCAGAAACGCCATTGATTTTAAAAGTGTCGCAAAACTCTAAGAAATTTGCCAAGTGAGCATTGGGATCCTCGTCCTGCAAACTATCAAACTAAACAAACTGTTGGATCATTTGAATGGTGTTAGGTTTTAGTTCAAAATTATTCGAAGCAACAGCAGGCCTAACTATGCTCGATTTAGTTCCTGTTAAAGAAGGTTTAGCATAATCATACATAGTACGCAGAGTAGGATTTTGATTAGCAGCAATCGCAGGAGGTGGCGAATTTTCTTGGTTTTCAGCTATCTCCTCGGTTGTGTTTGAAATATCGTCCTCTTGCTCTTCCTCTGTGTATCTTAAGCTTCGCCTTATTTCTCTTCTGTTTCTTTGAACTGCGCGACCGATCTCACTATCAAACAGTAATGGTCCCGACGGGTTTCTTCTAGTCATACACTATAAAAACATGCCAGGAACGTATAAGAGAAAAATTAGAAAATAAAATAAAAATTTAAATTGAAAATAAAGTAGTATGGCTAAAGTAATAAAAATCGAGTGTTCCTAATATCTTAGGTCCCTGGCAACGGCGCCAAAAACATGATACGTGATATTCGCGATAGGTTTTAAAGATTTATAATTAATCGTTCTTGAAACTAGCTATTATCACTATAAAGGCAAGTGTACCTATCGAATAGTAATATAGCTTTAGCAAGACCAGATTGTTGAACCCAAAAGAACCAAGAGTACTAGTAATTACTTCCTTTTTATTATCTAGCCTAAAAATTAAGGGATTTGTTTATCTAAACTAATTAACTAACTAAGAGTGCACAGACAGAAATTGGGGAAAAGCTTTTGGGAAAATTCGATTGATTAAGACAATTCCCAAGGAAAAATCCACCTAGACTTCACTTGTTATTTGACTCTGAATCAGACGATTTATTTATTTGACTTGATCCGTAGAAATCCCTAAGTTATATTATTATCTCTCTCGAGACTAATAACGTTTAACCCTAGGTTGATTAATTGAAATCTCTTTCTAATTAACGCCCTACTGTTGCTTTAACTCGATCTATGGATCCCCTTATTAGGTTACACCCTAATCCAGCAAAATCTTATCACCCTATCTCTAGGCGTGCAATCAACTCTGCTTAATTACAAAAAAATTATTCTTAGATAGGGTCTTTTCCTCCTCTAATTAAGAGCATTAACTTGAATCAATATCCTGGAATATTAAAACAAGAATTAATGTGACAGCCCTATTTTGACCCTAGTTGGGAGGTGGTTTCGGGACCACAAAACCGAGTCATAAAAATAATTAACCGTTATATTCTATGCTTATTGTGTGTGTACATGCATGAGTGAAAATTTCATGCTTTAATTTTGTCATTTGTATGTGAAATCTATAAGATAGGACCCATGTGATAAAACTTGAAAATGTCATAAGTAAATTTTAAAGTGCCAAATAATGCATGAATTGTGACATGGGGGACTTACATGTCAAATGGCCGGCCATAGTGATGGTTGATAGATAATTTATATTTTATTTAAGCATTTTAATAGGTAATGGCATTATATTAAAAAAAATTGTAAAATAACAAAATGGTGAAAAGAACAAAGCTTGTCCATCTTTGTTCTTCATAGTCGAATGTAAGAAAACAAATTGGGGAAGGGAAGCTCATGAATGTTCGGTCACTTGGGGAAGAAAAATCCAAGGTAAATTCATGGTAGTTTGCTTCTATTTTGATGTTTATGAGTTCCTTTCTTGAATTTACCTTAGCCCATGAAATATATTTTGGTTTTTGGTTGTGTTGTGAGCATTTGTTCTTGATTGAAATGAAGGAACTGGTTGTTGTTTCATGTTCTTTTGATGAATAATGTTAGATAGGTGAGGTTGAGCTAAACAAAGTAAGCATATATGTGCATTAGTTGCTAAGTAGGAAATCGGTTAATATGTTGGGTGTACTATGGCCGATTGTGAACTTGGATAAAATTTAGTAATGTATGTGCTTTAAATGTGTTATGAACTATTATAAGTTAAATTAAGTTGAAGCTTGGTAAAATTGAATAATGTGGCTTAATTTTTTAATGGCAATTGGCTATTATGGTGAAATGCAAATGTTAATATTT
Source organism: Gossypium hirsutum (assembly GCF_007990345.1). Classification (NCBI taxonomy): domain Eukaryota; kingdom Viridiplantae; phylum Streptophyta; class Magnoliopsida; order Malvales; family Malvaceae; genus Gossypium; species Gossypium hirsutum. The sequence goes on from NC_053431.1 coordinate 111,021,797, forward strand.
AGTTGCTAGTGTTTATATGTGTGTTAGCCGAATTTGAACTTGAATAATGATTTGAGCACAATGTGTTGTATTGATATTATGCTTAAGTGAAATTATAGATATATATGATGAAATTGATTGGTGATATACATGTTTAAATAATATGTATGCAAAGAATGTGTGAAAGAGTGAATTGGTAATAATCTGTTTGGGACAGCAGCAGTAAAGTGAATTTGGAAAATCACCATAAATTGTGCGAGTTGAGTTAGAAGCTGAATAAATTATGTAATTAAATCTTGATGAGTCTAGTTTCTTATAAAAGAAACTGTAAAAGTAAAAGAATTGCCGATAATGAGATATTTGTAGTAATGTGAGACATAGTCAAAATGACTTTTAGATCCCCTGTTCTATTTTTGTAAAATCATTATAAAATGTATAAAAATAGTCATATGATAAAATTTATATGCTTAGACTCCTTAATGAGTCTAGTTTCAAATGAAATAAACGAGAACATATTTTGAATTCTGTACAATGAGAAATTTATTTCGTAGTGAAGAGTGGTCAGATTAGTCAAATAGTGAAACAAGGGAAACTTTAGGAAAAATCTGGTATTGATTGGCTAAACTAAAAATTATGAAAATTTTGTGGATAAAAGATAAATGAGTCTATTTTTGGGAAAAATTTACGGCAATTGATTTGGAGTTTCGTAGATCCAGTTATAAATAATGTAGTGAATGTTGCTTAGGAAGTCAGCTTATAGTGGAATTGTGATTATATTGTAAACATTGATAAAAATTTCCTAATGAATTGCTTATTGATTTCTTATAAGCTTACTATAATCTGTATGTGTGAAATTCGAATATATATGTATTATATTCTGAAAGTAATACTTGAATAGTCGAATAATGACTAGTTTAAAATTTGTTGAATTAAAGCTCAAGAGCATAGGGGGCAATTTCGGATAAGGGAAAAGAGAAAGTAACCGAGTAGCCATTTCGCAACTATTCAAGTATATCCAAGGTAAGCTTTGAGTAGTTTCCTTTAGAATGTAATTGATGATGCTTTATAAGAATATATTTAGTGAATTGCGAGTTTGGGTTGTACTTGAATATAGTTGTATAATAAATAGTGCATGTATACGATTTATAGTATAATAGTCACTTTGGGCTTAAGCTTGAATGATGAAATGAATGGGTGATATTAAGTATAACTCTTGACGAATGATGATGTGCATATTGAGCTGATATCCGAATGTAGTAAATGACTACTAAAGTGATAGGTCGAATGAGATGTGTTGAAGTATGATTAAGTATGCATGATATTGGGAATATATCCAGACATGAGGTCCGCAGGCTATATGCTGGGAATATACCCAGACATGAGGTCCGCAGGCTATATGCTGGAAATATATCCAGACATGAGGTCCGCAGGCTATATGCTGGAAATATATCCGGACTTGAAGTCCGCAGGCTATGTGTTGGAATGGAATCCGGGTTAAATGACCCGCGGGCTTGTGCTAGAAATGTGTTTCGAGTTCTAAGACTGGACAGGACCGATGCCAGTAAGATAAGTAAGATCATGACATTGAATGTTCATGGTAACCATTGTCGAGTAAGTAATATATATTTTAGATGTTAAGGTACGTATTATGTACTCAAATGTGAATTGATTTCAAAGTGAATTATTAGTATCAAAGAACGATATATATATATATATGTGTGTGTGTGTGTGTGTGTGTGTGTGTGTGTGTGTGGATGAATTCAATATTTGAAGATAAGACAATGACCTATTCGGTCGATGTAGATCTTTATATGAAAGTATGTGACTAAAAGTAATTGTATAAGCCATGTAGATAGTGAAATATGTGCTGGAAATTTTCTTGTGTATTCATATATACATATTCGGCAAATAGGTTTTATAACTAGTGTACTTGTGTATATTCGGCCAAGTGAATTACAATTAGAATACGAGTTTTGTGATACTCAATGTTCGATTTAAATGACAAGCTTTAATTGTATGAAATGCTTAAAACTAAATAAGCCTCGAAAGCTTACTCTGTTTCTTATTTCTCTGTTTTATAGATTGTTGATTTTGGCCACCGACCCGGGGATCGTCAGCAGTTCATCATATTACCGATCTTGTTGGTACAGCTATATTTTGGTCTCGATATGGCATGTATAGGTTAGGCTGTTGACAAAATATGTTTTGTAATTGTAAATATTTTGGTCATGTGAAAATGGCATATATATATGTATAACTCAAAGATCAGTATGTATTCAGCTCGATTTCTGTTTTAGTTGATAGATTATGTGAATGAAATTAAATGTTTATCTCGGTAATACCTCATAGCCTAAACTGGCGATCGAACTCGGGCTAGGGGTGTTACAATTAAGAACACATAATTAAGAACAAGTCAAATATTTATCATACAATTCAGATAATAATAACAAGATATGTCTTAGGTTTCATTCCCCTTAGGTATTTAGGGGGTTTAGTTCATAATTATAAAAGAAAACATCTCAGAAGAATAATGAATTCAAAACATAAAGAAAACCCAAAACCCCTGAATGGGAATTGAAAGGAGATCTTCAGTCTTGACGATGAATCCGGCTTCTGAGATAGATCAATCGGCTTCCCTTGAGTAATTCCTTGCCTCTTGCTCCGTGTGTCTATTCTAAGTGGCTCCTCAGGTGTTTAAATAGGCTTTAGAATGCCTAAGAGCCCTCCAAAGTGGCCTTTTCCGAATAGGATTATACTTGGGCTAGGCAGGGACATGCCCGTGTACGATTGCTCCAGCCTGTGGTCAAGGCTGTTGAATAGGCACAGGCGTGTAGTCTACCCGTGTAAGTCGTGCTTCAATCCTGCCAAATGGACACGGCCGTGTGATACGCCCGTGTGAGGAAGTCAGGCTGTGTTGATTTCCCATGTGGGTCCATTTTCTCCGTTTTCGGCCCGTTTCTCGCTCTTTTTACTCTCCTATCCTCACCTAAGTATAAAACATGAAATTAAGGAATTAGGAGCATCGAATTCACCAAATCTAAGGAGAAATCATCTATAAATGTGCTAAGCATGGGATAAAAATATGTATAAATTACGATTTATCATACTGGTAGTGTTAGAAGCACCAATCCTAGATGCAAACATTGTAATAAACTGTATTTTAGAGAGTGCCGCATGAAAAGTGGAGAATATTTTAGATGTGGTTCCTTTTACCATTATTTCAAAGACTGCTTGGAAACGCTTGAAAAAGATACCGTCCAAATTTCAAGGCCAGGCAACCCCACTACAAGTAGGGGTATTCATTCAGTTAACCGACTCAAAATAACATTAACTGAATTAACCGACCTTTCAAAATTTTTAACCGTTAACCGAACTGAAATTTTTTCAAAAAAATTAACCGAACCAAAATTTTTTCGGTTAATTCGGTCGGTTAACTGAATTAACCAAAAATTATAGGTTTTTTATTTTTGGTTAAAATAAGTATAAAATTAACCGAATTAACCGAATTACCCGAATTAACCGAATTGAATCACTACATAATTAAAAACATTACATAAATCTTTGAATCACTACATAATTAAAAACATTACCGAAGTCTTTGAATCACTACATAATTAAAAACATTACATAAGTCTTGAAATTAACATATAATTAAAATGTAAGTATTTAATATTCTCCATTTGTATCCATTTCTTCTCTCCAAAAATCTCCATTTCCATTAAACCTACAAAAAATACATGCGCAAAAATTAGCATATAATAGAAATATACGCATTTAAAAAAATCAAATAATATAAACAAATGAATAGATTATATGTTAACAAGAATAAGATAGTAAGCATACCCCTTTAACTCACTAAAGCTCATGAATTTAGGGTAGGCTCTGATGCATTCCAAGAAAAATCTAAACATTGAATCAATTAATTAAGTAGGAGTGATATGGTAAAAAAATTGAAACTATTAAAATAAAACAATAAATATACCATTTTCAAATCTTGTCAAGCTCTTGGACTTGTTCTTCAATCTTTTTGATGTCTTCTTGTGATGATGGTTTTCAAATCCAATCTTGAGTACACACAAGAGCTTTTAAATTTTAGGAGTTAAAGAACTCCTATATTGATCAAGCACACGTCCCCAGTGCTAAATGTAGATTCTGAAGCAACTGTAGAAACCGGTATAGCTAACACATCTCTAGCCATTTTTGAAAGAGTGGAAAATCTAGGGTTGTTCACTTTCCACCACAATAAAATATCAAAATCTTCATCAAATTCCTCATTAGCCTCAGCTAGATATTTATCCAACTCAGATGTTTTATCCTCACCACCAGCTTATAACTCACACTTTTTATACAAAGTTTGCATTCTCCTTTTCATTTTTTGTTGTGGTTCACCGAGAGAAACATGTGTTGGCACACTCGATTGGCTGCAAGTACTATGAAGTGGACGCTTATACTCATCAAACAATTCATACAAAGATTCCTTCAATTTTTGCATCATTTCATAAGCTTTTTCAAAACTAGACATTTCACTAAGTGCAAATTCAAGATACTTTAGTTTTTGTCTAGGATCTAAAATGCAAGCAACAAACATAAGCAAATTCATCTTATCAATATCACCCCAATACTTATCATACTTCTCTTTCATCTTGATGGCCATAACATTGAAATCAACATTACTATTTAACTGAGCATCTAGTAAAAGAATATTAATTTCAGGAAGCTCATCAAAAAATTTATTGGACGTGAAATATGAAGTGCCAGATATACGCAAAGTGACTTCATAAAAGTGTTCCAAGAAATCCCTCAAGTTTCTAACGTTAGCCAAATCATCCATACTAGGCCAACCCTCTCCCCTTTCAAGTTCAGCCCTAAAGTTTGTATCTTGCTCCTCAAATCTCTCAAAAGCTCTCTCAAAGTTCTGAACAGTGTCTAACATTAAGTAGGTCGAGTTCCACCTGGTACAAACATCAAGGCACAATATCTTCTTACACTTTATCTTTTCTACCGGAACACACTCCTTAAAATTTTGTAATCTAGCTGGAGATTATCTCACATATCTAATAGCCTCCTAACACGTTCAACAGATTTATTCATTTCCTTTAAGGTTTCAACGACAATCAAATCCAGAATGTGTGCCATGCATCTCATATGAGGATATTTACCATTTTGAACTAAACCCCCTCGAGGGTCAAATTTCTTTCTCAAATAACCAGTAGCAACATCATTTGAACTTGCATTATCAATAGTACAGTAAATAACTTATGAATCCCCCAATTGAACAAGGATTTCTCAATCACCATCCCAATGGACTCACCCTTAAGACTAGAAATTTGACAAAAGTTTAAAGTCTTTTTATTCAATTTCCAATTGTTATCAATAAAGTGAGCAGTGATACACAAATAATTACCTCTTTTCAAAGAAGTCCATGTGTCAGTAGTTAAGCAAACTCTAGAAAAAGAACTTCTCAAAAGTTGTTTTTTCTTGACCCTTTCATCTAAATACAATTGATAAACATCCCTAGTCATAGTAGTTCGTGAAGGAATATGAAATCTAGGTCATGCCACAAACATAAATTTCTTAAAGCCTTCCCCCCTTCAACTCTCTTTCTAGGTAAAACTAGTTGTCCTTGACTAGTGTCAACAACATTACTAGGATTTTTCTTACATGAACCAATATGATATTTCAATGACCCTATACCATTTTCTTCATATCACAACAAAATTCCTTTTGACAATAATTACATTTAGCCTTACTTGCACCCTCACTATTAATAATCTTAGTGAAGTGAGTCCAAACTTTTGACCTTTGAACAGTGGCTTTTCTTCTCCCTATAGTCCTCTTTATTTGGCTTGAAGCTCCAACTCTCGAATTTTCAGAATCTATCGAAGTAGGAGGTGCAACACTACCCTTAATAGATGTTGGTTCGGTGGACATTTTGCGAGAAGAAAAGTATATAATAAATTAAAATACATTTATAATATTAAACATATTTTGATGTTGATTTTTAGAAAAAAAACATAGTTGAGTTGGATTATGTTAAAAATGTGAGAGATTAATATAATCTTTTGAACCGCCACAATTTGCACACTTTAAAACACAGTTAAACAGAATATTTACACATTTTAAACAACATAACATGAGCAGTATATGACATTAAGGAAGAAAATATACTTAAATTTTGGAATAAAATGAAATATCATTTTCAAGTAGCATCCTTAACAATTTTTCAATAGCATAATAATGTTTACTTTGAAACACTAAAGCAAGTTGCTTAATTTAATTTAATTTAATTAAAACAACACAATTTAAGACATTAAAACAGTAACTTAATTTAATTCAATTTCAAACACCAACAATACTCAATTTATGACAGCATAATAATACTTAATTTCAAACATTAAAACAACAGCTTAATTTAATTTAAGATTGCATGAAAATGCTCAGTTTGATACACTAAAACACCAACTTTAATTCAATGAAAACATGAAAATGCTCAATATGAAACACTAAAACAACAGCTTGATTCAATTTAAGACAGTAAGGAAATTCTCAATTTGAAACATTCAAACAATAGCTTTAATTCAATTTATGCCAGCATACAAACAGTAACAATACATAGTGATAAACCGTAATTTATACATATTTTACCCCATGCTTAACACATTTTATGGATGATTTCTCTTTAAATTTGGGGAATTCGATGCTCCTAATCCTTTAATTTCATGTTTTATACGTAGGTGAGCATAGGAGAGTAAAAGGATCAAAAAAGGGGCCAAAAACGGAGAAAACGGGCCAACATGGGAAATCAGCACGGCCTAGAGTTCACCACACGGGTAGACCACACGCCTTTGTAGGTTCAACAGGCTCTAGCATGGACTGAACCTCTTCACAGGGTTGACAACATGGCCGTGTCAAATTGGTAAGATTGAAGCATGACTTACACGGGTAGATCACACTTCCGTGCCCATTTAACAGCCTTGACCATGGCCTGAAGTAATCGCACACGAGCGTGTCACGCGGGCGTGTCCCTGTCGAGCCCAGGTTTAGTCCAATTCGAAAAAGGAAACTTTTGAGGGCTGCTAAGCATCCTAAAGCCTATAAAAACACCCTAGAGGAGGAGGAGAAGGAGGATGCAAAGAAGGAATCAATGAATTACTCAAGGAAAGCCGATTGATCCATCTTAGAAGTCGGATTCATCATCAAGACTGAAGATCTCCCTTCAAATTCCTTCAGGAGTTTTGGGTTTTCTTATGTTTTGTTATCTTTATGCTTTTGAGATGTTTTCTTTTACAATTATGAACTAAACCCCCTAAATACCTAAGGGGAATGAAACCTAAGACAGATCTTGTTATTATTATCTGAATTGTATGATAAATATTTGACTTGTTCTTAATTATATCTTTTTAATTCTTGTTTTAATATTCTAGGATATTGATTCAAGTTAATGCTCTTATTCAGAAAAGGAATAAACCCTGTCTAATAGTAAAATTGTAATAATTAAGCAGATTTGATTACGCGCCTAGAGATACGGTGACAAGATTTTGCTGGATTAAGGTGAAACCTAATAAGGGAATCCATAGATCAAGTTCATACAATTCTAGGGTGTTAATTAGAAAGAGATTTCAATTATTCAACCAAGGGTTAGACAATATTAGTCTCGAGAGAGATAATAATATAACTTAGGGATTTCTACGGGTCAAGTCAAATGAATAAATCGTCTGATTTAGAGTCAAATAAGAAGTGAAGTCTAGGTGGATTTTTCCTTAGGTATTGTCTTAATCAATCGAATTCTCTAAAAAGTATTTTCCCAAATTTTCATTCTGTGCATTCTTAGTTTAGTAATTAGTTTAGATAACCAAACCTCTTAATTTTTAGGCTAGATAATAAAAATGAAGTAAATACTAGTACTCGTGGTTCCTTTGGGTTCGACAATCCGGTCTTGCTGAACTATACTACTATTCGATAGGTACACTTGCCTTAATCCTGATAATAAGTTAGTCTCAAGAACGATTCATTCATAAATCTTTAAAACCTGTCGCGAATATCACGTATCACATAACATTATGTTAAATAATAATAATTTTTGACAACATTAACATATGTCTCATGACATGCAAGAGAATGTAATAGCAAAAGAAGTTTACAAGAAGATTATGTTAAATAATAATTTAACAGTTCAATAATTCTCTGAGAAAAATACCCTACACATAATATTATAAACGAATCCTTCCGAAATCTCCCACAAATTATTATTTGTAAAATTTAAAAAAGAGATTGTGGTCTACTTTATTCCTTTTGAACCCACCAAGCAGCTTTTTTATTATTTTTATTTTTATCCCTTGGCTTAATCGTCTCCTCTCTCTGTTTCCTCACTTTCAGACTTAAAGTTTCAGTCTCTCTCATATACTTGTATATAAGCACTGGGTCTACTATCTACAGACAAGTTTATTTAATAACAGAGCTTGTTTTAAAGACATAAAATCCCAGATGGGTTTCGGTTGCAAAACACTGTTGTGTTTGTTTTTCATAGTTGTGGTTGTGTTATTGCAAGAAGCAAGTGCAAGGCAGCAGCAATATTATTACAATGTGAGTGAATGTAATTAGTTGGTGAAAGTACTCTTGAGCTAGTAAAAGCCTACCTCAACTTAACAATGATGGATGGTGACCTAGTAGACGCCGAAGTGCCGGACGGAAGCCGGAAGGTGGCTGGACTGGCAGAGATTTTGGGAGTTTTCAATTAGGGATTTGAAGTTAAAGGTTAGGGTTTCTTTTTTTTGTCTGTTCACTGTTGAGTGTTGAGTGTTGAGTTTAGACTTTTTGTTTTAGACTTTAGTTTTAGTTTTAGATTTTTATATTTATTTATTAAATTATTTGTAATTTCTATTATTAGGTTGGGTTGGGTACTTGGGTAGTTGGGTTTGGATTGGGTTTAGGTGAATAGTGGGCCTATTTATATATTATAATTTTATTTATTAATTTTTTGGTTAAACCGAAAATTTTTGATTAACTGACCGGTTTCGAACAGAATTAATCGTTAACCAAAAACTCAAAAAATAATTAACAAACCCCCGATTGGAAAAATTCAGTTAACTGACCGATTAACCGAATTCAATTGGTTAACAGAATTTTGCACACCTCTAGCTACAAGAGGAAGACCACCTCAAAATCCCAATAATGTGAGTCGTAGTCGAGGTATGAGAAAAGATTCAACTGTCAAATCTGAAGCACCAGCACCAGTCAGAACATATGCTATTCGTGCACATGAGGATGCTTCTGCACCCTATGTTATCACTGGTACTTTTTCTCTTTTTGATATTGATATAACTACTTCAATGGATCCCGGTTTAACTCATTCATACATCTGTATGAATTTAGTGTCTAATAAAAATTTACCTGTTGAGTCCACTGAATTCGTGGTTAAAGTATCAAACCCCCTAAGCCAATATGTGATGGTAGATAAAATTTGCAAGAATTGTCCATTAATGTTACGAGGTTACTGTTTCTTGAATGATTTGATGTTATTACCATTTGAAAAGTTTGATGTGATTTTGGGTATGGACTAGTTAACTTAGCATCGTGGTAAATTTCAAACAAAAGCATATTGTATTGAAATGTCAGAATGGTGAAATGCTCTGTATTGTATCTGATAAATTGGACGAGTTGTTTAATGTGATATCAGCCGTGTCAGTACAGAAATATATCAGAAAATGGTATGATGCTTCCCTTGCTTATGTGTTGGACACTAAAGTATCTGAGTCGAAGATTAAATTAGTGCCAGTAGTCCGTGAGTATCCTGATGTGTTTCTAGAAGAGTTACCCGGATTACCGCCGGTCAGAGAAGTTGAATTCTCCATAGATCTTGTTCTGGGGACAACACCAATATCTATAGCACAATACAGAATGACCCCTACAGAATTAAAAGAGTTAAAAGTACAGTTGCAAGAACTGACTGACAGGGGTTTTGCTTGACCTAGTTCTTCACCCTAAGGTGCATCGGTTATGTTTGTTAAGAAAAAGGATGGATCCTTATGCTTATGTATTAATTATCGACAGCTCAACAAAGTTAAATTTAAGAATAAGTATCCACTACCTCGTATTGATAATTTGTTTGACCAATTGAAAGGTACTACAGTATTTTCAAAGATTGATCTTTGTTCTAGTTATTATCAGTTATGAGTGAAAGACTTAGATGTACCATAAACAACATTCAGAACTAGGTACAGGCGTTATGAATTTCTTGTGATGCCATTTGGCTTGAAAAATGCACATGTGGTATTTATGGATTTAATGAATAGAATTTTTAGATTATATCTAGATAGATTTTTTTTGAGGTTTACGGATGATGTTAAGGTATATTCCCGAGATGAAAATGAACATACTGATCATTTGAGAATGGTTCTACAAACTTTACGTGAGAAACAACTGTATGCTAAACTTAGAAAATGTGAATTTTGGCTTCAGGAAGTTGGTTTTATTGGACATATAGTATCTGCTGAAGGTATTAAAGTTGATCAGAATAAAATTTCAGTTATTGTTAACTGGAAACCACCGAAAAATGTATCTAAAGTCAAAATTTTTCTAGGATTAGCTGGATATTATCGGAGATTTATAAAAGGGTTTTTTATGATAGCTTCACTAATGACAAGGCTACTACAGAAAGATATAAAGTTTGAATAGACTGATAACTTAAATGTCAGCAAAGTTTTGACCAATTGAAAGCCCTGTTAACTGAAGCACTAGTTTTAGTTCAGCTTGAATAGGGTAAGGAATTCGTAATTTACAGTGACGCGTCATTGAATGGTTTAGGCTATGTCTTGATGTGAAAAGGTAAAGTAATAGCCTATGCTTCTAGACAACTAAAACCACACGAAAAGAATTACCCGATACATGATTTAGAATTAGCAGCTATTGTTTTTGCTTTGAAAATTTGGCGGCACTATTTGTTCGGTGAAAAATTTCATATATTCACCGATCATAAAAGCTTAAAGTGGTTGATGTCTCAAAAAGATTTGAATCTGACACAACGGAAGCGGCTTAAATTGTTAAAATACTATGACTTGGTTATCGATTTTCATCCGGGAAAAGCAAATGTGGTTGCAAATACTCTGAGTAGAAAATCTCTGTTTGCTTTGTGAGCAATGAATACCCGATTATAATTGTCTGATAATGGCCCAATCTTAGCTGAGCTAAAAGCTAAACCAATGTTTCTGCAGCAGATCAGCGAAGAACAGAAACGTGATAATGAGTTACAAGCTAAACGGGAACATTGTGAAACTACTTTGGATTCAGAATTCCAAATAGAACTCGATCATAGTCTGTTATTTAGAGGCAGAGTGTGTGTACCGAATAATTCAGAGCTCGTACAAAAGATTTAACATGAAGCTCATAATGGTACTATGTCTTTTCATCCGAGGAGTAATAAAATGTACAAAGATTTGAAAAAGATGTACTGGTGGTCGGGAATAAAATGTGGTATTTCTAAATTCGTATCTAAATGTTTGATATGTTAGCAAGTTAAAGATGAACATCAGGTACCTTTAGGATTGTTGCAGCCAGTGACGATACTGAAATGGAAATGGGAAAGAGTTACTATGGACTTTGTATCGGGGTTACCCATATCTTTGAAAAAGAAAGATGCCATTTGGATAATCGTTGATTGTTTAACAAAGTCTACACTTTTTATTTTGATACGTATCAAATTCTCACTTGATAGATTGGTAGAATTATATGTTTCTGAGATTTTCAGACTACATTGAGTGCCAGCCTCCATTATTTCAGATAGAGATCCGTGTTTTACATCTTGATTCTGGAATAAGTTGCAAGAGGCTCTGGGTATGCAAATAAATTTTAGTACTGCATTTCATCCACAGACTGATGACCAATCCGAACGTGTACAGGTTCTAGAAGATATGCTTCTATGTTGTATTTTAGAATTTGAAGGCAATTGGAAGAAATATTTGTCATTAGTCGAATTCGCATATAATCATAGCTATCAGTCAAGCATAAAGATGGCACCGTATGAAGCTTTGTATGGTCGTTAATATAGAACTTCGTTGAATTGGACTGAGCTCAGTGAGAAAAAGATACATGGAGTTGATTTGATCTGTGAAACCGAAGAAAAAATGAAAGTGATCTAGGATAGCTTGAAAGCAGCTTCTGATTGTCAAAAATCCTGTGCGGATCTTAAAGGAAAAGAAATAGAATTTCAAGTCGGCGACAAAGTATTCTTGAAAGTATCACATTGGAAGAAAGTTCTTCGATTTGGTAGTAAAGGAAAACCGAGTTCACGATTTATCGGGCTATATGAGATCACTGAAAAAATCAGACCTGTTGTGTACCGATTGGCATTACCGCCAGAGCTTGACAGAATTCACAATGTTTTTCATGTTTCACAATGTATTTCATGTGTATATGTTACAACGGTATCAGTCAGATCCTTCATATTTTATCTCTCTGGCAGATGTTGAGATTCAGCTTGACATGACATACAATGAGGAATCGATCAGAATTCTTGCATGAGAGACAAAATAATTGAGAAATAAAATGGTAACTCTAGTAAAAGTTCTTTGGCAACCACACGGAATAGAAGTAGCTACCTGGGAACCTAAAGAAAGCAATATCCAAACCTCTTTACTGGTAAGATTTTTGAGGACAAAAGTTCTTTAAGGGGAGAGAGCTGTAACAGCCCGTTTTTAGTGAAATCAAAACATTAGTTTCGGGGCCACAAATTCGAGGTCGAAAGAAAATTTATTTTAATATTATTTTATGGTCTATGGTATGATAGGAATGTTGTATGAAAATTTCGTTAAGAAATTTTACCGATTACATATCTAATTTGTTAAAAAGGACTAAATTGAAAAAAAGGTGCAAAACTTGTTAATTATAGTAGTTAAGTGATTAAATAGCTTAACCAATAAATAAGGGAGGACTTAAGGTATGAATATGCCTAAAGTAAATGGTTGAGGCGGCATAAAATAGGAAATTAACAAAATAAAACCAATTAATGGCAAAATTGTAAATTTTTCCTAATTAAAATGAAATAAAATTGGAATTAAAGATTTTTTGGACATTTCCTCATAAAATTCGGCCAAGAACAACCATGAGAGAAAGGTTTTAAGCAAGTTCTTCAATTTTTGCTTCATGTGAGTCAAATCCTTACCCATTTCTTGAATTTTTTTATGTTTTTGAGATTGTTACAATTAGATCTAAGTAACCTTTACCTTAGTTTTTTATTGTATTGAAAGTTTTGAAAGTTACCATTGATGATTTTATATGATTTTTGTTATGAGATGATGAATTTGAGATGTTGTTAGGTATTTAAAAGTGTTTTGTTAAAGAATTTTGATGAAATCATGATTTAAAGATTAAATTGAAAAGATGTTGAATTCAAGGAAAATTTTGAAATTTTATGGAATTCATGGGCTGCTATTGATATATATAAATTTTATAGGCTTGGACTAAGGATTAAATTGCATGAATTTCATTTTTTGGGCCTAGGAACGAAATCGTAATTAATTAAAATTATAGAGGCAAAATGGTAATTTTGCCAGAGATGTGTAGTGGATTGAATTGAATATGAATTGTTCGAAATTGATGTTAAATTCATTCATATAGATCCGGATAGACCGGATATGGACTTAGATCGAGAAAAAGAAAAAGTGTTAGATTAGTAAATTTTGCGTACACGAACACTTGTGGAGGTAAGTTCATATAATTAAATTGTATGTTTAAATGTTAAATTGAATTATATGTATGTGATTGTATTATTGCTATGCATATAAAAAGTAATCATATATCCAACGACAAACGACAAGCATTAAGTCTCGTTTGAATAAATGAATTTGATGGATACAGGGTTCTCGTATTGGTTGTGGTCATGCATGTGTTGCGGACACATCACAGCTCGAAAGAGCATCCCATTATTAGCTCTCATAAGCTTCCCGTTAAATGGTTCTTGCGAGTTTCCCGTTAATAGCTCATCAGAGCATCCCGATTGGTTGTGATCCTGCATGTGTTGTGGACACACTGTAACTCTTATGAGCGTCATGATATATGGCTCTTCAGAGCTTCCCGATTAAAGGCTCTTTCATGAGCTTCCCAATTAATTGGCTCTCTGGAGCTTCCCGATATTGGCTTGCTTGAACTTCTCAATTATGGCTCAGATGAGCTTCTCGTTATATGGCTCGAAAAAGCTTCCTGTTTACATATTTGCATGAGCATTCATGTATATGAATTGACGAATTATGGTTTTGTATACCTTGTGTATACTACCCATGTATCCATCGACATTTTAAATGATTCAACAGGCAAAATCCTGACATGAGAAAATATATGAATTTCAAATGAATCATTATCCGTATATACACAAAATAAATGGAAATTTGATATTTGATGAGCTCATACATGTTTCTTGATATTCATGTGAAATAAATGACTAACATGTTTGAAGAAGTATGTGTTTAGGCTATTAGCCAAATTGCTTTAGATGTATTTTGTATGCTTACATTAGATGTAAAAGAATGGTAAGTTAATTTCTCGATATACGAACTTACTAAGCTTAAAAGCTTGTTCTGTTTTATTTTTCCTTTTTTATAGTAATTCAGAGACTCGAATTGGTTGGTAACTGGTCGGAGCATCATCACACTATCCTTCGGCTCATTTCGGTATAAATATTAAATTACTTTTGGTTATAATGGCATGTATATGCTAAATTTGGCCACTGATGGCATGTATATATGTATGTGTTTGGTTGAAAACTAGCCATTGGTATGGCTTGTAAATGGTATGTTTTGATATGTAAAAATAGCCTTAATATGTATGATGTGTATATGAAACGGATGAATGTAGAAAATCATATAGACATGTTAGTGATTGGTTTGTGATGGTATAAATGGTAAAATATGCCAATATGTATGTATGATTATTATAGTAAATTGGATAGTTAAACATATTTATTGATATGTCATGCATATGACCTATTTTTGGCTTGATTTGAATGTTTTGTATTGGCTTGTGAGTCTGTTAAGGTGTTAATATAGGTGAAAGACAAATTGGGTGAGAAATGTGGTTTTGGAAATGACCTAATTTTGTCCACACAAGCAAACAAACGAGCGTGTGTCTCAGCTGTGTGTGACACATGGTCTATCCCACGGGCATGTGTCCCCTACACCTTGGAAAAATTTTGAATTTTTTTGAATTTTTTTTGAGTTTTCGGTTTGGTCCAGATTTAATTATGATGTGTACTTTGGGCCTCGATGGCTCATATAAGGGATGAAATGAGTGATTATGATTTTTTTCTGATATGAATTTAAATTGATATGAAATGTCTATATTTGAGTCTATAAATTTTGGTAATGCTTTGTAACCCTGTTCTGGCGATGTATGTGGGTTATGGGTGTAACAACCCGTTTTTAGGTCAAATTAGAACAGTGGTTCGGGACCACAAATCCGAAGTCAAAATATTTATTTTATTTTTTAATAAGGTCTACAGTATGATAGATTAATTATGTGAAACTTTCGTAAAGAAATTTTACTGTTTAAATGCTTAATTCGGTAAAAAAGGCTAAATCGAGTAACGCGTAAAAGTTGAGTTCTATTGTAAGTAGTCCATTTATAATGTAAATGGACATTCTTGGACATTGTTTAAGTGATTTATAAGTTATAATTATAAGGTTAATATAGTAATTTATGTATTAAGTTAATAATAACAAAACAAAGCCAAAATCATGTTAATTCATTCATCATCTTGCCGAAATTGAGAAAGAAAAGAAGGGTTTGAAGCTTCCATGGTTTCGGCACATACTTAGCTGAATTAAAGTACGGTTTTGACTCGATTTTTAATGATTTCTATATTTTTGAGCTCGTTGCAACTTAATGTAACTAGCCCGTACCTTCGTTTTTGAAATTGTTATAGATTTTAAATGATGCCATAATTGAATACTTGAGTTCTTTCATGTTTAATGATAGATTATGGAAGCTTGATGATAGTTTTACAAGTTTTATAAAGTGATTTTTGACAAAAATTTCAAATAGGGATTAAATTGTAAAATTGTAAAATATGGTGTTAAAAGTGTGAAATAAAGAAAGAAATGGGCTGTTAGAAGTCCCTATGAAATTCAGCTACCATGGGATTATGGTTTAATTGTGTAATTTTGCATTTTTATGTGTTAAGGACTAAATTTCAAAGTAGTCAAAAGTCTAGGGGTAAAATTGTAAATTACCCAAAATGAATGTTTTAGGCTAAATTGAATTGAATGAAAGTTTGAATGAGTTAATTTGATATTATCTAGATCAAGATAAGCAAATATCGGAACTAGATCAGGGAAAACGAAAAGTGGACGAATAGCCGATAATTTTATCTGAGGTTACGAGGTAAGTTTGTATAATTAGAATCAAACTTTTATATATATTTGAAAATATTTGAAGTGAATATTGTAATTGAGAATTGGATATACTTGAATTACAAATGTATTATTGATATGTATTATAATTATTACTGAGCCCCGTTTGAACTATTTGAATTCATAGGGTACAAGTGACTTGTCACTAGGGTTACCGTTTGTGGACTCACCACAGCTCGTATGAGCTTACCGATATATCAGCTCGTAAGAGCTTACTGTTATCAGCTCATTGGAGCTTACCGTTTTAGATCGTAAGAGCTTACTGTTATCAGCTTATTGGAGCTTACCGTTTCAGCTCGTATGAGCTTACGGTTTCAGCTCGTATAAGCTTATCATTTCAGCTTAATAGAGCTTACTGTTCATCAGCTCAGGAGGAGCTTACTGATTATGGCTCGAAAGAGTATAAATGATAATGAATTGATGGATTACTGATGTTATTCACCCAAGTATCCTTTCAATTTTTAATAGGTTCAACGGGCCTAAATAATGTTATACGGATGAGTTACGGTTTATAAATGTTACTAATGTTATATATGATATATGAATTTGGAATGACGATAAGCATTGTATTAATGGATGGTTTCATGTTTTTTTTTACAATGACTAACATGTGATGAATACTTGTGATTAGGTGATGGTTAATTGAATTGGTTGCATTTTTGTATTGCTTTGATTATGTATTTTGGTAAGTTTGATTCTGAATTATACGGGCTTACTAAGCTATAAAGCTTACTCAGTTTCTTTTTCTATATTTTATAGAGGCTCGTCAGCTCGCTCGTTTTGGACAAGTCGGAGTTGCACATCACACTATCCTATTTTTGATTGGTACTTTTGAATTTGTGAATTTGTAAATATGGCATGTATAGGCTAGTTTAAAAAATGATAATTATGTTACTTGATATCATGATTTTGGTATATTTTGTGTATAAGTAAGCCATGTGATTTGGCTTATTTTGATGTTATGTTTTGGTTGAATTGAAGTACTCAATTATGGTGTGTTTTAGGTAAGGAATCATTGAATGAAATTATGTAAGTAAAGTCCTAATATGTGTTTGATTAATGAATGGATTATGCATGTTGTTATCATGATTTTGGTATATTTTGTGTATAACTAAGCCATGTGATTTGGCTTATTTTGATGTTATGTTTTGGTTAAATTGAAGTACTCAATTATGGTGTGTTTTAGGTAAGGAATCATTGAATGAAATTATGTAAGTAAAGTCCTAATATGTGTTTGATTAATGAATGGATTATGCATGTTGTTAGAGAGGTATTTGGATATGTAATTGGTAGGTTTGATATGGCTTGTAATGTGTATTGAAATGAGTATTTTGGCTGCCTATTGAGCTGTGAAAATGTGGTCAGTTATGCTTGTAAATGCTTGAGTTTTTAGGGTGGCAAAATGGCTTTGCAAATAGCCTATTTTTGTCCACACAGGTAGGAACACGGGCATGTGTCTCAGCTGTGTGTGACACACGGTCACACTACATAGTCGTGTGTCCCCTGGGGTACCCTTTCGAATTAAATTCAGTATACCCTATAGGTTTGACATGGCCTAGACACACGGGCATGTCTATTGGCCGTGTGTGGTACACGGACTGGCACATGGGCGTGTGGCCCATGTCAGTAACCTCCCTAATTTTCCCACGGCCTGGCACACGAGCGTGTCTGGTAACTGTGTGAGGCACACGGCCTGTTCACACAGGCGTGTGACACTTGAAATGTGAAAATTTTTCTAAGTTTCCAAAGTTTTAATATGTTACCAATTTAGCCCCGAATCCATGATTTGAGCTTTGTATGCTTGTTTTAAGTACATAGTGAATGTGAATGAATGATATTGACTGAGAATAGACGTTATCGGATATATGATTGTTCTGAACTAAGTTACAAGTCTAGTAATGCCTCTTAACCTATTCCGGCCACGGTTATGGGTTAGGGATGTTACAATGGGTGTTACAGTATCCTCTTCACTTCTTTCCTTGTTTGGACACATAAGTGTTCCCCTGCAAGGCCAGGTTTTCATCGCTCATGATTTGTATCTATGTGCCATACTGGCAGTGAAAAATTTGTCTTGGATCTTCAATACCAATATACATATCATTTCATCGATACCACCTCACCCCAGTTTGGATACGGACCTTATGCACCAAGGAAAGAATACTCATTCTTTATATATATAGATCAGGTCATTAAGTCCTTTTTATCGTATTTTGACCATGCATGCAACTGACTTTAAGAACATATTTATCTAGACATGAACACCAAAGACAAGGGACAGTATCATTTACCTGGCTGAACGACGAAAACTGTTAATTGAAATAACACAGGCTATAACTCTAGAAACAAATGAACTCACCAAAATACTTTACTTTAGAGCTTTTTCTACTCTATTGTTTCCTTGCCTTTTGTACTGAGGCATTCTCCTATGTCTTTAGATAAACAATGAAACAACTCTTTTAATCATCCAAAACTATCAAAATGTTATGACATAGCAAGAATCATAGACATGCAAACAGTTTTTAGGTAGAAGTTTCTTTCATACCCAGTATTCAAAATATACTACCACCTTTCCTATGTTACCATCTATCTATCTCGTAAAACTTAAAGAAAGGTTTAAGAATTTACAAGTAGACAACTATCGTAGAAGCTCCCTTTAGCTTTAATAATCAACACATTTGTTAGCAAGGATAATTCTCCTAGTTTATTCAATGATAACAAGGTCCAGTGGAGAAGATGATTCAAGGGTCTTCTTTCCACTACTACACTATCCTATTTATAGCTAACTCACGGACAAATACTAATTAGGATTATCTTTAAACATTACTAGCTTTCCCATGCTTCCACTAATTAATCAAATCTTACGAGGCCCTCAAAGTGTCCTAATTATCGACACGTTGCCTCCACTAGGACATTGAATGACTTTAACATGTCCCACAAGCTATTTTTACTTACTCTAGCCACTATATAAAAACACGGGTGGTGATCTTATTTGTGAAAATGTCCGCCTAATAAAGTCTCCACCCTAATCTATACCTCGCTATTACTTACCAATATACTTCGCCACATTAGTGAAGTTCTATGAAGTACTTCGCTATATTGCCATTATTCCTTCATTAGGCTAAATATAGCAACCGAGGCATCATTTACTGGCATAGTCTTTCCAATTCGACTTGGTTTACCAAATTAAGGTGTTACAACCACGCCACTTTAAAAGATTAAGATACATGTAATTGGCTTTTGATGACAACTTAGACAACATCCATAAATCATAATTAAAAAAAAGCCAATAAGGCTACCAACCATCATTTGAAGATCTCTAAATATCATTTCAAAATACAATTTAATAGCTTTTAGGTGGCATCATCTAAAAATCGTCTCAGTTTCCCTCCAGTAGATACATGTTACCCATGAAAAACAAAGAAGGCTCACAAATGGCCGCTGATCTAGATATTTTCCTTCAATCACCATGTTCAACTAATAGCCTGAAAGTAGGAAGAAGAAACTAGGTAAGTTCGAGAGAACTTAGTGAGTTCTTGGGATTTGAATCTTATTAAATTACTGATGCGATCGTTGATAGCACCAAAAAAGTTCTATCCCTATAAAATATTAAAAATAAAAATAATAGTATAAGTGAAGTAGGGTTAAATCCTCAGGGACCGGATTTTCACAAATGCTTGTTTCTCGAAATCCCGGATAGAGTCGTGCCAAAGAAAACTTGCGTTCCTGAAAAATAAAAAAAAACAGAATTAAAAGTTTTGATCTGGAAAAAATAAAATAAACTAAAAATAGAATTAAAATTTAAACTGAAATCTCAAAAATTAAAATCAAAATAGTAGAGATAAATAAAGTTGAGGAAAAAGATTTCTTATGGAGAGTTTCCAGCCTCCGGTTGTCTCGATCCGCCTTGGGTTCAATCCTCGGCTTTTAAGTGATCCTTCTCAAGTAGAATAAGCCAGTTATAGTGGAAGAAGATGCCTACAACCATCAGCTCCAAGATTTTAAACTTACGATTTGGCAGAACCTGACTCTAGCCAACAATTGCTTTTGTGGAACTATCTTATGCTAGATCATCACTTCCCAATGGCGAATACCACACCATTTTGTCTCTTAGGCTCGCCAACCTCTGATGCAGTAAGCTAACGAACCAACTGTGCAACCTTCCCAAAATGTACAAAGCGGCCGTTCCTTGCACAAGTTGAAAAGATCACCTATTAAAGTACATGTATGGAAATGTCAACCCCATAATGCAGAGAAACAATGAATACTCGTTGAGAAGGCTAAGTATGGATTCTAAGCCTCAAACCCTTTTGGGGATTTTTGACAACCTTTGGCTAGATAAGTTTAATAGCTCATGATTTTTGGGAAAAAAGAAATAAATATAATGAAAATAGAATTTTATTAAAAATATCAAAGGAACAAAGGCTAAGTTTTTGAGAGAGGGATTATTTACAGAAAAAGATGAGTCAATTTTGTGTCACTCCATCCTCTATTTATAATACTTAGAAACCTAGTCTATTCCTACTTAAATTCTAAAAGATAAATACAAATAAATAAATATAATTAAAGATAAATGAAAATATATCCTAAAATTAAATCTAAATAATAATCCTTAATAATTATCCTAATATAATTAAACATTAAATAGAGTATTGTGCTATAAAATCTCTTCTTTTGAACTTTTGCCCTTATGTCTTTCATACTTGCATTTTTGGCACCACCTTTTTCCCTATGTCGCATGTTGGCCCACTTTATCTTCAAATTTGCACTTTTTGCCTTTAAATTTCCTTTCGACTTCAATTTAGTCCCTGAAAGATAAAAGACCATAAATAGCTCAAATTAGTAGGGTCATACTCAAAATAAACATGCAGTTAGCACATAAAAATATGTCATTCTAGAGTATTATCAATTACTATCAAGCACTTCAAGGTTAGACTCGAATGAATATATTAGCTCGCCATACTTGACAGATACAACTCTCTTTGATCCGGAATACCTACTGGTGGATACTAATGTAATCAGAATCAGCCTGTCGATTAACACTAACTGATTTTGAAAACTCGCGTATGACAGACACGGACACAACTGCTTCACATGTGCGCCACTTATGCGGACTACCATTTTATAGTTGTTTGGCTTACCGTTACCTTTCATGCATTGTGCACTACTTATTTTGCGCACATGCATCATTTTTTCACATACTCCCTTCCTTGTGCTAGCTGCAACCGTAGTCCGAAGAACCATATTTGTAACACCCTATACTCGGTCCAATCTCTAGACCCGAGCTACAAGATGTTATAACATAAAACTGAAACATTCACAAGCAATTTATTTGATGATATCTAATAATTAATAAATACAAGTTAATTCCATGTTAAACATATATTACAATCTAAACCAAGTCTTAATTAGGCTTATGAAAGCCATTGAACATGTTCAGAACTAAATTGGGACCAATCTAGAACATTTACAAAATAACAGGTAAAAATGCAAAATATGGGTCACACGACTATGTGACAGACTGAGGCCGTGTGGTGCAATATCGCATAGTCGTGTTCCCAAATCGTGTAACAACTGGATGCCGTGTAATATAGGGTCATACAGTAGTGTTGCTAGGCTGTGTAACTCACTGTGGTCATGTGAACTAAAAGTTACCCTGAACGTGAAGCAAATATGGTCATGTCAACCACTCGTGTGTAACACATGACTGTGTGGTAGCTTGTGTACAGTATAAATGACTTGTTTTAAGTAATTTGCATACCATTCATACCAAATGACCAATAATGCTATTTAACACCATTCAAGCATACTCTAAATTATGCACATTACAAGACCAAAACATCAATTTATTAATCATTCAAACAAGCAACCAATATGCCCTCATTGGCACCAACAATTCAACCATTAAACAACAAGAAAACTTTACCATTCTTGACAAGTTAATCATACCTAAACATTCATATGCAATCATTAATTCTTTAACTAGAATATCAATAGGCAAAGTTCAACATATGGCCTAAAACATTATACCAATTTCATCAAGCAAAACATACCATAATTACCAATGCCTTTAACCTTTTCATATCACAAGTCAATTACACCAAATGTAAACATTTACCTAACATAACCAAAGTCCATTGCCATTTCATGCTATCATCTAAACAAATACCTAATGCCATCCATACCTTTTCCATTATCATTTAGATGCTAAATTAACATATGCATATATTCATATATTTATATACATTCAAACTCAACCGTGCCAAATCATAAACACAATCTTTACATTTCAATATTTAACCCTTGTAAGTAAATGCCACAAATAACCAAGCTCGAAACATCAAAAGTCTACCTAATCGGGAGATAAGAGGTGTATGCTTCTCGATGATCTGATGAAAAAATTCCAGACGTCCAAAATTTACAGAAAAATAGTAATACGAGTAAGTATATTACTTAGTAAGCTCATAAAATATAAACAAATAGCTTATCTTAACCATTTAACAATTACACGAATCAATATGAAAAAATTTCACCAATCATAGCATTCAAAATAACATCAACCAAATGAGATTTAGTTCAAACCACATATATAATTTCAAATGGTAAAATACCAACTTCAACTTAAAATTCATCATGAATCCATGTTCTAATTTATCACTTTGTTCACTTTTATCATTAAATTGCATCATATCCTTATCATAATCATTCATATCATGTTCATCCTTTTTCCCAACACCAATTTCATATTTTCAAATTTCCATCTTTTATTTCTACTCGATGAAACTTCGTACAAGAATTCTGTATACAGGTAAGAATAATAGTGCCTGCTGTGCTGTTAGGGTTGAACCTACACAATAAATAGCTTGGCCAGAGCTTAATATTCCTACATTCTCAAGTTTGCAACATATGCAAGAGCTTGGAACCTATTCCTGTATTTTCAAGTCCACAACATATGTAAGAGCTCGGAACCTATTCCTGTATTTTTGAGTCCGCAACATATGCAAGAGCTCGGAACCTATTCCTCTATTTTCGAGTCTGCAACATATGCAAGAGCTCAAAACTTATACCTGTATTCTCAAGTTCGCAACATATGCAAAAGCTTAGAACCTGTTCCTGTATTCTCGAGTCCACAATACATGTAGGAACTCAAAACCAGGGCAAGAACTCATAACCTCGTATACGAGGCTTTTAATAATTTCATTAGGATTTATCTCACATTATAACAAAATTTCCAATTCACCAACAATCTACATTAACAAATTAAATATAACACATTAGCATAAACAATTTAAATTATACTGTATGAACTACTTGACAAAACAGTACTGTTTTAGGTAGCAGGGACTATTCAGTAAATTTCTTTTTTTCGCCTAAGTTAACAACTTGATACGCATGGTTGGAAAGCTTAGAATAGTTTCATCATGGCTTCCTAATCTTCTTTCTTTCTTCAAAAGGTGGAAAATAATAAAATGGTGAAGATGGCAACCATTTTAATATAATATAATATAATATAATATAATATAATATAATATAATATAATATAATATAATATAATATAATATAATACAATATAATATAATACAATATAATATAATATAATATAATATAAATTTCAATTTATTTAATACATGTTAATTAAAAACACCTATCCAATCATCCACTACAATTAAATATGGCATAATTTTCATATGAATCCATTCAATTTTACGATTTGCCCCAGGCTGAAATTCCTAGCTTTGCCAGACTTTATGTGCTCATTGATTTTATTACATTGCACATCCTTGAATTGTGACTCCAATATCTGGGAAAGGAAAATTGGTCGTGCCCTTAATTCGAAAAGAATTGACCTATCATTAGCCAGACACACTTTTGCTCTCAAAGAAGTTAGGGTTGATACGGTTTTCCTGCTCAATGCATCAGCCACCACAATTGTCTTGCCCAGATGGTACTCAATGGTTAAGTCATCCTTTAATAGCTCGATCCATCTTCGTTGGCATAAGTTCATTTCCTTTTGGGTGAGCAAATACTTCAAGCTCTTATGGTCTAAAAATATACGACACTTCTCTCTGTAGAGATAATATCTCTAGATGTTTAAAGCTAACACCACTGCATCTAGTTCCAAATCATGGGTTGGGTAATTCTTCTTGTGTGGTTTGAGCTGGCGTGATACGTAAGCAATCACCTTCCCCTTTTACATAAACACACATTCTAACCCATTCAAAGATGCATCCCTAAACACGACTTATTCTACTCCTTTTTCTGGCCGACTCAACACTAAGGCTTTAATCAGTACTTTATTCAGCTCATCAAAACTGTGCTAACATTCTTCAAACCAGTGAAACTTCGCTTCTTCCCTCAACAATCGCATCAATGACGTTGCAATAATTGAGAACCCTTTCACAAACCTTCTATAATACCCTATCAGACCAAGGTAATTACGTACCACTGTAATGTTTTTTGGTAGATTCTATTCAAGTACAGCCCAGATCTTTTCAGGGTCTACCTTAATTCCTTCTGCGAAGATGACATGGCCTAAGAAGTGAACTTCTTTCAGCCAGAATTCTCACTTACTGAATTTGGTGTACAATTTATTTTTTCAAAAAACATTTAAAACTATCTGCAAGTGTTCCTCGTGCTTCGTAACACAATGATCAAGGCAGGGTTGGAATACTCTATTCATTAGATCCATAAATATTGCGGACGCATTATTAAGCCGAAAGGCATCACTAAAAACTCATAGTGGCCATTAAGGTTGTAAATGAACCAAGTTTGAACAAACAAACCTCTATTCATGTTCGTTTGTTTATTTTTAAAGTTTGTTTATGTTCAGTTCATGTTCAGTTTATCTTCATTAAGAATTTCAAATTTTTGTTCATGCTCGTTTATTTAAAATCATGTGTGTTCATGTTCGTTTGTTAATGTTCACGAACATGTTCATTTAACTTAATTGAACATGTTCATGAACATTAAACAAACATGTTCATGAAATAAAATTTAACATGTTTATGAACAATGTTAATAAACAGAAAAATAAAAAAAATGAAAAATATATACACACATATATTATTTAGATA
Source organism: Gossypium hirsutum (assembly GCF_007990345.1). Taxonomy (NCBI): domain Eukaryota; kingdom Viridiplantae; phylum Streptophyta; class Magnoliopsida; order Malvales; family Malvaceae; genus Gossypium; species Gossypium hirsutum. The sequence goes on from NC_053431.1 coordinate 111,047,244, forward strand.
TAAAATTGTCAAATATAAATATTAATAATTATATTATAAATGAAAAAAATACAAACCAAAATAATTTTATTAATATATACTAATGGAACAATAAACGAGTTTTAAGATAATTTTATTAATATATCATTAATAAATAAACGAGTCAATAAACGAGCTTGTTCGTAAATATAAACGAACCGAACACACATTTTTTCGTGTTCGTTCGTTTATTAAATGAACATAAAAATTTTGTTCATACTTGTTTATTTATTTTAATAAACTAACATAAACGAATGTTATATAAATGATTCACGAATACTTCGTCGAATATTCTATTCATTTACACCCCTAGTGGCCATAGCGCGTGCGGAATGCAGTTTTAGGAATATTATCCTTTTAATCTTTAATTGATAATATCCAGACCGTAGATCTATCTTTAAAAACACCTTAGCTCCGCTTAGTTGATCAAACAAGTCCTAAATTTTAGGAACAGATATTTGTTGTTTATGGTTACTTTGTCCAGTTGTCTATAGTCAATACACAACCAGGGAGTTCCATCCTTCTTTTTAACAAATAGGATTGACACATCCCAAGGCGAAACACTTGGTCTGATGAACCCCTTATCCAATAGTTCTTGCAACTGATATTTCAACTCATTCAACTTTACTAAAGCCATTCTATACGGTGTATTTGATATGGGAACAGTCCCCAGTGTCGCATCAATAGAGAACTCTATATCTCGGTTTGGCTGGATCCCTGATAGCTCTTCTAGAAAGACATCTGGAAATTCATTCATAATTGGTACTTGTCTAAAGTCTTCCCTTACCATCTTAGAATCTAAGATATATGATAAGTAAGCATCACCACCCTTAACCATCAATTTTTGAGCTAAAA